>NC_079335.1:37808172-39008172 GCF_029582105.1 Oenanthe melanoleuca
CAAATGGGTATGGAATGTTGCTTGTTTGCGGAATAAATTCATCTGAATTCATCTAGTAGTTAAATTCAAGTGAGCTGCTTAAATTTCTAGTTGTGACTCAATGCCTGCAGCAGGAATATATATACTAAGATTTCTTCTTGTCCAAGTCATGCACAGTCTGCACAATATCTGGTGATAATATATTTCTACATTTCCATATGCTTCTACTGGCCTTGTAAATTGAATTTTAGACCTCCTGCTGTCTGTGTACTGTATGATTCTCCAGAGTCAAATGTTCTGCCTGTAGTACTTGAAGGAACTGCATCTAAATACTGATTTTAAAAAATGGGACTCGTACTGTGGGAATGTTCAGTAAGGAGAGCTGCAGCCAAAACAGTGTCCAGCTGTGGTGTGGTTCACAGTAAAATTCTGAATTGTGGTTTTACATTGCTTGTCACATGACTGTAATAGTCTGTGAGTTGCTGAAAAAATGACTAATTCCTGCATTTGAGGTGAAGGAGGAGAGAGAAAATGTGAGCAAACATGTAATTTTCCCTAGTGCCACAGTTATGTATCCCATATGTTAATGCAACTACTTCTGTCATTTCACCACAGATAAATTCTGAGGAGCGCGTTGATACATCTGATCAGGAGACAGTCTCCTGGGATCACAGTATTCCTGAAGACATAAAGCAAAAAATACAGCCTAAAGAGGTGCCAGCAGAAAGTGTCACTGTCTGGATTGATCCTTTAGATGCTACACAAGAATATACAGGTAGCTGATTCTTGTTGACAAATCATGTGTGTAATTTTGATGTTTGCCTTTTATACTGGAGACAAGATAGTATTTAAAAGGACATATCTTGTTAAAGTGTCTTAGTCAAAGCTAATGTGATTTAATTGAACAAATTGCATAATGAAATCCCTGTAGTTCTCAAATTACAGCATTTACTTTTATATATTCCAACTCTGAAATTACTTTGCTATCCTTTCAACTAAGTAATTGCTATAATAAATGGTAACTGTCAATTATGGATTGTACTGGAATTACACATCTCTTTATTTCAGTCATTACTGCAGCAACTCTAAGTATCATAGATTCTTGGTTTTGTTTATTTAAAGGGAATTCTAAGTAAATATCCTGTTTAACTTGATATGAGAAATGTTTTGTCATCATTTTTTATAAAACGCATGCATAATTCAGTCTTCACCCTTTCCAAAGATTTTAGGATGTTCATAAGCAGTTCAAGGCAATCCAACTAAAATTCTTGCTAATAAGTACTAAGGAACAACTAGAAAAATGGGATTATTTTTTGTGACTATGTAATTGATACAATTATCCTTTCCCAGTGGATGTTCTTGGTTTTTGAATTACCATTTTTGAACCAGTAGAGGATAGGAGGTGAGGCAGAGAAGGGAGATTAGAAGGGCACAGATTTCCAGAAAATACATGTTGCATAAGACAAAGCTGTTAGCATTAGATCTGGTAGGAGTATAGGTCATATCTACTGAACAGGAAAAATTGCTGGAAAGCTGAAAAGTCTTCAAAGTCTTTTGAAAACTGGAAGGTTATTTGAAGATACATCAAAGTTGCATAGCTGCAAGAGGCAGAATGTAAACTAGTCTTCAGAGAATAATCTGAATAATCCCCTGTCTGTTTTCCTTTAGTGTTCTTGGCATCTGTAAACTTGCTGACTTTCTTGTTTTGCCCACAGAGGATCTTCGACAGTATGTCACGACAATGGTTTGTGTGGCTGTAAATGGTAAACCAGTAATAGGTGTGATACACAAGCCCTTCTCATCATACACAGGTACCTTCATGCCTTCACCTATTTCCATCATAGTCATAGTATTAATTAAAATTTGATCTTTGAGAGAGCAGCTGTAGATGTGTTCTGTGCTATAAAACCACCAAGGAAAATGCTGCCCTTGTTTAAAATAAAAATGATGCATTTAGAACAAACTAACCGACAATATTTTTAAGAGCTAAGATCCCTTCACTACAATGCTTATAGCAAACAAACAAACAAAAAAAGTTAAACCTACAAATACCAGCTTCATATGTGCTTTTACTCTTTAGCAAAAGAAAGTACTTTGCTCATTTAGCTTAATAACTTAGGTCTGTGGTAGTGTACCCAGGAGCTGCTGTTTATTTGGTGTGAATAAAAATCGATTGAATAAAGACCTTAATGGCAACTGTTTGTATGTAACAAGCAAGACTGTCTGGCATAGCCTTATTGATTATCTGACATGCTTTTAATGCTACAGCTGTGAAGTAATTAATTCTTTAGTATTAATGATGTATCAGCGAGCATTGCTGCAAGTGTGACAATTTGTATGCATTTCTGAAAGCTTCAGAGTCATTTAAGTATTCATGTTGTACTATGTGTTTAAAACAGGAGTTTTTGTTTACATTTTCCCTTAGGCAATACTGACCTCTAGAGTTCTGAAGTTTTGCAGTAGCTCTGGCACAAAAAACTAAGTGAATAAATGCATTTTGTATTTGTTGTCCTTTTTTAGCCCACTGAACACTCAACATTTTGTGCTAAATATTTTGCTGTCTATAAATATGAATTTAATTACCAGTCACTTAAGTATGTGCTACATTCCAATACGCTTCAAGAATCTTGGAGGTTTTGGAACATACTTTTTTAGGTGTCAATACCTACCTGAAGAAATGGGTTTTTAGCATTGTAATGTGGAGAATTTATCTCCTTTGATAATAGTGAAATGTGCAATGCTCAGACATGGAATCAGATGAGATGCAATGAATTCTGTCATTCTGTGTGACAAGTATTCATTTTCCAAGTTGGAAATACTGCTGTGTTTTGAGTCAGATTGTTCCTAATACTACCACACAAATACAAAGCAATAAAGGGCAGTCAGCATTGTTATTTCACACAGCTCAGTCTGTTGCCAAACAATCTGGCTCTCTACTGAGATGAAATTGCTGGGTAGTTTACTAAGTAAATGTCAGATTAATGGTTAGGGGATGCCACCTACCAAGCTTGGCTTTGAACTTCATGATGAAACAGGTGGGAAGTTGTGGATTCTAAATTCAGTTCTCTGAAACATAACATCAAATATTTTTCTTTTTAGCACTATCGTTCTGAGCTATTTCCTTCTTTAGCATTACTATCCTTCTGAACAAAATTACTGCATAGCATTTTTGGTATCTACTTTAATGGGTAATGGGGTTTTTTGTTCTTACATAAAAACATTGTCTGAGGAAATATTGGGTGTATTTCTGACTAAGAGCCATCCTTTTATCTCTGATGGCTTTTTAATTGCAAATTCTAAATATTAACTACTTGGGATTTTTCCTCTTACTCTGTGTTTTGGAAGAATCACATGAGAACAGTCAGGCTTGGTATAATGCACCAACGTGTGTGTGGCCTCTTTCTCTTCCATTGTGTGCACATGTGGGTATGCACCCCATCCTCTGTCAGCCCTACCTTTCTCTTTTACAGTAGTGAGAGATATTAAGTCAGAGGTATCAATTGCATATGGTTAAACAAGCGCCCTTTTATCCTCACGCTTAACAGAGATTGTCTTTTGTAAATCTTAGCAGAATTTTTGTTTCTCTTGTAGCTTGGGCAATGGTGGATGGTGGGTCAAATGTAAAAGCTCGTTCCTCCTACAACGAGAAGACTCCAAGGATTATTGTGTCCCGCTCCCATGCAGGAAAAGTTAAGCAGGTTGCACGGCAGACATTTGGAAATAAAACTGTGATAATCCCCGCTGGTGGAGCAGGTTTGGTTCTTTAAGCATCCTATCCATTTTATTGCTTCTGGATGTTTTAATGATGTAGCTGTTACTGGACAGAAGGATGTACTGTGGTGTCTTCTCTTTTTTCCTCTTTCCTTTTGATCTTCACATCACTGTAAGCAAATGCTTGACAGTGGGGACACAGTTTTTCCTGTATTTGGGAACCTACACCCAGACTTGGTTCAAACTTCAGGCTGTTCACAAGTCAGTATGTTACTGAATCTGAGCCTGGGCCAGCAATGTTGTGGTCCTTTGAAACACACTGATGTGTGTTCATGGAAGGCACTGATGCCTCAGTGGGAGAAAAAGGATTGTGTGGCCACAGGCACAATCATGGAAGAGGATCTGTTGGTTGTTAGCAGTTAGTATGGTTGATTTTTAAAAAAATAAGAAAAAGGCCATTAAGGTTTGATACTGCTTATTGCATTTATGTCAAAAGAGAAAATTAATATCACTGAAGTCCATTTTTATCTGCCTTATACTCAATTTAAAGAAGTTTTAGAATACTTTTTACTTATGTGATGTCCTTGTGCATCCGTTACTTACAGCACATAAATGGGAGGCACAGTGTGAGCAAGAACTGTTTTAAAGTCTCAGAAAAGCCATGCAAAATTTTTTTTTACAGAAATGTATCTTTTCTTGTCTTTAATGTGAAAAGCCAGAACTCCCTTACAGATTGTTTAGTCAAGAAGGTCTTGCATTGCTTCTTTATAATGACTCTAAATGACAGAGACAATGAAAGTGTAACTGATTATAGCAGGTCTTGTCCAGGGCTTGATTCTGTTTAAGAAGATGAACAAATGAACAGATTAATGAAACAAGAATATTGGAAGAGCTGAAAAAAAATCCATAAAAGAATGAATACTGTTTTGTGCAATTACTTTGTATTGCATAGTGATTAATAAAGAGGAATGCCCTGGGATTATTAGTTTTATTACAGAGTGGAGTATACATCTTCCGTCTTTTTTAATAAAAAAACAGGGAAAGAAAGATAGACTTAAGCATGATACAGGGATTGAGAAATGAATGAGTAAACATAAGAGCAGAGCTGTATTTGAGTTTCTAGTCTTGTTCTTTTAATGTGTTCCAACAGGAAGGGTTGGTTTAATTTTTTTATTTTTTTTACCTCTGCTCATGTCTTGTAGGTTATAAAGTGCTGGCCCTCCTTGACGTGCCTGAAAAGAATCAAGAAGAAGCTGATGTGTACATCCATGTCACCTACATTAAGAAGTGGGACATATGTGCTGGAAATGCAGTGTTGAGAGCATTGGGTGGCCATATGACTACCCTGACTGGTGAAGAAATTAGTTACACTGGCTCAGATGGCAATGAAGGAGGACTTATAGCCAGTATCAACATGAACCATAAAGCACTAATAGAAAAACTTCCAGACCTGGAAAAGGCATCACACAAATAAGCATGACTGGTGGAGAAGTACAAGTTGTGCTTTTGTAGCCTCCAGATGCTCTGTCTGAAGAAGCAGGTGTGAAGACCTGCTGGAAAAGATGCACAGTAAAGCAAAGCAGTTTGTTGTGGGTTTGGGGACTATATCTTGCATTGGGTTTTGTCAGTGGTGGTATTTAAAAAGAATAAAATAATAGTAATTGGAAGTAGGAGGGCGACCGATGGTCTCACACATCAGTTTCCATGTTTTATTTTTTTCAGACTGTTTTCATGCAGTTCTTATACTCAAGGTGCATTTACCATATATATATTGGTGAACATAGGTGAACTAAAGAAAAATCCAATTTTTTTTTTTAAATAACCTAAGTATTTCTCACAGGAATTTTTTGAAACGTTTTACATTTTACTATAGTTTTAGCAATTCCATAATAAATTAAGTAGGAAAAAAGCTTGATTTGTATAGGCATCTGTAAACAGTTTATCAGGAATCGTGACCTCCTGTTTTGTATCCCCTGAATGGAAAGCACAAGAAGGTTGATTCAAATCTATATGCAGCAACAGTATCTTTGACAGTGTGGCACTCTGCTTTTTAAGAGAAAAAAAGAAATGTTCTGTACTATTTTGACTTCTTTCCTGAAGATGTAAACCAGTTTTAGTTCAGGTGGGTTGTGATTCTCAGTGTTTTTATTAATGAGTGTAATTATTTCCTTATACCTTTTTAAAAAAAGGCAGTGTTTCCTTGTGTAGTTTTTAGCAGTTAGTTCTTGTCCTTGATTTCTGCAAAGAGTGTTGAAGATGCATGCTAGATTTTTCTCTAATGTAGGGCTTGTTCATCATGTGGTGTTTGTGCCTATAGAAGCAGCCTCTTCCTTCACTACCTGTTATTTTGTTTCCTTGGGTTTTCTTTCCATTGGACAGAGTCATAGGGAATGAGTTTAACAGAAATAGCAGGTTGACTGGTTATTTCCTTTTCCAACACAAGGTGTAAACCAGCACTTTTTCTACAACTCCAGGAATAGAGTCTTTTTAGATTCCAGCACGCTATTTTCTGCAGAAAGCTCTTCAGCCATTCCAAACAACTTGTGCTTATTTGGTTTGTGGTAATTTACAGAGAGGAGAGACCATTTGAACTTGAATCTGCTTAAGCAAGTTTGAAGAACATGTGGCACTTGAAGTACAGCAGGGTCTGCAAAACCTTTCTGAAAAGTGTTCTTTGCAATCCAATTGATGTCAAATGATAATTTGTTTTACCTCTAAAATATGTCGACTTCTATCTCCAAACATGTCTGCATTGTTGTTCTGTTCATCCCCCTGAAAGATTTCAGAAAGTTAAAATGTATGTGTTATTTGAATTATCAGAAAATAAGCTGCCCATCTCTCCTCAAGAATGCTAAAATTCTTGGTTAATATAGATGGTTTTGTTCAAAGTTTGTTCAGTCTAGGCTTAGGCTGCTTGATCCAAACCCTTAGTTCTTTAATTTTAACTTCTTTCATATTGTTAATGAGAACTGCTGTTCTGATTAAAAAGAGGTTTTTCTCCTTAGGTTAGTAGTGGAGAATGTTTAGATACTGCTTTCAACTTCTAACTGAAGTTCACATTTCTAAAAGACATCCCAGATGTTACATAACTACAGATACAGACTTTTATTTCTTAAACTTACTGGCAAAGGAGACTGAAGCTTAGTCCTACAAGCTTTATGGTACAGGTAGTTTTTTTTGGAGAATTTCTTTTCCAACACACACTAATGCTACTGCTCTTTGAAAATAACTTTTACACATGTAGGTAATACACAAATCAGTTTTACTTTCATTTCTTAAATTTAAGAAACTGCTATATGCTGTGACAAATAAGTGATCATGCCCTTTTTAAAAAGGATCTGGTCTATTTCAAGAAGTTGTTGAGCTTCCAAACTTCAGTGAAGAATAAAAAAACCCATATTTATCAAGATTTTAACATTTTATAAGAAGATTGCAGCTTTTTAAAGCTGATTTAAATGTCTTAAAGCCTGATTTAATTTAAAAAGCTGTTTGTATGTTTATTTGTTAAAGAACATTGATTAAAATTTAAATATGAGAAATAGCCATAGTTAGCCTAGTATAAAAATCTGCGTGTGTCACAGAGATCGAATGCACAATATTTAAATAGGCAATTAAGATAAAATCTGTGGCAAATTGGGGTTTTAGAATCAGCTTGAAATCCTATGTAAACGTGAAAATGGGACTGCTTTTATTTTGAGGAATGCTTCTATCTCTTCCTTGTATAAGCTGTGATCAGACTTCCTGTATGGGAGAATAATGGTATGTAATGTACAAGGGCTTACTTGTATCTTAGTTGATGACATAGACCAGTGAACTAAAGTATTTGCCTAAGTTATGTTTTCTTAGGAAAACAAAGTACCTTAAGAGAGGTCCTCCTTTCCTTCCTCCCACAAGCTGGCTAAAATGCCTAGCCTTCCATTAGGAAGACTTGTGCTTGTTTAGACACATTAATATCCTAAATTGCTTTGTTGCAATGGATCCCAGTGTTCAGTACCTTTCACAGGGGACCATTACTGGCCTAATCTCACTCCTGGTGAAACTGAGGAAAAGGTGAGAGTGTGGTGCCCATTAATTACTTGTAGTAGATCCTGAGCTCTTAGAGCTTTCCCACAGTTGAGGGCTGAATAGTGCTTGTGGTCTCCCAGTGTAATTTAAAGAGTAGCTGCTTTGGTGTGAGAATAGGTGAGCAGCTGGTGAATATCAGTTTCAGAGATCATTTTGCAATAAATGTAGCTCTTATGCAGACCAGCAAGTATTCACAAGTGCTTGCTTAGTGCACACATCTCAGTGCACTTTCTTTGTATAGTGTTAACACTCAGTGTGTCACTTCTTTGACTGTGTTTACACTCCATCCTGAAATGTTCTGCTTAAGTTCTGGCTTAAATGCTTGTTTGGTCTCATCAGTGTGGATGTGACTTAACCTATGGCCAGAGGGTAGGAAATCATGGCATACCCACATCTCACTGCTGGGCTAAAACAATGTTCTTCACATCTTAGCCTTTTCCACATGAGGCTGTCACACACCATTTTTAGGGATGTTACTTAAAACAATTGCATGTTGGAGGTGGGTCCTATAAAAGTATATATTTTTAAAAACTCCAGAAAAAAAAATCATAGTACCATTCTAGCTCCAAATAAGGGAAGTAAGAGAATGTATTATTTTAGCATTGGTTTTCCAATGGTGGATATTTTGGGTGGCTATTATGATTAAGGTGGTTGCAAGTGAAGTTATTCTAAAGCTGTATGTATTTTCTCTTTTTCATTCTTCTAAAAAGAGTGTATGATAGTAGAGATAATGCCTGGTACTGTACTAAGAGTTCTAGCTTTCATTCCTTGAATGAATCTTTTCTAAATAAATGGACACAGAAATAAATGGGTTGAATATTGTATTTAACTGGTTTTGAGATTAACCTGTTTGCCAGACTTACAGATGGATTTAAGATATGTTTGGTTCTGATCTGCAGAGGACATAATGGTAGTGAAAATACTTAGCAGATATGGCATACTGGGATAGTGAGTTAACCATGTAGGTGAAGCTGCAAAGTCATCTAGTGATATTGTTCCAAAGATTTACTTCATGGTTGTTACAGGGGACAGATTTTCTAATTGGCTTCAGGTGTAAGAAAAGTTTTGGGTTTTTTTTGTTTTGTTTTTTTGTGTGTTTTTTTTTTTTTGTTTGTTTGTTTTGTTTTGTTTTTTTGTTTTTTTTAATGGGCAATGGCTAAATATGAGAAATGGGAGGGGAGTCAGTACCGGGGTTCATCTCTGCTTTTTTTTGTTTATAAATAAGTGTATTCCCTGTCTTTGTAGCATCTTGTTATCTGTTTGGGTTGTACAACAGTAGTGCAGTATTGTATACTCTTGATTTAAAAGAAGGACTCCTCATCTCCCAAGAACTGTGTAGTGAGAAGTGACCAGGTGCCATTCTGGGCCTCTTCTGTGTTGTGCCAGCAGGGAATCCACTGTCTCCTGGATGTCATTCCAGTAGCAGTTTCTCTCACAAAAAACTGCTTTTCTAGGCTGCTGTCTCCCCAGTTATACCCAACCTCTTTCTAGATCTGTTTTCTGAAGTAAACTAGAGCAGTGGAAAGAAGCAGATGGCTATGCTGGAGAAGTTGCAACAGAGGGCAATTATTTTTGTTTCTTTATTTTAAATTGCATTGGTTGTTTCATGTCTCTTGTCTTTCAGGGGTTAGATAATAATACAGATAAAAATCACTGGGCCACAAATAAATGCCTGTGGGATTTCAAGGCCAAGCTGTAAATTAAGCTAAATTCTGAAAAGCTCAACCTCTATCAATAGAGCAAACAACTTTGGTTGTGTTAAAGTTGCCTCTTAACAGGTTCAGTCTACATTTGGAAACTTCATCCCAGTGTCTGAGGTTCTAAGTCTTTCAGGTTTTTTCAAGGTCTACAACTGATGGAGCCCACTTTCAGGTAACATTTTCTAGCCCATTATTCCTTATTTGCAATTAATATTTCATTTTTTCTCTCCAAGGGATTAGCAGCACTCCAGCATTTTTACTGTTGTCCCACCAAATTGTGTCAGCATTTTCCAATTGTGTGCCAAATTGAAATGATTCTATAAATAAATTCTCTGAAAATACTGGTCTGTGAGGGTGTTTTTCTATATTTTGTATTTTGTCTATCTAGGAGTTATTTATTGTTTCTTTGTGCTCCAGATTTTTTTTTTCAAATAATGCATGTAATGTTGCTTCAGTTGTGCTGTATCCATCTTGTGCATGAGACTTCTTGCCTAAGGAGTTACTGATAAGTCCAGCAAAGTTTATGATAAATATAATTCAAGATCTCACTGTTTATGTTTTCATACCTGTGAAAGCTGGTCAGTTTGTGAAAGTGAGTGCTTAGAAATCTCCCAGATACTATTGCTTTTTGGATCCAAAGAAGTTTTCCTTCCAACATCATTTCCACATTTCTTCCTACATCATTCTGCTTGAGTCTTTTGTTTCCATGAGAAAGGATAGTAACTGTACCATTATTAGCCCTTGTTCTATTAGTGTCTCATTCTCCATAAGTGAAACCATGGAGTAAGTTGAAAGACCCTTTAATGTTCCACATCCATACAGCATTTTGGGCAGTTTGTGAATGCAACTTCAAATGTTCCTTCTCACCTTTACCAATATACACATTGGATGTACAATGAAATTGTCTGTCATCCTGGACTTAGGCAACATATACCACAGAGTTGTACATGGATGCTTTGAAAACCCTGGATCATGTGTCATCTAACAAGATAAGGAATTTGGAGTCTGTTGTAATGCTCCAAAATGCATCTTCATGAGAAGATGCAACCCAGAGGAGGAGGGATTCTTCCCATCTTGCAAAGTGAGGAAGTGCATGACTGTGTGTGTGTGGTACATGGCTTGTTGTACACAGTTGTATCCTTTGGAAGGCCTGAAGGGTCCAGATGGAGGTGGATGTGTGCTCTGCTGTCAGCCATTTACATGAGGCTCTCAAATGTGCCTTTCTCACACCTGATGTATCATGTCCTGCCCCAGGTGCAGCATTTGCAGGTTTCATTATTGAGAGCAGTGTGAAAGGTAACACGTAACAATGTACAAAAACTATACAGCCCATGGTGGCATCCTGCTTCTCAGCAACACAAACCAAATTTATGTCTCCCATTTGTCTGTTTCTTACCTATAGTGTGTTCCACAACTTCTTGTTTTTGTTTATTCTCTTCAGACAGTCATGCTGTCCATATTTGATTAGTAAATGTAAGCTAAGCTTGTTAAAAATGCAATAAGTTTAGTTTATGCTGTGCATGTCTAAGAGCCACTTGTATGTTTCTTTCTTACAGTAGTAAGACTGTGCTGAGTAGACTTCTCATCTGTTGGCACACAGATATCCTGCACACTAAGTACATTCTGCACACAGAATATTTTGAGCTGGAAGCAACCCACAGAGAGTCCAACTCTGAAGTGAACAGCCCATACAGGGATCAAACCCACAAGCTTGGCATCATTTGCAAAATTGTGCCCTGGCCAACTGAGCTGAAGGCTTTTGAGTCACTAAAAGCCTTCCTACAAATGTTGGTTCATTTGCATGCTACAATAATTAAAGTGTTTTCCAGGATAATGCTGCACAGTGCCTTTTTAACTTGGTCTGAGCCCTAACTCAGTTGCTTAAAGGTGTTCTAGGAGTCTGTGAGTCAGACCATTTCTGATCCCCAGGCAAAGGGCTGAAGTTCCCTGCAGAGGATGGAAGTTTGACCTGGCAGCAGGGGGTACAGAGCAGAGATTGTACAGCCAGGCAGCTGGGAAGGGGCTGTGGGAATGCTCTGCAGTCAGGGCAGGCTAAATGGAGTGGCTGCCCATCACCTCTGCTGTAGGCCTAATCCTGGTGACCCTTTGCTTGTCATACATCTTAAGTAAAATTACTCCAAATTACAGGAATTCTTCCAAATTCAGTGCTGTGATCTAAATGAAAAGCACAACAGACATTGTGCTAAGAGGTAATAATTCAGTTAGGGTATGCACAGAGGTGAAAGAGACAGATTTGGCTTTTACATTTGAAAACTGCTCATTTTTCTTCTAAAGGGATATGTTCATTAGAGAATGAAGGATGTGCCAAGTTTGCAGTGCTCTAATCTGAACTCCACTCAGGCTGGGTGGGTATGTTCTGTTTGTATTTGCAATAAATGGGCCACATTCTATTTCTGCAAGGAGAGAGTGTTCAACTAAAATAAATAAAGGGGATAAAAGTTATATGAGATCTGTACTAGGGGAAAGGCAAGTGCTTTCACCAGCTTCCCACAATATTCTGGAATCTTAGGACCTGAACTTGTTGGAAATATTTGTATCAGCTGGAAAGATTTTAGTTTATTTTAGCCAAAGTAAAATATTTCTTGTATTCAATTGTCTATTGGAACTGAACTGAACTAACCCACATCTCTCTTTGCTGTTCTGATAAGACACCAATCTTCTTACAAAAATATTTTTATACAGGTGTTGCAATGGCTTTTGGAACCTAAATTGCACTCCATCCTAATAGATTTAGACCAAGAACAGTAGGTACAGCAGAAAAGGTTTTAGTGTTGACACTGGGATCTCTAAAAGGCTTAGAACAGAGGGGAACAGAGGCCAGTAGAGGGCTCTACCTTTTCATGAATCCCCCGAAGAGCCAAAATATCTTGGTGACCATGAACTTACATGCCTGTTTCCTTTCTTACAAAAAAAAGTCACTTTTTTTTCCCTCACTTGAGACACATCTTCCGTTCAGCAGGAACAATTGATACAATTAAGTCTTCCTTCAAGATAGCAAAGAACAGATTTCTTTTTAGCCTTTCTTAAACATGAGAGCAATTGTATCTATCCTTATCTGGAAATGTTACATCTTGAAGCAATTCCATCACACATTTCCAGGCTCTTTCAGGCCACTGTGTTTGCAAGAACAGTGACCACACTAATATTTTATCAGCTTCTTGCCACTGAAGTTGTTTGGAGTTTATTTTTCTTATCTCTTGTCACTAGCATTTGTTGTCCTTTGTGTTCACTTCTCATATGCAGGGAAAAAAAGAAGTAATTTTCTCTTTTAGCCTTTTGTAGGAAGCTAGCTGTGCTTTCATCCACAATTGTCTTCCAGTACTATATTAAAAATGTGATATTAATTCTTTCTTTGCATTGCCTTTAATTTGTACCACATGGACTTCTAGTGACTGCCACCTCCAGGCTGTGGAACAGAGAAAAAAAGAAATGTGCCCAGCTAAAGCAGGGGTGCATTGTTCTCCACAGACTCATTTAGTCAAACCTGAGGCAAGATGAGAGAGGGGAGTAATTCTGAAGAACATCCATTTGCTAAGTCCCAAACTTCATTCTCCTGCAGGGATGGCTGCTCCCCTAGAGAAAGCCAATGTAAATGTGTCCTTGTCTGCCAGAGGGATGGTACAGATACCAGAAAGTCTAACAACAGCAAAAAGAAAAGCTGGGGAAAGCTAGGTATCCTAATTTTAACAGAGAGCTAATTTGGGAGTTGTCATTTATGTGTTTAAGTAATTCCTTCTGTTTTTTATATATAGCTGCATATTTAAGTGTGATATTTAAAAATGTGAAAATGAAGTTCCTTAGCTGCTTTGGGAGATCAAAGAGGATTAAGAAAAGGAAGTTAGTGTTAACAAAAAAAAAAAAAAAAAGGAGAGAAAGCATTGTCCATTTGCTTGAGCAGCTGTCCACACTGTAAATTGAGATGCTTTGAATCCCTGAGTCTTTCCTGGTCTGTGCTCATCATAGGCAGTTTCTGCAGTGCAGCCTCTCTGCATCAGGGCTTGGCTGAGCCAATTCCTCATCCACTGAACCAACCCCAGCCATCACCTCCACACTTCTCCAACTTGGAGAGAAGGATAATGTGGGGACCATGGCAAAGACCACTCAAACCAAGTATGTAGTATGAAAATTTCATATCAAAATGAGATGAAAAATCATGAATATTATGTTTGACAGCCAAGAAGAAAATATCCATCACTGGTATTTAATAAAAATTACTTAAAGCCAAAGCTGAAAAATTGCACAGATTAATTACTTCAGTTTTGGTTTGATTTATGGATTTTTGTTCTTTTGTTTAAAGGTGTTTTTTTTACTTGAACTAACATCCATTAAAACGGGATTTTATTAAAAATACAAAATTCACTGTTTTATGTTTCAATATTTCTGTATTATATTATGAATGCCTAATAGACAAAGCACATGAAGCTTGCTTGAAATGGTAATGAAAAATTAATGCTTCAAAATGTTTTCAGTGTTGGAGAACCCACTCATCTGTATTTGTCTTTCATGCCCTAGTTTGTGGATGACACTATTAAAAATGGGACAAATAATGTAAAACAAAAGATTTTTAGGATCAACACAACAGTCTTTTCAACATCTCTAGAAATACTTTTCTCCTTTTATTTCACTATATTGAATATTAAAATTCTTGATAGTAACAGACTGCTCCTGTGCCCTCCCTTTTAAACCATCAAGAGATTTGGGGGTTTCTTTACATTTTCAAAGGAACAGATCTGAGCGGTATTACAAATATCATGTTCTGAGCCTTTTTATAACACTTCTACCTTCACAAGAGTGGAATAAAAATGGTAAGGGACTTTCTCAGGTCAGGATGATCATGTGCTTCTTGTTCTAAGTGGTTCATTGTAGTCATCCTTCTCCTATGTCACCATTATGGTGCCCTTAGTTACAGAGTGGACAGAACATCTGAGGCTCTTCAGATGATGAATTTCATCCATTTCCTGCTGCTTCAGTACAGCCATTTCTCCCTAGTAAATGTGAGCATTAGCCAAAGGGCACAACTCTATTACTTTAGGTAGAAATTCAGATCATCCTCTCTGTAAGGACACGAGGTGAATTCAGGCTCTGTTTCCTCCTTGTAACCCTAAGTGGAAACCCTTGATATTTATGCAGGTGACAGTACTTTTGTCTCAGGAGTGTTTCATGTCTTGAAGACTCTCTGAATCATTTTATGATGGAGTTTGACTTAAATCTAAACTGCATTATTCAGCTGATTGCCACAGTGAAAAGGTTTGTGAGTCCTTAATCAGAACTGCAAATACTTGAGTGCTTTGAAAATCCTTCCAGGGTGAATTCCCACAGAACTTCATCATAAGAAAACTCAGAATGGGAATTTAAAGTAAAACTAAATCACAAAGTTCTATTTATTGTCTCAGATGTATGACTGTTTTTGGCAAGAGTAATTTTTTAATTTCCCTTCTTTGTGTGGATATTAGAATAGGTATATTTCTGAGCAGTTTTTATCAGTAAGGCTGTTGGACACCTGAAACTTCAGAGACAATTCTGCTTCTCTATTTCCTTTTAGAGTCTTTGGTTGGCTCCAAATACTTTGTGCATAAAAAGGAAAAGGAACAAGTCTGCAGAACAATTTCCATGATGGTGGAAGCAGATTCAAAGACAAAAATCTGTTTTCAATTTTTCTTTTGTTATAAGGTATTAAATGATTTATATCTGATCTAAAAATCAAAACCTTTCCAAATTGCCACTTCCTTTCTTTCCTTCTTAGTTCTTGGTACATGACTGCTTCCTAGTAAGTAGAAACTTATTCTGGGAGATTAACTAAGAAAGGATTGGGCTAATGTTAGGTGAATTTGAGCAGCTCAAGGAACTTTTAGTTCCTCTGTGCTATAGACAGTAGATGCAGAGGCAGGAGTGCATTTATCTAGTGGTACAGAGTGTCCTCCACTTTGCACAGAAAGGACCAAATTGTAGGGAATTAGCAACTTTTCCTCTTTGGGCTATATGTCTGGAGTCTGGGACAGGCTTGGCTTGTGAGCTCAGAGCAACTTGTCCTCCTCTGCCTCCATTTTGAGTCAGAAAATTTTGAATTACATTTAGAAAAATTCTGTTAGAATGTAGAATAATGGCAACTTTAAAAATGAACATGAATTTGTATCTGTGTCCATCTTACTAAGCTCATTTTCTTGGCCTAGCAAGGAGGTTAAGGTTTACCTGCATTTTTCCTGTTGCAATTTACTCTTTTTGAGAGTGCTAAGGTATGACACAGTCACTCAATAAGTGCTAAGGAGAAGTGTCAGAAATTGATGTTCCAATGCTTTTCTTTTTTTCTTTTGAAGTGAAGGAATGAACTTTTTTATAGAAAAGTAAGCTTCTGCCAGACACCATAACATGTGCCAGAATCACTCTCATTGCAAAAAAAGGCAAAACACATGCAAGGTGTATCATGGCCAGTAGATACAGAGAAATTATGACTATTAAAAATTATTGCTATCCTTGTTGTTATTGCTGTTACTTGGGTTTACAGCAGGGAGAAGTGAAAGCTAAGAGGCAATTTGATAGCAGCTTGAAGCATAGCTACAGAGATATCAGGGTTACACCCTTCTTGGTGAGACAAAAGGCTTTTGCAAAAACTTCTTCTCTGTGGGAGTAGGATGTGTTGTGGAGTTTCCAGGCTTGCAGGTTTTCAACATCAGGCTGAACAAAACTAGATCTAGATCTGGTGACAATTGTGTTTGAGCAACCCCTAGGGTGGTTGGACTACTGATCTTTAGAAATCCCTTCCTCTCAACATTTCTTGAGCACGTGAGATTAAGATTAAATTGTTCTGAATAATGCTGGGGAAAGCCCTCTGGCAGGACTTTTGGGTTCCCTAGTATTGCAGAAGGCTTCACATTGTTAGCACATGGGTTTCACTGGCCCCTTTAGGGTCCTCAAGCTGTGAGTACTCAGCATTTCTGAAATTCCTGCTCAGATCACCAGAGGATGGCTGTGGAAGTAGGTAGCTGTCATTGAATGCACAGCAAAAAGAGTTCTGAAACAAAACTGTATTCCAGGATTTTTACTGATTTTTTTAATGGATTATTATTTGCCTTGTTTAGATACATTTTGTATTGCAAATTTCTCATCAATTACTTAAACTGTTCATAAAAAACTAGGATCAGTGCACATGAACTTCAGCCTCTTTCAGAGATAAGCCCTCTGGTGAGTCTCTGCAGCACTGAGTTACTTCCATAAACAGTAGCAAAACCAAGTCAAGCAGGGCAAACAATCAGTGAGAAAGGAGAACAGGCAAAACTGGGACTACTTCCAAAATCAGCTGTTTCTTAGTGTAAAAGAATGACATTTAATAGGCCTTTTTGTGTTGTGCAGTAAACATGTCCTGGGCAGAAGAGCTGCAGTTGTTCGGGCACAGGCTTAAGAAGGAAAATGTCCCTGCATCTGCAAGGCTGACATTCACAGGAATATTTGTTCCATTTATTCTTTCTCCATTTCTGTCAGACAGATGTAACAGAGAAAACCTTCAGGAAAGTGTCCTGAGAGATATCTCAGATGCTTCAGATCAGCTCCTAGCCACTTAGAGGAAAAGTTGGTTTCAGATCCCTCCTTTTCCCTTGTTACCTCTCCTCCCATCCCTCACTCTAACCTGCTCTGCCATGGATTCCACTGTTATTGTCTCAGCAGAACAAGCCCATCTGACATCTGCTGCTACTGCCCCTCTCTTGCTGCCCTGAGCACTCTGCTGACCCTGTGCAGAGCTGTTTAAACTCTCTAAGGCAACACAACAACTCACCTGGCCAAAAAATAGGGATGCATTTCAGATCTGAGCTAGGCAGTCACTCAGAAGGAGGATGCAGGAGGCAGGAGCTGAACTGCACTTGCTTGACACTGCATGGCTCTGACCCACTGTCACTTTGTGCTCACAGCTCCTGAAATGCAATTATACAATCAGATTATTTTCCTATTTCCAGTGAAGAAGTGAAGCAGCAATGTATGTTCTTGCACCTGTGTTCTGTCAGTCTTGCAAAATTATTCACCCTCATATTGCTTGACAGCAGAGTTCAATATACTAAATTTAGGAAAGGACCATAGATCATTTTTATAGCTTCATAACCAGTCTCATAAAAAGACTTATGGAAGAGGTTTGTGCAAGGAAGCTTCTGCAACGTGCCACAGTGGTCTTTTGGAAAAATTCCAGGCTGGATGTCTGCTCCTTGAACATCTTCTTCTGTTGTTCCAAATTTTCTGATCTGTTAGTATCAGTATCAGAAGAATCAGAGAAAGAGGCTTGGACTGCCCTCCTCTCTCAGCTTCAACTGTAACACTGGTATGACCCTGGGTACTGACCAAAATTCTGATTTTCATAGAGAAATCAAAACATGAATGTGGTGAATTGCAATTATAGAGAGTCAAATTCGTGCCCCTACTTCATGATTTTGTGCAAGTTTGCTACCAAAACCAACCAGTAATAGTTTCCTGTTCATCTCTCCCAGCTCTGTAACATTGAGGGTGCCCAGTTTTGCCAGAATATTTTTTACATTTTGCTGTAGAGTTCAGATCTTTAATCCTCTGCCCTGTGACAGCTAGTTTTAAATCCACCCATATACTGAGTGTGCAGAATATCATCCTGACCAGCTCCTTTTGCACAGGTCAGTGCAAACAGCAACTTCATAGGAGAGTAGCCAGGAATCTCCAAAATGTCACCTTTTAGTTAAGAAAACATTAAATCAGAGTATTTCTGATGCCCTAGATTTCCTAGTTCCTGTCTAGGCTGTACAAAAATGTCCCCTGTACTTTCTCAGTCTCATTTCCCACTGCACAGTGATAAAGATCAGGCCTCTTCTCCTCTCCTCTCACATCAGGCAGTGATTTCCTTAGCCAAGGCTGGCAGCTGCCCCTCCTGGTGCAATGGCAATGCAAGCGTGGTCCATTCTGGCCTGACTGATCCATGGCCTGCCTGATCTATGCTGGGTTCTCAGGTTATCATTCCACCTGTTCACACATGTGGGATTGAAGCAAGAAATTAAGGTGAGAAGTGAGAAATTACAGTTGAAACACCTTATTTAGGAAATATTGAGTCTAGTGCTGATGAAACAAAAAAACTCAACAAAACAAACCAAACCCAAAACCAAAACCAAAAGAAAAAAATATGTGAAAATGGACAATAAATTGATAATACAGAAGACTAAGAAATAAGAAATAGTCCGTAAAGCAACAAAAACCATTCTATAAATCACTGTAATAAAGACAATAATATTTCAGAGAATCACTGGTCAGTACTTTGACAGCTTAATTTTTGATTCTGTATTTGCTTTATTAAAGCACCAATATATTATCTTTTTTGAGATAGTGTAACAATTAGCTTTTAAGACACAGTCATATGCATTTTCTGGAGACAAGGAATGCTATCAGATTAATAAGAGAAATTTGATTTAATAAATTATAGACAACCTGCCTTCCCCCCAAAAACTAGTTGAAGAGTCAGAGCTAGAAGACAGCAAGGAAATTAAAAAAACATTTTTCACATTTAAAATAAATAAGTAGAGATTACACAAATGCATTATTTATTTACCTGAAGAAATAACAATGCCTTCCAGAAACAACATAAAATTGTTACCAATGCTTTTTTTTGGACTCCTACTCAATTAGAGTATTTTCAGTCATAGGTTTTACTCTGCCTTCTGTCTGTGGGTTGTTGAAGAAGAGTTGGTGGTTGGCAAAATTCAACTGCGCCCCTGGAAAACACTGACTCATATTCCTGGGACCTGGTTTCTTTGTGCAAAAAGGCCACTGCACACCTGGAAGGACCTTATTAAACACTTCAGCAGAGACACAGAGGAGCATCTTTGGGGAGCTTTGGCAGAGGGCAGAGCTGAGGAGCAGACCTGCTGCCCCAGGGCAGTGGCTGTCTGTCTCAGGGTGATTTATGGTGCTTGTGTCCCCAAATCATCCCTTCTGTGGGTGTTGAATATTGAGTTCTGCAGCTTTCAGACTGGTTCCAGGAGTGAAGGGGGAGAAAAGAGGTGCAGAGTTTCTTATCAGAGACTGCACTTTCTCCCCCACATCCTTCTCACAGACTGTCTGCTGTGGGCAGCAGGAGAGAGCTCTCCTTTGCTCTTGGTTAGTTTTTCTCTCTAGCTGAGGCAAAGAAGTTCCCTGGACTATTTTTTTCCCTTTTTCCTGGAATTGTTTGAAGCTGCTGTGGACTGAAAACCCAGAGGAGCACTGTGGGCTCACACCTGTGGCCCACCAGGCCTGGCCTGGGCTGCAGCATCTCCCAGAGCTGGAGTTGGCAAATTCTTCTAGCCTGTGTTGGGTTGATGTGGCCAGAAATGTGTATTCTATCACCATCTGTTGAAGCCGGGTGGGGCAGTGATTCCTTATCTCCATGGCACACACCATCTGCTAATGGGCCATCTTTAAAACCAGCTGGGGCAATCACCTTTATCTTTTCCACAACCCATCCTCCCTCCAGGAAGATATCATCTGCTGCTGGGCCATTCAGTCCCACTGTGTGACTGATAAAATTACATCATCCCACTGAGAGATGCTCCAGCCAGGGGAAGGAGCCAAACCTTTCCTACCCAGATAAAAACTGAGATTTTGGACAGCATGACACCTTCTTTTCACTGGATTCCAGAGGAACACCAGACCTTTCCACATCATCCCTGGACCTTCAGAGGAAAACTGCACCTTCTACAGGAGCACTGCTCCAGCTGAACCACATCTGCCACTGCAGGAGGATGCAGCCACAATTTAATGGGACTGCTGCCAACACCCTGACTCACTGACAGGGTGTCAGGTTGTATTCTGACTCTGTCTGTGCTTTGCGTTTGTTCTTTGTAATACTGTATTTCTATATTAATTTTCCTAGTAAAGAACTGTTATTCCTAATTCCCATATCTTTGCCTGAGAGCCCCTTAATTTCAAATTTATAATAATAATTTGGAGGAAGGGGGTTTACATTCTCCATTTCAAAAGGAAGTTTCTGCCTTTATTGGCAGACACCTGTCCTTCAAACCAAGACAGTTTTTCATCTCTTCAGAGAGGTGAGAGGTTTTGCTGTTCAGTATTGTTCATTTTTGTGCTGGGAAGTGCTTTGCCTGTTAAATAAACAGGGTTTTTTTTCCACTTCCCTCTGAGGAAATATTTCCCCATGCCAGTTGGGGAGCTGGTTAAATCTGTTTCCTAGGGGGATCCCATGCAGAGGTTTTCTCCCAAATTCACCCTAAACCAGGACAGTGTCCCAGCACGGCTCCAGCTGTCCCCTCCTGCTGTCCCAGCACGGGTGTATGTCCCTGGGCTCCGTGGTGGCACTCAGGGACAGCAGCCACGGGCACTAATCAGCTGCCACAGAGGCAGTGATGCCCCTTTCAGCCCCACTCCTGCCTGGTGCAGTGTGGGGAATGCTGCAGACCCACAGTGCAAACACGGCTCAGCGTTCCCCTTCCACACAGCTGTGAGCCTCAGCCTGGAACATCTTAGTTCCCTCTAACAGGGACATCTCAAGAATACCCTACATTGGATCCATGGTGACAAAAATAGTCCTGAAACAGGTGGAAGATGGAAATAAAAATGAATGAATGTAATGAAAGGATGAACCATTGAAACTGTTTCTAATAATCATTCCTAATTTCCTCTTTTTATTCTTTCTAATTCGAGTTCTTTAATAATAAGTACAAACCTCCTCCATTCCTTTCATGTAGCTGCATGACTGGTGAGCTACCAAACTGTGCCACAGAGGGGAAGCAGAGTATCACTGTAAATCCATGCTGGTGTAAGCAGCAGCTCCAGCTTTCTGATGGCCTTGAAGCTGTGCTAGTTAAAGACAAAACTTTGAAACATTTCCTGCATCAACTTTTTTGCAGTGTTCCCCTCTTCTTAGTGTTGTTATGAATGATGACAAACAACCTAGAAACAGGATGGTGCCAGGTTGGTTCCCCTTTTGGACTGTAATGTATTGTTTGGCTGCAGAAAAACTCCCTTAGCCTTGTGCTGGGATGACAGGATTGTAGCTTAAAATGAAAACAGTTATTTTAGAAGGCACTGATTAACTGTTAAACAGGTTTCTTTTCTGAAATGGCTGACGAGGACACAGAAGTTTAATGTCAGTGGAATAGAAGCATGATTAATGTCACATGAAAATTGTAATGAATTATTGCACGATATTTTTTATAGTCAGACCTTTGGGTGAGTGCTTGTTAGAATAGTCATCTACAGATGTGAACATGACCTAGACCAAGCTATCTGCATGCAGAGCTTCTTTTAAATAAAGCTTTGAGGTGGTAGATGAACCTGAAAGTTCCTTTAGTTTGGGTGATGAGCAAAAGGAATGTAACAGAATTGGGCCTTGGGTATGTGAGAGCTTGTTGCTTTTCCTAATATTTTTGTGTGCTTGCTTCACAGAGATTGAAAACCATCAGGGATGTCAAAGCCTGGAAGGTTAGAAAGTCAGTGCATGCAGTTAATTTGCCTTTTCCAAAGAAGAGGAGACTAAAAATAAATGCATGGCAAGAGGGATGGATAGAAAAGTTAAAAACTGTGAAAGTTATTTCAAGTGATATCTGCTAGGAGGAAGCTGAATTTGGAAATGAAGTCCTACTACTGCCACCAGACTTACTGACGTCATCAGATTAATGTTATTATTCTTTTAGAATTGCATGTGTATTGACAAGGAAAACTAATAATAGCCCTGCTGCCTTTGTGGGAACAGTTGTGTGCTCTCAGATAAATACAACAAAAATCTGCTGCAGCCCAAAAAACTCTCATGTGTAAAACTGTCCTCACTGAAGCGAGCTGAAAGGATTGGTTTTGCACAGATGTTAACATGGCAGGACACTGCCCTCTGATTCAGGCATGCTGCTGAGGGGGTGCTAATAGGCTCTGAAACTTCTCTTTTTATAATATGCTGTCTGGTGAAGGCTAATGAGAAAAGCCCAAATGTTGATTTGAGTAAGGTACTAATTACTTTGGTTCTTCTTCCTGTCTGATACCAAATTGTGGAGTGATTTGAGAGTCCAAGGAGAAAGAAATTCATCCTATCAGAAAGAGAGGAGCTAGAGAACAGCACCTGCAATAGTGAGACAGCAGATGGACTGCACTGCAACCCTTGAGCCTACAGGGCTGTAGCACCCAGGTGCTTAATTTGGGCTGCATCCTCTTCCCAGGCAGGACACAGGACAGGGTCTGGTGGCAGATCTGAGCACCCAGTCGGGATTGAGGGTGTTCATTCCAGATGCAAGAATTAGTGTCTGTTTCTGCAATGCCCAGAAGAGTGAATTGCCACTGTAGCATTCAGCAAAAACCATCTTAGTTGCTGACCTGTAGGCTTCAGGGATATTCAGTTCCCTTTAGCTCACTCTGTTTCATTGACTGCTTCCTTCCCAAACTGTAATGCAAAACTTTGCAAGAACTCAAAAAGGATTACAAAATCCCAACAATCTTCAGAAATACAGAAACTTGGGTTTCATTTTTGGATAAAACAGAGAAGATTATTTTAATGGAATAATTTAGTCATAGCATGGTAATTTTTTTTTTTTTTTTGTGGGTGTTTTTTTGTGTGGTGGTGGTCTTTGTTTAAAATGGAGAACTTTTTTCAATGGTACTAAATTCTTTAACTTCACTACTTTAATCAGTTTTCTTTATAGTTTCTTAATGACTGTTAGAAGAACATTGATGTAAAAATAGAATGCAAAATCAACACTTTTTACAGTATTGGAAATCCTGTGCACTTCCTAAAGTAAAATTATACAAAGGCAAGAGTTTTAAATAACTGTGATTCCAAAAGATAGCACTTATCTGTGTTCATTGAGTATTTTACGGAAGTGTTAAAATACAGAGGACAATATTTATTTTGAATCTTTTTAACTTCATTATAATTCTAATTCAAAGTAAACTTTCATTCCTGTGTGTCATTTACTGAGTTTTTGCTTCCCTGGCTCAACATTCATTTTTAGCAGAGCAGGTGACAGAACATCCAGATGTCAAATGGATTTGTTCATAGTCAGGGGTGACAAGGGTGCCTTGAAACAGAAATGCCACACTGTGAGGCATGCCAGACATTGGGATCTCTGCTGGAAAACAACATCCTTGACATCTAATCTACCTGCTATAAATTACCTCTCTTCGAGTTAGATACACCAGAAAGGTGATTTCACCATTGTTAGAAGGAAAGAGGATGGCTCTGGGGTTGGAAAAAAAAAAATTATGTTTTGTCTGTATTTGTTTAATGTGTAGAAATATTACTAATTAGCATGCTTGTGTCTCCATTGCCTGTCACCTTTGCCCAGGGGCTGCATTAATGCAGAGATTTCAAACAGACACATTAGTATGGATGCTTGGTCAAGATTCTGTCCCACAGATTTTCAACTGGTAATGTTAATTTCTCTCCCACTTAAAGTGGTAATGCAAAAGAGCACTGGGAGATCAAAATGGACATATTCATTTACTATTTTCTTTTCTTAGAAAAACAGAAAAAATTTGTCTCTGTAATTTTCATTGCTGCTACAAATTTTCAGGGAGAGCTAGAGCTGTTTATTTTTGAGACCTTCTCTGTCACGTTTTGGTTGGTCATGAGGATTTTGATTTCAGATGACATTTCATAGGTGACAAGGCTTTTATTGAAGGAGCCCAGAACTGTGTAACTACCTGTTCCCTAGAATTTAGCATCATCATTTTTTTCCATTCTGTCCCTGCTTTAATGAACATCTGAATTTTTTAAGTATTACTATTTTTTATTTGCTTATGTTTTTGGGGTATTTTCAAAACAGGAAAAGCTATACTAGTTTGAGTTCTTTTTGTGCAACATTCAGCATTATTGAAAAAAAGTGGTGTTTTATACTCTTGGAGGAAAGTAACTTATGAACTGAAAAGTAATTTGTGGTATTTGAGGAAGACATCAGACATTCAAGGTAACACATCAGTGAAGTCTCTCTAATAAGGCCAACCAGTAAGCAAAAGATCCAATTGATTAGTTCAGTAAAGACCAGGCTAAGGAAAAATGCTGCTGCATTTTGTGCCTGCTGTCAGCATGAGGAGCTGCAGGAAGAGCTCTGCACTGGGTGCTCATCCCAGGCTGTGCAGCAGGACTCACCAAAGCATGAGGAAGGAGCAAGCTGTTCCTGCTGCCTTCTGAGGGTGTGGGGCCTTTGTCCAAGTGAGCAGGATTTCTAAGAAAACAGTGTGGAAATGCTTCTCCTTACACCTCCTGCACAGATCTGGGTCTGCTCCTCAGGGATTTCACCTGGTGACCTGAAGGTGAATAGAAGCTGCTTCAGGGCAGAGAAAGTTCTGCTCCCTCCATCTCCAGCCTCAGTGCCTGGAAGTACATTCCAGCTTTTCCAGGGAGACCAATGCTGTATAAACTATAACAGGAATGAACACTGTGAGTTCAGACACCAGGATATCTCATGCCACATGTTGGAATATGCAACTTAGGAGGAAATAACACCTCTTTTCCTTTGTCTTGGGCTGATAAAGGCTAACAGGATAACCTATTGCAATCTTCAGTCCCCAGATATAAAGCATCAGTTCAAATTAATGCCAAAAGTGAAATAAAACCAACAAAAACTACTCCCTAAAAAACACACATCTAGCCTTTTCCAGAGCAGGTGCAATTATAGTGCCTGGTCCAAAACTAATCCAGACATTCAGTTAAATCAATGTCAAGTCACTTAGAAATTGAACTAAAGACAATGTGCATTACTCATAACTTTATTAATAATGTTGGTGTTTTGTTATTGCTATTTTTCTCCCTGAAGCAACAACAGGATTTGGGAAGTATTTCAAACAGAAATTTGAAATCCTGCTCCTTAAACAATCACCAGTATTGTCATTTGCCTGGAAGCATCTATGCAAAAAAAAAAAAGTTTCCATGGGAACAGCAGGTAATTCTGTCATGTCTTTAACCTCTCTAATCCCAGGGGTGGGAGATTCAACCAGTTCTGGCAATTCTACTTATACTGATGGATTCTAGTCCAGAGGGGAACACATTCAATGGGGAAAATTGTGATTCACTTATATTAGTGATGTAAGGTCTACCTTGAAGTATGATTTCCTGAAAAGCACCACCCTGCTCTACCCAAAATGATCAAAGACCCACAGTTGGACCCAGATTAGGAAATAATTTGGGAAAAAAAAGTGTATATGTATATGTATATATGTATATATATATATATATATATATATATATATATATATGTATATGTATATGTATAAATATATACAACAAAAAAAAAAAAAAAGGAAAAAAATTAATCCTCTAGAATAAAACTGGCTTGTGTTTCCAACCTGAGCCACTGCAATTAGTCTTCTTCTTGATTAACTGCTGATTAATTATTCTCAGTTAACATTGTGAAAGAACATTTGTATCCCCCCATTACTTCTGTTTTATTTGGATCTTGTCTTTTAAAGAAAGTTTCTGTTTAAGTCCACAGTACTTTGAACAATTATTGTAGGAACAATATCCAGTGGAATAAAAGTTCATGCTCTAATTTTGCTATTTAGCAATCAAGTGAGAAAGCAGAAAGCAGAAAAAACTCACTTTGAAGATAACTGCTTCAGCATCAGCTGATCAGTCTGATGAAAATACACGGAATTTTTGGTTTTAGTAACAATGAGGAAGTCAAATGGGTTATTAAAACCCAGTCAGCAATATTTTCTATAGAAAGATTGAAAGAAAACAAGGTAAAAATAGGTAAATACAGGATTTCATCATTAATTTGGAAATACCTTGACTATAATGCACATGCAGTTTATTTGAAATTACTCTGAAAAAGAGAGAGCTTCAGTAAGATGAAGAAAGTCTTTTGTCTTTTTAAACCAGTATGATAAAACAAAAGAGGTTCTTGGAAAAAAAACTCTGTAAAAAAAAAGCCAGTGTGACTAAATAACATAACAAAAAAATCTTCTTTCATTTGCAAAGCCAAAATGAACATTTGGAGCATTACATCCTTTTTCAATCTCAGCAGCACTTGCAAACCATGCTCTGTGCTCTCTGGTTAATATTGGAAAGTCCAAGTTGCTTTTTATTTTGTTTCCTATGAAAGGATGCTAAATACGTATCCTCTGAGCTGAAAGGAGCTAATCATACTATATTTAGTCAGTCCTGAATGAAAGAACAGCTCAGAAGTGTGCAAAGATGTATATCTCAAAACAGTGGGTGGAAAAATGAGAGCTTTCAAGTGGATCATGGTCTTTTCTTTGTTCCTCCTGCGTCATTAGTGGTTTGTTAGGTCAATAATTTTGGTCATTTAAATACTACAACACATGTATTTTGCTTTTGCATAGACTTTTCTATGGAACTCATATTATTTTGTACCCAATTATTCCCAGACATCTTGCAGTAAAGTGCCCTGGCAGGAAATATGCATTAAGAGGTGCTAGAAAAAGAATTACCCAGGCCCAGACACAAAAGACTCCACAGAGCACAGAGAGCTCAGGTAGAGTGGTTTAATTACAAAAGATGACACAAACAAAGTAGACCAAAGCAGGTCAATTTTAGCTGAAGAAAGGCAGAACAATTTACAACACAGTTCAGTCAGGTCTAGTTGAGACTTTAGAAAAAATCAGATCTGAGTGAAATCTTGACTCATAGATGGAGCAAAGAATGCTTGTGTGTGAAGGTTGAGTTTAGGTTAATAATGTTTCTGCTGCTTTATCTTTAGCTGTGTAGCAACTCTGCTTCATCAGTCTGCCCTCCTTCCCTGGGTGACATTATTCAGCTTGTCAGAGGGTCAGTGTGCTCAGGGGCATGGGCACCTACTAGGGAACAAGGCTTTGGGAAAAACATCCCAGGTTTTATCAGAGATTAAGAGCTAGCACCAGCAAGGCCTGTACCTAGGTACACACATGTGTATACATCTATATCTATATATAGATATATATATATATATCTACATCTACATCTACATCTACATCTACATCTACATCTACATCTACATCTACATCTACATCTATATCTATATCTATATCTATATCTATATCTATATATCTGTATGTGTGTGTATATATATATATATACACACACACACACACACACATACATATATATATATATATATATATATATGTATATGTATATGTATATGTATGTATGTATATGCACATGCACATATATAATCCTCAACTTGAAGATATATAAATTAGGAACTTAAATGTGAAAAATGAAGAAAAAAAACTGTATCCAAAACAAGCACACCCAGCTGGTGTCTCTACTACCAGGGCAGTTTTTAGCTCTCATCGTGTTACTTTATGGCATGGAATGGTCTCTACTGACCCCCTGCCCACCTGGCATGTTTCTGACATGTCAGGATTCCCTCCTGTGGCTTCACAACACCCACATCCTGGGCATGGCTGCAGTTTTTTGCAAGCCACCACCTTATATATATCAGAGCTGTTGCAGCACTAAGCTAAAACCTCCTCTGAATCTTGCTACAGTAAATTCACCATGATATTCCACAGGGGTCCTGGAGGCTGGGAGTATTCCTATAGACAATGTTTCTTGGAAGAAGTAGCATAATTCTCATCATTTGGGAGCTGGAAAATAAAATACTGCTCTCTCCTATTATTTCAAGGGACAGATTTTGAAGCTCTCAAATCAGAAAGAAGCAAAACTAAAGTCTAGCAATTACATTCCTTTTCTTGATCTTATTTTGCATTGAGTAAGTACATATAATTTGGACACAGAATCCACAAGCTTTCTTGGAATGCTGATTTCTTATACTTCCCACAAAAGTTTCCATCAGAGAAAGTCATGAACAGTAGCAAATAAATATCAATGCAATGTACCTTGGCTCCTTTTATGATCAAAGAATAAAGTGAAGACAAAATTTTGTCCAAGAGCAAGAATCATGATGATACCCTTCCAACAGCAAGTTTGCTAGAGCCAGTCTCTACTCTGAGGAAAGGCTGAGAGTTGGGGTTGTTCGGGCTGGAGAAGAGGAGATTTTATTGCAGCCTGCTGTAATAACTAACAGTCCTGGCTTGTCTTATTTTTCCCTCTGTCTATGTATCCTTGCACAGTCTTAAAATTTTATTAGTTAAGGACAACAATCTTATTAGTCTCTAATAATGACATTACTTGTTTCTATTCTTTGTCACTGATTTTATTAAATCTTTGTGGCAAAGCTTAATCTCAGTAGTTGTAAGCCCTCTGACTAAAACAGGCTGGTACCCACCCTGCCCAGCATTTATATCATCTTTATAATGAGAAAAAGCATAATAAAAGGAAAAATCTGAGAGGTTAGGAAAGGATAAGGAACTTTTTTTGGTGTCCAGCCTATTACTGCATTGAAATCCATCCACTGTATCCAATGACCTTCTGAAAGGGGCTGATTTTTAGGCCAGTCTTGATCACCAATACAAGCACATTTGGAAGGAAAATGATGATCAAGCATAAGGGAAGATTCAAATAAGCTTCCCTAAATTATGCTGAGAATTCTGATCAATATTGGGATCAAGAAAATAAATTTTTAATCCTCATTCCTTTTCTCATTCATCCCTTTCATTGATGAAATGGACTCATCTTGGGAATGGACTTTATGTGTTCAAGCCTGGGAAATTATGCACTTTAAATCCACAGTTGAAGTCAAGGGTGTGTGTCCACAGTGAGGAGCACAGCAGGGACTGGCAATTTTTCTCAAAATTGTGGGAATATTTTGAAAAAAAGCTTTATCCCTTCCTTTTGAGAAACAGCTGTCAGGATTGATGGAATTTTCATGAATTTTAAACTTAAGGTAGGTTTATTAAATTATTTTAGTTGAGACCAAGTATTGTTGTTTTCTGTATATAGAGGTTGTCACCTATGTTTGCATCTCATCCACCAAGTGATTTGAATACTCTGTTCTGTGCTGCAAACTGCAGTGATTTCTATGTGAACACGGGAAAACATTTTCAAAAAAATGGGCAGAAGGTTGATGTGACAAACAGAAGTGGATAAAACTTTACAGCTCAACCTTAGCATTCAAAGCCACTTGCTTTACTCTTCATTTTCTGTTGTAGAGATATGAAATGCAAATACAGTACAAGTAAAATATGCTAAGAAGTGAAGTTTGCTGTAATTTTGAACATATTGATCAAGGGATCATATTAAATGAGGAATTGCTCTGTTCTTGATCTGTTTTTCCATTTGAATGAGGAAGTTGGTGCATCTTTAGAGAAGCAGGATGCAAGAGAAAATCTATATATAACTTCCAAATCATTGCAATATTGCATTACAGTTAGTAGTTTCCAAAGGTTACTCATATATGAGTTCAAAATGGGTTCTTGCATCCCAGTTGCACTCTTGGCAGACATTTATCTGCATAGGCACTTGCTTCTCATGAAAAATGTATGATCTCTATTGTGAGAATAAATGAAAAGAAGCAAAGCAAAGAAGTTCCATTTTCAGCTAGCTGCTGCCTGTCAGGCAGCACACTATTTCAACTCTCAATTGTTCTTTGCTCTCTGTCAGTGATCATATTAATTTTTTTTCAAACATCCTTAAGCTTCAGTGTGCACATTCAAACTGTTCCAGTGAATATGACAGAGGTCACGCCTGCAAAAGTTTTGCTAAAGTCAACATGACTTTGTGCCACTAAGGAGGCAGGGCTGAGTGACACTACTGTATCTTTGTGAATGTAGTGGGGTTAAACTGGGCCAGGTAACACAGAAGCCCAGGTCCAGAGAGGTTATTAGGAGATGTAATTAGTTCACTGTGTATTAGTTCATGTAAACAACATGAACTTCAAGCTTGTGCATGGCAAAACATAATGTCTCATTACAGGATGAGTGTATCTCCAGTTTGCTTATTTTCTTCTTGTTTTCTTCAATAGGACAAGGCATTCCATTCCTCTCAGAATTCTGTTTTAAACTTGTCTTTATTTAGTTTGTAGTAGTAACAAGAACCTTGGTAAACTAGAGGCAAAACAATGCAATATACTGAAATATGTCAGTGTTCCCTGTTGAAACAGATATTGAGTAGTGCATATAAAGACATATACCTACATAAATCATAGCTGAAACCTCACCCATTTTCTCTATTTTCCATTCCGCCACACTGGTGGTTTTGTGGCCCTGACATTCTTCTGGGATCACCTGGTGTCATTGTAAAGCAGGAGGTGTTTGTACCCTTTGCAATATGAACATACTCATGGTACCACCAGACATCTTAATGCCCACACCCTGGAGCTGTTCCTCCATGGAATAGGTAAGGACAACGTGTCAGGATGTGGCCAGGGAGGCAAGGAGGGACTCCAGGGGAGCAGAAAGAACCCTCTCATCAGTAAATTACATGCCAGTCAGAAACCTTTCTTTACCTTCAGCCCACACAGTTATTTCTTTCAATCCCTTTTATTGTTTGAAGGATAAATAGTTTCATATGCCAGGTATTATGTTCACAGACCTGAACAGCCCTTTGTTCAAAAAGAGAATCCAGGCACCCTGCCCCAACCTTTAATTGCTGCTCAAAGAAGGAAGTGCATTTTCTTCCCCCTTTCAGAAAAAAAAAAAAAAAGACCATGAGGTGTTTTTTTTTTTTTTTTTAGAATTATGTCCTGCTGTCTTCAAAATGCCCCACAACTTTGGGGAAAAGCTATTTTGCATGCAATTTTCACACTACATTCCTCAAAAATTTTTTAATGCTATATAATAGATTGAGCAGAAACTCTAGTTTCATTAAGACAGTCTTCATCATTTTCAAAATGTTTTAACAAAAAGAGTTCAGCATAATGACATTTCCTCTAGCATGTTCAACAAATAGTTATTCAGAAAAAAAAAGAAAGTTCTTCAAAAAGAAAATATCATGCTCTTGCTTTAGTATCTCTCTGTAGTTCCCAAACTAAATAATCTTTACTGGGAGGAGAGAAATTATGCAAGGCCTTTTGAATGCTCTCGAGTTCCTAATGCTTTCTAGAACAAGAATAGTCCTGGGGATTTTTTTCTGTTTATTTCATTTCAATTTCTACACTTAATCCCTCAAGATTTTTTGTGTGGCTGCAGAAACCTGATCAACATTCTGCTGTAAGACATGCATAAAAATCTGTCATCATTATTACCAACCCTTATAATATTATGCAGTCTACTTTGCACATGGCTCATGAAATGTGAAAAATTCAAGAGAAATCTCCCAATGAAGCTCTAATGCTGCTTTACCTGAAACAAGAATTCTAAAGAAAACCCTCATATATAAGGCTTTATGTTTTATCCTCTGAGTGCTTAGTAAAAAATGTGATATTAATTAAATTCTTTTCTGTGAATTATTAAGCCAATGATATAGAGCAAGTGTATAATTTTTAGTTATGTTTCTCTTCTTGAACTATATTTTTAAATTTATCACTCAAAATGTATACTATAAACAACAATGTGGCATGAAGTTCTGTTATGACACAAAAAATTCTAAACTTTCCTGGAAAGATCTAATTTCCCAGGGCATCTCTAAGAAGAAGTAGTCCTTTTATCTAAAGTTAGAAATATAAGGCTTGTGTTAAATTTCTGCTCAGAAAATTTTACTTGGGATGAAATGGTCTGGATTGTTCAGAAAAAAAATTTAATTTTCAAAAATGAAAGCTGTTTCTGAACATTATCACACTGAGGTCCAGTGCAAGTTGTTCTGCATGCTTTGAATGTAAATCATCAGGTAAGTCAATTAGTTTTCTTGTCTGCTTCTGTGGAAACAAAGTATTAATGGAACAACATTGATTTTTCTTGCTTCATGATTAAATAAAATTGTACAAATAAGGAGAGAAACAGTTCCCTCTGATTTAGTAGTTTATGAGATTAACTGACAACAATGAAGGAGAGAGCGGCGTCTCGCAGTTAATTGCATCCATTTTACTTTCCAATTTCTTTCTTTCCCTTTCAGAGCTTGCACTGACCACTCCACAAAATGCAGAATCCAGCCCTTGGTGCTGGTGGGGATGCAGAGAACCAGCTGCAGCCTGTGGAGACCCCACAGCAGGGAACTGTGACCCTGTAGGGATCCGTGCTGGAGCAGGATTGCTGGCAGGACGTGTAATCCTGCAGGGAAAATGTCCTGAAGGACTGCACCTTGTCTGCCCCTGAGGTGATGCCTTGGGTTTTAGCTTTTGTATTTTTCAGAATCTCTGCTGTCTAGTGTGTAACTCTGAAACTTCATGTTAGGTGTTAGTAAGTTCTCTTCACAGGGTAGTTAGACAAAACAATCCCTTCCCAGCTTGAGAATCAAGGACAAGGTACCCAAAAAGCAGAAACAATGGCAAAGTGAAAGGGGTAAACCAGGGGGTTGAAACTCCACAGCCTGGGGCTGTGGTTGGGTAATTAATCCCAATATGTAGATGAACCAAAACTTATAAACATGCAAAACTCATGATCAGATCCATCTTAGATTTGATTTGGGTGTAGCCCCAGCTGGGCTCTGCACTGCCCAAAGTGCATCCTTTCAATAAATACCTATTTTATCCCTTTGCCCTGCCCAGTCTCTGTGGCAGGTCAGCCTTTCCAGGCATCAGGACTGCCCTGCAGGAAGGGAACCAAGCTGGAGAGGTCACTGAGGAACTGCACCCCATGGGTAGCACTCACATTGGAGATGTCCCTGGAGGGATCCTACACTGGAGCAGGGGAACACTGTGAGGAGTCCTCCCTCTGAGCAGGAAGGAGAGGCAGAGAATGTGCAGTGAACTGACTGCAGCTCCCATTTCCCATCCCCCTGTGCCACTGGGGAGAAGAGACAGAGAAAAAGGGGGATGAAGTTGAGCCTGGGAAGAAGGGAGAAGTAGGGAGAGGGTAATTTATGATTTACTTCTTAATCGCATTATTCCTGCTCTGAACTGATTGGTGATAAATTAAATTCATTTCCCCAAGTCAAGTCTGTTTTGCCCATGATGGTAATTGCTGAATGATCTCTACCTGTCCTTATTAACCCATGCACCTTTTGTTATTTTTTTCTCTCCCTTGTTCAGGAATGATAAAGTGGCTTTGATGAGCACCTGGCGTCCAGCCAGGGTCAACCCACCACAGGATGTTGAGACTCGATGTGGATTCATCTAAACAATAAAAAGAAGGAAAAGAAAACTTCTTGGCATAGCTGCAAACTGTGAAAATCTGCACAATGTGTTATTTTCTTCACTATGGACTCAGGAGCAGTCCAGCAACTTGTTGTGCTGGCAGCTCTTGGAAGGTGAAGACTGCTTATTTTCTCTGTGAATAGAAGAAAGTCATGAAGAGTTCTGTGAAGATATTTTCTTCTGAAGAAATTTTGTCCATTTTCTTATAATGCCATGGAGATGATTTAGAGTGCAGTAGTCTTTGTGTCTGCTCTCCAGATAGGAAAGCAGAAGTATTAGTTATTAGTACCAAACCAGCTTGCTAGGCTTTGTCTCTATTCAATATCCAGAAATGGACAGGTGAATTACTCTCAGCTAGAAATGTACCCGAAGTATTGTGGAGTACTAAGTCAGCTATTTTGGAGGTAAGAGAAATAAAACATGTTTAATGGAAATGTTTCAAAACATCAAAAATTGTTTTTATCTACTTATAAAAAATGGGGTTTATCTATCTTTTATCCAGTTGCATTATAATTATTATTTTGAATTAATTTTGGGTAATGTCAGGTTTTAACGTGTATGATCTCTTCCACACAAATTTCTCTAGAAATATTATTACCCTGTTTGAAGGGCCATTTCTAGTACTTCAAATTAATATAAGTTATATTTTTAAATTAATTCTGTGATATTTTAAGTTGGACATCACATACTCCATGTTAAATTTAATTTGTATTAATGTCACACATAGTATTACTTGTCATGAAAAATAGTAATAAAGTCCATTTGAGGCAGTCTGTATTTACTCTGCAGAAATTATGAATGATAGTGAAAGGGCATGCCATTCAGAAATATATTCTGGACAATTTTTTGCTATTTTGCTGAATATCATATGTGTGATAGCCCAAATGGGGTTGTTATCTCATAGTATGTTATAGTTGTATCATCCAATACTCATTTGGTTGATTCATTAATGACAGTTGAAATCTAGAAAATGATCCTGATGTAACTCTGTGCTGAACAGTCAGAAAGAAAGCATTTTTAAATCATGTCAGAACATTTTAAAATACTCTCTGCATCTTCTAAGCCTCAGTAAAATGCCTGTGAGTATAACCCTCAGAAAGAAAAAACCTATCACTTATTTTAAAAAATACATTAATTTTATTGAGATTATGAACAATTCACTTCTGTACAGTGCAGTAAGGACAGATAGGAAACTTAAAATCTTTCCAGTGTTTACATTTCCAGGCTTATGTGGTTGTGACATTATCAGATTTTAATTTAATTTTTAGAATTACAGAAAACAGATCCAGTGGTTAACTAATCTAAAACAAAAGTCACAGAGATTTCTCTGCAAAAATTTGAGATAATCCCAATTTTAAAAGACCAAATAAATTTTTTTTTTAAATTTTTTAGATCCCACAGATCTAACACACTATTTTTAAACACTGACCCATGCCTTGAAAATTTTAAAATGAAATCTCAAAATGTTTATGTCAGAAAAACATGAACTAACTTCTCTGACATTACTTTGCTCCCTCTTTGTAGCATGTTTTTTAACATTGTTTGGGAACTTCTTAAATGTTCATGAATATTTCTGATCACCCAATGGTATGCTTTCTGGTGAATAAACTTACTGAATAAAATAACACAGTGCAATAGAAGACCTCTTCCCATACTGATCCAAAATTTTCTCTTCTGAGTTTCAGGAGTCACGACTTTGAGACAGAAACCTATTCTGTATCTGAAAAAGTGTAATATCTACCTCTCTCCCGAGTTGTTTGCATTTACAGTGCATACAAAATCAACATTTTTCTGAGGTGAAATCTGCTAAACAGTATTGTTTTGATGATGGCTTTATTTGAACACCAATTGCTTGATGTTCCTATGGCAGCAAGGTGATGATCTCTAAACTATGTTCTTTAAAATCCCCACGCCTGCAAAAATAAATTATTCATACTCAGAGATATCTCAATGCTATCTCTAACTAGTTCTGTCAGAGTTTTTACCTTCTTTCCCCTCTGTTTTTAATCAGATGTGGTTTTACAAACTTTCTTGGTTCCTAAGTTTTGACAGGCTGATAGACACTTACATTGCGATCAGTGCAAGTTTTACAAGAATTTCTCAGAATTCTGGTGCTTGCCTATACCATTACCAACAATTTTTTTCTAGAGATATGACATTACCAGGAGATTTTTGGAGTCATTAGTCATCTACCATGATTTCAGTGGACTTCCAGGAAGTCAAAAAAGCCTCTTATTTCTAATATTTTTTTTCAAATTATTTTAGGACTTTGAAATTAACTAAGTGCTTGAATGTTTTAAGGCATTTTTAACAGCCATCATTTTTAAAAACAAAGTGCTAGCATATAAAATGAGAAAGAGATCTAAAGCACAGAAATCATAGTAAAATCATAAGTAAGGAACTAGACTGTCCTCCACAGGCCACTCAGACAATGTGTGGGTGGGACACTCAGTGTGCTGCCTGTAACATGAAGGAAAGCAATCAGAAGGATGTCTTGTCATATATGTGCTGCTGAAACAAAAACAAATATACAGCATTAAAAGTTAGAACAGTGCTTCACAATCAAATGTTAAATAAATTTGTCTTCAGGTCAGGGCAACTTAAAACAGGTAGGATTGCAACATGGAGGAGAATGAAACCTGAGGTGCTTAATATGTTTTTGGTGTCAAAATTGGTTTGCTGTAGTGTGAATGTTTAATTAAAATAAAACAAGAAAAATTTATCCTCTTGAGCAAGGTTTGAGATCACAAAACACCAGTAGAATAGAACATATTTTGAGGCTGAAGCTTGGAAGTTCAAAATGATTCACCAAACAAAAGTTTCTGCCAGTTCAATTTTATTCCACTTCCCTCTTTTATTTGTAGCAATTGCTGAACAGAAGTACTTAAATTACTAGTTCAGAAGACTAAATACCTATGTAAAAAAATTACCAAAATATTCAAGTAAATTCATCTTACTCAGCCATTTAGCTGCAGGAACTGTAAATTCTTTTGAAAACACTAATGGTCCCATCCATATCTTTCTGTCTCTATCATAGCAGTGATCAGGATTCATCTCTACCAGTAAGAAGGGGCAAGGACAGTTTTTCTACTTTCATTCTTAACTTTTCAGTTCTCCTTTAGTTTTACTGCATGGAAGTAAAAAGGCTCCCACAGAGGTCAGTGCTCACATCAGAGCCTCAGCTGCACAGACTGATGCTGCTCTCACAGGGCACCATCAGAGCCCTCCTAAGTGTGTGTGAGCTCCCACAGCTCCTTCTGTGTCCAACAAACTCAACTGGCATGGGAGAGCCCCACGCTGCAGCCCAGGGATTGCCAGAGACAATTTCCTGAGAAAACCAGCACAGGGACACAGCATGGACTGGGATGCTCTGATCCTTGCTGGAGGCACAGTCCATGCCTGTGTTTATCCATCCAGACTGCACAGGCTTGTCCCACAGCTGTGCACTCATTCTTCTCCCACAGGTTCATTTCACCTCACAGAGTTTTCAGTCATATCAGTCTGTAATGTGCTACAGACTGCACTGATCATTTCACACTTCAAAAATCTGTTGCAGGTTAAGATGTGTTTTGAATTTTAAGGAAAATATTTTTCCTTCCTTCTATTGTGTGTTATTCAGGTCAACTTATTTCTATTAACTTATTTCTGTTGTCTATTATGAAGACAGATTGAAGAAGTACATTATGAACAATAAATAAAAGTAATCTGCTGTCTTAAGCACAATGAAACAACCAGACCAACAAATAAAAACTACACCCAGATCATCAAAGTTACAGTGGCAGTAGCAGCAAGAAATTCTAAATCTTAAATATTCCAAGGCAGGACAATTATACAGTGTATGGTAATTCTATGTCACACTTTAAAACTCAAGTGTGTCTCCATTGCTCTATCATTCCCATGAGTACAATTTCTCTTTACATAAAATATTTTTGGCAGAGGCTACTTATATTGTAACATGAATGTTTGGTAGACAATTTAATGGATGAAGGGAATTCTGGGCATGTCTGGATACCTTCTTTCTTAGCATCTTTTCTCTTGGACCATTCCTAACAGGCTCAGAAGAGACTAATTTCCTTGACTCCTAGATTGGCACTGAATATAGAAATATGGACAGTGTCATCTTGATGCCTACCCCAGGTGCCAAAGTCTCTAAAGACCTAATCCAGGCCAGACCATTTCCTTGGAGGATCCCACTTTGAGCTGGCAAAGTGTACCAGCTCAGCTTCTCACCTTCTCTGGCCAATGGATTTCATCTGGAGCGAGGAAGATGTGGAAGTGAGATTGGGCTGAAACAACTGTCTCATCATAGATGAGCAAAGGAGCAGAACTGAAGCAGTGGCTCAGAGAAAAAAAAACAAAACAACCCCTCTCTCTGCTCTTGGCACTCCTGGGACACCTCTGGTAGGCAGAACCGGAGACCTGATGACAACCACAGTAGGGGTGACCAGTTAAGTGACATGAGCAGGTTAGTGACATGAGCAGGCTGCTAATGATGTGACTAACTCATCCCCACTACTGCTTGTTAGTCCTATTTTATTTTTTGCTAACTTGATGGTGACATTTCAAGCAGCAAATTAAAATAAGCCATCAGTGGGAATGTCCTGATGCTGCTGGACCAGCTCTTCTGACTTGCAGGAAAATCAGTAGAGCCTTTCCTATGAAAACACCCAGTGATGCAGTAACTCTGATAGTTTCTAGGAAAACATATGAGCCATAAATTCCCTACACTGTTTCCTTTGGTGATGTCCTTTGTTGTGTCATCTCCCTCGAGGAGCAGTCCAGAATTAGGGAGGAGTTCATCAAGGACAGATGAATGCAACTTTGGAGCCTGATTTAACATCTGAAGAGATCCTCAGAATCCTCATAAGGAACTCAAAATAATTACACTGTTTGCTGACATGGTGCTGCTTTCCTCTCACAGGTTTTTCTCCTAGAGAATGTTTTAAAGGAATGTAAGGACAGTGATAAAAGCGCACAGAAGAGCAAGGACATTCAGCATTAGGGCTGACACTCCATTATTAACATTTGCCTTTTGTCCCTTGCTTAATGCTGTCAGGAGCCATGAGATAGTGATGGAGAGATTTCAGCCCTGGCTGGGCTTATTTCTGCTTTGACCTTCAAATGTGTTTTCATTAGGCAGAAATTAAATATTTTCTAATGAGTTAATGAGGAAAGTACTTTAAAATAAAAATAGCAGCTGAAATTTTACTTTTAAATGCTATCAGACATAAGTCATGAATATGAAAGGGTTGATCAGACTTTCATTTTTATTAATATAGTGATCTGAAAAACTAAGGAAAAAAGCAAGATAATCTTCACATTTCAGAAAAGTACATTCCAAAATCTATCACCATGAAATAACATGATACCAGCACTGTCTTTCCTACAAAGAATTTTGATTAGTCTCTTGAACTTATTAAATCCCAGTGGTGGCAAGTTGTAACCATTTGTCTGCTAAATAGTTTCTATTTTTCAAAGGAAGCTATCCCTTGAGATAAAAGTATTGCTATAAAATTCACTTACATTTATTTTTGGAGAAAGAAAGAAGATGAAAATATGGGGAGTTTTCTAAGCTCTTCAGCTATGTAATTTGATACTAGAGCAGCACAAACTCATTGGCTAGTATCTAAGATTAAAACACATATATACATTCAATATTTTCTTTACTGTGTTGCCCTTGCATTTCTATTCCACACCTCCATCCATTTCCCAGTATTTCAGAGGTCCCATTAAGTTGAATAAATGAAATCAACAGCCTCAGAAAGCTCTCTCAGAGCTGAGGTTGCAGACATCAACTCTGAAATTTGAAAATTGAACTGAAACATATGTGATACACTCACTAATGAAAGATATTTTCAATGCTTTAAACAATAACTGGGGTTTTAAAATGTGGAAAATCAGTATTTCAAAAACAAACATACAGATGAGTTGGTTGAAATTTGGGAAAATATAGTTTTAGAACAAAAGCCCAAAGGAGAATAATTTTCTATTTGTTAAATTTGAGAGAGGCAGTGGACAAGTTTCCCTGGATGGTAATTTATATCTGGGTTCAGTAAATATTCACCTTTCCTCTTTATGCATTTAAATAAAAGCTGTCACAATAAAAAGGTCACAAGTGTCTTGCAGAGATTTTCTCCTGTACTTTGTAAAATAATTCATTGTCTGTGCTACAATCTCTCTTGGGCTCATGGTCCCAACCACAAAGAACTGAACACAGGTGGAACTTGCAAGGTCATCTACTCAATGCTGCTATTTCTACGTCTGAAGTAATTGCTGCATTTGACTATTCAATTACTTTACAGTTTTTGGATTTGGTGTATTTTCATCAAGTTAAGTCTATTTAGGCATGCATAGTAAAGCATGAAAATTCAATTGCTATGCTATTTCTGTAGACACACAAAAATAAAATGGAGTGTAAGCCATAATTCAACTACAAAAAACAATTTTGCAAGGAAATGCTTCAGCTGAAGGGATGAAAAGCTGGCATGGATGTGCAGCCCACCAGGGTGTGTATGTTTCTGGGCTGAGAGCCTGGCTTAGTGACACCAGGAAGCCACTGTCCTGTTGTCAGTGTGGGAGAACATTGGGACTGTGCTCCCCAACTTCTGCTGGCAGCAGAAACCATCACCCTTGGCATGGGCTGAGCCTGGTTGCAGGAACCTCTGCTCATCAGCAGACAGGATTTCCATGTAGAGAGGTAATTTTTTTCCATTTGCTGCCAAATGTAGCTCAGGTAAGGAGCCAATTTGAAGAACCACTGTAAAGAGTCAATTTTTGTTGGAGAGTTGGAGATTTGTTTGAACAACAGTGAAGCAAAGTCTGAGCTGATGAAGTTACATGAAATATGTGGAAGGAAAAAATATTTGAATGTAATAGAAAAATTAAATTTGCCAGTTATATTCCCATTGAACTGTTGTATTCCCACTGGAGCAAACAATCCAACTGCATAACCCTTGTCCTTTTCCAGACAATTAATACTCCAGTGAAAATAAGCTTTTCAGGGATATTTATAGCCACAGCAGAAATTAGTTCAATTCTGACTGCAGCTGAAAGATAACCAGCATGATGGTGCTTCCTGTACATCTTTCTCTGACAAGCAGAAACATTTTTGGGGATTCTGGATAAAGCCACTGTGCAAAGTACAAAGATAGAGCAGAGCTCTGTGAAATTGCTTTCAGGGCCACAGATCCACAAACTCACTTACATACAGGAGATTTTAAACACAGGATAAATGGATTAATGCATTCATCACTATAAGTATAGAAATACATTATGCATTTACTAATATATTAACTAGATGGAGAAGCTCATTACACAGTCAGAAATTTTGAATTATCAGGAAAACCATTTACTTGCAAGTCCCATGTTTGCCTGAGCCAAAGTTTTGACTCCCAAATAATTCTCGTGTTCTCAAGTGCTAATTTACAACAGATCTGGTTGTACAATCAGAAATCTTATAAGATCAGGATTCAAATCAAAAGCATCCAGTTATGATGCTCTTCATCTATTGTGATGAGAATTTTCTTCACTGGTAAATATGCCACAAACTGTCCTGTACAAATTCCCTTATTATGAAGCAGGAAGGTTTCCTTGTGTGCCTTTTAATACACACATCATGAAATGTTCATGGTAACATTAAAATTCTTATAGAAGAACAATTCATTCTTCAGGTCTTTTTTGCTTTTTGCTTTTGCACTTTCTCATAGCAGGGGAGAGAACATCACTCATGCATTTGGTGTCTCTGCTAAAGTGAACCTTCATTAGAACACTGCTAAACTACTTCTAAGCTCCAGGAAAAGCCTCTCACAAAAATAATTGTCTCCACTGGTTTTACTTTTCTGGGAAATTGTTAAATACATATTGCAGTTAATGGTGAAAATATTACATCTGGATATTCATACTCTAATCAGAATGGACATTTCTGTTCCACTTAGGTGTTTGCATTGTGAAATTAGATACACTTGCTGACTAATCACCATGGCTAAATGAAACCAACAATTACCTCATTATCACTACACAAAACATAAAATTATCTACATGCTATGATGTGTCAATGGATTTGTGGGAGGATATTCCTTTATTCCTTTGGAAACTTCCATGAAAATTTTATGTCATGACATGCAGCTGAGCACATGACTCAAGTGGCTCCTAGAAAATCAAAAGGTGAAAAAAAAATGGAAAAAGCAGTTCTGCCTATGAAAACAGCTTTATGAACACTAATGTACTGCTGGAGGATAGAACCTGGTGGTAATAATTGATTTCAAATATTTTGACATCAAGAGGGAATTAAAATTTATAAAGTGGATTATAAAAAACACACAGGTCAATGAACTCTTGTGGGAGCAAGCTGATGTTTTTTTTTTTTTTTCTGACAACATGGGCCAATTTACTTTTATGCCAGCTAGGAAATGAATGGAGAGTGATTGTTTGATAGCAGATGCTTGTGTGAAAGTGGTTGTACAACAGAGGAGTTCACTGGACTTAGTGAACACAGGCTGAAATACACTTTTCTGACTCTGTATACACTGTGTAAAGGTGTTGCACACTGTATAAGAGTACTTCCCCCAAAATTCTTGAAAATTGACCTAAAGAAATTTTCTGAATTTCAGGAAAAAAAAAAGAAATCTGAGGGTGACACCATGGAGATATGGTGGAAAAATTCTGGGATTTCCTTTGACATATATAAGAGTAACTTCTGTACTGGGGCAACTGGGCTACAGGCTTTAAAATTCCTTAGCTTTCTTAGAAGCTGCAGTCAGGGAAGGATAGGGAAAGGCACACTGGGACAAGGGGGAGACAAGAATGTGAGAGATGGAAAGGTAGAACATGTCAGGAGAAAGAAAGTGAACATGCACTGTGAAATATGGGGTCAGCAGGACACAAGCCTTCAATAAACTCCACAGTTAATAATAATAAACTGTTACAGCTGAAATGGATTCACACTGATGTAATCAAGTCCCCACCTTTTCAGTACTTTGCTTTCAATTCAAACTTTTAAAACTTTGATTCATTTCTTCTGAAATATGAGCAACAGCAATATGATTACTTTTAGCTACTTGCCTTTTGTGCTAGTTTCCAAAAAAAAAAAAAAAAAAAAAAAAAAAAAAAAAAAAAAAAAAAAGAGAGAGAGAATTATTTAGAATTATTTAATGCTTATGGAAAAGGTTGGCTTTGGTTGGAAGAGACCTTAAAGATCATCTAGTTGTAACCCTCTTCCAAGTACAGGGATCACCTTCCACTAGACCAGGCTCCTCAAAGCCCCATCCAACCCTGATCACCCTCGCAGTGAAGAATTCCTCTCTAATATCTGAGCTCCACCTCTGTCAGTTTGAAGCCATTCCCCCTTGTCCTGTCACTACAGGTGCTGTAAATTGTCTCTTTCATAGGTACAGTGCATTTTTCTTTTGCTTTGCAACTTTTATTTAAGAAGGACATCAGCCACTCCTGATCTGCTATAGAAGCACTCCCCACAGGTGAAAGTAGGGCTGAAAAGAAGCAGAGAGTCAGATAAACTGTCTGGATTTCTATTTCTTTGTGACAAAAAGCAGGTTGTGAGGGACTTCTGTGCTCAGAAAAAATCAATTCAAACAGACAAACACAAAGGGTTGGTAGAATACTTGGCTTTGCCGACATGTGCAATTTGTAAAGGCAACTTAGCAATATAGAATGAGGGGACAGCTCTCTAACACATCCCAGGGACACAGTATCATAGAAAGAAAATATTTTATTTAAATTAAAGGACAGTTTTTCTGTAACAGCATATGAATGTGTGACAAGCATGAGTGAAATTAGGCTGGTATCAGGAAGTTCAAATTACCCTGGTAGTGAAGGCTCTGGATCAGCTTTTTAATTGGGGTAATAGTAAAAAACATTTTTTCACTGCGAGATAGAGCTCAGTGAATGCAGCAACACCTTTTGAATAGTTCAACTGACTGAATAAAGCCTTTGCTATCAGGTCTTTGTTGCACTGTCAAAACAAATAATTACTGTACATAATTAATTCCATGCTTCAGTGCTCCGCTGAAGAAGGTTTTTTTCACTCTTAAGGAATAACAAAGCCCTTGAGTTTTGTTCACTTGCCCCCCTTTGAAGCAGAAGGGATAAACCACAGTGTGGGCCACTCACTGGTACTGGGAAAACAAGACTTTGAGTTCTGTCTCTTGTTTGTGATTAACCCACTGACCAGGCAGGGGGACTGGAAGGGGATTTCCTTCTGGTTTCACACTTTTCTGGAGAACAAATCATATCTTGCTTCCTAGGGTGAGTTGAGCATTTTATCTAACAGATTCCAGGGACAATTATTTAGGGATTGACATCCTTTGTCTTCTCCTGTTCTCCTTTCACACACTGAAAATTTGCCCATTCTGGTCTTCAGATTGTTGCAGGGAATATCCCTGGCAGCTTCAGACCATTCCACTTGCAGGCTGTTGTGCAGCTGTGAGCTCAGAGCAAGCTACAAAGCCAGGCAGGGGAGTGAGCAGTGAAATGTCTCTCTCTGAGCTCTGTGCTGCCCTTTTTCACAGAGGTACAAATCACTGAGTTCTGGGAGGGAGTATTGCAGGGGAATATCACAAGAAGCTTAACCTCTTTCTGCAGGCACCCAGTGCTGTGCTCTGCTGAGGCCAGGACTGGGATATTGCTGTGCACACTGCAGCCACTGCAACATCTCCTCCACCAGCCTGGGCTTTTCAGGGTCTAGGATCTTAGAAATGAGGCTGCTTTTTCACAAACAAACTGTGAACGTAGCTCAGGCTTCACCTTCACCTCACCTGTCAGTCCTAGCCCTAACAACATCAGTCTCCCATCCATACTCTGACATTTTTCCCTTTCCATGAGGAAAGAAAAGCAGAAACAAAGTATGGAGGGATCTCCTTTTGGCTTGGTACACTTAATTTCCTTTTTAACAAAACTCCAGCCACTAAAGCCTCCCATGCTATTGCAACTTGACCAATGTATTTGGGGAAAAAACACATTCTGATTTTCTATTTTCCTTGTTCAAAAGGTGCATCTTCAGAGTGTATGAAGCTCTGACCAAGCCTGTGGCCAGAACACAAAAGGGTGAGGGAAATATGTACTTCTGACCATCCTGGTGATGGGCATGCACTTAAAAGTCAGGGTAAGTTCTACATCCTGCATGGCAGAGAATGTGATCTTCCACTTCCATGGAATTCAAAGATCCAAAATTAGCTTCAAGGGCAAAAACCTTATTCAATGCCCAAGAGTGTTCTGTTCCTTTTCTCTTTGCTCCTCTCCCTAGCTCGCATGCTTAGGAGTTTGTTACCTCTCTACTTCCTTGTTTTCCATCTGAGAAACTCATGGCCATGGAAAAGAAATCAGGGCAACAGGAAGCAATGAACTCCCACTTGAATTAGTATCAACTAATGCAATATTTGGGATTTTATGAAGGTGGTATCTCCAAACACCATGAAATAATTAAGAATAACACTGATCATGGCCTATGGGGAAGTATACTTTAAAAACCCTGATTTAGGGACCCTGATAGAAAGCAACTCTGCAAGCAGTCTCATTAATTGTAGTGGTATTTAGTGCAGGAAACAGCAAAACACAATCCTAAATGAGACTTCAGGAAAGCAATTACCTGCACGTGTAACATATATCATTCTTACCATACTATTATTTCTTTAGAATTGTCAGAGCTTAACATTCAGGCTTTCTTTGAAACATAATTCTTCTGTCATTGTGTTCTGATGACTCATCATCCAAGGCACTCCAGTGAATCATATTAGTGTTCTCCCAAAATAAAGGTATAACTAGATATAACTTTGGAGCACAGTTTTCTAAACTGTTCCTAGACAAAGTTTTCTGCCTGTATTACGAGCATCTGGTCATGAGATTTTAATATCTTGAAATTTCATACAGACAAGAATGACTCAAGAAAACAGTGGATGGATAAAAGTATGTGCTCACATACATAGTGATAGGTCAAATATTTTGAATATTTTATTTGTTGCTGTTTGTTTAGTTTTTGGTTCGGTTTTGAATAAAGGTTTTTACACTGAGTCATCAGAGATCTTTAGACAAGTTACAATCTTCAGATTTTCTGTGTACAAGTATTTTTAAAGTGTCATAACCATCACAGATGTGCATGACTTGAACACATTAAGATTACTGTGTTAAAGTAGGAACTGAGATAGGAGGCTGGTTTTAAGTGATACTTTACATCTCAGCTGTCTCTAGTTTTGAATCCTGAATTCTTAGACAGTGATGCCACCTGGTAAAATACATCAAGGAACGTCCATTACCCACACTTCCATAAGTCTATTTTTCTGTCATTCTTTGACTTTTCAGACATGAATTTGGTTCCAGCAGCACTCTGCCACAGAAGTAGCTTCTTTGAGTTTTCTTAATATGGCAAAAATGATACTGTTGTAGGTCTCAGAGCTTAGCTTTTGGGGATTTATAACAACTTTGCTGTTAGGTGAAAGAGATTATTTAATCTAACCTTTGGACACACTTTAGGATGACTTGTAAGTCCAAGAGAAAAGACTGTAGCTTTTGCAATATTTTTTTCTCTTTTATGACTACATTTGTCCCTTCTTTTCCCTATTCCTCCCAAAACATGCCACCTGGGAAGCAGAGAAAGAGCTGAATTTGCACTAAGGCTAGCCTTAGTGCTAATGGTGCTAATAACATAAAGGCATTTATTGCCATATTTTTGGATAATGTGAAATATGACGTATAATTTCCTTTCAAATGCCCAGAGAATAGAAAGTGGTACATAGAAAGGTGAATATTATTTCTTATGGCATATTTTGATTCAGCTTCTCATTCTTTGACTAGTGGTCAGAAGAGTTGTTTTAAACTTCGTTTTTAACCACCTACTCCTTTTTTTTTGAGCAATGCCTGCTTTTTCAGACTTTCATCCTTGGCTTGAGAGTAGATAATTCACTTTAAGCCTTCAATGCAGCTTTTGCTACCACTGTGGTTCAAAAACTCTCCTCTGAAAAGCTGCAAGGAAGTTCTGTGCAGTACTATTGTGCAATCCAGGTCTCACGCCAGGCAAGTTGTTTGTGTTAGACAGATACTTAAAATCCTACTAAAAATCCTGTCCCTGAAAGGACCAGCTCATACATTATGTCACTTAAAAAGAAAAAAAACACTTATCTAAGAGGAGATCCTGATGTTCTTGCTGCTCTCGTGCCCAGAGAGAGAAACACTCTGCAGTGTGATTTAATCTAAAACTGTCCAGCCCCCAGCAGGTTTCTGTAGGAGTTTAGCCCTTTCAGGAGCAGAGAGAGGATGGTTTCTGCATCACTGCTATTATACTACAGTAGTGGCCTCCTGGTATGCTGGGGCACACTACAGTGAGGTTCTTCCACCTCAGTGAGATGCAATGCAAGGCAGAGATGCACGAGATTATCTTGACATCTGTTCCCGTGCGCTGATCCGGGAATCAGCCAGAGGTTTGCAGAATTAGATTTATCTGTCTTATAAAAAGCTTTATGGCATTCTGGAAAAGGTAAATTTCAGAGTGCTGAATTGCTCAAGATCCATTAAAGAATTTTTAGGAAAGTTTTTTTTTTTCTTTATGATACTTTCCCCACATGCTGATAGAAAGTTGTCCCTGTAGAACACTTTTGTATCTCCGCACTATTTTTTATTCTCTAGAGCTTCTTTCCTGCCAGTGTAAAATATTGCTTAGCATTTGTGTCTCCTCCTAGTCCAGTTTAGACTGTTTCTAACACTACCTTCAGGGTTTATAAAAATATATGCAATACTATTGAGAAAGATGATATAATTATATGGGAGGAAGAGAAATTGGATGCCATGATGAGATAGAATTCTTACAACAGCAGAGAGCACTGTGTGAAAACCAAATAGATAGATGGGCAGTATTTAATATTACTGATGATTCTTTAAAATCAAGGTTTGCTTCTTCCAGAAGAAAAGTTAAAAAAAAAAAAATAATAAAACCTGAAGTACAGCCAAATTTAGGTATTGTCCCTTTCCTGTAGCTGCAAGGCCCCTTCTGAAACTCCATGAAATGGCTCCATTTTCTGGGTACTTGCAAGTCACAGCTGTCATAATGCCCAAGTCCTAGACAAACAGCCAGAGTACAAATAAGCATCAGCTATAGGTGTAAAACAGAGTGTATTGAATATCCCCAACTGCTCATGGAGACCTCGAGCAGTCTGACTCCAGGAACATGCCAGGTCTTCCTGGGCTGGGCTTGCTAAGGTTGGCAGCTCTGACTCTAACAAAAAACTGGGCAAGTAATTTTCAGAAAATATTAATGCATCCTGCTTGCAATGAAAGAGAGTGATCAGTGAGGTCAGTGAAGACTTTTCTCCTTGGACTTTCTCATGGAGAAGAAATTCAGTACTGAAACTTGCTCAAACTGACTTGTACTTGAACTTAGAATCAATCTTTTTGAGCATCTGAAGAAAAATAGGAAAGTATAGAAAGACAGTGTTAATAGAGTTTTCAGGAGACAATTACCTAACTCAGCTCACCTCGTTTTTGGGGAGATTTGCAGCCTGACATTGAAGGTCCCTTCCTAGCAGTGAGCCAATGAAGCTTGCAATGGAAAACTCAGTGTAAGTTTTCTTCTACTCTCTTGAAGGAGCAATCTTATTACTGAAAAATTATTAGGCGTGTGCAAATCTGCTCATCATCATTACTGTGTGCAGGTTTTCTGATGAATCCTAGGAAAAAGTAGTGCAACTTCTGGTCGTCCTGAGACAAGATCTTAAAAATTCAGGCTCGCAGATGGAGGAGGAATTACATGATGTTACTGGAGACACTGAAAAAATTTTATCCCCATTTCATATATAAAAAATACTTTCATGCATGAAAGGAATAGTAACAAAACTCTTCAAAATAAGCATGAGTGTAGATGCCCAGATATAGAGAAAACACTTGACCAAGATGTTGATTGTACTGACAGAGAGCTTTTCAGCACAGCCACTCAACGTTTTCTCTCCATCTTCACAGGAGTCTCTGCTGCCAAGAAAACACAGATTACAAAGGCTTCTGGTTTTTCAAAAGTGGCAGCACAGTTTCACTGCCATTCTCTGTCTCTGTGCTGAACAGGTCTGACAGACCACTACTCATCACTGCAGTTACACACTGTAAAACAACTCGCACAGGAATGGAAAATGCATTTTTTCCAACACCTCCCAGATGAAAGTAGAGCTTCAGACTTGCAATTTTTCATCCTTAGAAAAAGGAGACAGATATAGGCAACTTCCAGGTCAGATAAATTTAAAAAATAGAGTGGACCTTAGAACAGATGCAAATGTAGGTGGATATTTGGGGTCAAGTCACCTTTACCTAGTAACACTTCATTACTGATTTTAGGCTGGGAATAGTGTGGTGAACTCGACCACCTCCAGACACTATTTCCTTTTGGAAAGATATCAAAAGCAAAAAGTAAGGTCAGCAGTTCAATACCAAGGGAAAAAAACAGCACTGTGCTGCATCTTCCTCACTGACACTGACAATTTAATTGTCTATATGAGTCTCATGTAGGAAGCATATGGTTTCCTGCATGAGCCATTTAATGCTTCATACCCCATTTCATCATGAGAAATACCCTCTAAGTCCTCTAGATTTTAAACAGTAAAATAAATACATCTCTGGACTAAAACTGTGCATGAAGACTAGCAGAGATCAATTGGTGTTGTAGAATATAAGAAAAAAGCATCAACAGCCCAGGCAAAACTGAACTTTCAAATGAACATTTCTTCTGCTTTCTTTCCTCTCTTTCTTCTCTCTCACTTGACTCCTTCAATACGAGAATCTTGAATAAAACGTCATGTTCTCCACTTGTCACTGCTTTCTTTAAGTAGTCACATAAGGACACTAAAGCAAAATTACTCACTAAGCCATGAACTATTAACACCAGCCTGGGCAGCCCAGAGAAGCTGTGGATGCCCCATCCCAGGGAGTGTCTAAGGCCAGACTGGGTGGAGCTCTGAGCTCTGGTCTAATGGAAGATGTCCCCGCCTGTGGCAGAGAGGCTGGATCTACACAATCTTTAATGTCCCCTACAACCCACATCATTAGATAATTTTATGATTCTAATGAATAACTGCTAATACAAAATGTGGAAGTTGCCAGCTGGCAAAGTTGTAAAACTGGTAATGGCATAAAAGGAGATACAGTAAAGCATGTGCCTTACCAAAACATAGCCCTTCACATAACAGTGGTGCATCTGTTTTCTATTGATATGCTTTCTACTGATAGTAGGTGAAGACTTTTAAGACTGGGGTAGGTCAGACTGTAATTTTTAGAATTTGTTTTCCTTTTAATAGAAAACTCCATATGGATTTTGTTTCAGAGGATTGTAATTCTGTTTTGCAATGAAATTATCCTGGCTATTTAATCTAAGGACTGAAGTATGTTCTAGCAAAAAAAAAAAAAAAAATGTTAAAAAAACTATTCAGAGCATTGTATCAGTAAGCATTGAATTATTAGATTATCTGGGCTATGTGATCCTTTTAAAAATCATCTTCTTTTTCCAAATAGGCTAAACACAACTTATTGCATGACTATAAACTCAATGGACCTGCAGGTCTGAAAGATCTGCCTTGCATTTTGGGAACTGAAAAAAAAACAAATTGTATTGAATTTCCTCAATATTTGCTCAAATGATTAAGCAAATTTGCTTGAGTGTCTTTTCAATCTCTTGATGTTTTCTTTTAACAACATCATTTTAATCATTACTGATACTATCATTGGTACTATTATGTAGCATTACAGGATCACTGGGATAGTTTAAATCCAGTCACAGAAGTTTGCTAAATTACTCCATCATTTACTCCCAGAGATCCTTGTGCCACAGGCCAGACAAGCCCAAGAACACGGGATAGGGCAACACCTGAGCTCTTGCCAGTTTTTTTCTGGTCAGCTGAGTAAAGTTTTCTGCTACATATTCCACACTTTCTTACATGATGTCTACTAGCAGTTCACATATAAACATTCATCCCATTCCCTCCTAGCAGCTGCACAGGCTCTGTAGGGAGCCTGAGCTCTATGTGATCTTCACAGCAGTGAAGGGGGCACAGATCACAGGTGACAGAGGCAGCCCTACATGCCTGTACTCACCACTTGGTCCATACTCATCTGGACCATGGCTAAAGCATGCTGGGGTTAAAATAGTGATAAAAGAGACAATGCTTTCCAAATACATATTCTGCATGTTTGCAGAATTGTAAGCTGTAATGTAGAAAGTGAACTGTGGAAACATTTCCCTTCCTTATAAAGATCATAGATTTCTTTAGTCTTAATGAAGACATTCTGCAAGACTAATGAAAAAACTCCCAGATTTTCTTTTGGCTGAATGAAATGTGTGATTGAATAGTGTATACTTATGTTCTTGAAGACTATTTCCCAAAGAATTCAAGTTTTCAGGATCAGGATATTAAATGCAGGACAAGAAAAAAATCAGTGTTTTGCATGTGTGCTTGTGTGTGCTTTTGTTCTGTAATCTCTAGTTTGGGTTAAGACCTATATTACATACTAGAAAAAAACTGAATTTTCTAAATACTGTTTTTGCATTTGAATATGGTTAAAAGCTTATTTCCAACTTCAAGCCATATGGCAAGTGATGATTCACATTTGAAAATAATTCCTGCTTTAACTGCCTCTGGTTGCTCTCGGCAATAAAAACTGAAACAAGAAAAGCAAGCAAAAAGAGTATTCCCAAACTGACTGTTTGCTGGAGCTAGATAAAACTCATATCTGAAATATTTAACATGCTTTCCTAACACACGTTTCCAGAAGACTTCTTGGTCACCCAAGCATTTTCTGATCCCTTCAGCTGGCCCATGTGCTCAGGAGCAGCCAAAACCCATCAAGCTGTTGGTGGCTGCTCTGCCTGGGCTGCAGCCAGCAGCAGTGTCATGGGTCTCTGCAGAACTTCAGAGGCATCTCTGCCTGCAGGTGAAGCCAAGGAGGTGCTCTGGGCTTGGCTCCCACTGCCAGGGTCTGCTCCTGGGCTGCCCTGCTCCAGGGCATGGCATGCACTGAGTGAGTTTGTGTCCTCTGCCAGGGGTGTGCACAGCACATGAGCCTGGCTCAGGGGTAATTCCTGCCCCAGGAGAGAGCACAGCAATACCCAAGGGCACCATTCCTGCTCCAAGCAGCATCTGATCAAAATTACTGATCATCTGCCAGGCACAGCCTAGTGCCACTGAGGTCAGACTGATTAAATCACAGGGCTGGGAGTGAAATAAGGGTAACACAAGTGAGCCCCAGCCCTAGGAAGAAAAAGGAAAGAACATAGTACTTAAATCCAGCAGAGAAATGAAAAACCATGGAAGCAGATCCAGCTGCTGTTGAACTTGGCTGTGAGCTCCTTTGGATTTTATGAAAACATAAAACTGGAGAACAATCTCTATTATGTACCCAGGTGTGCCTTGATAATCTCATCAAATCAGGGGAAACATCAACACCAAATCTTGATTGCACAAGATTTCTAATTATAAATAGGGCAAAATGAAACATCATCAGCTCCTAAGGAAATGCTTCCTTGCTTTGTACTTCTTATGCTATGTGTGTTTACAACTTTTGGAGACTGAATAGGATTTGCCATTTTTGAATATATTACAGACTATCGTTTTCATATCTGCTTTCGCCATGTAGATAAAGTTCTAGTGTATTACAAATTGCTCAAGTAAATAAACAGTTATGAAATCCCTTAATTTTATGAAGATTATATTGTTGAGCTAGTCCCTTTCTGCCAAAAAGCCAGCTGTAAAATCTCAATTCTCAAATATATAATTATGAATTTTTAATTTTATAGAACATTATCTTATCCAAGAAACTAAATACATTATTGATACTATCGCACAAGATCTAAAGAATTAGCCGTCTAAAAGAAAATTAGACAACAACATTTATTTTTAATGTGTTTTAGAAAAATGCTCACGTGAAGGTTCATGTAATTTAAATTACCATCCTGTTTCTTTCTGCCTATTCTTAAAAAAAACCCAAAACAATATTATCACAGAAATTAACACAGTGCATCTATATTGTATATACTTCTACACATTGATGCTTTGGAAAAAATGTAAATATCTTTTGTTAAATAAATGTGAATGGTCTCACAGTGAATACATTTAATGAACAGGTGAGTACATACAGAAAACCAGATGAATCACAAGATAATCCTGACTTAGAAAATTGAAATTCTGTGGAGTGTTTGCCTTAATTGTGACAGTATTTTGCTGTAAACTATTGAAATTTCTTCTCAGTTAGATGGATTCTCTAGACTGCTGAGGCTGCCACGCCAGAACCCAGTCCACCTGGGTGCTTAAGCAGGATGAGACAAAGGCATCTCACCCAGATGTAGGAGCACTTGTACTTGAGAGGGGAAGAGAACACAATGAAGAATAATGAAGGCACACTTCTCTTTCCCCACTTTCTTTATACTGGGAAGATTTCTCATATTCAGACGAAAAACTGTTTAGAATCACGCAAATCAATTTGACCTGAGGAAACACAATTCCACTTACTACTTATGCAGGGATGCTTTACAGCATTTCCACAACCTTCTTTGCAAATAATGCACTTTGCTGCCCAAGCATTGCAGGGTCTTGTCTATGCTGCATTCACCCCAGGCCAAGGCCATGTCCCACAGGTATAAAACCAAAAGAGTGTGATATGAATAGACATCCACTCTGATTTGGAGAAGTTCCTGAGAAAGAAGACTTTCTGTGGCTAGACTTGCCACTGCATCTTTCAAGGTTAATGGTAAGACTTTAGCATAAGAGTTTATCTCATCCTCCACTGGTACAAGATGTAGCCAAAGCTCAAAGCCCTGCTGCACACAACACTTTCCACCAGCAGGGCCAGCTCAGAGTGCTCCACAGCAGGTAAGGATGCACTGACAGTGAAATTGATGTCTGCAGATGATGATCTCATTTAAGGCACTTCCCCAGACCTCTTGAAAACACTGCATCAGTCTCCAGCATCCCACAGGGCACAGGTTGAAAATATCCAATCTGGAGCTGTCGTTCCTGTTACTGGAGTGCCATATGCTTCCCAGAAGACAGAACAAGCTCAGTGTTCACAAGCAAGAAAAACCAAAACAAACAGAACAAAAACAGAGGAAAGCTGGAGAAATCATCTTGCTCTCTCTAGAGCTCGTTCTCTTTTTATCCTTCCTGTTGGAGGCACACATATTGGATGGTGGGGCCAAAATACCTACTTTAACCACCTATACATAGAGATACAGTAATATAGTGCTGCTAGTGGTTGGGTGGAGAGGAGTTAAACCAAATCCCTTGCAAATGCATGACGAAAATAAAGACAGCCAAAACAGAGACAAAGGTATCACAGCTGGGGGAAAAAGGCAACAGCAGCAATCAAAGGTTGATGTTCCAGGAGCTCATCAGGATCCACTCCAACTTTGTGGAGATGCTGAGATAAAGGGTCTTTTTCTGATTGATTTGGCCAACTTTGAATGCCTTCCATAATCATGTTAATGAATGCCCAGTGATGTCACAGTATTTATTTACAGAAGCTTGACTGTTTCTTAAGCAATTGTAATCATGGTAGATTTGATTCCTGCCAGTACAATCAACCCACACACTCCCATTTTGTGACCCAAAGGTGAACACTGCCTAGCAGAGATTACAGCATCCTTCGGTAACTCTCAGCTAATCATAATTAAATACATATTTTTCTATTTCCCCCCACTATATTTCTAGTTTCTTTTGGCTTGTCCTGCCAGCCTGCAACTCAGCAGCACCACAATACAGAGCTCTTTATCACATCATTTAATTCTCTCCATCCAGTGAATGCCTGACTACCAACTGCCATGTATCAAAAATTTTGTGAAATAAAATCAGGTTGGGCTTTTATCACCCTAGACATGTCACAACAAACAAGTTGTGAAACCACTTTCAGCATATTTACCTGCAAGCTGTCTGCTCTTAGATTAGATGGACACTCCCTGGAAAGGAATTCCAATTCCACATGTATGTAATAACTAGTAAAGAAAGTAGACAATATTAATAAAATGCTCTTGATAAGTATACAAATAGGAGTAGGGATATAAGATGTTAGCATATGCATCTGTTATTCCCATGACTTATTATGAAAACTGAAATAAATTATTGCACATATTGACTAATTGCTAATACTTTTCTTGAGTTTTATTTTGAATTCTTATTTATTGGCTCCATGGTTCTATGTGAAGCCTTCCCCCAAAGGCAAGCACATTCATTTAATAGTAAGCAGTTAAACATTTCAAACAGCTTGAGAAACAGTCCATAATAATAAAAGGGATATACTTAATCTGGATATGCAGATTTCATAAATTTCTCCAGGGCAGTGTATTCCCACTGCAGTCTTTTGCCAGCTTAAATGCCAGCACAGCTGTCTTTATCTTTCCCCCTGGGTACTAGTGTTCCTCTTAATGTTTCACCAGGGAAATAAAAATGAGGAGTTTGGTACAAATCATTTTAGTTTTTAAAAGAAAAGAGAGTTCACACTCAGGACTGGCACTCTATCAAAAGAGCTTTTCACTTATTTGTGGGTCATTTGTGGAAGAGACTTTATTTGTCAGGCTTCTGAGACAATTCTTTAGGTCTTTTGGCACCAATAAAGCTAAGTGGCACACATAAAGGTTGAAAAACTAAGTCTTTTGTGCCATTACAGCAATTCTGGAAACATTTTGAGTTATACTACAAATATTTACCTGATGTCACCAGACAGCTCCTTCATACAAATTCTGCCCTTAAGCATTCTAGGGATTCCTTCTACAAGTGTTGTACCAGGTGGTTTTTATTGGCATCATTCAGCTCTCAGGCTGTCTTTTTGAACAGCTCACCCTGCCACAGCCTCTTGCTATTACTGCAATATTTATTTATTCCAAATAAATACTGAAATCTTCAGCTGATGAACGACTTCAGAAACTGAGCAGAGATTCTCTGGGGTAACTGACACAGTGTAAGACTCTAGTAGCTAAAGATCTACCCCTCAGCTGTTTGTTTACATGGAGCCTTCCTTCTCTGGCTTGCAGACAATAAATGAATGATACTGCAGTTGCTTCATCCAACTGCAGTGACTCCATAACTCCAACCTGGCCTCCAGGCTGATCCACCCCATGGACCAGGAACAGGGCATTCAGTCTCAGTGAACACAGGGTTCTATGGCTTTTACCAATGCTTGCAACTCTTTAATGAATGCACTATTCTGGCAGATAATTTTGCCCCAGGTGTTTTAAGATCAAGAGAGCTTCCTTAGTACCAACGATTCCAGTCTCCTCTTCCTCAGCCTGAACAGAACAAGTGACCTCTTTCCAGGAACTACCAACAGCCTAACAGACAGACTGTCCTGGTTTGAAGGACAGGTGTCTGCCAATACAGGCAGAAGCTTCTCTTTGAAATGAAGAATGTAAACCCCCTTCCTCCAAATTATTATTATAATTTTGAAATTAAGGAGCTCTCAGGCAAAGATATGGGAATTAGGAATAACAATTCTTTACTAGGAAAATCAAAATAGAAATAATGATATTACAAAGAACAATCCCAAAACCCTGACAGAGTCAGAATCCAACCTGACACCCTGTCAGTCAGTCAGGGTGTTGGCAGCAGTCCCATTCAATGGTGGCTGCATCCTCCTGCAGTGGCAGATGTGGTTCAGCTGGAGCAGTGCTCCTGTAGAAGGTGCAGTTTTTCTCTGAAGGTCCAGGGATGATGTGGAAAGGTCTGGTGTTCCTCTGGAATCCAGTGGGAAGACAGTCACTTGCTGTGCAAAATCTCAGTTTTTATCTCAGTGGGAAAGGCTTGGCTACTCCCCCTGGCTGGAGCATCTCCCAGTGGGATGATGTAATTTTATCAGTCACACAGTGGGACTCAATGGCCCAGCAGCAGATGATATCTTCCTGCAGGGAGGATGGGCTGTGGAAAAGATAAAGATGATTGCCCCAGCTGGTTTTAAAGATGGCCCATTAGTAGATGGTATGTGCCAGGAGATAAGGAATCACTGCCCCACCCGGCTTCAACAGATGGTGACAGAATACACATTTCTGGCCACATCAACCCAACACAGACTGAGATCAGAGTAATTTCAACTGTGAGAATTGTCTAAAAAGTGGTTGCCACTACAACTCAGCAGCACACCAGGAATGCCACAATTATTGCTAAGGCATTCCTGACACACACAAGAGCTTATTTTGGAGACCATATTATTATGCCTGGACTTGCCAGTTATTGCAGTGATGGAACAGTGTTAGGAAATTAATATATAGCTAGCTTACAGCTAATCACAAAGGTCTTCAGAAAGTGTGCTTTATATATCTCCTAAAGCCCATCTCAAGTAAAAGACTTGGTATAGACTGAGGTATTTTTTTTTTAGTCAGTAAATACTAAATTAAAGTAAAATGAATTGATTCATTTTCAGGACACATGGATATGTTCTCAATAATTTATAGTATGACAATATCATAATTATTTTAATATTTTGCATTTTTATAAATTGCAAAGGATGAATGTGATGGAGCATTTCCCAAGGGGAAAGGGGGAGCAGGACTAACAGAGGTGCTGATCTTTCAAATGTGCATTCACCAGACCCTTTTCACAGAACACAGGTGCTGACAAGACTCAGCAGCAGGATTTGAGGTGGGGAATGGAGGCAATGCAGCTGCATCATCTTGGCATTGCCTGTTCTATACAGGAGCCTGGCTGCCCTGGCAGGGTGCATGGGCTACAGCCTTCACCAGGAAGGAGGAGGCCTGTGAGGTGAACTCTCTTATTTTCTTCTCATTCCTAGAGTGAGTCTATTGAGTTTTCATCAAGCTACTGTGAAGGTTTGAGCCAGCTTTGCTCACAAGCCTCCTTCCTTTCTTTCAAGGACTAGACTTGCTCCATTTCTTCTTCACCTGGAGGTAATTCAAGGTGAAATTCATTACAAATATGTAACTAGGTAAGACCAAATCTAAGCACAGCATATCCTCACTCACCCTCTCCTTCTCAGTTACACCTGGGCATCTGTGACACATCACAGAACTGGCACCTTAAAGTACAGCTTTACTCCTTCTTTTGATGGTTTTGTTGGTGTGCCAGTGCTTCATCAGGAAAAATTATGACTAGAGATCAGAGAAGTATGAATCTGGTCTGCAGATCCTATGTGTTCTCTGAAATATTGCTTTTGGAGAGAGGAAATCAAATGTATGAGGGATTCATACCTTTACGTCTTTGGAGTTTGGTCTGTCACAAACAATACTCAGTCAATTGTCAGATAATCAAAAGTTAAAGAAATCTGGATAAGTTATGGGCAGGAATATGCAAAATAGGGATCATAATGTAAAAATATCCTATTTTATAACTGAATTTGCAACTCCTTTATTCTTGGCAGCACCAAGTCAGTATTGGGGTCGATGGTGGTCCCCAACAATACCTTTTAGGGTTTGCAGACATCAGGGCAACAGTGGCAAAAATAAAAGAAGAGCGGTGCAACGACCAGGACTTAGCAACATAAAATACTTTAATAATAGTGAAAGTAAATGTGGGATGAGGCCCAAAAATCCTAACACACTAACCAAGGGGACAAGGTCTCTTTAGGGGCCAGTGGTCAAAGACAAAGATACTGGGAGGTCCAGGGTATAACTGTGGGGTAGGAGAGGGGGTGGAGTTGAGGTTAGGGTGCAATGGGTGCAGGGGAAAGTGGTGCAGAGGTGGGGTGAGGGAAGGCAGGGTCCAGTGGGGATCCAAGGAAGGGAGAACATTCTAGGGACTGGGAGTGGAGATAATTAACTGGGAAATGAGGGCTAGGAATATGTATGAGGTATTAACATAGGTAATCCCTGGGGAGAGGTATAATGCTATTGTTGGGGATATTTTTTTTTTTTTCTTTTCTTTTCTGGCAATGGTTGCTTGTCTTGGAATACTGGTGAGGTTGACTCCCACAGATCAGTATGTTTGCCTCCTGATCTCAGGGGTTACACAGCTTTGCTTAAACTTTCAATAGTGAGCTGCATGTTTTATTAATCATTTTCACTGTGAAGTGCCACAATGGCCAAGTTACCAATATTTCATATGTTAAAGCACATCATAGCAGGACAGTGAGGAATGAGTGGAAATAATCCATAATCCACCAGAAGAACTGCATGGAGAAATTATTTTTGTAGTAGGTAATGATCTTCTAGAGCAGGTTAGTTAGAAATCTGGTTCATGTAGTGTAAGCTCCCAAAGCCAGATTACATTTCCCAGAAAACATTAAGGAGAGCCTATCCTGTGGGAAATGGATTAGCTCCACAGCTGACAGCACCAAAATACTTTGGTTTTCAGCTCCTTGTCAACAAATCAAATATCTCAGCAGGTGTAAGCCCCTGGGCTGCAGGCAACAATTGCTCTTGCATTCCTTTTTCATATCTACAGTTCCAACCAAAAAACACTGTCCCAAATCTAGAAACCAACATGCTAACAGAGGTAATATATATACATCTGTCTGCTGACTGCTGGCCTAGGGCCTGAGTGACTGACTAAAATCAATTACTCAGAAATGGCTGCAATTTTTTCTTCATTATACATACTCATAATCCAGATGGAGGTAAGTTTATTTATAGCACAATGAAGCATTACCTTCTTAAATTTCTGCTAAATTACTGTCTACTATGAGTCTGTACAATTTTAATAACAAATATTCTGTGCCAATTTTTAGAGAAGTGCAATTTTCTCCTTGTTAAATAGTCCTTTACAACAGAGAAAAAAAAAAAAAAAAAAAAAAAAAAGACTGTTCATCCTAACACATCTCAGTCAACATGTACGTGTGGTAAACCAACACAGGAAATTTGAATTACACTCCCCAAAACAATTTTAAAGTTGTAAAGGTGTGGTTTTATGGTTTTGGTTTTATCTCTATGATTGAACTCTGTCTTTTCTTACAGAAAAAGATTGCATTAGTATAAATATGATCTTTTTGTTTGGTGCTATAGAAATGTGGGGAAGGAAGTAAATAGAACTGAAACTGCAAAATAAAGTATTATTTGAGAACAATGGCCAAGTACATTTGAAATCTGGTCAGAAAATGAAGGAAAATAATAAAAGGCTTTTATCATGAAGGGTCTGGAGATAAAACATTCATTCCAGAGGAATTCTGCTACAATCTTTCAGTCTCAGTAAGGGGTACACAGCACTTTCAGGATTCCTCTCTTGTCCTTAAGTATCACTTCTGAGTAGGGGGGTATCCCTTTGGAGTGGCATGCCATGAGCTATTCAGAATGACAACTGTTTAGGAAAAGTCCACAAGAATACTTCAGCAAGCTGCTCTGTAACTGCAAGTGAAATCATACAGAAAACAACTGAAATCAAGTTGTAAACTTGAGAATATCTGAATAAACCTCAAGGTCAAGCACTTGTGAAACTCTGACTCGGAGCACTGCTTTTTTTTTGTCTACCAGGGGCACATGAAACTGCAAGACTGAATTTTTAACACATTTTTTAACTTGCTTTGAGAGAGGTCATGTGTCTGGAAGGCACTTCTCTATACATGCCAAACTGCATTTTCTACATCATCAATGTGAATTGGTTTTATCATTCTTTAGAATATATACAGTATATTACTCATCAATCCAATGGCATTTCATTCCTTGCCCAAATGAAATATTGCTCATAATCTCTCCTTACACTCTCACTCCATTTCACCAATCAACCATAATAATGCTGTTTAAATCTATCTTTAAGATTAGTCACAATCCTGAAATTTTATGGTGCATAAAAAATTGATACTGGTAAATTTTAGCTGAGGAAAAAGGAGAATGAAATGAGATATTGTTTAAAAGGTTAAATATTTTATGTATCTGTGTTACATCATGATTAAACAAAAGCCATTGATGTGGGAACATGCCCAATTTTCAGAAAGGAGGATTTTACCCACATGGATCAGTCTATTCATGATAACAATAAAAAGTATACCTCTAAGATTTGACTCCAGCAAGGACTTTGATCTCCAAGCTATCTATTATTGCATGACTATATATACAAAGTCCCTTTCTCAGTTATATATGAGATTTCTAGCATTTATCAAAAAGGAAGAAATTACCATACTCCCCTCCCATGTATACTTTAGCCCTTTTATATCCTCCTTAAATTTCTTTAAGCAGTCATTTTGTTTCTCAGTTTTTTCTACCTGAGAAGACCTGCAGCCCTGTTTTATATATCACCCAGAAACTGCAAGCATAGCTTATCCACCATGACATGAAATACTGGAGATATTTTGTGCTCATCCATTTATGCACATTTTATTCAAAGAAAATAATGATATTTCTTTAGCCACCAACCAACAACACCTTTATAAAGCTCTGTATTTTCTGAATTTGTATTTAAAAAAATTTTACTTCATTGCTTTTGATGCCATTAGACATGCTCCTGTTTCCCTGCCTACAAGACCTGAGCTCAGGATCATCTGTCAGAAAGAGTGTGACCTGTAGGTTAATGGACTGAGAATAAATTGAGATGAAAACCCCAAAACATCTAAACTGGAACTAACTCTAATGCAATAGTTTAACAGTCAGCCATAGTTATACTTCACCTCTTCTCATTCTCCAGAATTTCTGTGCTTCAATATCCTTCTCTTAATACTGGCAATATTTCTTCAGAAAGAGGCAGATAAAGCCTGTGCTGAGCTAGCTAAGCAGGAGTGCTAAGGGCAGCTGGCTTTCAAGAGGTCTGGACACTCAGGGCTCTGTTTGTTAGCAGTATCAGGCAGGTGAGTTGTACTCCTTATCAGTCCAAATGTCATGAGAGATAAAATCCCAGAAAAATCAATCTGTATTTTGATCAAGTGCAACCAATGAGAATTCTAAAGTCCCTCAGCAATTTAATTGGGCTCTTAGAGCATCAGAATCACCATTTCAGTGGGAAACTAAGAACCTAAATGTTTACTTAGTTCTAGATCTTGTACCCACCTCCTCACCATTTTAAAGACACCTTTTGCCATCTGGGATTTTCTCTGAAGATCATCTCTAGCCATACCCAGATTTGTTCCTGAGTGTGGAGTGAAGAACATTACGAGAAGGAGTAGAAGTAGAAAACTTGATTAAAAAGGCAGGGGAAACAACAACAACAACGACTACAACAACAACAACAACAAAATACACAAGAAAATTGCAGTCCTTGGTGTTCAATAAACATATAATCTGCTCTGAAAGAAAACCACAGCTGTGGAAGGAAAAAAAGGATTAAGTTTCAGCTGTGACAAAGCTGAGACAATTACAGACAAAGCTTATCTTGTGAAAGTGGTTAAAGAGTAAGTCTGAAAATAAAGAAGATTAGGAAAAAGAGAACTCCTAGTCAACCTGTGATTATATACTATCAGAGCAATAGATCTGAATCTCAGATTTGAAAAAAAGTGCCTTTAAGATTTTTTTTTTCTGACATGGATTAAGCTAAATAAGATTTTTTTTTGTAGCTCAGATACAGCTAAAAAATTTAGCCAGGGTTGCTGTGTTAAATGTGAGCTGCATAACACAAATAAGCCTCGTGCATCCATTACTCATAACTGATGTAAAATCCACCTTTGCTGTCCTGCATTTCTGGAGTCTGAGAACCCACAAAAAATATTCCCTTGAAAGTCCCAGCTTCCCTTAGAAACCCAGCAGGAAACTCACTTCTGCAGAAGTTATAAAGGAAACTTTCCTTTGCCATTCTCCACCACTGCCTGTTAATGGGGAGCAGCTTGAGGAGCTGTAGCTGCTGGAGCACATCCCTCTCCTCCTGAAGGCAACATCTGCCTAAGTGAGAGCCCCAAGGCTGCTGGGAGCCCCCTGCCCCTTTCCTGTCTCTGACAGCAGCCAAATCCCACGTCTCCACAGCTGGGCACTGCCAGCTGGGACAGCTGAGCCCTGCAGAAAGCCTTGGGTGCTGCTGCCTCAGGACTCGCCCATCTGCACCACCCTGTGCAGGCATGACAAATCAGAACGTGGCATCAAGAAAACATTTTCTTGTAACCAAGCTTGAAAACTGCATTTAGTCAGACATCCTTAATTAGAGCAGCTGCCAGGAAAATAAGTGCTTTGACTAGAAAAAATAAAGAGATCTGCTATGCCTTTTGCTCTGCTCAACACACTTGAATGTGGCCCAAACATAAGACAAAAATATTAATTGAATTCATGTTTTACAGATTTGGATCTATTCAGCTGTTGAGTACTCTCAAGCCTAAATAACAGCTCTATTAATTATTACCCACAGTCCTCTGTTTAGAGCCACAGCTGTTTTCCTTTTTCATAGACATTTTTCACAAATTACAAAACTACCTAAATTAATAAAAGTCTAGGCACATATGACTGCAAGAACTGGGAAGAGTTTCAGCTCATAAGCTTTGTGACTGCTAATTTAGAGCAACAGAGCTACTTTATCAGTCAGCTTTCATCACTTAATGAAGTTACTTAAATATTGAAAAACACAGCTTGGATATCTTTAATGTGGGTGGGAAAGACGTCTGGACTAGCTACTGCTGTTTCTAGTATCTTTTGGAAGCTGTATCTAATACACTTCCTAAACTTGCATAACAATTCGTGGTATCATGATCTGTGTGCCCAAAAGGACCACCATCTATCAGGAAAATCAGATTATGAGGTTTTTCAGAAAGCTTTTCTTGGCAGCTGGGAAGAAAAAACTTCTTTGTGAAAGCTGGTTACACAGGCTTGGAGACAAATGGAAGAGCTAAGCTGGTGCTACAACTGTTTTCTCACAGTTTTATTCCAGAGCAGAGGTGATCTGGCATGATCAAAAACATGGACTTGGCTCTTGGGATTTGTAGGAGCAGCAATCCAATTTTTGTCTCTAGTTACAGAAGAAATTAAGCACATGAACAATATGAAGTGCCACATGTAATTTTTCTGGGAAAATGCCCATAAACCAATACTGCATTTCAGCACGTTTATTAAATGTGTGCACTTTGCTGCAGGGTTTGAAAGGGTGCATATTTTTATTGATGAACATGAATGCATCTGTTAATATGAAAAATTGCTGTAATAACTCAAAATGAGGAGAGGAGAGGAGAGGAGAGGAGAGGAGAGGAGAGGAGAGGAGAGGAGAGGAGAGGAGAGGAGAGGAGAGGAGAGGAGAGGAGAGGAGAGGAGAGGAGAGGAGAGGAGAGGAGAGGAGAGGAGAGGAGAGGAGAGGAGAGGAGAGGAGAGGAGAGGAGAGGAGAGGAGAGGAGAGGAGAGGAGAGGAGAGGAGAGGAGAGGAGAGGAGATCCAAGAGAATTAATTTGCTTTTTGGAAGATGTGTCGACATCTAAGCCAAAGTATCAGCAAAATCTTTGTTGTTCCAAGCACCACCTGGACTGCCTGAACCTTCAGAGCAGCCAACCAGCCAGTTTCACTGCTGTCTTTCCCTCTGTGGGTAAGAAATAACGTGAAGGAGAAAAAACAAACAATACATTCATTCCCTCCTCCCTTCCATGCCCTGCTATTCTACTCTAACTGCATTTCCTGTTTCAAGAACACAATTTTTAGGTCAATGTGAACATGTTCTTTTGTGTTTGTAATCTGAATGCTCTCCTAGTCTATCTCATTGTTCTTTCTGGGAATTGAAGGTACTTTTCAAGGCTGAAGGGGCTGGGGCTTTTTTCCCCTAAAACACTAATTTTCTTGATTAGAATGAACCAGCATTTCTCCTTTAGTGAATATACAGGATGTCATTTGCTGATTAGATTTGCAGCAGTTTTAAGACATGGTTTGCATCACACCAGATTTCATCCTTGGAGATCTTAAACTGAGATGGTGTGCAGAGGGTCCTTGTTTACCAGCAGAGACTTGGGGCATGTTTTTTTCATCTCAGGCTGTTGGAGAGGGCAGTAAGGATGAGTAAGTCAACTGAAGATCAACTTTGCACCAGCTAGCGTTCACACTCATTTGCAGCTTTTTTTCCTATGAAATCACTTTAAGAGCACAAACAAGTGAAACTAGCAAAGAATTGAAACATACTGGGAGTTATGACTTCTAAAGCATAAAGTCACTCTACAGAACAAAAAGAGATCACTTTTAAGACAAGGCAAAAGCTGTATCATAGATAATTTGAAACTGTTCTCTGTAGTGTTCCCTATAAGCTTTCTAGTGACCTTCCTGTATTTGCCAGGTACATATTCCTATACATTATTTTATCTAAAAATGAAATGTTTGACTTTTACAGGTTCTGATTATAGACTCTAGGGCACTAGTTCTCTGTGGAATGGGTGATTTTATGGAATTCATGCCTTCTGCACACAGAAGGAATGTACAAAACTGATCAGAAGATTACTGCCTTTCAGAAAAAAAATTCTCCCAGTAAACAGAATATACATACACTGCAGGAAAGTGTCATGTTGTGGTTTTTTTTCTCTTTTCCATGAAAATATTTGCTGCAAACATTGTAATCTGTTTTCACCAGTCATTTCCCCTGCATCTTTACAAATGAGGCATCTCCCTAAAACTCTTCTAGAAAAGTCCATATCCCAAAGAATTCTGTTAATAAATAACAGACACTACAACAAATTTAGAGGATGCTTCTTGTGTTATATCATTCCAGCAGATCTTTTAGTTATTTATTTCTTGTTCAAATTCAAAACCATCTGAAACAGAGATCTTGAATTTTGATGTTTAAATTCACCAGCACATTCTGTTCTTCTCTGTTAAGCCATGGACACAAAGAGGGATGTTTCCTCAAGCTTATACACACCTAATTTCAAGTGCTGAAAAACCTTCCTCCAATCAGACAGAAGTAACAGAAGAGTCCCATGGAAATAGCAATGTAAGTGCCAGAAGTGTTATAACTAATTACTAATGAATGAATGACGTAAATGAGACAGAAAAAATATAACAAAAAAGGACTAAGACATACTGATGACTCTTAAAGGAAAAACATGAAAAGCATACAATAATTTCATTAGCCACCTCCCCTCTTTTTTTAATTAAACTTATTCAGGAGAAAGGATGCTTTCAAAACCTGTATTAATTCTTCTCTTTATTATATAGAACAGGATTTTCATACCTGCCCCTTTTCTCACTTTTTCACTTCCAGCTTCACCAGGTACAAGAATATACTTAATATTCTGTACCAATAGTCTTTTTTCATTGAATACCTTTGTCTTTCTAAGTGACAGCCTCAATCATACCAGACAAAAGCAGAGTGAAGTTTGCATTAACAGAATACACTAAACATATCATGGTCTTCATTCATTGAAGAAACATTTGCATAATTGCCCTAAATTAGAGACATTTAATTTTAAGTGATTTACTAAAAGTTGAAAAAGACTTTTTATTCTCAATTGTATATAGTCTGATTCATGACAAATCCTTTGTTGTATGTCACACAGGAATTTTCTATTTCTTGTCAAGATATTCACTTGATAGCAACTTTTCCACCAGAGAAGTTCGTGGTGGAGAGTCATCCTGTGGTACAGTAATATGGATACTCAAACTTCAGAGGTAGAAAGGGAAAACCACTGCTGACTTCTGAAGGTATCTAAACTTTTCTTCATAGCTTTTAGAAGCAAACACACCATGTTCTAAATTTTATTTTGTATTTCTCTTCGGATTCATAAGTCTTGATTAATTTCTGCCTTGAGACAAGCTAGTCCACCTCCTCAGTTATGATGTGGAAATGTGCATAAAAAGGGATGCAGATTCAAAGGCTAGAGGACAAATAGGAAGGTTTGGAATAATTTTTTTGAACCTTCCTTTATAATTTCTGCTGTCTTAACAGGTAGATAATGAAACCAGGTTTGTGAGAATCCTCATCTAATTCCTTCATTGACAGGAACTTTTCAAATGTGCTGCCTACACATAAGATTCAAGTGCTGCTTTAATGGCACTCACATGCCACCAGATCCCTGAGACAACCACGGTCTTCTAGGCTGACAGCAGGTGGGATATCATCCCAGAGCTTCTGCTCTGCCACTCTGCAGTCAGCTGAGTGTAGGCAACAGACACATGCCCTTCCTCACTGATTTTCCTGTCACATCCTGTCAAAAACCACCTTTTCCCTGGTATTTGAGCTGAGGTGGTTTAAAATAGTGTATCAGCACCTAGGAGACGTGATCAGCCACCATTAATCATGGAGCTGAGTCATTCAGGTGGATGAGCATGCAAGGATACTGAGGATGGGTATGGAAGCAGCTGGGAAATCTTCCCAGCTGGGAAGAGTAGAAGTTCCAGCATTTGAATGAAATCATCCATCAGCCTGCTTGATGAGGCTGTGAGACTGACACCTTGCTCCAGGCTCTGTCAGGCTGGACATGTCACAGCAAGGGGGCTGCATCCAAAATGAGCCTCCAGCAGCTCACCCATCTGGATGCCTGGGCAAGAAGGACCCTGTGACATATATGACACACCATGGTAATTACAGATGGTAATGGGATCCTCATCCCTTCTTTTATGACTCTGTTCCAGATAGCCAACATCAGCAAAAATGGTATTGAATACTCTGATACTCTGACTTCTCTGATCTATTCCAACTCCCCCTAGTTTTTTTTTTTTTTTTGTTTTTTGTTTTTTTTTCTTTAGAGAGTTTATTGTCTTTCACAGATCTCAGCAAGGTTTCTGAAAAATCCAGACTTTTTAAATTTTTCTTTTCTGCAGAAGGGAAGATTATTCTGTTGGTTACAATGAAGCAGAACTAATGTAATTAGTTTCCATCAGCTTTCTCCTGATTTAGACCAATGTATCTGATACCAAATTTGGGGCAAAGTTGTGATTACCTATTCTTTTTTTAACATCTTTAAATTTTCATATTAAATTTTATTTGTGTTCTGCCTCTACATCCTACTGACAAAGCAATGTTCCATCAATGTGTCTGGGATGAAAATGGTGGGGTTTGCAGCAGGAAAATATTTCAGCTTCTAGTGTAAAAATTGTCATAACTGATCCATTACTCATAACTCTAGTTTTACTATATAGCATAAGAGAATAAATGTAGGGAAGGAAATAGTTTTTCTATGCATTGTTAATCTTTACAGTGCAGAATGGAATGTTAAAGAAAATTAATTAATCCACAGTAAAAATCCTTGAAAGATTTTTTTCATTAAAATGTTTCTTTAACACTCTGGGAGCCAGAACATTTTAAAAAGAAAGTTCTGATTTCAAAAAGACAATGTCATATAACCATTACCACCCTATGGGGAAAAGTTAATGCTGATATTATTGCATTTTCAAATTTTGCTTTTCTTACACCACTCTGTGATTATGGCTTATCAAAATCAATAACATAGTCTTGATCTATTCCATGGATTTACCCTCTTAATGAATGAGTGAAAAATACCTGCTCACTACTAATTTCTGTAAATAGTTTGGTAAATCTAAATCTCAAGTTAAACCTTTTCTGAATGCTGGTCTTTTTGTTCATAAGCCATTGATAAACAAATATATAAAAACCTTCCTGCTGCACAATGTGAACAGCAGATTGTTTACAAAACTCAGATTATCTGGGGCATAAATAGACTAATAGATTCCTCTTTAAATTAAGGGAATTTCGTAAAGGAAATAAAAATAACCTTTTACAAGAAATTTACTGGCTGTTACTCTAATATACAGACTTCTGTAATACTGGTGATTTCTGCATAAGCTTAACAGAGCTCTAACTCAGCTGTGCTGCTCCAGTTTCAGCTCAGGTCTAAGAAATAATGAAGTACCCTGGAGATGGAGCTTCAAGTTGCAAGGAACAGATGTACTAGATTTTCATAATTCAATGTAGATTATGATTTTCTTCTGTTTTGTGCTATTTGCTTGGTTTTAAACAACCCATCATTTGCCACTCAGGTTGAATTTAGAATGTGATATAAATGTATAGATTAGGAATAATACCCACAACATTTTCTCTTCAGTGAGAAAGAAAAACAAGTGCTCAAATTGTGACAGTTTTTTGTGTTTTACTTCCTACATTTATGTCCTAATGGCCTCTTACCTTCCTTCACAGAGCTACAGAGTTATCATAAGCAGGAGTGATGGAAAGGCAGGTTGAGATGGATGTCACCAACACTGAATTCACTAAGTGTCCATATGTTTCTTCACTAAAATTCTGCATAATTTGCTTCTTAAACATCTGCTGATCAGAAAGGAATAAGAATATGTCAACACTCAAAAGAAAGCCTGAATTGTCAAGACAGTTTTTCCTTTCTTACCAGGAACCAAAGACCTCAGTTATCAGATCCCTAGCCTTCAATAATCTGCTCCTGCAACATGAAAATATTAGTCAACAATGCAACAAAAGACATTTAAAGACCATCTACATGCAATCTACTGATGTCAAGGTATTTGGTCATAAAACAAGCTGCATCTTAACTTAAGAAACAATTAAACTAATTACTACTGCACTATTAGTGCTATAGATTCAAGTAGCTAATATGTCATTGGCCATAATTTTTCTTGTAAGTTCTTTAAGAAATGATGATAATGAACATTTATAAATGATGGGCAAAATCACAACTCATATGTTGGTCTGCCTTCTCTTTTCCTGCATTTCAGAATAATTTTGTTTCAGATACTTACTGAAGGCACAGTCAGTGCTCAAAAGGCTAAACAAAGATCAGTAAGTGGCATGTAAACAGCAGTTGCTCATGATTAATAAATAAAAAAGTAATCAGTAGATGCATTGTTTGCTTCCTGTGCAAGTAACTTCCATGGCAAAATAAGGTCATAGTGGCTAATGTGATTGTGTGTCTGTGTTTGTGTCTTTAATTTTGGATTAATGTCACCTTAACCCACAGGTTTAGATGAAGAAGAATTTAAAATAAATCAAGTAACAAATATACAGCTTACAGTCTAATTCCACCTTTATTTGGCCATGGTCTCACTGCACAGGACTTAAACAGGGTTTTCTTAGGGCCCTATTTGATGAATGAGTATAAAACCTGGAATTTTTAACAATAATAGTTGGCTTCAAGACAGATTTCATGCACACTGTCTGCACACCATTCAAACTGCAGAATTAATTTTTTTAATATGGGTTGTCTTTCTCTTTTTTTCAAAATACCATGGATAAAGCCTGGTGGTTTGTCAGTCATAACATGGCACTGAGGGAAGATATGCACACATCAGCACATGGCACTGCCCAGCAGTGTGAGCTGTGCCAGAGATGAAATGGTTCAGGCTGCACACAGCATCTGCCTGGAGCACACCCTGTGATGAACTCTGCTCCAGCTTCTCAAACACAATTACTGGGCTTGCTTCAGCAAGATGTCCAGGGGTAAATCAATGTGTGATGTGGAACCAGGGCCCTGGAGACAAGAAAGGAGAGGTCAAAGTGGCAGTGCTGTCACATCATGGCAGTTCCATGGTTTCAATGCAGAAAGTGAACTAGGTCTCCTTTACAGCCTGAGTATCTGCACTGGTGACAACACATGAATGGCATCACTTAGAACTTGCTTTAGAGCCCAATTGCAGGGTAACTTCTGTAGTATTCAGTTGGTATGTTAGTAAATTTACAAGAAATCAGGTAAGGTTAAAAGCACATTTTATAAACACATCAGATAATATTCCATCCAAAATTTTGCTAACATCAATATGCTACACTAAGCACCACATTATAGGTTTTCTTTTCTGTAACTAGTCTCTGTTTTTGAAGGTACAATCTCTCCAGTTTTATGTGGTTCCTCATTTATATATATATTTAGAATAATATTTGTATCTCTGTCTCCCTGGGTTTGTATTTAAACATTTTTCCAGCTTGCAGTCAGATAAAGATTTTTCCTTATTTATACTTCTGACTGCCTGAAAAATGCTGAAATAATGTCATTTCTCAATACATTTCTGATTGTTTAGTGATCAAAATAGAAGGCAGTGAGTATATGTTCAAAAATATTTTCCAGATTAGTAGAGACTTTCAATACCTAATTTTTTTTTTATGATGCTTCTGCAACCATGAAGGTTTAAAATTCTGATATGAGACTTTAGATCTAGCATGTGCTGGATTCCTGTTGGTTTGTTATGTCCATAACATCATAAACTGTTGCTGCATTTGCAAAAACAAGAGATATAAACGACAGTAATTCTAAATTGTAGGGGAAACAAATTTGCTGGTAAAAATCAGCCTACCACAGATTAGAAATCCTCCTGCTAGAGATTAAATGTTCTTTTCATGGGGTCCCTCAGTCTCTTCTGAAATTAGAAACAATAGGTCGATGTATCTGCAAAATTGCCTGATATTCATATAGCTGCCAGTGGAGCACCAATCTCACACTTTGTGTATCATTACTTTTGCTTCACTATGAGCAACACAGAGAAGAAAAAATTCAGAAACTTGAAAAAATTAATTTGTCTAATATCCAACAGACTGATTACTCTGAACTCTGTAGATTGACAATAGATTGACAACCCAACATTATTTCACCAAATACTACATCACTGGCAAAGAAAAGATAAATGACATTATAATGCTTAGTGAATCATTCCACTTGCAAATGCTGACACCTCTTCCTTTCTGTCAGACCAAAAGAAAACATCATAATTACATCTAAGATGCAAGTGATGGCATTCTCATTTGACACTACAGTAGAACTGTGAAACACAGCAGAGACTGCTGAAGATAGATCTTCATGTTTTCCAATTCCCAGACTGAATTACTCCACATACACAAGGAACATGTCTCAAACCAGCATTTCAGTCACCTGGCTATCTCACCAGAAAGTTCTTAAATCCCTCTCAGAGCAGCCTTAAATCAACATTATCACTGCTGTTTCCCATACATATGGAGAAAAAAGCATATGAAAATGGAAGTAGAATTGTGAGTGGGTAAGTTGAAAGCTTGAATAAATATTGACAAATAAGAGGACAAAAGAAAGGGCAAGAGGTTCTAACTTTGTGTTGTAATTACCTTTGTTTAACAATGGTGATGATCCACACCACAAACCCTCCAAACCCTAAACCAAGACGTTTAGAAAAGCACCAAGTGAAAATAAAACCACAGATAATGGATAGATATGGGTTTGAAGGCATCTTAGGAAGTCATTGAGTTCCATCTCCTGCTCAAAGCAGGGATTACTCTGATGCTCTGGATTGCACAGAGCCTTGTTCTGCCAAAAAATCCAACTAACCTCTACCATAATCCTATCATCTGTTATCATTGCAGCAGAGCAAGGGTGAAGCCCCCACCCTTTTTTTTTTTTCTCATCTTGTGGAAAAAGAGAAAGATTTTTATAATAATATATAACAAAAAAAATTAGAGAAAGGAGGGTGGGCTTGGTGTTTGAGACTAAACTTCCAGAATATTCTGAAGCTTTGACCTTCAGTTGGCATGTTAATGAATAAATGGGAAGCTGTGAGAATCATAGGGGAAACATTGGCAGGACATATCTTCAGGGAGAAGGGTCAGCAGAAAGTGTCATTAATATAGACTTACCTGAGGAACATGCCAAATCTGAAAAGGTTTTTTTCCCAGTGAAAATTTCTGATTGGCTCAAGCTACCATAACTGATTTTTTAGTACTTGCATTTCTTCATTACAAGTGGGAATTATTAAGGGCCTATCTGGAATATCTGACTCTCAATTTGTGAAGGTTCAAGGAGATAGCTCGAAATTTTTAGAAAAACTGGTAATTTTATATTTTTAAAACTTGTTTTCTTCTTTACTCATGAGAAGTTTTGTGCCCCTACACCATTACATCTCTGTGATTTGTATCAGGGACATAAAGTATGTGAAAAGTGGTTTATGACACTTCCCTCACTCCAGAGGTTCGAAGCACAGAATAGCTGATTCAAAGATTAGTTTGGTCTCTTTCTCAAGGAAGTCTAAAGTCCACTAGCTTGTGATTTAGGAAATGCAAATAAACTGAGTAGCTGCTGATTTTTAATTGGTGACCTTATTTATTCTTGATTTTTTTTTTTTTACAGAAAACCAAAAAAAACTACTCAAAAGTGCCTGACTCCAATAACCACATTTCCTCAATGCCAGATAGCAGATATGCAATGAGAAAATGCAGCTCTCAAGCATTTTTATTTCTCAAAACTGATGTTATGAGTCCATAGACTCATAGAAACATAGAAACATGGAATGCTTTGGGTTGATAGGGACCTTAAATCATCTTGTTTCAACTTAGCTGCCATAGGCAAGGACACCTTCCACTACACCAGGTTGCTCAATTCCCACCCAACCTGATTTTGAACTCCTCCAGGGATGGGACATTATTATAGTCATGAGCCACCTTTGAATTTTTTATATTTGCCAGTACAAAGAAAAGGGCGATTAAAACAGCTGGAGGAAAAAAGAGAAAGGTGGTTTATTTGAAACCCTTATACCCAATATTTAAAAACAATAAGCTCTTGTAAGTTACTATAGCACTGGCCCAAGGAGTGTTCTACATCTACTAATTTTCATAACAGCATTATTGCCCATTGCTTTTTCCCCTGTCTCTTTTTCTCTATTATCACCAACTGCTAAGGAAAGAAAAAGACCAACAAAAAAAAAAAAAATCTCACCAAAACCCAACAAACCCAGCCTATAGTGGATGTATTTAAGTCCTGGTTTTGTTGCTGTGAATGACTATTTTGCAACCAGCAGGCTCTCCTGCCAAACCATTTCTGTGGTATAGTGGATATAGAAATTGTTCAGTCCACAGCTGTGCAACTCCTGTCACTAGAAAGATCCTGATGAATAATTCAGAAATCATGTCCTGCTGACCTCACATATAATAGAAATATAGTCAAATTCAAGCAGGAAGGACAATTTTTTGTTACTCTTTTAATTTTGCCTCAGCAGTAATTTTCACTGAAAATTAACTGCACTATTCCTCATGCTAATTTTAAAGTTAGCTGTATTTTACACTGAAACAGGCTTGAAAATCATCAGCAGCAACGAGGAACTGAACTCATTCTGTCAGCTCAGTAGTGGTAGGGGCCACATAACAATTTCCATGAGTTTTTATCAAAGATATGTGCAGGTCCTCACTGCACAAACAGCTCCACAGCCTCTGCTACAGTCACTGGCACCAGAATGGCAGCACAAGTTTGGGCATGCAGTGGAGGGGTGTCAGCATCAGGAACTCATAAAGTACATCCCTGCAATAAACTTGGGATCCAGTGCAGGAAATAATCTGAGAACTTTCTGTTTCCTTTATAATTCTATGTGAAGATCAGCCCTTACATCTGTTTGGATGAGACTTTCTCAACTGGGACCACCTAATAAAGTCAGTGGTAGTAAATTTACCACCATTGCCAAGTGCTTAAGAGAGTTTGAATGTAAGTTTCCAGGTTTTAACTTCTTCAGTCACAACCTGCTTATTAATTGAAACTTTCTACAAGTTGTAACTTTTCAGGTTCAGACTTTTTTAGCAGACTGATTTGAAATATATGTCATAAGCTGCAAATTTTTCTCATTTGTTGAATTAGATTGCTTCTGTTGAATGTGTGCTTGGATGGAAGGTGGAATTACTCAAACCCATTCTGGGCAATGAATCTGTATTTGCTCAATACCCTGTTACTTGTTTATTTTTTTCTATGAAAAATGATGTATTAGTCCAGCTTGTGCTGAATGATAGTGAGTCCCCTTTGACTCTCTTTAAAGACCATAAACATCCTTTTTTTTCACTCATCCTCTGCTAGGCATTTTGATAGAAGGAAAAGAAGGCTGCTAGTTAGAACAATTACCATTTTTAAAATTGCCCCCTTCATTAGCAGACAAGTAGGGGTGCCAGGCAGGAATGGCAAGGCTTGGTTTGGAGTCACAGAAAGGAGGTGTTACTGCATCAAGGATGTTCTGGACTGACTGAATAACTTGGGACTGTTCTGAGCAGGAAATGTTTGAAGCTGTTGGGGGAATCCATGGAGGACAGAGAGAAGGCTGAGCTGGTGGGCTGGTGGCTGGAGCTGAGGGACTTATGTGGCTCTGAACATGAAAAGGGAATATCACAGTGAAGAAAGAGTCAAGAGAAAGTGAGACAATGAGAGTCAGGGGGAAGTGGAGTGAGTCCAGAGATAAATTTTAATGCTGGGAGAATAAAAGTGTGAAAAAGTGAGTAATAAGCAACAAACATATCTTTATCAAGTGTTTTGCACCAGATATTCTCAGTTTTACCCTCTGAAAGGCAGAATGAAAAATGACAAGGTTATAAAGAGGAATTCTACTCATCTTTGCCTCCAAACCCTGGCTCCTTCTTTCACCAAATCTTTCCCCAGCATATTCCATTTTTCCCACCTTGCCTACTGGTACTTCTCTGTTAAAAAAAAAAAAAAAAAAAAAAAAAAAAAAAAAAAAAAGGAAAGTTCATAATGAAAAGGCTTATTAAGTCCAGAAGGACTGTATTATTTTCTCTGCTTATTCTGACTACCAGCCACTGCCAGGGTGCAACACACCTCCCAGCACTAACCTGCCCTGTATAGGTCCAACCTCCCTTTGGCTGGGAGAAGAGAGACATATCCTGAGGTCTGATACCAACTTCTGTGCCAGAACACAAGGGAAGTGAGAAAACAGGCATTGCCAACCTCTCTGAAGCAAAGGCTGGCTTTGATTGTTTCTAGCTCTGCCCTGGCTTCTTCAGTGTTTCTTTAAAACCTGAGCCACTGCTACATCATCATTGAAATCAGCAAATGCTCAGTGAAAAACAGATTGGTAATGGACTCAGCAGAAGTCTGCAGTTTCCCAAAGCTATGCGAATGACCCATGAGAGCAGGGCTGACTAATTTTCAGTGGAAACCCTGCACCCTCACAAATCCCACATGAAAACCTCTAAACCTACAGTATTTATTCTCCTCTGCAAGGGTGTCCTCATGAGTGGTGTCATGCCCAGATCACACACTGAAAACTGTGATGCTCCTTCTGTCACATGGGATTAAGCAAGCCCTGTCAAAGAAGACAACCCTGAGGATCTCAGGGTTTCTGGCAAGCCCTACATGTAAGGACAGAGCTGTATGAGTGTGTGTATATTTGTGCATGTGTGAATGATGGGAATAATTGCATGCTACTGAGAATTCATGTCAGACAAAGGGTGTTTTGTTCAATACAGAAGAATGCTTGGTGAATTGTGAAAAGTGGGCAGGATATGAAATGGCATCATCCTGACAGATTTTCCTAGTTTATGGATTGAGTAGAAACAGAAATAAATCCTCTCAGTGTGCTTGGATCGGCTCTTAGCTAAAAATGAGAGGTCTCAGTTTTGTCTCCTCTTGAAAACTCATACTGAGTTACAGAAAGAGTGGGAGGGCAGAAGTAGATGGTGTAGCAACTGCTGTGAGCTGAAGGCTGCAGGCCAGTGGAAAGGTCCTGAATTTTTATTTTTTCCTTCCTTTACTGAGCAATTTTAATTTAATAATTCAAACTTTGTTTTTTTTTTTTTTTTTTTTTTTTTTTTGCTATATTTCTTTCTTCTCTGGGTTCTTTCTTGTATAACATAATGTCATAATTAATATTTAGGAGAATATTTTTTATGTTTGGTTGCTGCATTCCAGGATTGCTTATAGGCTAAATTTATCAATCTTAATGCCCAAATTAAACTGCTAAAACTATACATCATCAATGAGTATAGCCTGGCATTGAGAAGTACAGTTGATGTCTCCAGTGGAATTAGTTATTGTCCTTGCAATAGTCTCTGAAGACATTGCAAACTTAATGATGTTTTATCCTGTATCTGCTATTCTAATCTTATCCCCAGGGATATGGACTATAAGGTGGTTCAAATCAACAAATTATAGAGATATCAACCCAGAGCAAATTAAATTATTATAATTATAATATTTAATATTAACTAATATTATTTATTAGAAATAGAAAGGGTTTTTAAAAGGTTTTCTATATCCCTTTCAGCTGTGACAATGTTTCTTTCTGTTTCCCTGGTTTTTTAAAACCTTAAGCACACTCCATTGATAAAATCATTGCAATTTTTTCCATTTTCCTTCTCTGGCTAATGTAGAGGAATGCATCCTTCCTCCTGGCTATGCTGATTCAACCAAGCAGATATTTATTTTTATTCTCATTCTTATTATTGATAACCTAGCTATCAAAAACTGTGTTGTGAGAGACTATGGATGCAGAGAATACTATATTTTTGTAAAAAACCTGGAGAATCAAAAAAACCAAAGTGTCTCAGTACCTCTCTTTGGATCTGAATAAAAATCAGCCAAGTTTAATATAATTAGAGTTTGGAAACACTTGTCCTGACTTTAATTATATTTAGCTTAATTAGTTCTGACTTTAATTTAATTATGTTTAGCTTAATTATGTTTAACAATTAGATAAAATGCATGGTAAATCTCTCTTAGCAAATCCTCCCTTGCTCACTGTTAGCAAGGGAGAAGCAGCAAGTTATTCAGGAGAAAAGCTGAGAAAGAATTATTGTTAATAGAACTAGATTATCATTTCAGGGGAAGGTTACTTGAAATAAGACTCAGCAAAAAGGTTTATGTGTCATCAAAGGGGTGCCTGCTCTGTGTGTTTAAGCACCCATATGAAATCTGAGCTTTTTTCAGCATTGATATTATTAATCCAGACCTCATTTCCCAGCCTCCTCCTGCCCTGTTCATAAACTCTGGAGGTGATTCCTAAAGCCTCAAGGTTCCATCTTCACAGCCTAATTGTCTTCTTAGTTCTTATACCTGTCCAGGACTTTTGCCAGTAGATTTTTAACACAGAGATGCACTGATTTTTATTGGTTTGCTGCTGTGAGGTTTTTATGAGTTCCAGTTCTGGTCTATTTTGCATGTACTGGAGAGGGAACCAGGATATGTAGTAAAAATTGTGGCTTCCCCATGCCTGGAAGTGTTTAAGGCCAGATTGGATGCAGCTTTGGGACACCTGGTCTAGTTTCTGTGTTGTGTTGGATAAGTTTGCTCATAATACCTCATGGCATCTTTAGAGAATTAATCTATTTTGGTTCAGGAATGTCTTCATTTGATTAAATTTGGCTTTTCACTTAATAAGGTGAACGCTGTAAGGGAAGCTCCTTTGTTCTCATAGGGTTTTTCTAGGACTTGATTGTTTCACAGCTTTTGGGTGTGCTATGAATGCAGTGAGATTTGAAGAATGTGATTCACTGGAGTTTGGATTTTCACCATATCCTACTGCCATTTTTATGTTTATTCTGGTACCTGGATAGTCAAGTGTTGGAATATTTCAGATGTGGTTTGGATGATGGTGATAACTGCTCTTGCAGATGAAATCAGGAACAGTGTTAAAGATGTCACTTTAGTACCTAGGTACAGCAGGGGGTTGCTGGGCTTTAGATATTATTTCTTGCCATCTTTTCTTCTGAATATTCATTTGATTAGTAGGTGGCAAATCAACAGTATTCTGGAATGAATTATATTTATTTAACTCACTCCTCTCCTAATAAAGTCCTTGTAGGAATTTAAGCTATCACTATGCTGTATAGTAAATACCACACAGCCTTAAAACATATGATTGTAGCTAATGTTTAACATCTAGAGCAATAACTACTTTTGAGATGGTATAAGAAAATAGTGAAAAAGGAACATAATGATAGTTTTTGTACTGATGATTATATACCAAAAGTAGGACCTTGCACAAACCTCATCTAATACACAAAAAGGAAAAACATTTTCTCCATTGCTGATTCTCATTGCAGGGATAAAAATAAAATACAATTCAAATGTATCCTCTAAAAGCTTCCACTACACAGCCTGTCTTAACCTACAGTATCACTTTTTTCCTCTAACCTATTACTAACTCATCAGCATAAGCAAAGGAATTAGATATTTTCAATAGTATTTGCAATTATAATGAATCCCAGTGATTGCATGACTCCTTCCTGTAGCTGTCCTTGAGATGATTATGTGCATGGGTTCAAAAGGACCAACAACCCCTCTGCAAACACTTAAAACTCTGGTTTGGACTTTGATTTATAACCTGGATTCCTTTCTCCCCTCTAACACAATACTACATTTTCTCCATAAAATTTTTTCACTAAAAACTTTTTCACTGGTTTTTGTATTTTTTATCCTCCCTGTAGGTTTTCTTGGTGACATGCAATAACTTTGTGGGGACCTTTCACTCCACAGTCATCCCTCAACAGCACACACAGAAAAAAACCCACTGTTGTTCATTCAAGGATCAATTCTCATGAGCATGTACCAGAATTATCTGCACTAATCTCAGTGCACTCACAGATCTGAGGGCAGTTTCCATCTCAAACCTCTTTCCTTTTTCTGAGCATCACTTGGAGAAAGAAATGGCACAGATAAGGTAGGTAACTATGTTCACCTGGCTATGGTGAAACTCTGGAAATGGGTTAATTAGCAGTTGCAGGTAGGCAGTGTTGAAAGACACAGCACAGTCCTTCATGCTAATTCAGTCCTAGACAGGGATTCATAGCAGCTGTCAGAAAAGCCTCCAGCCAAGCTCCATTCCTGATCCTTGATATTTTTCCCTCTAAAGGCTGTGCAGTGCAACATTAATGAGGCTCATAACTCTTCTCCAGTCCCTGCCACCTGCTTTCCTCTGACTCTCCCACCCATTTTCCAGGTTTTCCCTTCTGTCACTTTGCAGCAAATTAACACAAAACCTGAGAGCTTAAGTCCCTCAAGGGATCCCAGTGCTGCCAAGAGACTTTCCTAGTGTGGGCTGCAGTGGCAATAGATGCACAAGAGGAAGCAGGAGCATATCCTAAATGTTCTTGGACAAAACACTATCTTCAGCTCTTCCTCACTTTTCTGTTTTGGACTTCTGAAAAGGTCATATCAGGACAAGTTTTTCAAGGACAAGGTAATATATCTGGGGATGACAGATATAGTAAAAATTGGAGTTCTGTTCAAACAAAAGTCTGTGCTCACTGCTCTTATTATTTTCATTAGAAATAGCTTTTATTCTGAGAGGGAGATATTTTTCCCCACTGATATATGCTTTTCAAATAGCTCCTACCATACTCTCCAGTTGTCCCTTGTAATTGGACTATAAAGCTGGGCAGGAGATGTGTGTCAATCTGCTGGAGTGGAGGAAGGCTCTACAGAGGGATCTGTCCAGGTGGATCAAAGGACAATTGTATGAGACTCAAAAAGGTGAAGAGCTGGGTCCTGTACTTGGGTGACAACAGCCCCAGCACTACATACTTGAGCAGGCATGGCTGGAAAGGACCTGGGAGTGCTGGTGACAGCCAGGTGACAGCAGTGTGTGCCCAGGTGCCCCATGGCAGCCTGGCTTGTGGCAGAAATATCGTGTCCAGCAGGGCAGGGATTGTCCCCCTGTACTCAGGGGGAAGCCTCCAGTTCTGAGCCCCCATTGCAAGGAAGACACTGAGGTGCTGGAGCATGTCCAGAGAAGGGCAGCAGAGCTGGGGAAGGCTCTGGAGCACAGTCTGATGAGGAGGGGTATGGGTTGGTCTCATCTCCCAGGTAAAAAGTGATGGGACAACAGGGAATGGCCATGAGTTGTGCCAGGGGAGGTTTAGTTTGGCTATTAGGAAATATTTCTTACACAGTAAGTTTTTTAAGCATTAGAACAGACTGCCCAGGGAAAATGCTGTAGCTACCATTCCTGGAGACACTTAAAAGATGTGTAGATGTGGCACTCAGTGACATGGTTTAGAGGAGGACTTGGCAATGTTAGGTTAATGGCTGGACTTGATAAACTAACAGGTCTTTTCCAAGCTAAACAACTTTATAATTCTATGAGTTATAAGCTCACTGCCTCATGAAGAAAAAAAATTTAAAAGACAAAGTATAACATTTTTATTCAATTCAATTCAATTGAATTCACCAGCAGAATACAGAGAGGGCAAATAGAGGGAGACTTTTTATTTTGAGAGAAAAACTTCCCTTGGGATTGAAGCAAAAAAAAAGACGTAAGATGTTTGATTTCCTCTGTGTCCCCCTAAACAAAGAGAAAAACAAGAAAAAAAGAAAAAGAGAAAAAAGAAGACAAAGAAAAAAGACCTTAAAAATAACCTCAGTGTTTAATATGCCTTGCTACAGATAACTCAATATCTCACCACCTTCCAGGGTGTTTTTCCTTCCTTTGCAATACAGTTTCCATTTCCACTGTAGCATTAGCCAGAAAGCCTTCTGCACATTTGTTTTGTCTGTCCCTCTCAGAAGTGTAAGCAGGAGACAAGTCTATTAATACCACCAAAAAAATTTACTCAACGTGCAAGTAATTCCACAAGCTACAAGCTGCAAGTGCTTGTTCATCTGAAGCTATTGCCACAGCTCAAGTAATTACTGAAAGGCAAAATAAGAAAGATGGTATCCATTTAATAAGCAAGATTACAGCCTTTAGGGTGTATTAGATTATCTTTACACAACTGTTCATCTTTTCAGTGTTACAGCATCTGTGATTAAAGTTATAGGTGCTAATGAAGTGTGGCCTTATTTAATACTTTTCATGTGACAAGCAGAGGCTTATGATGGATGCTGCTATTACACTCAGAGTGGGTAAATCTGCCATCAGCTGTGTAGCACCCAGATTACCTGAGTGCATGGAGTCACTGCACAGGGATGCTTGACTCACCTTCCTGTTGACAGCACCACTGAGAAGGGTGGCAGCTCTCAGAGGAAAAGATCAAGGATGAGGAGAGATGAAGGAACAAGACCACTTGATATTAACACAGTATTAAAGGTATTATAAATTCTGGCAGCCGGTGACAGACGTAAAAGGCACTAAATTAAAAAAAAAAATAAAATCCACAGACATTATGTATTACCAGAACTTTCACTTTGGTCTAGGGGCTTGAGGAATATTGAAACTTTGTCCTAGAGCATGGCCACAAAGCCCTGCTGAAACATCAGAATGGTGAATAAACTGCAGGAACAGCTAAATTGGAGAGTTACACAAAATTTGCTGGTGTATACATAATTACACTTTCATTATATCTTAATAGAAGTGATTCCACATCCTATTTTCCCAGCCAAAATCAAAGCTGTGGGTCATAAAAACATGTCAGAGTGGCTAATTAGTACCATTGAGTTTGGGGAGTAAATCCATCCAAATGGACTAAATATTCTATATCTGCTTAGGAAGGGAAACATCTGTGAGCACAGAACTTCCTGCAAGTACCTAAGTAATTATTTGCCTTTATGTTTATAGGCCCTAAATGCACTTTCTTAGTTGTCCTAAGTATGTTCCCAGTGTAATAATCAGAAATTGCTACTCTGATTTAAAAAAAAAAAAAAAAGTGTGTAAATCTTGCATTCATCAAAGATGGAATATTCCAGTTGTAGTGGTTAAGTTCTCTCCTGTATATGTACTCAGTAAAATCCTGAATGCATGTGACAAAACCAGATGCAGGAGCTTTGGAGAAGGTGCAAACCTATGTGGCATGACTTATAAGCACAAATATATAAATACTGATTGCTTTGAATTAGTATAGTCCACAGTCCATCTGGAAACATCACTTGAAGGAGGTCATCACCTGAAAACTTTTATTTCATGAAAACCCAGAAATTTTGCTTCTCCTGAGCCCTTCTCTGCAATGTCTGCCATCCTCTTTAAGACTTAGAAGCAGTCAGATACCATGAAATATCTTTATTTCCTTAGAGCCCTATGCCTGACTGTGGTCACTGTGTTGTTTTTGATCAAAGGACTTTCATTACTGATTGTCTTTAACCAACTTCTGACATCAGACTTTTCTCTCCTATTGTTTTCATAATCTGATCTTCATTGCTGAAAACCAGGAAGTCCACAGCCTTTTGAAATAATTTGTCTTTGATACAGGAAGTTTTATGAATTTTAAAACTTTCCTGCCTAACATACGTATGAGGATCTCATTCTGTCTAATTACATGGGTTTGAATTAATACATCAATGTCTTACATGACTGCATTTTAACCTGAAAGGCTGATTGTATCTGTGAGAGCACTGTCACATATTGCAGGAACTAATTAAAGACTGCACAACTTCACAAATCTCTTGTTCAATTAAATATGCTGCAATTATATCAGTGTCAGAGGGTGGATTTGGAGAGAAAGATAAAACTTACATAGGTGAGAGCTTCTACACCCATTGTAGCACTTGAATGAAAACATTACAGCTAAATTGCTCTCTTAATTTTTTTTTTAAAATCACAGGCATTAAGAAAAGAAAGTTTTAGTGGATTTGATATAACCTTTTGCTAAACAACTGATTGATAAAATACACTTTCAATCTTGGATACAAAATTCTGAAGAATTTTTCTCTTCTTTCTATTTTCTTGTCTTGTTTGCTGTTAAGTTTTATTTTAAGACAAGCATATGTGTACAAATAAAAAGTAACACACATTAGGTACAGTGACATCAAAGTTTACAGAATTAACTCAGGAGTTGGATGTGATGGGTTCCTTCCAACTCAGGATACTCCAAGATTCTATGAACCCTACTAAAAACTAAGCAAGTTCCCAGCATGGAAAATACCTCTAATTCCTAATGTTCCACAAAAATTATTTTTAGCTTACTCTAACTTCTGAAAATATCTTTGTTACAAGATGCTGCCTTCAAAATCCTCAGTTTCCAGAACACCTCTATAGCCAGCCAGGGTAAAATGTTTTAAGGGTCTTTGACTGCCTGAAGCATTTTGTGGAAAAGTCAGCAACTGGGCCAGGCAAAATGATTAGACCTCTACATAACCCACAGTGACCTCCAGAAAGCAACCAGCAGAGCTTTGGTTTGAAAGAGGAAAAGAGGAAATTATTAAAAGATACAGATTATCTGTGCCAACCTGCTGATGTAGAGTCAGAGAGCTGGCAAAAGCCACAGGGCAGGGGAGAACCAGGTGAGTAACTGTGATGATCCAAAAAAGCCTGGAAGGGCAGTAAAAATCTACAATAGAGGCCAGCTTTGCAAACCATACAATTGATCCCATTGCATGTACCTGGAAGGAACTGCCCAGGTTGTTCCATGCACAGCATTGCAGAAATGTTCTCCTTCACAGCCTGCCCTTCCTCCTGAGGCTGTTGCTGCCTTTATGCTCTTGCATTTTCTATTGCTCCTTAAACAGAAGCTATGGTGCTTCAAAATAATTGATTATTCCTCTCCATAGATCCTTAGCATGTTCCAAAATATTCCAATACTCTGTACACAGTGGGGTGGCACAGGAGGTTCCCATTACACTGCACTGCCCTTCTCCCTCCATGGATGGATATCCTTGCTCCCTGTTTGGTAATGTTCAAAAGGGAAAATTACACTCAATTTCTATGTCTAGACAGAGATATTTGCTTTCAAAACTGCAATTATATTTTTAAAGTTTTAAATGACTAGCTAATGAACTGATCTCACTATATAAATGAAAATTAAGAAGTGGTTATTCAATACTATCAGCACACATAAAGAAAGCTGCTCTTTCTGAATAGATAATTCTGTTACCTGCTGGTCAGTTAATTCACTGTTTGGATTTTCCTCAACACTTCTACATCCAGTAGAAACTGTGTAAATGCTTTAAAATTATTAAGAGGCAATAACAAGTTTTTTGTCTTTATGTAGGTTGTCAGAATTTCCACAAGAAGCTTGAACTGGAAAGATTTTTTCAAAAAATAATATTTTTCAATGCAGTATAGAAGGTCACTCAATTGGACATATAGTGGAATTACTAGAATGGTTATTTCTGAGTTAAGTGAACAAGTAATTCTCAAGAAAAATCATCAGTGGGCTGCACTATGTAACTTTACTTTGTCTTAGGTGTTTTGCCTTTGAAGTTAACTGCTTACCACAATTATACTTTAAGGGTCTCACAATGATTATTCATGGATCTTTGCTATTATGTCAGTGAATCATCAAAGGAAAAAGGTTAGATTGATTTCTGCAAAAGATGAAGCTTTGTCAAAGACAATTTTCAGAATAAAAGGAAAAATGCAGTTTTTAGTTTGTAATGAAGCAAAGGTATTAAAAACCACACAGATAATTATGTTCTAACATACGCTTCTTTTGTGTGTGAAGAACAACCTTTCAAAAGCAATGCACAGAGAACTAAATACACTAACCAGATAATTCTTTTTGATAGGATTTGTCCAGGTTTCTTCTTGTGTACTGCAACGAAAGTTCACTCTCACAGAACCCAGCTCAAAGGCTTTTTGCTAAAGACAGCACTGCACCAGGTGGAAAACACAAAATGAAGAAATAGGCTTCAGCTGCATCAAAGAGAACATGAATTTTGCTGTCCTTAATAGATGAAAGGGAAAAGCATTGTTGCAGCACAACATCCTGTTCTTCCTAATTATTGTCATTGCATGAGAAGTGCACTGTACTGTGCAAGCCCTCTTAATGTGGAAAGATCTCTTAGCTATTCTCTACATAATTATACAATAATTAAAATACAACCAAGGACTATCAAATTCTGCAAAAGAGTTTTTCAACAATTTCTGTGAATCCCATTATAATGAGTTCTGAGTAAAAAGCAGACAGCATCTGTTTTGTACTTTCTAATCATATGTTCTTTCTGAAAAACTGGGGACTATCAAATTAACTTACTTGGCCAGGTTGAAACCAGGGTAGAATTGAAACTTCTGATGTTACAAAGCTGTTTAGACTCAAACTCTTCTTTGGTACCAAAGCAAGACTTAAAGGTACATTGGGGACTGTATCACTCTGCCCAAAAGAAGTGTAGAAATGGGTGTTGGGATTAGAAGATTGACCTCCTTGTAAATATTGTGAAATCTAATAAAATCTTTCACTACCAAATGTGTAATTAACTGAACTTCTCAATTTCCCACTGAATATTAAGAAGTGTGTGAACTCCTGCATTTTTACCAGGAAGGACACTCATGCACCAGAAGCTAATTTTCCTTGTCCATGGAGTTCTCTCTTTTACACCTCTATGTGATTTTTTTTCACTGTTGGAAAAGTCACAGAGAAGGTTTAAAAGTGCTCCAGATTTAGCTGAGTGATCCTTGGGGTATCCCACATGGAATATCCATATTGCATGAAGTGCCAGGAGACTTCCCAGGCACTCAGTCTTGAAGACTTTGGAAAAAAATCCAGACCAAAACAAAATAACTAAATAAATAAAACAAAAGGTCCTTTGGAGATAGTGTCAGCAGGAATAGTTAGTAGATGAAGGGCCCTGACCATCCCACTAGAAGTACTTTTGAAAGTTGAATTTGCTGGGTAAAGTGTTCTGGGAATAGAGAATATTCCATCAGGAGATGGTGAGGTCTTTGTGTGAAGGTTTTTGAAGGACCCACAAGAAGGAGCATCTTGTCCTGCCACTGACCATGCAAATAAATATTTTCACAGCTGCTTGGAAGGTTAGAACTGCCAGTTGTCATTCAGAGAGAGCAAGATGCACAAACACCTTTGATGTATTTAATCCCAGCCTTCAGATCTTAATCTAGCTGCACAAAATAGAAGAATGTGGCAGCAGAAACTGAGAAGCTTGGCTAATGAAAGCTGGGGAAAAGCAGATTAAAGGGATAGTAGAACATTTCAAGGCCCATTTACAGAACAAGGAGTTTTCAAAATCTTCACTGCAACCAAAAGAGGCATTGTGCTTTCTGATTGCTCCTCCTTCCCATAATGAGAAGTTTGGTAGGGGAATCTATGAGCAGGTAGGGTCTCCTGCACTTTGGGTAGTTGGTTATGTAATCTGTTAAGACCAACAACTTTTATTCTTGATTCCCCCTCTGTTGCTGACAGCCATTTGAGATTAAATAAGTCAAGACAAACAGTGAAGGAGATGTCAATGATGTGGTATTTTATCTAAACCAGTTATATTTCCATGCTCTGACTCATCTAAATTTGTCCTGTTTCTTCTTTTCAGAAGAAAACTTTTTTTCATAAGTGTCAACCTCCCCAAACTAGTGATATTTCCACAAGTAAAAGGCCATGCCACATGTCAGAAAAATAGGTCTTAGTCTTCTTAGTATTTAAAGAGCAAAGAAGAGCTATGCTGTCTGCAATTTCTCAGTGACAATAGCTCCATGCTCCAGCCATCATTATATGGCTTACAGATGTTATTGAAGCTGCTACAAGAAAATCCAGCTGATGGACAAAGAAGGTCCAGATCTCATTTCTGAGGATAAAAACGTTCTTCTGACTCTGACTGTACAAAGATAGCTTACTGGGGAGCTTGTCAAATATTTCTTATTCTGATAGGGAAAAGATTGCATTCACCATTTAAACTTATATCATTTCCTGAGATCACATCTCAAAATTCATTTTCTCAGCTATGGGTCCATTTTCAGAAGGCAAATTTCCATTTGTAGGTTACTTCACCTATTTATTCTAGGTTCCCTGATGAAGACTGTTCTGTCACAATTCACTTATCTTGCAAAGTTCATTGAAGTTCACAACTAATTTGACAGATTCATAATTAATACTTCCTATGAATTAATTTACTCTCAACGACCAGCTTCAATGAGTGCAAGAAATTGATGTCATAATGGAAAAATCATGAATTACAGCAAAAATTCCTAATCATGGGCAATCACCAATCTGAGAAAGAAGCAAGCCAATACAGTAACTTTTAATGACTTTTTAATACCTAGAGCATTATGATCTATCCACTGACTAAGGGAATTGTATCTGGAAAGTGTTAGGTAGGAGGCTTACATAATGTAGTTCATCTAAAGTGTTTTCCTAGAACTTCCTGACTGAATTTTGCACATTGCATTTGAATACAATACTGCACTTCATTTCTTAGGTTATTGTCACAAATCCAAAAAACTTGTGAATGTTCATCACAGACTTTTTCCTTTCTGTGTTTCCTTTTCTAGCCTAAAGAGTTTGCAATGACTCCTCTTTTAATTCAGTGCCACATTCAAATGAGAAAATAAAGTTTGAGCATAGATTTATTTTATATTCATTTTAATTCTCATTCCATGTGCTTTTCACAGCTGCTCATTTTATTGAGTCACTTCTCCAAATGAAAACTCCAGCTGCTCTGGCCTCACAAACCATATAATACATGTTGTGTAAGCCTGTTTCAGTAGACTGTTAGAGAGACTCAATGGTTATTGTTTTCCTCATCTTCCACCTCTAGCCAGAAAATCTAGTGTTTAGGTTTCAGTTGCAAATGCAGTCTTTCAAAGTCCCTTTGAAAGTCCAAGCAGTTTCTTACTTGTATTCCTTAGAAAATGAGAGAAACACATAATCACAGAATATTCTGAACTGGAAGGTAGTCTCAAGGATCATCGAGTTGAGCTCCTGCACAGCCCCATCCCCAAGAGTCACGCCACACAGAAAGTTTCTTGAGCTCTGGCAGGCTTGGGGCAGTGGGCACTTCCCTGGGGAGCCTGTTCCAGTGCCCAACCACCTCTGGGTGAGGAACCTTTTCTTAATATCCAGCCCAAATCTCCCTTGGCACAACTTCAGGCCATTCCCTTGGTCCTGTCACTGGCCACCACAGAGCAGAGATCAGTGCCTGCCCTCCCTGTTCCCCCCAGAGGAAGCTGTAGGCTGAGGTCTGCCTCCAGTCTCTTCTCCAGGCTGAGCAGACCCAGTGCCCCAGCCCCTCCTCACACAGCTTGCCTCAAGGCCCTTCACCTTCCTCATGGCCCTCCTTTGGACACTCTCTAATAGGTTTATAGCACTCAAGGTGAGGCTGCCCCAGCTCAGAGCAGAGCAGGACAATCCCTCCCTTGCCCAGCTGTGATGCTGTCCCTGGTGTCCCAGGACAGGGTTGTCCCTGCTGGCTCCAGGGCACTGCTGGCTCTGTTCAACTTGCCATTGACCCTTTCCATGGTTCAGCTTGCCATCATCTCATAGCTTGCTTTCTTTATTCTCCTCAGTAATTTCTAGGTTATGGGACAACTTTAAAGAAAATCTGGCATGTTCCCAGTTGAGCCAGTTTCCCTATGGCTGATGCAAACAGGTGTACAGGCTGAGAAGAGAAATCCTTCTGCCACACCATTAACTCAACCCTTCTCAGACATCAAAGAACCCATGCTCATGCACAACCTTGAGATACAGTCCTTTAGCATGAGTTATTGATCCTGATGTTGAGGTACTTTTACATATGCATAGCTCTGTAACTCAATGAATTGCCTGGCTTCTGGCCATTGCCAGTCAATGGGACATGGGCAAACGCGCCTGTGTTTGCAAAAACCTGACATTTAACATCCCATGGGGCAGTTCATTATGCGAGAGGTCTCCATTCACCCTAGAGAGCCTCAGCTCCAGAGTCTAGCTACAGTTTTCCTTGGAATAGCTTTGGGACATCAAGAAATCAATACTCACTAACAGCATAAGCAGGTCAGGCTCTGAATTAAGTTAATTCCTGTACCAGAAGTAGCACTGATTCCTGTTACATTTCTACTTAGAATGCACACTTTGCCTTCTGGAGAAGCTCATGGAAGTCAACTGGGTTTTGTTTGTTGATGCTAACCTCTCCAGGGGTATTGATGGGAAGTCTGTGTACCTGTCTCACATGCAGTCATCCTGCTCATTGTCACAGACCTCTCCAGCTGTGTGTCAATATTTTATTTCTCACTGCTGAGCAAACTGCTCGAGGTACTTGCCAAAGGATGCTGCAAAGTCTGTTAATAGTGTCAATTCCTTGAATCCTCTCATATTGTCATGACCCAGGACCATACAGTAAAAATAAATCAGGTGACACCAACTGAATAATGTATTTTGGAGCCCATGGGAAAGATTTTGAAACACTCCTGGTATAAAATTCCAGCAGGATAGCAGTGAGACTTGCTCTGCATCATCAACTTCAAAACAGCACTTCTTTTCAACTACCTGATGGCTGGATGAAGAAAATAAACTGCAAAAGCAGCTGCTTGGAGTGGTACTCTCAAACAGCCATGCTAATACTCCAAAAAGGATAAATTTCCAAATCTAATCCTTCAGGGGATGGATCTAGACCTAACCCATGCTAAAAGAAACATCTGGATTTATTGCAAATTTTGGTGGTAAGAAGTTGGTTGCAAACTGCAAATGGGTCCTTAGGTTCCCACTTTCAGCACTGCTCTTCACTTTGCCCCTCAAAACCTCCAAACTCTAAGCAATGGTTTGCTGTCTAATTCTTAGTATCCTGCCTTAGTTTTTCAGTGGAGTCTGCTGTCTTATCACAGCACAGGAGATAGGATGAAGGAATAGAAAAGCTTCCTCTGTTTTTTCAAAATTTATAATTTATCTTTGTGAATGTTAAGATGGTAGCTAAGGACACAGAAATCAGAATAATTAAACTATGTTGTTCCTCATTCTCATATTTTTATCTTTAGTTTTTCCTTTTATGTGCAATTCAACAGATTTTAACTTCAGCTTTCATTTTCACTAAACAATACCACATGTTTCAGCTTCATTTCTAATTTCTATTTGCTTTCACATATAAAGAATGTTGTAGTTCAGAAGCAATGCTTTACTGTGAAATTGTTCTTCTGTGAAAAAATAATGTGTGCAATTAAATCAATACTGTTATGTTTTCAAATAATAAAAATTTTAAAAACTAGTTTTTATATGCTAAAAAGTTCCTCTAGGCTCATTGCAAAACATTGGTACATTATCAAATGCATTAGCAACAAAACTGCTGAACACAGAATTAACTTATTGGAGTAAGTAAATATTTAAAATTCTTTCTAGTTTACAGGGTTCTTTTAATACTGAGAAAGGCTGTCTCCAAGGGGTTTACACTGTACCATTACCTGTTCTGTCTCACTGTCTGTTCACCATGATTTTCCACAAAAGAGCCAGTCCAGTAAGGCCTTGGAGCTTTCAAATTCTGCTGCTTCAGTAAAACATCTGCAATCCTTCAAAGGTGATCAGCTCCTTCTTCAGACAGAAGTACAGTATAGACATGTGAATTATTTAATGGGTTATAATGCAGCAATTTTATTTGAAATGTTCTTCAATTCCCTGCAGGCTACCCCATTTCTACTGCAATATGATAACTAATCCTATATTTATTGCTTGTGAACACACACAAGTTTAAAGCTAAGAGGCTGGGCAATTTCTCATAAGAAAAAATACAAAAGAAAAGGCAGATGTCTACTAACACCCACTATCAGAGCTGTGAGTCCCCTCATCTTTATAACATTTGATAATAAACTCCTTCAATTTGGTTGGGTGTTTACACTTTTCTATCCATAGTAGATCAATTTTTGCCCTTAGCCTTTGAGATTCTTGTGCAAACCCTTAATATTTACAATTAAAACTTTAAAGTAATTATTTCCAGAAATGACAGCTTACAGAGTAAATAAATTTATTTTGAAATTGTTATGAAGCTTCTATCTACTAAACTGCAAAGCCCAGAAGGTGCTGCTATAATACAGTTCAAACACCCACCTGCTGAGCAGGGTGAGCATTCTTTGGGCTCTTTGCTTATGATTTTGTCTATAACCTCCCATCATTGATGTCTTCATGAAACTTTCCAAAGAAAAAGAGCCAAATCATTATGCTATTCATTATGAATAATTACCTGGTTGTAAGAAACATTCATTTGTGACAGCCATAGATTTTTTTTCTCCACATGCTCAAAATTCAATACAAATCTACTTCCTTTCATTGGTCATCTGCTTTGCTATGGTGGTGATTAAATGTGATTATATACTTGATGTTGTCTTTTCCCCTCAAGCAACTAAATTTCAAAATGCAGAGTCTAAGTACTTCTACAACAGATTTTTTTTTGGTCAATCCATAATATCAACTGTACAGTAAATTAGATAGAGCTCTGTGCTTCAGTATTGTTCATGTCTGAGTCTCAGGTGGTATTGATGAGCTGGTTTTGTGCTCATTTGAAATAAACAGGAACTAAAATGTTGAATATTGTACTGTATTATACATAATAAAGTCAATCCTTACAAGAGGCTGAAAATGTAAGGGGAAGTTTTAGTGAAGAAAGTGAAGGCAGTAACATTTTGTCTTCCTGCAGGAAAAGACTTTGTCTGTGAGAGTTATTAAAAAATATTCCTTTGTTTTTTGCTCTTATCTCTCAGAAGGCTTGGTTCTGTATTTCTAAACCAGCACTTTCCTAAGGATCCCCCTACCAACTTCCAGCCAAGACCAAAAGCTGGGGCATCCCCAGACTACTCTAGGCACACCCAGTTTGCCCTCTATGAGTACCTTTAGGAACAACCACAATCCTACAAGCTCTAGCCCACTCTGGGACCTGCTTTACTTCCAGTTCCCCTCTGTAAGGCTCATCCCAGTAATCCAGCCCATGCCCCCACCCTGCACCATCTGCCAGGTTTCTGCAGACCACCTTGGCACCATCACCCCTGCAGCCTGTGGGTGGCCAGGGGGCAGGACCTCCAGAAAATCCTGGCTAGAACTGGCCAAATTCACTGCCCCAGTGCTACCTCCATGACTGCACAATCAACTACATTTCAGATGCTCATGAAAGTACTGGGAATTTGACTGAACCACAGGAAGTTGCCAGCCTACAAAGTCTAGGCTGTTGTCACTCTTCAGAGGTCCTGCAGGATTTTCCAAGAGTTTTCTGCCTCTCAAAATGCCTGAAAATGTCCCAAGTGTGTGACACATGGGAAGAACCATGCCCTGGTCCTGCTGCTTCACCTGCATGCTCCTGGGTGCTTGGTGACATTCTCCCTGCAGAACTGAGAGTTGGCCCACATCCAGTTTCTCCTTGAATCCTTCAGAGCTCTCTTGGATTAAATTTATCTATAGACCTCCTTACACATTGGTTTGGGACAGATTTTTATTCAAACAAAGACAGGAGAAATAAATGCAGGTTGGTCCTAGAGTGACTCTCACGCAGAGAGATTAATATTCCAGATGAAACCATTAAACTAAAAATGAGAGCACCAATGCTTAATAGTGATAATAGTCCCACTAGTTCAGGCCACAGCTCACACAGTCTGCTGAAGTACTTTCTGGAAGTCTCCATCATCATAGTCAAAAACTGAAATTCAAAAGCAGAATGTGAGAAAGAGAAAAAACCCTTGGACCTTGAGAGAAGCTCTTATAACCTCTCAGCTGACCTTTTCTCCACCTAGCTGCTTTGTCTCTTGCTGGTGAATGAGCCACCTCAACAATGACTTTACAGGTTCCCCTGGGTCTGCCCATTTCCCTGGGTCCATGCTCCTCCTGCATCTTGCAGGTCCTGGAGAACCAGGGGAGCTGCTTTCTGGTGCTCATGGACAGCACAGTGGCAAATTAATAATGGGGAGGGAAATAACAGCCTGTGGTTTTCCTACCAGATCCTGAGATCCCAAATTTTCTGTTATGCCCCTGTTGCTGGAAACTCATGATGCTTCTGGTCTTCAGTAAAAAAAACTGTATCTTATTTCCTTTTCTAGCCATAGCTCTTCATCCTTCCATCTTTCTTTCAGGACTTACCCTTCACTGCCTGCTGAAATGATCCTGGAGCACCTGGGTAAGCACAATAGGCATGTCCTAACCCTGTAGTGAATTTGGCAAATGCACAACAGAGCCCCAGCCTCCATCTCCAGACTTTCCTTGGACAGGCTCTCATTGATTGAGGCACTTGGAAGGCATGTTCTGCTTAGTGGTTCCAAAAATGACCTTCCTTCCACTATGGGAAGAGTGTGGGGGCTTTCTCTGAGCTCCAGGCTGTCCCTCCAATAGCATGGTGTCACCTTTTCACAAATGAATAGTGACACCCCATTTGTGCAGAGGCAGAAACACACATAGGAGGGGATTCCATGGAGGAAATGAAGCATTGCCTCCAGCACTGCAGTCCTGGAGGCAGAAGAGCTCTGGCAGGCAGAGCACAGGTTCAGTCTAGGATGCCCACAGACCCAGGGGTGCAGAGGGCACTGTGGCAGCAATGGCACAGCTGTGAAGGTGCAGAGAGATTCATGGGTTTGCACGAGTGAGACATGGAGGAAATGTTAAAAACATTTAAAGCATCTGTATTTTCATAGTTCTCTTCTGGTGTTTATCTAGCTCACACCCATTAAAACACACAGGATGAAAACAAAGTTGTTTTTGCATTCAGTTCATACCTGAATGGACCTTCACCAGATGTAATGGTAGCATGTAGCACCAAGGAGCAGGCCAGGGAACAGCTGGAAAATCTCATGTCTACTGTCCTCCAGAATTCTGCCTCTCCACCCCAGATAAAAGCCAAAGTGCTGCAAGCATCAAGGTACTTCCTCCTTTTTTTTTTTTTTTTTTTTTTTTTTTCCTTTCCTGTGCCACACCAAATCAAATAAATTTCACCCTGAAAAGGAAACATATAACAGACTGGAAAGAAGAATGCTGAAGTCTTCCAGGCCTTTTTGGCACAACTAAGCATACTAAAAAAATGCAGGAGCCTGGGAGTGCTGACTGGAAAGTGGCCAGCAGTTGATCTCATGTACTTTTGATATCTGTCACTGCAGCTCAAATACCCTGACTCTTTTGAGAAGGGTCCATTCATCTCAAACTCTACTTTTCAGAGACTTGCCTCTGACATATTAAATGTCTCAAAACCAAATGTCCATACATAAAGCTTTATTTATGGTTCAGATATGGGAGTTTGTAGTTTTCCTAGCAATTTGTAGTTTTTTACTTACTGTGGCTTATAAGTACACAACTCTTCATCTCCTTTAAAGTGATGTAAAGCCATTTTAAAACCCATACAGGTTCTAATATGAACTGATATCAGACATGCATCATAAGGCTGCCTGGAACTCAGAATTGCACATAAAATTAATTTTAAAACCCCATCCAACAAGGTAAGAAACTTGACATCTCTTACACTGAATTTTATGTCCTAGAGTAGAACAGGTTTGGGATTTTCAGATTCCTGCCATCCTGGCCAAAGTGAGAGTTATATATATATAAATATATATATATACTCTGTATATGTATTTAGTCCTCAAGTTCTGATAGCACAAAACAGAGAGACAAAACAGAGGACATCTGAAGAAAGGCAAACAAGGTAACCTTAGACACAAAGCTTGATGCTTTGTTCTGCTTATGTTATGATGTACTTCTCTGCCACAGTTTAACTTCTATTTTTCATAAGTCTAGAAGAACTCAGTCTTATATGTGCAAGAAAAAAATAACACCACCATGGTTTGAAAAATGGGGTTTGTGCAACTTTTATTTTCTGGAGAAAATTCAATGTCATGATAGAGGAAATATCTACAATAATTTTGGAAATAAATTTTAATGTGACTTCTCTTAATTTTTCTCTTTATTCTTTAAGAACAGAATGCATGATCCTCACACAATATAAGTGCATTTTATGATCAAAATTCCCCTATTACTTTTCAAATGAAGAAATATTAATGCTTTGATAATATGGTGAGAGCAATAGTGACATGGTAAGAAGAAATAAATGGTTTGAGGGGGAAGGCTGCACACTTAAATTACAAAGTCCTTTCATTCTACGAGGACATCATGTTCTTCTTGGTCTGGTCTGGTGAAAGAGAAAGAAGCAAGAAAATTTCTTCTTATATTTAGTTAGATGCTAGTTTCTATGGAGACAAGTTTCTCCAGTCATTTTTATTTGCAGGCATTAATAGCATAAACAATACAGAGCAGCAAGGGTTTAACCCTGGATTGAACCCCATATTGAGCACATTCTGTAGGGAGAAAAATGAATGTCTAAATTGGATACAAGAGCCATTATAGAATCTTGTTAACATTCAATCTTGTTAACTGGACTCTGGCAGTACAAAGCAAAAAACCTGAAGAGTCATGTATCCTCTTTTTAAATGTGGATCCCCTGCATCCTCTTTTCAAGTGTTTTTGTACAGAAACCTGAGAGGGCAGCATCATCTGCCCCCTGGCTGTCCCTGTGCAGCTGATGACACACATTGCTGTGCATTAATTACCTTCCTCTGCTTTCACTGGCACCCACAGAGGGGCTGGTGGCTCCCAAGCCTGAGGACATGACTGGCTCTGCCAGGACATGTGAAAGCAGTGAAATCACCACCTTCTTTAGTGCAATTGAAGTAATTTGGCATGAATGTGAAGATTCATATCATTTTGTGAATTTAAGTGATCAAAAAGGGAAAAAAAGAACATGCAATCCAATTTCTAGGAGATTTTTTTCCCAGACTTTCCTTTCTCCCCTCCCTGCACATACTTTGATTACCATATTATTTCTAACTGAACAAAAAATTTAGAGTGAACATTTAGCTATCCACATGTGTCTCTTATATATGCAGATCAGAGTATTAACTTTCTTCAGTTTTCAGGGATTGGGGGAGGGAAGAGCTGATACTGTTCAAACACTGAATTGCTCAGTGGCATTATCCAAATATACTCAATACCTGAAACTTCAGTTTCATTATTTATCTGTTTAATTATATGGAGGAATCAACCTTAAAAAGAAGAAGAATCTCCATGGATGCTGGAAGAAGAGACATTACTAAATATTTTTAAATTCATTCAGAATATGTGAAGATTGCCCAATTAATATATGAATATTACTTAATTAAACTGCATTTACCCGTTTTAGCTTTGACAGATACTCCAGTTATTACATAAGCAGGTATGCACTTTTCTTTTCATTTTTCCAAAAATGTGACACAAATATGGTGGCCTTAATCTGAAAATCAGAAGTAGCAAAAATAGAGGAATTGGATATTCAGAGTTAAAATATTTTCTAAATATTAACAAAACACATACAGTGGCTCTGCCAAGCACACACACCTTTAAAACAGAAGAGCCAGGACACAGCTGATGCATGCTGTCAGAAATTCTGTTCTTAATAACTAACTGGATCTGTGGAAGGTTGGCAGGGGAAATCTGGATTCCTTGTGTTCTCTGGCTGGATTGTCTGGTTCTTGTAGAGCATGAACCTGCATGGATGCAGGTCAGACACCCTCTGACTCATTAGGGAAAGCATTGCCATAAGCACTGGTTTTGCACAGCAGCCTTTTCCTCAGCAGAACCATTAAAAACACCTCTCTCTCTTGCTGTTGAGATTTTTTTCTACCCAGCAATCCACTCCCATAAAACCTGGAGTAGCTTTATATCCCTGAGGCAGCAGCTGCCCTCCAGCATTTGACTGAAGCTGAGCAGAAGGTCCAGGACTGAGCCTGAAGAGTAGACTTGCAGATGAAAAGAAATTACTTAAACCTCATGTCCTCAAGAAAGTGACTGCTAGATAATTGAAATAGACTCTTTTTCCTCACAGTTTGCCAACCTGAAGCCTTCAGTTATAGAATGTGATACATGAATAATATATATTAGAGAGTTAATTTGTTCTGACCACTGCCTGTATCATTTCTGGGCATGTACCAGTTAGTTATTTCCTTTTCTCCCTTCACACAGATGCTCTTTGATCATTGGCATACCCATTTGATCTAAGCTACAGCTGATTTCACTTTATATCTGAATGCTATCAAATTGCTTAAGGTTAAAAAAAAAAAAAATTCTGCATTTTTTTGTAAATACCTAGGTAGATATTAGGACTTAATCTGGAAGTTAAAGGAAATAATATCACCAAATTTCTTAGAAGGATATGGTACATGAGAGGGATTCAAGGAGGAAATGTGCTGTCAGCTTGGAGGATGAAGATCTCTAAAACAGAGATAGAAAACTCAGTGTAGAAAAGATGGTGGGAACTGCAGCAGGATTTTGCAAAGGCTGAGGAAAGGAAATTGCCAGGTGACAGGCTGGTGAGGAGGAGGAGAAGGAGAAGGAGAAGGAGAAGGAGAAGGAGAAGGAGAAGGAGAAGGAGAAGGAGAAGGAGAAGGAGAAGGAGAAGGAGAAGGAGAAGAGTGAGAAGGAGAAGAGTGAGAAGGAGAAGAGGGAGAAGGAGAAGAGGAGAGAGAAGGAGAAGAGGAGAGAGAAGGAGAAGAAGGAGAAGGAGAAGAGGGAGAAGGAGAAGAGGGAGAAGGAGAAGGAGAAGGAGAAGGAGAAGGAGAAGGAGAAGGAGAAGGAGAAGGAGAAGGAGAAGGAGAAGGAGAAGGAGAAGGAGAAGGAGAAGGAGAAGGAGAAGGAGAAGGAGAAGGAGAAGGAGAAGGAGAAGGAGAAGGAGAAGGAGAAGGAGAAGGAGAAGAGAGTGCTGACCTGCTTCAAGCAGGTGCAGAAGTTCAGGAAAAGGCCGTATGGTGCAAAACTTAAGCCAGGCCAGCTGTTCCCAGGGACAAGTGGGGTTTTGGGGCACTGGGTGCATACACAAAGGACACCCATGTTGGCCACATTCAACTTGTGGCCAAGTCTCAGTGCAGTGGTGGCTGCCCTGTGCAGGACTGGACAGAGCCCATGAAGACAAGGGGAAAAGATGGAAAGAATAAAATAAAATAAAATAAAATAAAATAAAATAAAATAAAATAAAATAAAATAAAATAAAATAAAATAAAATAAAATAAAATAAAATAAAATAAAATAAAATAAAATAAAATAAAATAAAATAATAAAATAAAATTAAATTAAATTGCACAGCTGAGCTGATGGTGATGAGCAGTATAACAGTGAAATGGTGGCGGCTGAGCAAAACAACTTGGGGCATGAATGATCTTAGAGAGCTGAAAATTCACTGAAAAAGCTGCAAAAATGGGAGGGTAGAATATAATGTGTAAAGAAATTGCAATTCATTTGAGCATGTTTTTTACAGCTCAAGGAATTGCTTCTGTTTTCAAGAAAAATTTGGCATCTTCATTATGACATACCTCTTTCTATAGATTTATAAATTCAGTTCTCCACTCGGAAAGACTTGCTGTCATACAATCTGAAATCTTTTTGGAATCTACCATAAAATACAGCACAGCATCTATGGGTGATTAAAGGAGGAGCAGTAAGCCTTGTGCACAGGACAGAACTCAGCCACAAAAGGAAGAAGCAATCATCTGACCTTTCTGTTTGGCACAGCTGCACATCTCCACATCCCAATCTAGCAAACTGTTGGCTCCCTGATGTGCCTGCAACTCCTCTTTGAAAATAACATATATCCAGCCTATTGCAGCTTTCCAAGACCTGTGGCAAAGCAATTAGAAAGAAAATTGGTGCATTATCGATTGCAAACTTACCCTGGTCTTAGGCAGTTACTTACAATGATTAGACTGCTCCCTTTCTCTACACTAATTTTCCACTCGAGTAATCAAGAAATAAGTTTGGATTAAAGACAGAGTGTATTTGACAACTTTGTTACCCAGCTGTTGTGCTCAGGAATTCAAATGTATCTCATATGTCAGGGAAGATTTTTTTCTGATGTTCTTTTTCTAGCAAACTTGGTTTGCTGAGGTTGTCCCGGTGGTGGCTCCACAGAATACACTCTGGTCAAGCTGATTTTCACTACAGTAAGCTGGTTTTTTTTCCTTACTTGGCAAAACTCTGTTTCTTCCCACACTGTTAGAACAGAAACATGAGTAAAGAGTTTCCAGGCTGATTTCAGCCCTAGATGCTGTAAATGAGCATGCAATCTGCAAAGAGTAGTTACTACCTTTAAATGAGCTTTCCTGTTGCTGCTAACCTACTCTATGTAAGACCCAAACAACACATAAAATTCTACAAAAAACATAACATTATCAGGCAAATGAAAAGGTAAGTAGCCTTTCTTCATCTCAATGAGTAAGAAAAGAATGCTAAAACTTGAGTGAAACTCTACACAGCAGATCCAGCTAAAAGTATGTTTCTGGACATGATGAGTACTATTTAAGTTCCTCTCAGCTGACAGCACTTATGAAGTTGGAGATATTTATTTACAAGTCCTTAGCACTACATTTCCAGAATTCCTAGTAAAATGAGGAAACCCTTTACCCACCAGCCTGAAAAACCACCATTCTCTTATGGTTTGACCATCTCTGAAATGAAAAGCAGAGCTGAGTTCATATTGGCTCATTATTTTTCACCATGCCAAAGGGTATAGATCTCACTGGCTCTAACTCAAAGAAACAGAGACTTTGACTTTTACCCAAACTGTAGAGAACATCACAAGTTTTTAAGGTAGTGCTTATATCTAAACTGCATGGGATTTTTCAATATTTGTTTATATAGTCGACCACCTCCAGAAAAAAAAAAAAATCCATCTAGATAATATGTTTTGGATACTGAGAGAGAGGAAATATTTCTTGCACCCAATTATTCCATCCTCAGCAGCAGGAAATTCTTCGGGGGAGGGCATTGAATAATATGTGTTTGCACATGCAAGTAATGCAATGTAAAGGTTTGATATGGATAATCTTTGGTGTGCAGACTTTAGCACCAGCTCTTCAGTGACTTGTGGCAGACCCTAGAGCAATCTGTACAGCAAAAGGGCTGAGAGGGGTGGGTCAACTGGACAGAAATGGGCAGTCTCCACTAGCACTTCTTTTCTGATGAGGAGAGGATGTCACTGAGCCCCTAAGGCTGACCCCAAAGTACCTTGGAGCACATGCACCAGCTGTTCTCAGATGACCCCAGCCAGAGCAGCAGCCTCCCTACTCTGCTTCATTCAGGTTGGCAGCACCAGCTGCCTCCTGCTGTACACTACAAGATAAAAATAAAAGGAGACAACTGGCCCCAGTCCCTATAGAGCTGACAGATGTGCTAGGCCAGGGAGGAAGAGGATGGTGCATTGTTCTATAATGGCTACAGCTCCCCAGCCCATTACTGTACTGGCATTAAAAACTGACACATCAAATGGAGAATGTAGCTAGCTGGGACAGGGATGTGGTGAGTGCACATGGCTGCTTTACCAGTGTTGATATTTTCTTATTTTGCCCTGGTTTATTTTACTTTTCAGTCACCAGAAAATGCAGCATCTGCCATCCCAAGGACACCACTATCCCTGCCTCTCCCCATAATGTCAAGGCAGGAGAAAAATTTCCTGGGTCAGGCTGTGGAGGTGCTTGGAGAGGAGGCAGGGGGAAGTCAGTTCCTACAGATCTGCTTAATATCTGTCCCCCTGCAGAACACCCCTCAAATCAAACCTTTTTTCCCTTTCTACAAACTGCTGTGACAGCAGAGGGAGGCTTGTAATACTGATATTTATTCTCTCTCAGCAATGTCCACACAGGGTTTGCTTACTCCAACATTGTACAAGAAGGGTCTAGCTCTGCCTACAGTGCTGCAGCTGTATCAAAAGAAAGGAGATGTGGCTTGCTCACCCTTTGTGTGGGATGGCACAGCAGTGTTTGAAGAGGCCTGTGTTCTCTCTCAAATAATAGCACTGACAGCTTGTTCAGAGTGCTTGATAGGGACAGCATCAACACAGGATGGTGCTAGTTCTGAACCTGCTAGTTCTGTGCTGGAACACAGAATTTTCCTGTATTTCTTGGATTTTTTTTTTTCATTTTCCTAATGGATGTTGTTCCCCATAATGTCACCAGAAGAAAGGACCCTGCAAAACTATCACATGTACAACAACAAAAGGCTGACAGCTTCCACGTGACACAGCTTGCCAATGTATTTGGCAAGAAGAACAGGCTGAAGCAAATAAAACCCATTTCCTCAGAGGTGATTAAACAGAACTGTGCTGCAGGTACAGTGAAGCACAGTTAAGGTTTCAAGCACAGCTGTCAAAGCTTGAACATTGGATGTTCCCCAATTTAATGTAAGGTCTGTGTCCTTACCTTCTCCTGTGGAATCTGGACACTGCAGGTTCACTTCAGATTGAGCTGTTTCAAAGCAGCCATGCTCTCTGAAATGTGAAAGTTTGTATTTAATGGCTTTTAGTTTTTCTCAGATTGGTTAAATAATGACATATCCTAAGAAGCATTTTATTTTGATTACTTGGTTTTACTGGTGAGGACTCTAAAAGAAAAATGTAGTCAAACAAGAGACCAACTCTGGTCCTGAAATGACTTAGGCATTTCTTAACTTTCTCACAGTTAATACTTCATAATCCCTTGACTGCTAGTTAATTTAATTTTTGTGCTAGAAAAAAAAAATAACAACTGGAAATTAATGATTCATTTTTGTATTGAAAGGATTTTATTTTTTAATATCACTGGTGGAGACAATTACTTGCAGTCTTCTCAAATGGTAGAACTATATAATAGGACTTGAAATATTAATGCAAATTAATGCAGTCACAATTGCTTGCATTTACTCCTTTTGTCAACAATATGAGTAAGTGATTAAGCTATTTTCTATGATATTTTCTTTTGAGCAAAGGAACATAATTTTTGAGAATATATTTCTTCAGTCTTCACTGACAGAAGAGATATATAATTTTTGGCAAATCTACCATTGATCTTTGACCCAGACTTGAAAGACAGGATTTACTGAAATATTTGTTACTTTAGATTAAAATAGCAACCCTTCTTAGATGGACAATTTTAAAAATCTATCAGAAATCACAGATAATTTTGTTATTTATAGTTGTTAGCCTTTTTATATCATGAGTAACTTGATTGCTTGCAACTGGTTCTCTGTTGCCAATGATCATGAATGACTCCATAGACTAATTCTTTTCAAAGTAGCAGACTGATCAGAATAGTGTCATGAAAATTATTTTTAGATGGAGAAAGAAAAAATTATCAATTTTTGTGATGATGTCACAAAAGCATCATTTTCTTGGAATTTCTGAGAATTTTCTTATGAGAAAACTTTTCTTTGCATTGGAGAAAATTATCTGCAGGATTAATTTAGACTTTTTCCCCTTCCAGAAAAATCCAGAGTGGGAAGTGTTCTCTATCATTTTCTCCTTAAAAGATCCAATACAGTCTTTTAAAAACTCTTCCATTATATCTCTTATTACCCATAAGCCAAAAAGGAAGTAACAAAGACAATTTTTTTCATACAGTTTTAAGTGAAATGATAATTCCAGAAACATAAGGACTTCACTTAAGCTGAACTTAACTTTATCTTGGAAATACAATGCATTTTCTGTGAGTTGATATAACCATGTCTAAACACGGTCGAAGGGACAAGTGATCTCTTGTATGCACCCCAAATCCTCAGATGGCATTTGCTATATTTTATGGTTCAGTATTGCTGTTGGAATCTCAGTATGCACTGTTAAAAGGGATCAGTTTTCAAAATTTCAGATTTGGGTGTGCAAGAATACTGCAGGAAGATGCTAAGAAGAATAGCAAAGCCAGAGAAGTTAAATTGGCTTTTTACTCCTGAATAGTTTTTATGTGGCATTGCAATCTGTTCTGTTTAAACTTAGATCACTTCAGACAAATTTATAACAAGGAGAAGACATTATTTAGTAAGAAGAGAAACAAAAGAAGAAAGATACCAGATGCAATACAAATCTGAACTATATTTTTTTCCAATAAAATTTTCATAGGAAATAATTTGTTTGACATGATGAAAGATGCTGAGGTTTAAAAATCACACAATTGCTAATATCTTAGAAAAATAAGTTTCCCTGCCATTATTGTTACAGCTTCTGTGTGGATTATACAAACTTTAGGAGTCAAGTAACCTGCTTTTGGTCTCCCAGGCTCACATGCTGAAGTAGGATTATAGGATTAGCCTCTCTAAATAACTAAGAATATGCTTTCCCACAGAAAGAACATTATGCAAAGAAATGGTATCCATGTTGCAGGCAGTTGTAAAAACCTTGGAGTATTCAATTCAATGAGTTCTTCACTATGGCAATGTGTTGAAGGTGGTAGAGATGATGATTACACAAAAAAAACCTGAGACTCAGAGCTGTTTGAGATATTTAGAGTCAGGGACACATTAATTTTTAAAGAATATTCATTAAGATGGATTGACTAGGACTGGGGTTGGTACCTCAAGGTTTCCAAATTTCCTTTTCTGGGCTGTTCAGTATTGGTAGGTGACTCCCAAACAATTTTTCATGTCTAAATCAGCATTCATTGTGAGTGGTCTTTACCATCAGACAAGGAAATGTGTTTGTGGATGGAAACAGCAGCAGCTGCTGAGCAGCACCCACATTGTGAGGTCTGATACAAATGGGGCAGGGGACAAGGGCTGCCATAGGAGGGCAAGGCTCTCACATTCCTTGAAAACACCTGCAGGGATCCACACAGATCTGATAGGTACTCCCCTGCTCTTCTTAATTTGCTTTACACCCACAGGATTTTCTTTTAAGCTCCCAACAATAATTTGCTGCTTCTAAACAATTCCCTACTTTGAAAAACATATTCACATATCAAACAAGTTATAATTATTATTGTTTTGAGGGCTGCAGGTTAAAGCAAAAAAAGATTAATTACCTTTGGTTGAAAAAGCACTTCATACTATAACTGAAAAGTAATTTTTGCTGAATAAAAATATTAAACAAGATTGAAATGTTAATGGTTAAAATTATTTTAAATTCTGTTGTTTGGGGACTGGATTCTGGAATCCTGAATCATAATAATTAAGGTATTTCAACTGTATGATCCCTTCAGTGTCAGGTAAGTGTCCACAGCAACAAAAGTGTCCTAGTAGCCCCAGTTTATCTAGGAAATAATTACATGGCCAGTGTGAAGGAGGGCAGGAGCAAGGTGTGCATTTCAGGGCTGTGATATGTGTGTTCCCAGGAACCTCAGCACTCCACAGACCTGTAATAGCAGGACTGGCTGGGGACTCCTAATTCTGAGCAGAATCAAAATAAATTTGGGAGAACTCCTTCATCCCCTCATTTGTGTAAGCACATTTAAGGACTAATAGCCCCTACATTTCAGTAGGAATTGCTCTATTCAATACAAATTTAGCTGAACTTTAACACAGGTTTTGCCTGTGAATATTCAAATATGCCTGAGATAGGCTGGGATTTGGTTGGGAACAGCCAAATCAGTGTTCTCATGCTACCAGCACTTCAGATCTGGAAGGGGAGCAGAATGTATGAAATGAACATTCCCCAGTGTACACACAGGCTAAGATGCACGGGTAGTAGAACAAATTGAGAATAAACTGCAGTATGTATTGGCCAGCTGGAGCAGTAAGCTTTGCAGACAAATGTATGGTGTTCCTTTAGGAAGAAATTTAAGAGGGGATGGAGTCATGCAGTCCAGGCCTGCAGACATCCTCTCAGGGCACTGTTGAAACAAAAGAGCAGCAAGCCCAGTAAAGGGCACCTTGCTGGTGGGCAGGGCAAGCTGCAAGGGCTGCAAACACAATAGGAAGATCCAGTTAGGCACCTTTTGTTAAAAGGAAAAGAATAATGCTCTGGTTTGAATGCATACGAATGGATATGCCCAGAAATTCTGTTCTGAAGAAAGAAACTCAGTGCAAAACGTGTAAAACCTGTGTTACATGGCTAGGTGGCATTTCTGGAGGAAAGTTTAAGTCCCACCATTTACATTTCAGACACGGGTTTCAGCATACTGTAATGTGTCTAGGAGACTGCAGGAATTATCCAAAAAGTATGTAAGTGACTGGAAATCTTCCAATGATTTAAATGGGTCTGGCTGAAGCCCCAGGTCTCATACACAAGAAGCCATGTCCAGACTCCAGAGCAAGTGTAGGATAACATGGACTGCGCATGTGTGTGTGTGCAGTGGGCAAACAGCACAGTTCAGATCCTGCTGTGAAACAAAGGAAGCAGCTGGTGAGCCACCCTCTGAGCTTTGGACTCTTCAGGGTAATTAATCTTGTATAAAATATGAAGCTATGATGAAGGAATATCATGGTAGAGTCATAAGCATTTGCCACTTGAACCTGACATAGTAACACCACAGCCCTAATTCTGGTTTGAGGTGTCAGTACATGTCAACAGCAGACACTGCTCCAGTGAAATGCAAGACAAGAAAAATATGCTCCACCTGAATATAGCCTAGTAAAATGTTAGATAACGTACAATAACATCCCTAAACCCTAAAATAAGAAGTAAATTCTGCCCAAAATTAAACACACCGACTTATTTTATTTACCTTTTATTTTTTCATCTTTTATTTCTATATTGCTCTGTGGTTCAAGTTACTAATTTTTTCTGGCCAGTATTTCACTTAAAAAATATTAAATGAGCCAGAAAGAAGTACAAACTTTGTACTTGTTCATAAACTTGATGAAAATAAGGTGTAATAGTTCTAGCCATGTCCTGAAAACTTACTCATTGCCATAGTTCCCCTTTAAGTCTGGACTATTGAAAGATTGTGCTCCCAGAGAAGCTACATAGGCCACCTCTAGCTATTGTGCTTGCTAACTTTAATTTATTTTTCTGCACTTTGGCAGAAAAACAGATTAGTCTCATATAGAGAGCAGAAAAGACAGTTACTCTTAGAAGTGTAGTTTTCTTTCTTCTCCTTGCAAAAATGAAAGAGTAGCAATGTAATGTTAGCCAAGCAATACTGGTTCTCCTCACAGATAAACAATTTTGCTTTGTTCATCTTCCAGCAAGCATATTCATAATCAAAGGCTCTCTATTTTCCCCTTAAAATCAGTTTTTGAAAATGTCACACTTCTACAGGCTCTCCAAATCATGCATGAGAAAGCACCCAACAATGTTTTCTGTTGTTGAAATCTCCTGCCTGATCTTAAAAAAAACCCTCCCACAAACAGCTAAAATTCAAAATGAGAGTTATGATTGCAAAATCCCTTTTCCATCCTCAACACCATCCTCTCCTAGTACCTCAAAGCCCCACTGAGAAGATTGTTCTGTGTGGGAGACAACAGACAGGATCCTGAAAACTGCTCTTTGAAGAAAGTGATGATGCATCCCACATGAGAAAACATAAGCTGTGTGCTGAAGAGAGAGGGCAAGTTTCACAAAAAATAAAGGCTTATGTTGTGCCTTGTTGACTGTATCTGATCAATGACAGTAACACCAAAGTTTTAGATTCATGTAAGGTGAAAAGAAAAATTTCCTTTTACCTATAATACAATTTTGCCTCAGATCTGTTTTGCAGTATGTGATTTTGAACTCCACAGGGTGAAGGTTGATTTCATGCCAGCATACATTGAGGAAACTCAATGGATCAGGTGTCTCAGGAATGTTTCAGCTCGAGCTCACTTTTGCAAGTCCACACCAGGTTTTCCCATGATTTATGGTTTGTCTCAGTAGGATATGTAAAGCTGAATTACTGATCCCAGTTTTAGCCAGAGAGGATGAGAGTACACCACAGCTTGTAGCTCCTTCTTGTTTCAGGAAGGACAAGGAAGGGGTTGGCAAACTTCCCAGCCCAAGAAACTCCCCGTGTGAAGCCAGGATTAAGAGACATAAAGACATGTGCATTCCCATTTTGTGCCACCTCTGTCATTAGAACTTTTGCATTTCCCACGCCTGAAATTTGAAAACTTTAATGAACAAATGCATAATGAAAAGTAAAATGCTATTGTATTTAAGTGTTAGGAAGAAGCATTTTCAGAAGGAATTCTGTTCAATAAGCCATGAGAAAATTAAATTTTTGAAATCTATTTCCTTCCTACTCTTCTTAGTTTATGCTGCTACCAGAAGCTCAAGTTAAATGTCAATTTCAAATAGTATTTTTCAGATGTCTGTTTTATTTGCAGCCACTTGCTATGCTTGAAAAGTGATTGTGTAAGATTTGCTTCAGCTATTCATTTTTCAAGCATCAGCTAAGTCACACACTATTGTTTTCCCTCTCAAAATAAGATAGCTGCAATTTAAAACCAAGGACTGGAGAATAATGCATATTTATTGAAAATTTTCAAATTAGCAAATACGACAATTGCAATCTGTGAAGTTTCAAAATTCACAAAGGTTTTTTTCTCAAAACAGTAGGATAAATATTGATGGTTCAACTTCTACTTTTTTTGCTGCTTTTGTTCATGAAGATATTCATGAATCAGGAAGAATGAGAAAGAACCAGGAAGAATCAGAAAGAATGAAAAACAAATATTTGGTCAGGAAATATATCTGTTAATAAACTAAAGATGTGAAGTTGTACCACCACATTGGCAGTCCACAGACTGAGCTCATCTAGAGTATATAAAAGTTGTAATTGTTTTTGAAAAATCATACAAGGATGGATCACAAGATTATGCTGTTAACCAAGGAACAAAATCCCAGATATAAGAGAATTAGTAATCAATAATTTAATAGCCTCAAAAAAGGGTTATTGGATGCATACACAGGACTAATAGATAGTCTTCCTCATCATTTAATAAAACTTGAATAATGTGGTCTTAGGGAATAATTCTTCTGTAGACAGGACAATGGACACATGGTAATACATTTTATAGCACAACACATAATTTCATTTTTTACTGCCTTCCACCTTCCCAAATTCATACATTTTCAGATAGAAAAACAAAAGTTATAACACAATTTCCAAAACCAGATAGTAGATGTCTTAGTTGGGAAATACTATATTAATATATAGTAATATACTATATTGTTAAACACTTCTGTTTACCAATCAATTACAGTATTCATCATCATAATTATTAGTGCTTGATTCCACTATATAGAATCTTCAACCCTGAGCTTTTATAAGTCATTTAAGAGCATAACTATACAAAAAATAGCCCCTAATTTTCTTTCTTTCAGTGGTTCTACTCTAGTCTAAAACAAGTGCTTGTTAACATGAATAACTAACAAAGCTAAGCTAATGTTAAGCACAAAAATTATGCACAATCCAACACATACATAAACTAATAGCTGTCTTTGGAGACATTTGGATACTAAAATTAAAATACAGGCTTTTACATTAAAGGTCTCAAGTGATAATCATTGTGTTTGCACTTAATTCAGATGTTTTGAAGAAAAATAATAAACACATCATGATACTTCTTAACAAGGTATAACACTTTGTTATCTCTTGTTTGCTGCTTAGCCTGTCACAAGAAATTGCAAATGTCCATTATAACCCCGTGATTGTTCACACAATCAAACAAGGAAGGAAACTTGACCCTGAAATTTTCTGCCCAGTTAAAGCCCATTTGTGGATGGGAAAACAGAAGTAAGGGATTGAGACAGACTTCAGTGGAATTTCATAGCCTTCCTACAAAATGCTTCCTGCCTTCCTGACTCCATGGAAATATAACAGCCAGTAATACCAAAGGGGAAAAGAGTAGTAGCCAAAGGAGCAGAGCTGTGGAGGAATCAGGCCTGAGTTATCAGACAGAAGGGTGATCAGGTGGGGGTTGTTGAGGTGAAAAAGTAGATGTCACCTTGGAAACCTGAGATAAACTCATGAAAAATGTAATGGGTTCTTTATGAGGGAGAAAATGTCAGTCAGATTAATATTGAATCAAGATGCTTTTATTCAGTGTAGGTAAACAATTCTCCAAGTGATGTGAATGCATAAAATATTTCTTTATTCTCTTTATAGAGTGGCCTACACATTCTAGTTATCACTGACACATCAATGTGCTAAACAGGTCAGAGAAATAGATGCTGATTAAATTTTATTCTGATTTCTGGAGAGCAGTACCACAATGGGGTTGTTGCCTATTTTATTACTTTTTAATTTGTTTTCCTAATGTGATTTTTTACTTGATAGAAGAGGGATGCAAACAAAGGGTTTATGATTAATATTTGATGGAAAAGTTAGGAAGTGTTTTTCCAGTTCAAGATTTGCATTTTCTCTTATTCTTTTAACTTCTGGCTGTAGGTTCTTTCTTGACTTTTAATTTGCCTCCCAGAGATTTGGTAGCTTGATGAGAAATTCTCTTTTTGCTTTTGTGTACTCAATGTGAAACACAACAGGGTTTTATTCAGTCTGAAAAACAGCTCAAAATAAAATATAATTTCAGTGCCTGAATAGTTGAGGCTAAGACAAAATTTCTTACACTGTTGAGATGTGGAACACCAGCTTCCTGACAAAGCCTGGTTCCACTCAATGTCCTGGTGAAAACTTGGAAAGGGACTCAGTTGTATGAAAGCCCACACACAAGTTGTCACATATAAATTCATAATAAAGCTTTGTCATCAACATGGGAGACATTGAAATGCAAATTACATCAATTTCTTAAACTTTAGACATAGACTTTTCTTTGTTTATATTTTTTTCTGACCTTTGCCTGTATTTTAGCATCACCCTCTAGCACTCCTTATGCATTCCCATCTGGACACATTGTGCATGCACTGCTTTTTAAATGTGTTTGTGAGTTAATATTTTAATCTTTGAAATTCTTAACAATGTTAAATCCCATTGTTCCACTATAACTATTCCTCTGCTACTTTTGGGTTTTCCTCTAAGTTGAACAAGAAAAAATTCTGATGGAATAAAAATAATTGGCTAAACAAGGTATTGCCCTGCAGCAAAGAAAACATAAATAATTAATATGTATTAAGGTGTACTTCAGGTATTTACATAGTTCGATTTTAAACCTACCAAAGGATCAATTTTGACTCTTTATTCAGATTTCTTGAGACAGGTCAGGAATTTTGTCTATCAGTTTCCAAATCTATCCCAAGAGCTGCAGAATCAAGCTAGGCTGTCAGTGAGCAATCTCTCACTGATTTTCAACTAAAGCTGGAAAACTATGAAGACTGCAGCACAAGGCCTTAAGTTAAAAAACCCCTCACATCTACCATTTTTCACTGAAATATCTATTTGAAGTTAAAACTTATTTTGTAAACTCCAGTTCAGGAAAGATCTCTGTTCAGAATAGCATTTGACTCTCAGTAAAGACTCACATAGTGATGATTTAACACTTAAGCCTTATATTAAAAGTACCTACTTCATCTTGCTTATCAGACTTGATAAATCATAAATTTTCAATCCACTGGTAGCACTGTAACCCAAAGGAAAGCATCTGCATATGTCTTTCCTTGGGAATAATATTTGAAGGTGGGATGTATTGTTTAGTGTAGGCAATAGCTTTCCCTTAGACACAAATTGATTGACTCTGGCAGGAAAAAGCCACACTTCAAATGAATAAATATATAATAAAAGCAGTTGATTGAAATACTGGTGATTTTTCTATAACATCTATTTTGCAGTCTTTTAAACAGACCATATAGTTTTGGGGTTTTTTCTTAAACCAAGAGCCAGCCCTGGGACTGAAGCCTGCAGTTGTGCCCATCACCTCTTGCACCAACCTTCCACATCCTTACCAGTGTATTTATAGCCAAACTTGCTGTTGGGGTTTCTTCTGGGCACCAAAGCACATCCCCTCTCTCCAGAAACACTGTTTTCCCCCAAAACACAGCATGGAATAATTTATTGCTCACCTCCCAAACTCTGTTTGGTCCATGACAGCCTCCAGGACCACGGCTGTATACATGGCTGTCTATGACCTGGGAAAGGACCAGCATTTTCTATATCCCCACACAAGATTGGGGCAGAATCTCTTCTGGCTCCCATTCTACATCTTGTCCAAGGACCAATGAGCAAAACAGGAGAGACAAAAGAGGATTTTATTTCTTTTGCATTGCACAAGCTAAATTCAGCAAGGAAGCTACACCAACATTGGAATAAAGTGGTGCCAGGAATGATGTAGTAGGATGTTGAAAACTAGAAAAATTGCAGCTTTTGCAGTAGCTGACTGTCTAACTCTCTTAACACACAGTCAGATTGTTTGAATTTAGTAGCTACAGTTGTAAAAGCAGCAGGGGAGAAAACATACCTGCTTGGATCTTCATAAATCCACTTAATTTCACTTAATTATTTGAAAGTAAATACTGAAGGTCAGACTTAGTATGAGTAAACACAATCCCTTGAGGTGTTAAAGGCCAGTTTACATGGGCTCTGTGAAGTCTGGTTTAGTTGAAGGTGTCCCTGCCCATGCAGGGGAGTTGGAACACAATGATTTTAAAGGTCCTTTTCCAACCTAAATCATTCTATGATTCTTTGTGTCTGTGAATAAGGAAACATAAGTAGAGAAATATAACAATATAGGAAATCATGGTACTTTTCTGCATTATTATAATGAGGCATTTTAAGGGCTATAAGACTGTGTAGAAAGATTGTAGAAGCTGTATCACTTCCTATTAAAATTGCATAGAGATTAATAAACCTGTAATCATGATTATGCTATATAGAATAATACATTTGATTTCTTCCTGATCCTGATGGAAGAAGAAGACTGAATAATGAAAAATGTGTATATTATTCATGCAAAATGACTTTCTGATAAAGCTGTAGCAATACAGATGCAGAAAAGTTGGGTATCACTCAGATCCTGCAGACAAAGAGGAATATAACTTGCCAGGTTTTTGCAGATGAAATTGCCATGCACTGTGGCAATGACAACACTACAAGGCACCCTGTGGGTTTCTGTGGAAGAGACCATCCTCCCCTGCCTTTGAATTCCATCTCATGTCCCCAGAGTTTCCAACACAACCCAGACTGGGACACCATTCTTCATGGCACCTAACCATGGCACAGCTCTGGTATCCCACCACCAAAATAACAGGCACCATCAGATTTATATACAATGCTATCATCCATTAGCATCTCAAAACTGAAGAGGATAAAAATCAGGTCCAGACAGCTGAGAGCAGCAGTCTTGCTTATGGCTCTTCCAGTGAATCTTCACCCCAGGCAGGGATAATCTTTGGAGCTGAGGCTGAAATGTAAATCAAGCTAATTAGAAAAATTTCTTTGCAATATTCCTACCTCCATCACAGATGATTTTTTTCCCAGTTTGATTTCTATGGCCTAGAAATGGATGGTAATTGAGAGACCTGGTCTTCTTACTTGTGCAGAGCTTGGAAGGCAGGAGGCAAGCTGGAACCTTGATGTGATGAGAGAGCCTAGGCACACAGGCTGGGCTATATTTTATTGTCAAACACAAGATCTTGGGCAATCACAAGATTTCCATTCAGAGAATGATGGAATGACGTCCATCCATGATGGGGAATGATGTCATCCAGCCTCACAACCCGAGTAACAGGATTGTCTGTAGCACATCCCTTCCATGGATGCAGGCATCTTGCATGATACTGATTTAGAAGTATCTAAAGACACCAACCTGTTGAAATAGCATCAATAAAAATTTCAGGGCTACTTTTCTCCTTAATATTTTCATGCATTCCCTTGTGGAATTAAGGTGCTCAAGAAAAGTGATTACTGCACACTTAGTTTTACAATTTCATGAATCAAAATGAGTTTGCTCCAAGCAGTTTGGCTGAGCTGATGCTCACCTATTGCCTCTGTTGGTCCTAGTGATGTTAGTGTAACTGACAGTTAAGCTGCAATAGAAATGCAGACTCTGCCAAAATATTCATAGAGAAAATTTTTTTCTAAAGCTTGGGGTTTTGTCTTGGTTTGTTTGTTGTTTTTTTTTGTTTTGTTTTGTTTTGGTTTTTTTTTTTTTTTTTTTTTTTTTTGTTTTTGTTTTTGTTTTTTTTGTTTTTGTTTTTGTTTTTGTTTTTTGATTTTTTTTGGGGAGGGGGATTGTTTTGATGGTTTTCAAGTAACATGTCCTAGATCAAAAATTCAAAAAGCCTGGCATACTCTGCAATTTGGACTTCAAAGTTTCACTGCTTTATGGAGATTTGAAGCCAGGAATTAGAAAGCCAAGTTTAATCATATGTTCTTTGGTACTTTCAATTGATCTGTGATGTCACTTGGGATGTATACATTGATTACCCTTGAAGTCCTGTTTTCTTGAGCAGCCCTGTACAAAATTCAAAATAATTAATGTTCATATTAAATTATTTCAGCAGAACTGGCAAGGCTGGAATTTGTTTTATGAAATACCAGGTTTTTTTCTTTTTGTCATCATCTGCTATTTCTTTTAGCATTATTCTTCTGCATTATTATTTTTCTCACTGCAGGGCAACATGCCCTCCTATGATTTTTCTTTCAGCCTCCTTCTCAAAGAGGAATCATGCAATTTGCCATGCTTTTCCCTCCAGCTACTCCCAGACTCATCCATATTTTTCCTTGTGTATACATTCATTCCTCTGTTTTGCCACACACTTTTCTACAGTGCAAACCTTCAGCCCAGGTTTTCAGCAGGGCTGTCTTGCTCTAGCTGGAATATCTGTCAGGGATTAATGTGGAGGAAGAGACCTGGCAGAGACTGAGGGGGTTCAGAAACAGCTACTTCAGATGAGACTAGTGGCAGTGACTAATTTCTGCTTGGTGCAAAAGGTGATTGAAGGAGGATTAGGCTACACCACACCTCAGTGTTTTTCTGGGTGTGAGGAGCATAGGCAAGCATGGCTTCTGCAGCCTGATTCTTCTGCAGAATAAAAGCATTATGGGCTGATATTCTGGGACTGTGTGCTCAAACTTTTAAACAGCTCCCTCATTTACCTTGAAACTCCTGAGTAATGCCTTAATTACAGAAAAACTTTCCAAAGAGAAACCTGATAATAGAGGTTTCTGTTATCTAATAGAACCAGAACCAGTGGAGGGAAGGTGTATATACTATGCTTTTATCCTGTTATTAGGAATATGGTAGGATTGTCAATAGTGATCCAGATTACACAGAAGTATTTGCTTAAATTTCTAGTCATTATTTGATGCAATATAGACAATTAATTTCTCACCTCTGACAATTAGAATATTAATCAAATATTATAATGAGCTGAAACAGGAAATGTTAGACAATTTTTAATAGTAGACACAAAGAATTTGCATTTAGGTGCTTTAAAAATGCTTAAGAACTATCTCAGCAATTTATGTTGACTTCAAATGTTCTTTAGAAATCTGTAGGATTACCTTATTTTGAAATTTAAAACAAGTAAACTGAACAACAGTCTGTTCCAGGTTTGTCAATCTGACACTGGTCTGAATCACATAAAGAGCATGTTAGTCTGATGATAAAAAAAAATTGAAAGAGTAGAACAAATAACTAAAAGATCCAGAAAATAGGTGTTTTATAAGTTCAGTACAGACAAATAAAACTGATGGAATATGCCTACAGCTTTGTAAGGCATTTTAACAGGGGCAAGATGATGCCTTGCTAAGCAGAACAAGATTGGAGGCATAAAATCAAGAGGAAATAACATAACCACACTTGCACAACAGAGAACACGAGCTGCAGATGTGTCCTGAAATGAGCCTGGAGGTGATGACTGATACTCAGCTGGAAAAAAAGGATTACTGCAGCCTCCCAGTGTCTAAACAACAAAATGCATTGTTGGAGTTTCTGTACTTACTACTGTGGTAACTTGCTACTGAAGCACCACCAGCTCAAGAAAGATGTTGACAAAGTAGGAAAGCACTGGAGAAAACACAGGGATAAATAAGGACAGAGAAAGAATGTTTTAGGGAAATGTGTAAGTCTTTGATTCAGTTGACAAGTATGTCTTCAACTTGGGTTTCATATCAAAAATTGAGGCTCATATTCTTCACCTTAAGAGAGAAGACAATAATGATCAGTAAGGGTGAGCTTTTTGGAAGTTTTGGTGAATTTCCTATCACCAGAGTATTGGTTTTTCAAAGCTGGAAGTTCTTAGCAACACTGTACAGTTTGATGGCTTGGTGCCTATAAAAGCTGCAGTCCCCAGCCTTATTAAGCTTAGGAGAACAAGGATATTGAGTGATTTCTGAGATGTAAGAATATTTCTTTTCTTACAGCAGAAACAACTTGGTTCATGATGACAGAGATTCTGCAGAGATTCTGCCTCCATCACAACTCCTATGTCTCTGTTTCTTTCACACAGACTCTGTTTAAGAAGAAGACCTTGTGGAGCCATGGTGGCAGGGATACCTCCTGGTACTCCTGTACACATCCCTGGATTTTCCTAGATAGTCATTAACCCAAATCTGTATGGAATTGCTTAGTCTAAAACATACTGCAGGTAATGAATGAGTGCATTTCAAACCTCTGTGAAATAATGGCCACAATCACAATAAAAATACATAAAAGTGTAATAATGGAATAAATTCCAAGCCATTTTACACTTCTAGCATATTTAAACTGATACTTCTCAAAGGTACTGAAGAGGTAGGTTTATTTAGAAAAAACAGATGAACATACTTTAGCACTTTCTGTTTCCTTTGTGAGTCTTAAATGTACTGTTCTTGATGCAGATAAGTGAAACAAGTATAAATTTCTACCTGCATGCTACCTGCATTTGAAATCCTGACCTCAAAGCTCTTGGTGAGATAAAAAAGTAACACAATTTATTAACAGGAACATACACACCATGTTTTGTGAGAAATTTAAAGAGAAGGGAAAATTAAAATATTTTAATTATTAACTTAAACTCTTACTCTGTTTTGGAGAGGTCAGGGGAAACTTCATCTTGGTAAAAGATCAGCAGTGATGTTACACTGAGTACTCTGTGCTCAGTCATGTACACAAGCTAACCACACCTTTAAATTAATTTGCAGCACTTTCCTATTAGTCCCCTCTCCTTTCAAAGGCATATGGTCATACCAGTTTTTGGATTCAAAGTGCCAGTATACTGAAGGGTTACAGTCAGATCTTAATTGACAGCACTAAGAGGGATAGAGATGTGAGTATCTCAAACATGGCCCATGCTAGGACTCATCTCATGAATATTGCAGACACACATTATTCTGCTCAGGGAAACAGAAAATGTAATTGCTAACTGTTCACAAAAGGTTTATTTAACTGGAATTTGCATTTCTTTAAGTGACACTCTCAGACAGAGATTGTCTAAGCTCTCATTAAAGAACATTTTATTAACAATTAGTTAGTCCATATTAATTAATTTGTCAGAGACAATTTCTTTCCCTTCATTCCATCCTTTTTTGTATAATAGCTTGTCTATATAAACTTGGTTTTTGTCTGCTCTACTGAAAAGTGGCTCTTTGGAGACAGGCAAAGAATAAATTTTTTTTTAAATCCAGAGTATATTCACTAATGCCAAGCCAGCCTTGTTAATACCAGACTGAATGGAGAAAATCTAGCATGAGGAAATCGATTACCCTGATTTTAGACTCTGTGTGGCCTCAAATTACAATGGCTGAAACAGGGCCATTCTTCTCACTCTGCACACACTCCTGCTGCAGTAAGCACTTCTGCAGCAAACATAAATCAGAGAAAATGAGATCCCATACTGAACCATTTCACATTCCAACATAACGTGCAAAGCCAGGAAGAGGCAAGGAGAATTATTCCAGTAAATAATTTTCACAGCAAAGTCCAAGCTTCCCTGACCACAGGACATCCTCATGTTCTCAGCTCATTCCTGTGAATCAGCATCTTTCATTTTTAGGATGGTAAAGAGCAATGCAGGATCCCTAATATCTATTTTGAACAAACTGTTTTTCAACTAGAGGCAGATGGGTTATTAACCCAAATATTGTTTTTATAGCTAAAAAGAAATCAAGGAGCAGAGACAATCTAGAAACACTGAACACTGAAGGCCTGAACTCAGAAAGACATCTGTGTTATTGAGAACACACAGGTTTATAAGCAAACTCCCTTTTTGCCTGTTCTTGCCAGGTAAAACCTCACAGAGTGCTAAGAGGCAGGAGCTGAAGCCTTTGGCTGTGGGAACAGCAGCACTGCTGGCCCTGCCCTGGCTGCCCCTCCTGCACCATTAGCACAAGTGGGATGTGCCCTGGAAACACACAGCTGGTCTTCCAGTCCTTGCTGCCCCTTCCCCTCAGCTGCAAGGTGCAGAAGTTTGCATGGCAGTGACAGGACTGCTCCTCACTTCTCAATGACACCATGTAGAGGGGAACACGGTGTTCTTCAGTCTCATGACCAACTTTTTATTTCCTGTATCTTTCCAGGGGAACCCTGAGAAGAACAATTCCTAGTTTAAGGGACAAAGAGAACTGCCAGATTTGATTGGGATAACTGGGAATGAGATAAGCTCTGTGGAAATTGCTTATAATTTATCATTTAGTGTGATGTAATATGGGCTTTTTCTCCTCCTTTCTCCCTTTTCACTCATTTTTTTGGACACTTGCTAATTACTTAAGTGAGGGAATACAGAATACCCATTTTTGGTTTTCAGTCTGCCAACACAATAAATGTTCAGAGTTTTAGTTTTAATCTTTAACAATAGAAAAACAGATGGCATGACTAATTCTGCAGTGTCCTGTGCACTATCAGTATTCTCAAAATGCTATGGACACTCATGGTATTAACAGCATCTCACAGCCAGGGAAAGCTGGGCTGGTGTTTTTGTTACAGAAACACATGGAGGAGGACTCAGCCATGTGTGTATCTTGTTAGAGACCTCTGAGGGCACCTTCTCCATCCTCCTGCTCAAAGCAGGACCTGTTAAAGTGTTTGGCCAGAGCCACAAAAAACCAAGGATGGAGATCTCACCAGCTCATAGAGAAAACATTTCTTAGTGACCAATGGGAATTTCCCAAATATATATATATATATATATATATTCCCATATATATAATACAGGACCCACATGTCCTCCTCAGTATTGACTCCCACAGATATTTTGGGTCACCTTTGGGGAGCCTCTGACACCTGATGCTATGCCTTGTCCAGAAGGAAAATGTGAGAGACATAGCACAGGTAGGGAAAAACCTGCTTGATTCAAGTCCTGGGAACTTCTGAACCAGTCTTCTCTAACTCACCTCTCCTAATTTCTGTGTTTTGTTGTGGAGGTTTTTGTTTGGTTTGTTTATTGCTTTTTGGGGGTTTTTGTTTTGTTTTGTTTTGTTTTGTGTTTTGGGATTTTTTTTTGGTTTCCAACTTCTCATACTTTCTAGATCCAGTAATTCCCATTGCTTATCAATGGTTTGGTTTGGCTTGAAGTTGAAAACTACTCAAAAGCCTGAAATTAATACTTTGCTCCTTTTGGACACAAGCAAAACAGTGACAATTCCTGACTATCTGGATGGCAGTGCAGATGCAGATATAGGTCCTTATTTCATGGAACACTGTGCTTTGTGCAGAAGACAACATTAGTTCAATCAAATGAAAGTCCACCTAAAAAGTTTGCTGTCCTCCTTAGAGCACCTCGAATGCAGAGGCCTGTAGGCTTAAAAATCATGAGAGAAATTATTATAATAGCCAACATGAACTGGAATTAGAGCCTGACCAAGGGATTTCTTTTTTTCTATACACAATTAATTTCATAATTTTTTTTCTATACAAATGTGATGTGAATTTGGCCTTTATCAACCACAGGCTGTATTTCTTGCTCCTTCTCTTGGAAAGAACATATTGTTCCAAGTTTTCAAATTTAAGTATAAATTTACTTTGAGAGGAAATAGGTCTTATACTTCAGGTCTTGATTTCATTTTCTTGCATGTCACTGAGCAACTTTCTTTTGCTTTTGATATAAGTGCTGTCTTATGTATCAGTAATCTTAAATGATCAGGCTCGTTGGGGTTTTGTTCAAAACACTTAAGGATAGAAGTAGATTTGCAGCATGTTTACTACTCTAGTGATTTCCATTTAAAAAGACACATTGCCTGTAAAGCCACATCAATTTTCATTCAAAATCCACTCCAGTAGAGGTATATACTTTGAATTCTTTTAACTCATCAGAACAAACAATTCATCCTTGTACTCTTACATGTCATTTCTGCCACTCGTTTCCTGTGTTTTTATTCCATAATAGCTTTTGTTTTCCCTGTTGCTTCCCCCTAGCAATTTATTTTGTTTATCCTTAAGTGCATCCAAATATCTGATCACAAAACTCAAATAGCAGCTCTGCCAATTAGAGGGAAACAACTTTGATGTGCCTGATCACAGATGAAACAAAAACAAATGTGGGTACTTACAAGAAAGGGTCTCAAGCAGAAAGTCAAACAGCCAAGAAAACAATTTTTTGGTCATGAAATGACAAATTTAGAAGCAAGAAAAAATCACATCCTATGAAGGCAACACAAAATAAAATAAACAAATATAATAAAATGGAGCAAGATTTATAGGAAAAATAAAGTAATTAGTTTTTAATTCACGAAAGTTCTTCCTAAAGGACGTTTACATAGGGAGTTGATGTATAATACTAAATTGTAAAATTGTCAGTGGCAATGGACATCTGGCAATCTATGCTCAGTATATGTCAAAATAAATTAGTTGAAAACTATGATTTGGAAAGAAAAAATTATATTGTTAACAAAATTAAGCAGCAAATCAATGAATAATGATTAAAATATTTAATCTCTTTTTTTTCCTTTTCTATGCAATTCTTTGATACTGTTTCAAAATAAGTAAATTAAAAATACATTTATTGAATATTTTATAAAAGTAAAAAAGTCTCACAATGATTTCTTATCACCAGTGTGCTACAGGCAGGGCCTCATACCAAAGACAATTTAAGCTATATGTCTATGGATTTTAATGGTGATGGAATTCTTAAATTCCTTTGAACAGGCATTCCCAGTCTGGGGCACATGTCACCAGTAAGAAGCTTGTTCAGTTTCCCAATCCTAATCCTCCTACCTGATACAGACAATAAAACACAAGAATTACTGTCCAAGTGTCCTTGTTGAGTCTTTGTTCCATTTTCACCAAAATTAATATATGGCACATTCCAGGAATGAAAAAAAACCTAAAAATTAAGATGTGAATTGCATATAAATGGATAAGAAAACTGAGCACTATTTAATTCAGAGAAGGAAGAGGAAGAGAGAAAAGAAGATCCTCCAGAGGATCTTTCCTTTCCATGTTAAGGCAAGAAGGACCCTTCATGACCACAGATTTTTCACATATTCCTAGCACAAAACATAAGAAATTACTGGAAAAGCACATTCTGTTTAGTGCATTGACACATCTTGACAGGAGTCAGAAATGTTAATCCTCCTCCATTTGTAACAGTAAATGAGTTGTCCACATACTCATTTATCTCCACACAAAATTCACCTGACCTTGAAAACTGCACAGTTCTGGATGCAGCTTTTGGCTGAGGTTTCCCAGATGCCATGAGCAGAGCCCGTGAATTGTGTCTGAGTGCTTGGCAAATGCCAGCCCACAGGAATCAGATGGGTGGAAAAGCTGCTTTTTTCCCAGTCACAGCAGCTGATTTGACAGATGGAAATACTTTGTTTTGAGAGGGGCTGGTGACATATATTCAGTTTTGACAACTGCCAGAGGCAGAACTGGGTAATCTGACCCAGGCTGTCAACTTCCAGCTTTTTACTGACACCACTGGGTGAAAAATGGGACATGTGAGCAAAGTACAGACATTCTGGGACATTCAAGGTAGACCAATTAGTGATATTATCTGAATTTATGACTTTTAGGTATTTCAAAATCATAATTTTTACAGAATGCTTAAAAATATTTTTTCTCATTGGACACCTCAAACTTCACATCCCAAGCTGTCAGTTTGTCATGTACTTTGTGATCACAGTGACAATTCACAGTTTTGGGCAGAGACTAATTTGTTTCACGTTGATATAAACTGGAAATCTTTTCTTTGATGATAACAGAATGGCAGCAAGACAGCACAAGTAACTGGAACCAGGTCCTCTGTCTGCAATGACTTTGTGACTTGATGATGGCAACCAAATAAGACATGCTCAAATTCCCAAAAGTATTGTTATGAACAACTGTCAAGTTAGTTAAAAGCAGATTCCAGAAGCTGAGATTAACAAATTGCCTCCATCCATGTTCTATTGCATAGGGAATAAATATTTAAATGAAAGAAAAGTATCATTTAAAACGTGAATACTTTTCTGCAGTTAAAGAAAATTCACATTACCCATCATAACGGAGAACATTACAAATTCAAATCACTTGAGATTTATGTCATCTGTTTTTCTGGCTTTTATGTTATTCATACACAGTAATTGCTTTGCAGAGGTACCCAGGCAGATGCTACAGAAGTGTCTGTGATGCTCTCTTCCAGCCCCTCCTCCCCCTCCCCACTCACCCACTGCTGGCTCCTGCTCCCTAGCTCACCCAGATGAAATAACTTTCTGATACTGCTCAAGGGATTGGCTTAAGGCTGCAAGAGCTTCTTGGAAGAGCACCCAGGGCTTCTTGGAAAGCAGCTGACTCCACTCTGAAGCTGAAAAGAAGTGCTTACCTAGTTTCTCATGCTGGCTGAGATGAGGGTGGAAATCTTTGTCTATAAAGAGAAGATGGATAATGCTAAATTTCATGTGCAATTTTCATCTCAGTGGCTTGTGAAAAAGCCTTATTTCATGTTTCCTCCAGACCAAAAAAAACCTGAAATGAACATACTTTGTTCAAGTTACCAACTCAAATGTTAGAAATGCATCTATCTGTATTATTTGTCCTGTTTCCTATTCACCAGACTGCACCATTTCATGTCTGTCATGAAATTTTACAGAATTAAACTAAGAGTGAACCTTTCATGCAAGGCTAAAAAGTCCCCTGAATGTGTACAAACAGCAAAAGGCCACCTCACCTCCAGGCAGGTGGATTTGGAGATCTGTATCTTCATACTATTCTGTTAGGAACACATTCACAAGCATTAGGAATAGTCCACAAAGAATTATGCCTTTGTTTTCTGGCTCTTCTTAAACTTCCAAACTATTTGGGGGAGAGCAGGAGTAACTAAGGGACATGGAGGTGGTCTGGGAAGATGGGAATCCAGCAGATTGTGCAGAGGTCTCAGCAGAGAAGCAATATAGGCAACTGTGTTTGGGGCTCTTCTTGGATTCTTAGGGGCACATTATATTAATGTAATTATGATGGCCTGAGAGTAAGCAGCTGCAATACATTTTTGCAAATAAGGGGAAGACATCCATTCTAATATTTTAAAGCTCTTATTAACTGTCTCTGATCACTTTTGGTATAGGTATAACTTTGGTATAGGTATAATTTTACTGCTGTCCCTGCTCCAGGTTTCATGTGTGTGTGTATAGGACAGACTACAGATGGAGAGGGTGGAAAGCTGAGTATCACTCTGAATGTCCTGGTTTTCTGAGAGTGTGCATGGTGAAATACAGCAGTAAGTAACATGCTGAGAACCAGGGTGTCACTGGAAATCAGATCTACAAGTATGCTCATAACAAGTCAAGTCAAAAGAAAAGTGATCAAAAAACTAGGAAAGTTTAGGAGAAACTACTTCAGGAGCTCTAATTTAGGTTGGGAATTTGGCAGAACCCTATGAAACTGGCCTCAAGAGCTTGTCCTACAGCAGGCAGCCAAATCCCATGCTGTAAGGCTGCCAGCACTGCTCTAGGATGGATCCATGTCCTGCTCACTTTCCACCATTGTATTCCATGAGGATTTTATTTGTCATAAGTTTCCACTAAAACCAGCCATCAAAGCCTGGTCTCCACCCATAACCAAACCTCCTGCACAATCCTGGGAAGTCCTTCAGTTCCCAGAAGCTCCAGATTCCCTGCAAGCATGCCATGGGTCAGGTCCAGGGAGGCATCACTGACCATCACATGTGTGGAGGAGCTAGGCTGTGCATTCCCAGGAAATGGGACCCCACAGCACCTGTGCAAGGGCAACTCACAGCTGCTCTCCTGGTGGGCATGCCTGAGGTTCTGTATTTCAGTGAAACATAATTTACAGAAAACACCCACTATAAATTAGTCATGTTAATGTTAATGCTGTGGAATAGAATACTTGTAAAGTATGCAAGAGACACAAAAAAAATCTTCCAGAAAAAAAAAAAAAAATCTCATTAAAACAAGTCAGATTCCTTATATGAGGTCTTCACAACCCTCACACAAACAGCAGCTTCTTTGTTCCCCTTTGTTTTACTGGCTTATTGCTGGAATGTACCAGAGTGTTTAAAAATCACTCTCTATTGTCAATACATGATAGTCTCACACCATCAAGCATAGCTACCTTTCACTGTTTACCAGTGGTGGTGAATTTAACATGTTGGCCTTCAGATAGAAAACAGATCAGGGTTTAAGGTCAGTGATGGAATTGACAGTAATCAATATAAGATTTAAAAGCAAATTAATTGGAGAAATAGGTATAATTACTGACAAATGCATAGATCACTTAAATTGCTTCAGACAATCATTTTATTGGTTTTAAAAGACAGAGGAAAAGAAGTCAAAGGCAAAGTGAGGTTGCACATAATAGCAAGCCAAATGCAGCTGGACTTATAAACAAAGCTGCCAAAAGCACTGGAGGCCCCTGTTTTAATTGCATGAATATCCAAACAGTCATGTTTGGCATAAAGCATTCAAGGAGTATCCTCAAAAGTCCACTTTTGGAGAAGAGGCAGAGATTATAAGTCTGGGCTTTCTTCACAACAGATTAGTCACACGGGCGTTGCATAATTCTGCTTCAGACAAAGACTGAGCAAGTGGAGAGAGAAGCTCAAGCATTGGTTTCTGGATGAAGTTTGAATGCATGAAGGGGGAATTTGCTAAGTTATAGAAGAATCAAAAATGCAAAACTAACTAAAGGGTTTGAAACAGCTGCAGCATTTGCCTTTTCTGGTCTGAGAGGCTACTGAGCCACATTTGACATGTAAGCATCTTTGATGGGGTCAAGCAAATTTTGCCCACACAAACTCAAACTAGAATGAGAAAAGGTAAATTTCACCCACTGAAATAATATGATTTTGGTCAGTTTGGCCCCAAGGAGACAAAAGTGCAGTGAAGTTTTGATTTGGAGAACATAAGGATGCAGCAAGTTTCAAAGGTATGCAGTTCTAGCTGTCTACATCTTGAGTTTACACAATAAACACAATAAACAAATTCTGGTTTTCACCAAAAAAATTAAAAGCAGCTTCTTTTGCTGGAAAATATATGTGAAACTGAGGAAAAGCCACAATGTGGAATAAAGGGGGAAACAGAAAGGGAAGGATGAGGGCTGTTATGTTTGTAGAGCCCTGGAAGGAAAATTGGAAAAGAATATCCTGAGGAGTTGGTCAGACCCACATTCTCCTGTCTGTACACACAAAGTGTTATGGGATGTTTTGGGCTGGAAAGAATCCTAAAGATGATCTAGCTCTAACCCCCACACCATGAGTAGGGAGAGCTTCCACTAGACCCGGTGGCTCAAAGCCCCACCCAAATTTTAAAGCCTTTAACATCTCCAGGGATGGGACATCCACAGCTTCTCTGGGCAGCCTGTTCCCATGCCTCACCACCCTCACAGCAGAGAATTTCTTCCTAATATCCAATCTAAACTCATACTCTTGTCAGTTTAACTCCTTGTCCTATCCCTACTTGTCCTTGTGAAAAGTCCCTCCAGCTCTCCTGCAGACCCCATTAGCTACTGAAAGGCTGTTCTAAGATCTGTCCCAGAGCCTTCCCCTCTCCAGGCTGAAAAACCTCAACTTTCTCAGCCAGTCTTTGCAGGAAAGCAGAGAAAGGAATAGTGGGAATGATAAAATCACAGCAGGTGGAAAGATATGACAGGTGGTAAAACCCACTTAGTGCAGGCTAAAGCTAACAGTAGCTGGGGTAGCAGATATTGTTTATTTGTAATAAAATATTGTATTTCCATTATGATTCAGAGCTCTCAAGATGCACTGGAATATATAACATTGCTGTAATACTTTCAGGCATCCTTTTCTCCATTTTTTTGAATTCACTAGATTGAAGCTGTGGTCTTGAAACTCTTCAGGCCAGGGACAACATTTGCCAATTAAATTAGCAAAATACAATGCAGACTGTGGCTTTTGGAGGGCTGCTCATGCTAACACAGTGATGCAAGAAGAGTAAACAAATCTATTATCAGTCCTGCCTTCCTTCTACAAGTTTTTAAAAATCCATTTCTATTCTTTTCTATCACTGTTGACAAAAATTCCTAATGCAATGGTAGGCTTTGGAAAAGTGAATTTTACCTTCTTGCCTCATGAAAGCTTTGGCCATATTTCTCTTCCCAAATTCCAATTTGTTTCATTACTTGATTCTTCTGAGGCTCTAGAAGATAATTTATGTTATTTTGACCCTGATTATCACAGATTTTTAATATTTGGAAATGAAATTACAAAAGTAATTGTCAAGTTCTAAATTCCTGGAAATTACTTTCTTTCACCCTCAAAAACACTATTCCCCTCTTCAGCTTGTTATGATAGCCCTTGATGTTGGTTGGCTTGTTGAGATCTGGTGTAACCATAACAACACTTTCTGATGGCTGGTTTAGTGACTACTTATGTTGGATGCAACCTTCCTCTGATACAAGAAGTTGTGCCAGCAAAATGTTGTAACATCCAAAAGGTTATGAATGCATAATTCAGTACATGTACTTTGGTGGGGTGAAAAGGAGAGGAAAAAGTTTATCTCTGATAAAGATTAAAAATTATTGAGTTTTTTGAAAGTCTTGTTTAATTTTCTGCAATGCAACAACATACTGAATAAAAAGTGAAGCCCCATTTGTTGTGCCAACAAAACACCAGCTAGCTTTAATGGTAGCTACTGTTGACCAAAGGTATTAGAGTATCAGAAGCTCATGAAGTGGAGAAGCATGTCTCCTGAATAATATTTTTAAAAGTAAATTAGCATTTCCTTATCACATATATATATATATCAAAGATATATTATTAACAGTAACTGTGAGGAAAGCAGATGCTAGACATAGTTCAGTAATTGGGATTTTTCATAACTGTACATCGATCTAACTACATCCTCTACCTGTGCAATTCTGAATCACAGTGTAATTCTGAGCAGGAAAATAACCTGTTCTGCCTCTTCTGGGTGGATGAAGAAAGTTGTCATATTAGTTGTAGAGATACAACACTTGTTACACATAAGCCCTGGAGGTAAACTAATTCTCCTTAGTTCACATTTAGTGATGATCAATAGCCTCTCATTTTGCACTTCAAATGTTAAAATACTTGAACCATCCCTTTTGGAACCTGTAATAACAAGCCAGGGAAATGACTGTATTTCAAACATACTTTAACTGGGTTTTAAAGCATCCACACTCAAATAAGCAGTGCTGTCGAGCCTGAGCTTCTGTCTGTAATTCATGCTTAAGTCCTGGTCTCAGCTGTGCAATTGAGCAATTTTATCATGTGAACAAATAGATTGGTTTTTTTGAAGAATCCTTTTAAGACACATAAAATCAGAACTGAGCAGAGAGTTTGCAGAAGTGAAAATCATTATTCTTATTTTTCATTAGATCCATGCTGTAAATCTTTGGAGACTTTCTGCTGGTGCAGGAGTTAGTATTTCTATGTCAGAAGCAATGCATTTAGAAAGACATCAAACTTAACCCTGGCTGGTGCTAATCTGAATTGCATAAAAAGGTTATATGACTCTCTCAGATCTAAATAGGAGGTAAATTGAAATAAACTGCTTTCTGTTTTTATTCCTGTAAATTTTGTCTATAAAATATCTTCCCATATGAGAGGAAAATTTCTAGAGGCAGTGAAAGGAAAACAAGGAGTTTGTATGCTGTGAAATAGATTCCTGTAGCAGAGAAAAGTTACTACTGAAATCACCTATTGCACTTTGATGTCACATTTCCTCCCATAAATTAAAAATTGCATTGAAATAGGTTATAGCTATGTATTAAACAATGAGTATATTTACAGTGTTAAATAACTTATCCCCATGAATAATTTTAGGATCCTGCTCCCTGATTATCTACACCTCATGCATTTTAGTTGCCTTTGAGATAATTCATCCCAGGATGAATTCCATATTGGGAATTTGTTATGCTCTGGGAGGGGTGGATTGAGAGAGAGTGCAGGACTCCTCCTGTATCTCAATAAGGCCTAACAACCAAAAGCTTAATAAGATCACTGCTTCAATGAGACAGGATAGGAAAAGGCATGTGGACAGCAAGTAAATTTTACATGACCTCAGTTGCAGGGCACCCTCAATTCATGTAGCCTGGGATGGTGGATTTTCCCACAGCTCACTGCCCAGAGCAAATCCTGTCCATGGAGACTTCTATTGCTCATTCCAGCTAATGAGCACAGACACATTGCAGGCTTCATTAATGACACATGGGCTTCTCGAGCCTTGAGCATGAGGCTCAGTGGAACAGATGTTCTCTGCTCAAGGTTCTGGTAATTCCTTGAAGACAAAGCTCCCAATACACAGGTGCAGTCCAGGCTGGGTTCCTCAAGCCCTTGCAGCAGCCTTTGCTCTCTTGTACCCTCTGAGCCCACACCCTGAAACACTGCCCTGACACAATGCTATGAAAACCCACTGCTCCATCAAGCCACCACACCATGTGCCTGACAGCATTCTCCAAACTTTTCTTGAGCTCTGTCAGGCTTGGTGCTGTAACCACTTCCCTGGGGAGCCTGTGTTCTGCAGCATAATGTGCTCAAATTAATCATGGAAGACATGATTAAATTCTTTATGGTTTATATTGCATAAGCTATTAACTGTTACAAAATTAACAGTTAACAATGCCAAAACCAGCCAGAGAGACCCTGGGTCTCTGGATAGCTAAGACAGATCATTAAATCTAGAAAGAAGTGGGTTTTCAGTTACACTCCAGTTTTCAGTGTCTTTCTCTTGATTGTTTTCTAACATTTTTTAAACCATTTTCCTCAGACATCTAGTTCTTCTCATTTAGCAGATAGACTGCCAAACTGGGCTTTAAATTCACTGTCAGTAGTCATTAACAAATGCAATCTCTAGACCCAAAAGTTTTCTGCTGGAACTCGTTTAAAAGCTGCCCAAAGTCAATTACATCTCTGACATCTGACTGCAGTCAGCTGAATCATCTGTTCTTCTTCTCCAAACTGCATTGTGGATACCTGTATGACATTTTATTTTCCAGTCCTCCTGCAAATTAGCAAAGGATTGTCAGTGTTTTTCAAAGGAGCAAGCTGGCACAAGTTCTTTCCTGACCCAAAAAGAAATGTGCATAACTTCAACCCTAAATGATGCCTGGCTTTGGTTAGAAATGTCTCCTAAAAGTTAATTCATTTCTCGTATTTTTCTTTCTTGTTATGATCCTTCAAGAGGTATGAGTGTTGGAGTTCTCTTTGCACTGTAAACACTAAACAATAAGGTCTGGTTCTTTTCTTCAAAATACCTTTCATACATGTGCCTTTCAAGCCTAGTAAAATACCTGAATCACATATGCTTTTCTGTGGCAGAGGTATCTATTAGTTAGATTAAATATATCTAACAGTTCTCCCTTTAAAGACCTCAGATCAAGTTAAGAATACGTTGGAGCAATTAAAATGGCACCAACTAGTTAGAAGAGCATTTAAAGCTGAAAAGTCTTAAAAATGTGCAAAGTGGAAAGCATTTATTAAAGTGTCTTTCATAAGAAGAAAAAAGTATTTCACTGCCCTCAATTAGACCAGCCAAAAGGCTGAAGGCAAAAGAGAAGCATATTTCCAACTTGCTGTGGATGCAGGAAGGGCCAGCTAAATTAGCAGACATGCTCATTTGGTGAGGGGCTGGAAGGCATCACAGAACTTCAAGAGATCTTTGTTCAAATTCCACTTCAAATTAGAAATGAGATAATTTCCCTGCTAAATTGTCCTTTCCAGACATTGCTTCTTTTTTTTCTACATTTAACATTTTTTTTTCTTTAAAATGAGTAAGATTGCACCAAATGGCAGGTATTTTCAAGAGTACTGGGAAGAAAACCTTAGGAGAGGTTTTTCACCTTTCAGCCTCTATCAAGCCATATCCTGTCAGTACTGTCACCTTACTTTAAAGGAAAAGAACAAAACATAAACCCAAACAACGGTGCAGTTCTTTCACCCTTGATTACAGTTGAAGAAAAGATATTTTTATTCAAATAGCCCATTTTCACAATCTTTCTCTCTTCATCTCCAACCACCTACTGTTACCTGTAGTTCAAAGAGATTTTTGTGGCAAACCCTTGTTAAAGATCTGACAGCACATTATTGAAACACAATGCAATGGAAAGAATGGTGAAAAATTCCACAATATATTATTGCATCCAGCCATCACAACAGCTAAGTCAGAATGGAATAAAATCCTAAGGAATTCAAGAGCATTGAAAACAGGCTGGATAAGTCATGTTCTCTGATGGAGTAAGACTCCCTGTTGTGTTTTAACATTAGGTAGCATGATTCACCCCTTAAAGGTATCTCTTATTTTTCAACCCATTTGTGCAATATTGAATTATTTGTATGTCATCCAAAGCAGGCCAACTTCTCTTACATTGTACACGATGAGTTCCAAGAAACCATTTTTTCCCCAACCAGATGTTTCCAGATTTCTCTGAGTTTAATGGCTCTTTCTTCTGCAGCAGCCACCAGAGACCTTTCACAAACCTTATCTCCCTGGCCACAGGCAACATTTTCTCTGGGTTTTTTTTCCTTCCCATTCTGTCACTTATTTTCCTTTTCATTTAGTTTCTCTCCTCTTTCATGCATTTGTCTTTCCACGTGCTTGTTTTGGAACTTAAAGAAGCTTAATCTAATTAATGGTTATGCATTCTCATAGGTTATGATGGATTTCCTTATCAACATCTATTAAGGCAATTGTAACATGAATTTATATGCATCGTAGTGATATTCTTTCCAAAGCTTTGTTGAGTAAACAACTTTACATAACAGGTCTTCCATCTATTAAGCCAAAGCCACTAAAACAAAGCAAGCAGCCAAGAAGTAAAAATAAGTACTAAGTAGGATTACATCTCCCTTGTCCTGCCCCCTCTAACCAAAGGCAATAAGATAGTCCAAGTATTTGCCTAACAGCAAAACATCACAAATTGAAGTAGGTGCAGATAGAAGGGAATGTAATTCTTGAAATCATTGTAGGAAACTCATGTATTACATAATCAGCCATACATATTCTGAAATTATTAGTTTAGATCCTTCATTCTGAAGCTGATGGCTGTTCACTCATTAGATATATTAAACAGCATATAATGAGATTTTAAATAAAAACAAGTGTTTTGAAATATTTTCCCAGGTTTTGCTACCCTTCAACTTTCTACCAGCTGTTGAGGTTGCAGTGTCACAACACCTGGGAGGTGTCTGGGTGAGAGCACTGCAGGACTGTTGGTTCCTCTGTGTTTCACAAGAGCCAAGAGCAGTGGCAGGTCAAGGGTTCTTTTCCTCAGGGGTGACAAACTGCCCTAAAACTAGCACATAATTCAAGTTTAGTGACCAGAGCTTACAAAAGAATCCATGCTGGTGATGAGCTTGCTGATATTGATCACCATAATGAACTGGATTTTCTAAATCACATTCACTAAATCAAAGTTATATACTAGTTACTGAACAGCTGGTTCTGCTGAGGAGTCAATAATGCAATCATTTCCACTCAATGTGTCTAAGGCTCTCAACTGAAAAAAATAAGCCAAATAGTTGTTAAATAACCCTGAGTCTTACCTGTGACATACTTCATTCTGAGACCAGCTTTTTGAAGAACAGATTTAAAAGCTCTTTTGCATATTTATCTGGATATTTCAATGACATATTTGCATTGTAATTCAAAATAGAATTTCTTTCCATGAAAATCAGAAAAAAAATTAAAAACAAATGTGCTAATCCTCTAATGAATCTGAAAGTAGCAAGATCATAGCTCCATAATTGATATTTGAGCACACAGGCATTTCTGGGACAGATACTAGAAGCAAATTGATCTCAGTTCAGTTTTTAACATTAATAAGTAGAATTTTAATTATTAATAAAATAAACTATTTAGATAATAAGTAGGATCCCTTTCTACTTTCAGAAATTTGTGAGATTGTGATTCCATTCCAGTCCTCCTTGAACATTTTTTATGTATAAGCAAGTTTTTGGAAGGGGAAGTCTTCACTCAGCTTGACATTAAGCTCTCATAATATCCATTTGTACTTTGTCCTTAACTGGTTTAAAACTTGATTTTAAAAATTGATAATGCAAACTGTGCAGTTACCATAAGAACAACTTCACCACACTTACCACAACTCAAGGCCTCTACCAAAGACTTTATGCTTGCACCATCACTGTGTCAAATGCAACATGAAGAGTGAATGTTCAGCCTTTTGAAATGTGTCAAGGCAACTTCCAAGTGGGTCAGTAAAGAAAAGCCATGTGACAGTGACTGCTCAAAAATTCACCCATGCTTTCTTTTAGTAGTCATACTCTGCTAATGAATTTTGTACAGCAAAGCATAATTTTATTATTACATTATTTAAGCAGCAAATATCCAAAATTCATTTCAGTTGATAAGTCACAGCCTTTGTGGTATTTACAAATCATAAGCAAAAACTAGCTCTTAAGTCACTTAATTTTAAAGCACAGTATTCTGCACCTTGGCCATTTGTTTGGGGGGTAAGAGGTTCCATTTGAGGAAATCTCTAGAGACCTTCATCCAGGTAGAAGCTAATATTTAAATCCAGGGCTTCTCTGAATCAGAGGTGCAGTAACTAGTGAAAATGTTTCCCAGGTGAGAAGAGACCACAGAAATAGCTTCAGCCATCAGACTCTCAGAATAGGCTAGGGACACTCCAGTCCCACCACAGAACACCCAGCCAGCAGGAAGGCTGCTGAAATGTGCACCAGGTCCATGAACAGATAAATGGAGAATTAACTGAAGAAAAACCATTCTGTATTTAGTTCTTCATTGAGGAAATCAGTAAGAGCAGGAGCAGAGCTCCTATTTATGATGGAAGCAGAGCCATTGTTCCAGAAAAGCAGAAAGGTGGAACAAGAAGAGTCCTGCAGTAAGAGCAGACTAGAACATGATTTTTTTTTTTTTTTTTTTTTGGCTTGTGGTTGTTTCCTTCACATATGCATTGATCTCTCACAGCTCCCAGAGCTAAGCCTTGCAGAAGGATGCACAATTGATGTAAGTGGTGAAGACACTGGTTAAGCCGGTGGGTTTGGAGCACACAAACAGAAACATAAAAACATAAATGTAAAGACACAAAAAGGATGGAATTTTGCTTTTTAAAACTTGTGTTTTCCAGTAGAATTCTCAAATAGTGGGGATCTTTAATAAAAAAAAAAAAGACAGCCTTCTTAAGCTGCTAACTACAGGGGCATCTTTATCATCCTCCTTCCTAGCTATTAGTTCTCTGTTCTCTCATCCATTTAATGACATATACATGAGCTTGTAAGGTCTGACTGTCTGTCACATACACATTAGTATGCATAGGCATTAGTACCAAATACTAAAAAAAGGATTCTTTGTTCTGTGGGCTTCATTCTGTATTTGAAAAAAAATTCTCCTTACATGATGTACTAAGTGTCTAAATTTGGCATGACTGAGTCTTTAAAATATATGATCCCAATTTAAAAAAATAAATAAAAATAAAAGACCCACCACTGCTCAGATATGTTTCCTGATTTGAGGTAAAACAATTTTAATTCTCCAAGGACTTAAACACTGTGGTCTGCCAAATTGGCATCTGGGGTGAGGACTGAGGGGCTGATCTAACTTTGCCAACAAAAATATTAACAAGGATCTGGGCAATGGAAAAAATCCCCAGGCAGCTACACGAGCTGAGTGATCATTTCCTCTTGAACTTGCTCACAGTGACAATTTAAGCAGCTGAGTCTCACTGACTCCAAAGTTAATGAAAGTCTTCTGTAACTACTCTCATGCAAAATTCAGTTTCAGTGATATTTGCAGCTGCCAGGGTTGTTAGTCACAGCAGAGAAAGTACTAAGGAATATGTGTAAAAGCGCAGCTATTCAATGCTAAATCTTGTAATTTCTATTATTCTAAACACATTTCCATCTCTTTGCATCTTCTCTCATCCTTCTGTTTAGTTTTATAACTTCTGAGGCTTAGTTTTCCCATAAATACATTTCATACTGCACTTTTTATCAGGGAAACCACTCTTTTTTTTTCATGTGATCATTCTGCTGGTAGGGAAAATTGGTCTAAAATATAAGTCAACCTATGTAGAAAAGCTTGATATCAAGTATTTGAACTGAACAAAAGCTTCTTCAATTAAGTATATGTGGAAATGGAGAACATGCAAGCAAATTACTGACTCAACCTGAGTATAACTCTGTGTACAGAGAATGGAAAAATAGACTTAATTAACTAATTATATTTCTCCTTAAACTATTGATAAAGGTCTAACAGAAGTCTCTTAAGGCTTGTGTATGTTCCTGTTTAAAAACACTGTGATTTCTCTTTGCCAATTGAACACACTTCATCAAATAATAAGAGGTCCAACAGAGTAAAACAGCTAGAGGTGTGTTCTTAAAGAAAAAGCTGATATAGAATATGTTAAACAATACTCAGATAAGCTAAATTTGCATTTCATCCATTTACAAACAGGGTATATATCCTCATATTTCACTCAGATCTGGTGCACAGTGAGGTTTGGCAGTAACCACACAAATATTAGTGCTCTGGAGGTCCCACATTAATATAGAAATGGTAAAAGTAGGGGTTGAAAAGGCCATTTCTCTTCTTCAGATGTTTTTCAGTCTGTCCTTCCTTTCATAACAATAGTTACTGATCTTTTCCCTGCTTTTCTGCTTATCATCAATTTTGCCTGTAAAATTATTTCAAACCAAATTGGGTAGTCTCTCTTTCAGACATTCTTTCAAGCCACTGTTTCTCTCCATTTTCTTTTTATCTAAGCAGACTTGACCACGTGTTTGGTTCTGTACAAAACAGGAGTTCCAACTGTAAATTTAGCTATCACTGTCAAATATTCCAGCCCCTTTCTAAGCCATGTTTTCCTTAGCCATTACCCCTTGCTCACCTCGTACCCACCAAGCATTTCCCCTCAGCAGACCCTTGGCAGAGGTGTTTTTAGTCACCAATGCCACTGATATACAGTCACACTATTAAAGCAAGCAAGGATGAACAGCAGGGTAAACAGATTTCTCATGAAGAAAATATTGAAGAAATCTGCAACAAATCCTTTCTTCAGGAAAGAAAGTTAGGGCAGGAGAATATTAAAAATTTGTCTTTGGGAATTAAACTTGTGTGTAAAATAATAAAATTTTACACAATGCATTTTAACAATCCATCAGTTGCAAATATCTCTGGATATTTCAAAAGGGCCTTAATTTTTTAGTCATTAACACACTTGGGATTTTTCAAAGCTGTTAAAATGATCTTCCATATGGTATTTCACAGTAAATTTATCTACATAATATGATTCATTAAGACATTCCTGTACATAGAACTATTAAAATATGTAGTCAAATTTTTAGAGTGAATTGTTTAGCCTGTAAAGTGTCTCAGCATTATCATCCTACTGACCTTAACAGAACTTATTTAGTCTGAAAATAATTCTGACTTCTTTTCTTCAGAATTAATAAGCTGTGCATATTTTGGTTAGTGCTTGGGGCTTAACTACATGAAAATACACAGGGAGGGTATTACACAGCATTAAATCCCTCTAGGAATATTCTTATTCTGAATTTAAGTTGTTTTTTTTCCCAGCTAACTTATCTCATTTCCAGAACAAACTGAAATAAGAGAAATTAAGACAACTGAAAATAATACACAATTAAGGCCATTTTACTGCTGTAAGTACAGAGAGGTGTATACAACTATGTGATTCAGGTTACTGACAGAAATGTTAATTTCAATACATTTCTTTGAGTGTCCACCTGAAGACAAGCCCAGAGGGGTACCCAGGCTATTTATTCATCATTGTACTAACCAGAATTTCTATTAATTATTTAATTAATCAAATTAGTAGTAGTTAATTTATTAATTAATTGGCTTTGACCAAAGACTTGCTTTTCTAAGGAGCTCCTTTATAAGTAAACCAGAAAAAGAGCCATACAGGAGTATGTTTTTACTACATGCTTTGCAAGTAAAGCCTGCTCCTGGACCTCTGCAAATACCTGTTTCGTTAGGGAAGACTGTGGGAAGCAAAAATTTACAGGCTTTTTAGATAAACTGGATATATTCAGATCAATGGGACTGCATAGAACTTTACTACAGAGCTGAACAAAAATGACCACTGTAATTAAAGTGCTGCTATTTGTAATTTTATTTATTTTAGTGACAGATAGGTCACTGAGAGCTGGCAGAAGGCCAACTAAACATGCAGCTTTGAAAAACAGGGAAAACGAACCTGGAGAACTTTTGGCTGCTCAGCCTCCCCTCAGTCACCAGGAAGACACTGGAGCACAACCCATTCAATCAATTTCTGAGTCAACAAAGGACAGAGAGGCAATTTCAGTGAACAGAAAGCCCTTCACCAAGGGCACTGTGACTGAAGGTGACTGAGCAGCCCCAGAGCAGCCAGGGCTGGAGGGCACCTCTGGGGACCAAGTCCAACACCCTCCTATGAAGCAAACTGCCTGGGGACACATGCAGACAGGTTTCCAGGTTCTCCAGGGATGCTCACAGCCTCTCTACCTCTTCCAGTGCTTGATCATCCTTAAATTCTTTGCTCATGTTTAAGTGGAATTGCCCATATTTCAAATGGTGCCCTTCGCCTCCTGTCCTCACCCTGAATAGCACTAAGAGCTTAGCTTGGGTTCTCTGCTCCCTTCCATCAGCAGCAAAAAAAACAAAAAACAACAACAAAAAAGTATATGAGGGTTGAAAAGGGATGCATAATCTTGTTTATTGTTTACAAATATTATGACACTAATTAAAACATAGCAATTCATAGCAGAAGGTTGCTCAGATCCTATAAAATGGACTCTGCATTTTTTGCTGAAAGGAAAGGTTTAGATTTTGGTGTAAAATTAGAGCCCTCCTAATAGAAATTAGACAAACAAAAAAGAAAGAAAAGGTAATTTATATAAAAGCTGAAACATCCCTTTAATTTTGTCTTTAATATGTAACATCTTTCATGTGCTGCTACTAGAAATCCCAACGTTTCCAACTTGTTTCAAGATATTAATATTTACCTGGCTTTTTTCTGGAAAAGCTTAGGGAATTTGAAGGCAGCAAGCATAGTCATAAATAAAAGTCATTTTTTTTCCATCTTCCATAGAGGATTGAGAATTTTTACAAGACTCTTTAGAGAACATAAGAAAAGCAGATTTAAATGAGGCTTGCACCACCCTTGTAGGCAGAACTAAAATGGATCCTGGGACTGTCCATAACTCATTAGCAGGGTCAGGCATTATCCCAGAAGCAAACAAGGAACAAGAGATTCAAACCTGAATGTTCAGAGTGAACATTTTCAGCACTAGGATCAAAACAGTAGAAACAAAGCATATTTTAGGTAATTTTCTATTTTTTTTTTTAGTTTTCTGCACTTTGGTTTCATTTATGCTTATTCCTTCATTTATCTGTAGCTAGGGAGGGTTGGTGGGTTGTTTGGATTTTTTTCCTAGACCTGAGCACATAGTGTCTATCCTGATCCTTCAGCTTTTTCTTAAATAAATAACTTAACTTGCTAACTCAGTGCTGCTTCTATTTATTTGGCTCTAATTATACTTTGAGAAAAAAAAAAATCAGGGGTGATGTGATGGAAGAACAACAAGGAAAAGCTTTGTATATTAACTGCAATTAACTACAGTACAACTCAAAATGGCAGTTTATTGACAGATGGACAAATGTAATTGCAGGTCCCAAGGGCTGCAATTCAAATTAGATTTAACATTATAGTGGATGACAAGGAATTAATCTTAGCACACGTGCCTGTGCTGGGTTTGCTGCTGCATATGCCTCTCTTCATCTGGCTGCTCTTAACTATGTGAATCTGCAAGAACATTTGCAGTGCAGCTGGGTGACAGAACAATAAAAAGTAGGATATAAAGGAGCAAAATGAACTTCTATCTTCCACATGGATAGATCACTCCAGGAGCCAGGACAGAGACAAAAAATCATCTGTGGGAGAAGCAGGTGAGAAGGTGTCCTTAGAAAGTAGCCACTTCCATGCAGAAATCTGACACACACTGTGCTTGGCAGTACTCTTTGGTGGCTCCTGGAAGGCAGGCACAAGCCTGGATGCACCAGTTGAGGGATGAAACAGAAGGCAACATCCAGGGCCATGTGCAGGGGAGGAGACATTAGAGATATGCCAGTTGTTCAGAAGAAAAGGAGAAGGAGCACAGTGGGGAGAGGGCACTAAGCTCCTGAGCCTTCCTGAGCAGGAGATCCAATAGAGACCAATTTCCTGGGCTGTCACTTCTTTGTGGGCTTAGGAAGCACTTCTGGTTTATTATTTTAAATTGAAACCTTTGACACTGACAGATTGGTGGGGAAAGGCAGGGGTAAGGAGGTCACACACATACATGGGGTAGACAGCTGATGAAAGACCTCACAGGAGGCAATGAAGTCATTAAAATACTGGGAAGAGAAGATGGAAAAATGGTTCATGAGTAACAACCTGAGGTTTGCAAACAGTTGTAACTATCCCATGAGATGTAAATATATCACATTAATGGACTGAAAAATATATATAAAACAGTGCAAGTGCATATTAAATACCCTGCAATTGCCCTGAATGTTGAGAAACTGTCACTCTCTTAAAACCAGAAAATATCATTAGACTAATTCAAAAGTTTTCAAAAGGCTTTCTTACATGTATACACACACTTATGCATCATCAAATCACTCCATGTAAGCATAATTTTGAAATTTCAGTCCAGCTGGCGCCTTTATCTCTGAAGAGGGCTTTTTGTGGAGTTTGGTTGGGGCTGTTTTTTGTGGCATCTGTCACTGCTTTTACAATATTCTTTTAAACTGGACTCATAATTTGAGACAAATTAATCTAGAATTCCCAGACTAAAACATGTAAAGGAGCTGTAATTGTAGATAGTGTTGAGTGAGTAGTTCTCTCTAAAACACAGCCCAGCTAAGGTGTATCCACCAAGGATCTGTATATGTAATCCCCTTTCCAAAGCTCTTGTGCAAGGTGTTTTATGTTTCAAAGTAAGGTCTTGTGGCTGGTCTGCAAACAAGGGGAGAAAAACAGACACCTAGATATCAATGTGGGCAAGACATGGATGTTTTTATTGTCTATAACATGGCCATAGTTGAATATCAATCCAACACTCGCTGCATGCATTTTTTTTTTTGAGTGGCTTTCCCTGCCTTAAGCCATGGATTTCTCATCAGTCCTTCAGGCTTACTTCCTTCTTCTTTCACTCTTCATTTTACATGACATTGTTATGGAGGAACAACTTGCAGCCCTTAAATAGTTGCAATGCCTTTATCTGGCTATAGCATGAAATACTGAGAAGGAAATGAGATTTGATGAAGAATTTTGACTGCAGAAGGCTTGAAAATACTTCATGGACCCAGTTTACACAACTACACTGTAGAGCATTGCATACACTCTGTTAAATGCCCTGAGGATTTTGAAAGGGCCAGACTCATTTTAGATGTCAAAAAGCCTTGAACAATAGACCTTAAAGCTCCTTTAGTACAAATAACACTGCATCCTGCCCATGTTCACTTGAAATACAGGAAGCAGTGTTTTTCTAAAATAAGGCAGTCTGGGAGTCATGTGAAATATTGACTTACCAAATGTGAGTTGTTTGGATTTTTCCCAAATCTTCCTCTCTTGCAGATCTCCCATACATTGCTCTTTAAGGAAAAGTAAAAATACCATTCAGAGCAAGCCACTTCAGTATTGTTCTGTTCACCTCTGGAACATTTTTTTTTTCTTTTGAGCAGAACATAGTGCTCCTCTCCTCAAAAACCTACTCAGGCCATTTCATATGTCTGAAACAGCTCTAACACCTTGCTGTGTGAAGCATTTCCATTCCCATTAGACTCACTCTGAATCCACTGTCACCTGTGCCACACAGGTGCAGAAGAAACTCAGCTCTAGCTGACAGTGTCAGTAAGACCCAAAGTAATCCTGTAGCATCCTCTGCAGATTGATTCCACCTTGCTTTTAGTAGACTACACTAAAAACACATTTCTTCTAAACTTTGTAGTATGATACAATATTCAGAAGCAAAGCTTATATGAAAACCCCTGAGGTCTCTATAATGCAGTCTGTACAGCTCTGCTCTCTCATGCTCATTTCTGTTATTTAAAGGTCCTGCAAGACTCTATGACTGCATTGGGTTTGTGTGGCCAGGGAGGTTCAGGGGTGGCTTCTGTGAGAAGCTGCCAGAAGGTTCCCCTGTGTCCAGCAGAGCCAGTGCCAGCCAGCTCCAGGATGGACACTCCACTGCCCAAGGACAAACCCACCAGAAAAGTGGTAGAGCCTCAAGGGTGATGACTTTAAAAAGAGAAAAAACTCCCAGTGCAACAGCACCATTCCCTGTTCCCTTGTGCCTCTTAGAGGAGGATGTAGAGGAAATCAGAATTGAAGTTTAGTGCAGGAAGAAGGGAGGGATGAGGGAATGTTGGTTTTAATATTTGGTTTTTATTTCCCATTACTCTACTCTGATTAGATTGGTATCAAATTAAGCTAATTTCCTCAAGTCAAGTCTGTTTTGTCCATGACAGTAATCAGTGAGTGATCTCTCCTGGCCTTATCTTGACCCATGTGCCTTCCACTATATTTTTTCTTCCCTGTCCAGCTGAGGAAGGGAGTGATGGAGCAGCCTTGGTGGGCACCTGGCACCCAGCCTGGGTCTGTCCCCCACCATGGCTAATGACAATGAAACCTGTCATCATTGCTGAAGTGTGGGAGTCTGGCACACTGTGGTGAAGTATCCACCTCTACTGTTTGAGGGAACAATCCTTTCCAGATAGTTTCATTGTTATTTTACAGTTTTAAATTACTCTTCAGCTCCTGTAACAAACTATCCTGATGCAAACTATATGTCACTAAAGGATAGGAATAAAAATGCATTCAAAATTTGAAAATTATATAACTTTTACTAATTTTTTACTCCAAAATAGATTAGACATGACAGTACATAGTGTGAAATATTGTAGGGATGGGAAGCAAGACATCCATATATAGACAGAAGTCACCTAGAGTTAGCAACCATTGAGCACAGGCTCAAACCAACAGATATCCCTGATTGGTTTTTGTTAATTTTTGATTGATGTTCAGGAGAAGTGGAGCCAAATCTGGGCATAGTCTACTCATGATTTATAACACAAAGACTGTTCAGGGAGCAAAGAAGATTTGACAAGAAGAAGCACTAACTGAGACATTGTTTTGTGCAATGGCTCTGAACATGTTTTTCAGCTGCCTGGAGCTGTGCTAGTTCAAGGAATGGAGAGTCACAGGCTGTCTCTCAATTCTTGAACAAGAGAGGAAGGTTTGAGAAATGGTGCCCAGGCATTGTTTAATTGTTCCTTCCTCAACAGGGACCCAGCTTTCAGTCAGGAATCAGCGAGGGGTTCCCATGCTGTTATAATAAAACAAATTTTACCATTTTCCAGTGCTGCTGCTACAAAGCTAATGTAGCTGAGAGATTCCCTGATTCCCAAAAGAAAAACCAAGATCTTGCATCGACATATCCACAAGAAGAATGGGGAAAAGAATAAAAACCCAGTCCTCTCCTGGTAACACAGCCTGTGGCCTCACTTATCAGTGGAGAAGAAATTCAGGTCTTTATCTCACTGTGAAAAACAATATTTTACACTATGAATTCTGCTAAAAGAAAAGGATCATTGACAAAGTAAAGATTTTTCCTCTCATGGCAGTCCTTGCTTGTAGAAAATTGAAAATTTTACAGTGAGACAAGACTGAGGGGAAAAGCTGCAAGAGAAGAAAGAGGCAAGCTGGAGTCAAGAAGCAGAAATTAAACTGGAAAGACACATTAAATATATCTAATATGAAGAGAAAGAAAGGCAATGAAATATAAGTTTGGAATGAAAGAGCAAACCTTAGACTGAAAATTGTGGGCCAAATTAATTTCAAACAAATATGTTCAAACTGAGGAAGAAAGAGATGAGAAAATGAGAGAAAACTATGGATAATTAAAAAAAAAAAATAAAAAGAAAAAAGGTTTTACTATAAATTTGATAATATTTCTTCACAACATATTTGCAGTCATCACCTGTCCAGGTGTCTTCATATCAGGAGTATCCACTCCTCTACAGCTGCCTGAAGGTTTGTGCTTCAGCAGGATTGAAAACACTCCCAGGAAAAGAGAATGCAACTGAAGACTAGCAGCAGGAAAAAAAAAAAAAAAAGAAAAGAAAATATGTTTTTTAATCTCTGACATGCTTTTCATGCTTTTCTGACCCCTCTAATGAATTAGCTTTCAGAACAAGCAGTGGGACCAAACCTCCCTCACAGTTATTGCCACAACAGTTCCTTTCAATAAATAAATCTCTTCCCTTGCCCTGACACCAAAGTGTTTCTGTCTCACACAAAGGTTTGTCAAATGTGGAGTTTTCTTCAGAACAATTCCTTACAGCTATTACCAGTTAATGCACTATTATTAAAGCTTTTCATTTTCAGCACAATTTCCCTTGGTTTTCTCTATATTTAATTTTAAAAATAAAAAAATAAAAAAAAAAAAAAAAAAAAAAGAAAATAAAGTATTTTCAGCCATGATTCTGGCAGCAGAGCAAAGCAATTTGGAGTCTTTGTTACTAAAATTTAATGTTAATTGCCCATTGGTAGGATCTTGTTATCACTTTGGTTCTCATGCTTCGTATGCATCAGACCATGTTGGCAAAAAAATCTCATGCCTTTTCCTGACTTGCAAAAGCTCTTGCATGCTTTGTGAGCAAAATAATGTCCTGCAGATTTGGTGGGTGCTCTGCACAGGGCTGTGCCTCCTGATGCCACCAGTGAGCCCCTGCTTCCCCTGGGCAGCCCAGCTGCCAGCTCTCCTGCACAGAGAGCATCCAGAGCACCATCCAGCTCTCGGCTCCAGAACTGAGAAAAGCACATTTCTCCCCTCCAGGGTGTTTTGTTCTAAGTAAACTCTATCCCCAGAGTGTTGTAAGAGCAGCAGCAAATCCCTGAATGCTGAAGTTTGCAAAGGGCATTTGCAGATGTGAGATTTAAGCACTCAAACAATTCAAATCCCAACACGCTCAGCTGGCACACACAGCAGCAGAGCAACTTGCCAGTCCATTATTCTTGAAAAATCTTTGGAGACCCAAACAGAATCTTGAAGACCCCAAAAGCAGCAAAGAATTTTGCCATGGAAGATGTAGAGATGCTTCAAAGATGCACTGATTTTCATAAATATAGAAGATAAATAAACTCGGAGATTTGCCTCTGGTCTAATGAAAACAGTTCACTGGGTGTGCTGATTAAATCTTGCCTGCTGTACCACACAGCTATTACAGAAATAACTAAAACACATCATTTAAATGAAATATTTTCCTTGTCTATGAAGAGAGATTTCTCTAAAAGGAACAAGAACACATCAATCCTTTGATGTGAGCTTTAAAGAGATCAGTAAAGCAATATGGTGAAGTTTTTTTTACTCAACATTGACCCAGTCAATAAGAAAGAAAAAAAAAAAGAAAAAAAAAAAAGTGATTTCTCATTTGGATTAGTAACATGTGCAGAAACCAGGTCATACTCTGGTTCCTCGTGCAATGATGGTGAGGTGGTTGAGCCTGAAGAAACCCACCAAGTTCTAGTGATTCAGGATTTTGGCAAGTGAGTTTGCACAGCTCTGTAGCACATACCAAGTATTTTGGGAGAACTGAGATATCCTCCCTCAGTAAATCCAGGCTGAAACATTTGGAATTTGAAATCTTAGAATTTGGAATCTTAGTTTAGGAAAAGTTGTTGAATCACAAGCATCAAAAACCGTTTCTGGACAAAACAAAAAGCACTCTAAAGTTCTTACAGAGGGAATGAAACTCAAAAGCTATGTCCCTTTTGCTAGGCAATAAACTTGCAAACCTGTAGTCATTAAGCCTCTGGCAACTTGCAATCTGATTATTCACATTTCAAAGCTGATCCTCTCTGTAAGTTTCAGAATCTGATTTTTTTAGTCACTTTTCAAGCACAGTTTGTCCAATCCAAAGTGTATTGAGGTAGGAAATACATATTCATAAACATTTATAATTTAATTTAACACTTCCTATATGTAGGGACACTAATATATTTCTGGAAGACAAATAATTAAGATCAAATAAATAAATCAGAAAAGAAAAACAGAAGAAAGAAAATAGGCTTTAATAATAGAGGATTTTTTGGGGTTTTTTCTAAAGGTATTAAAATCTAAGCAAATGTTCTTATTTCAAATAATTCAATGTCTGGTTTGGGGGCTAAATCATAGAGAGAAGCATTAACCTACAGGGTGTTATTTGGTTTATATATATATTTAGTATATAAATATATGCAGCTAAAAACATACCCAGCTCCTGGCACTACCATCTCCACCAGAAGATATTTTAATAATGAAGTTGTAGTTTTTTTGTACTAAAATAACCATCTTTTCTGGGGGTTAACAGAGAAAAACACAGGTGTGTGCATGTCTTCTGGTGTCTACTCTGGAGGACTAAAAATATTAATAAATTAGAATTTTATATACAATAATTATAGACTCTCCTAAAGCATTTATTTTCAATAATATTTTTTTCTATAAATTATTAACCTGGAACATGGAAAACTATAAATAATATTAAATGTTTATACTTGCCACAAAGTATAACCAACTATTTGGTAGAAAATAATGGATATTCAGCATCATATCTAAAACTGGACTTTTCATTGTTCTTGGCTTAGTAGCAATACACTGAGCTTCTTCCACATTCCAAACCAAAACATAAAATTGAAGCCTCTAAAAATTATTACATTAAGGTAAAAACCTCTAGCATTAACCTAAGCTTCAAAATAAATAGTCCTCTGAATATCAACAAGAAAAATAATTTAAAAAACTAAAAAACCTCTTTAAAATTTTTAACACTTTTCAATACCAATGATCTTGTAATCATTTTCATAAAATTTATATCCAATAAAATATTCTGGTTTTATGAAACAACACTTCCAACTAAAAAGACAGCCAAAAATAAAATTGGATCAGCTTTTGCACCAATTCTGAACCAGTCTTCATCTCATGGTTTTAATATTTTAGAGGTGTTCTTTATTGTCTTCAAAGCTGTTGTTTTTCCTGTTTTTGCCCTTGCCATGGACTTTGGCATGGTGTTCAGCATATTGCATGTAAGTTTAGGCAATATTAGCAGGTGCTGTCATTACATTGATTTCTCTAGCAAGTGATTTGGCTGGCATTTCACTGATCTCTTCCATTTCTCTACATCATAAGTTTGGAAGGATAAATTATACTTTTATATGAGAAACATCATTTTAGTCCTGAAGGGAATAAGCAAATTACTACCTGACCACTTTAATGGTGTGTTATTGGCTCAGAGGTAATTTGGAATAGTAATATTTTTCATAGATCAAAGCCACTTCTATGAATATCACAGGAAAAATGGCTTTATTCAAATGATCTTTGCAATGGGTCACTTTTCTCAGATTTGCTACAGTCACCTGTATGAGATAGTGCTGTATCTTTTCTACCCAACTTTATCTTGTGTGATGTGGCAGACAGGAAATAAAGTTGCCCATGGCTGACTTTTTCAGGCAGCTTCAAAAAAGACAGTTAAACATTTGTTCTACTACATCATCGTCAATGAAATTTAATCTTGTGAATCTTTTTGTCATTTCCCCAGTAATTGAGGCAAATTCAAATCTAGTATTATCTCATGTAAGCCTGTCATTAATAACTTTCAATAGAGTTGTGTCTGATTATGACCCAAGTTGTATCTGAGTTTTGATGTCTCTTCTGTGAAACTTCTAACTGGAGTAAAACCAGTTTAAAAACTGACAACTCATTGTACATTGTCAGGGCTAAAATATTAATTTATCTATTTTGCTCTTTGTTTTTTTAATTACCCACTAAAGATATATTTCATGCAAGTATTGATGCATCACTTATGTACAATAAGTTCATGGTATGTCACACTGTATAATCAATTATTTGAAATTAGGCTAAATTCTGATTAAGCTAAAGGAAGAAGTATTGAAAGATTGAAAATAAAGAAAACTGGTGATAGAGTCAGAGCAAAACAGGAGGAAAAAAGTGCCAGATGTTAAGGTGGAACTGGGGTCAGAATAAGAAGCCATCAGTTTCCAGGGCTGTGCTCCTGTGTAAAGCAGGTCTTTTGGAGAGCCATGTTTGGGACCTTAAGGGAGATGGTAGAAATTTAATTCAAGGGAAAATTGTACTTCAGAAGAATTCCTGTCACTGAAAGACCTTACCTGGAGAACAGACCTGTACCAAACACAACATTAGGTGCTAAATATATTTGGGTGAGTGAACACAGTGGTCCAAACACCAGCAGTGCAGTTTCCCTACCACCCATTTGTGTGTTATACTCTCATTTCCTTTTGTCCCTGGATTGAAAAATCATTGGAGAGACATGAATATAGAAGCAATCATGTCATACCATGGCTGATATCATCTGTGTACTGTTCTTTATGTTTTGCAGTAGGTATTGATGGTCCTGGAAGTGCCTGGGAAATTCAGGACTTGGCTCTTGTACTACTGAGCAGGTCTGTAGCCCTGTGTCCTGTTCAGTTAATTAAGCCAACTTATGGCATTTCCTACTCTTCACAAACATAAAGCAGCACAAAATAATGAGGAAAACCTGTCCTGAAGTGTTTTCTCTAACAGCCTTTATCCATCACTTAATCTGATTCTAGATTTCTCTTTTCTGTTGTGTCCATTTAATAGCTTTGCTAGTGTTTTGAAGTTTGAAGCAGTTCTTTAGTTATTGTATCATATTTGTGGGAGACAAAACTGCATTTTTCTGTGGAAGTAATGTAGATTCTTTTCCTAGACCTCATGTTAGTCTTCCTCACAAGAATGGCCCTTCAAGATAAATAAATCTTCAGGCTTGTTTTGAATAGGCCTGCCAGGAGTGTCTGTCACTCAGGATGCCTGATGACTTTAATAGGATTCTCAGTACTTTGGTCTGATCTCCACATTAGTCCATTTGATTAAAGATAATTAGGACTTGAACATTTTCTGTTTAAAATTCCAGTCAGCTTGGATCCTTGCATACTAGCCATGACTGCAGCAGCCTGTGTAATTCACTTTTTTATCTCATGGATACACAAAGAGTCCAACTTGTCTGGAGATTTCTGCCTGGATAGTTACTCTTACAGGAAAATTATCTTTCTATAGAGCAGCTGAAATATCTTCCCTTCTCTAGCTCAGCAAAAACATTAAAGGAACAAAATGTAATAGATGCCAGCCAGCATGGTCTTATAGAAATCGGGTTTTGTCAAACATGTTTGATTTAATTCCTTCAGGACACTACAAGTTGGGTCAATAAATGTAACAGAGTAAATGTGATGGACATGTAAGTTATTTGCCTTGGTGCCACATACATTCTGATAACAGTGAATTAGAGTGGGGTCAGCAAAGTGCATTTCACATATATTAAAATCCACCTAATGGACAGATCTTTAAAGTAATCATCAATCATTTCATGGACTTCATTATAGCAGGGTTCTCCTGGGAGTGAGATTAAACCTGAGACTTCCTTTTTTTTTTTTTTTTTTTCTTGTGATCTGGGTAGAAATTCACTTATAATTTAAATGTTATTAAATTTTGGGGGAGCCTAAATATGTCTGAATGAAGATTAGAAAACTGCACAGAGCAATCTAGATTTCCTTGTAAAATTAAATCACTTCAAAGCATAGTTTTGCACTATTTAAGGTAAAATGATGCCTGGAAGCAATATATGAATGGCAGTATGATAGAGTGGGAATTGTGTTTTGGGAATGAGGATAGTGGTGGATAAGCAATTTAGTATAAGCTCCCTGAATGATGCTGAGAAGCCCATCAGTAACCCTGATATGACTTAATCACATTGCATATCTCCTGTTTCTTTTCTCATATCTCCTTTTTCCCTAAGTTCTGACTTTTGCACTTCAACTGAGTGCAGAAGCAACTGCAAAAAATGACAAGGATCAACAATCTTTTCACTTCTAGTACTCTGCTACTGGTTTGGGGTTAGGCTATTTGGTCATCCTAAACCTTGTGGGACACGTGGTAGCTTAGTTAAAAGAGATCAGTGACTTATAAAAGATCCACATTACCCTGAAATTATAGATCCCTTTCCATAAATGCTACAACAGCCTTGAAATGAGCACTGAAAGCCAATCTTTCTTAATTGCTGAAGCCACAAACCATAATCACATAATTCTTTCTGATTACCAATGCACACTAGACTATTAAAATCTATGCACTGCAATCTGAATAGATTAGCCTTTAGGACATATTAACATCAAATTTCATGTGATATTAGCTAATAAATTAGTCAAGCAGGAGAGTTCAAACTCTAATCACCAGACAGTCATGAGATATGTCCAGTTACTAATATCAGTGCTGGAGGGAGGGAGGAAAAGAGGGAGTGTTGTGATTAACTTGTCAGGGAAATGCAGCTGTGAAAATCATTACCTGGCATTTCTGCAGTGCTCTTGGAAGAACCATTTCATCAGCTGCTGTAAGTATCATAGAACTAATGCATTTAATTGTAACAGCTAGGCAGGCTGGAAGAGGAATGCCTCAAAATTGGGTCTCTTCTCCCTGTGGTAGTGTGTGACTGTGTGTGTAAATATATGTGTACATATGACTATCTATGTGCAATGCAGGACTCTGGAGATGTATTTTGGAAAGGATTCCCTTTGTGCAATGACTTCTGCTGTAAATGGAAGAACACAAGAGCACACCATACCATCATAGCTGTCCCTCCAGCCCCCAAAACTATGGCTCACTGGCACACCTGTGAGTGTCAGCAAACATAGAAAATCACCCACTGGAGATAAATGTTTCCTCACAATGTACAGGAACGATGCTTAAAACGCTTCTGTTCTGCCCCAAAGAGTCAAAGCTTTCCTCTAAGCATGAAGTGACTCTGAGTCACTCCAAAGAGATAGAAAGGGTTTAAAGTAAGGTTCATCCAACCTTCATCACTAATGCAAAAAAGGTTTTCTGCAGACCAGATACAGGCTAAGAAGTGGCAGGACAAAGATGTCTGTAGCAACATATTCATATTAATTCATTTATAGTGCTGAAGAGCCCTTGAATGAAAAACTTTGAACACCTTTTCTCCAATAGTCCTCTGAGGTTAAGAGAATCTATTCTTCACTTGAAAAACCACATATATTTTAAAAACACATGAATGTAAGACTGCTTAGACACCAAGAAAAGAGTCAAGTAAGCCACAGGAAAGTGCTCCTTTTGTACCTTCATGATGTTTCCATTTGTTCTTTATGCCATTGGGAGTGCTATCAGAGTAATTTTTTTTAGATTGGTCTGTTCCTGTTATTCAGCTAATCAATGTCCCTGAGAGCCCTCCCTTATTTCTTCTTATCCAAGAATACTAGGAAAATGTTATTTAATTCACTGCTGAGAATTACATAAAGATTCAGCTTTACTCATCCTGATCATGAGCAATCAACACTTAGCAATGATAGCTGGTTGAAGTTCAATTTAAGCTTTCCTGAGTTTTGCATGTATCATTTTAGGTTTCAAGACAGCAGTAAATCTAGTTGGTTGTTCCTGCACCTCACATCTTCATAGTACAATATCACAGAAAGAAGACATAGTCTGTTTGATTGCTGTCAATAAACTGCATATATGATACAGTGCAACTTGGTAATTTCTTCCTCTTGCACCCAAAACAAGAAGACAAAGATAGTGCTTTTGTAGCAAAGCATTTATATTTTCACTACTAACAGATATTCTTGAGATCAGGATCTCTATAGCACGTTGCTCTTGCCTTGGAGCCCTTCAGAAAACGCTTGACACATCCTGAAAATACTTGAGGCTCACTGTTCCTCATCTTAGTCTGCATTTTTTGAAATCTGTAGTGACTCAAGGTATCAAGTTATCAATGATTCCCAAATCAGGATTTTCTTTAATAAAACCTGTAAGGCACAGGAGAAGCTTTGTTTAAACACTGGATTCCAAACACCAGGCTATGGAATTGTCCTCAGGGGTCACAAGCTGGGCAAAACAAAGCTGAAGACTGCCAAATGGACAGCCATCAGTTCCATTTTACAATGCTCCTCTGTACTTCTTCCTAAGTTAAATGTTGTGCTGTTAGAATATAGAAAACAGCAAACAAATTCTTTCCCTATTTTCAAGTCCTGCCTGTCTTGAATTAAAGGTTAATACATTAGGACTGGCAAAACATCAAAGTGTTCCATTTTTATGTTCCTTAAAACAGAACTGAAGTAAAAATGACCAACATGGAACAAGAGTAATCAAGATTATCTAGAAAATAAACAGTGTTCAGCTGCTGACTGGAGAATTAAAAGAAGGTGTTAGTGTGGTAAAATTGTCTTCCAGCAACTGGTTTTAATCAGAAAATCCTAGAAATCTGGCCAGCCAGGGGAAAATACCATGAAATCATTGCTAATACAGGTCTTATATGTATAAGAAGCAAGGTAGAAATTGCTTGGAGTCAAATTCTCTCTGAAAAAAATGTGAAAAATAAGACATAAAGCATTGAAAAGGCAATAAAGGCAAAAGTATTCTAATCGTTTGTCTTAATCCTTCAATTTGAAAAGACATTTTTCCCATTTGACATAATCCTCTGACTAACAATAAGCTTGCTTTTTCTGACAAATCATCATCATCATCATGTTTGAGTAAAATATAAAAGAATTTCCTCACCATTCTAATCTTTTTTTTTTTTTTTTGTCAGCCTGAAAGCTCTTTAATATTCAGTGTGGAAGACAGCTACCAAAAAACAGACAGTAATGATGATGGTTTTATTGATTTTGACTTGCAAAGAAATCTCAAATGGGACTAGCAAGTAATTTCTTCTTCTCCAGCAAAACCTTATACCAAATCAGATGTCTACAAAAAACAAAAAAAAAAAAAAGCATCTGTGGTGTCACATCTCACACATTTTGTATGAACTATGTTGTTATAAACAACATTAGGAAAACATACATGTCTTTATTTATCCATTGCATGGACCTTAACTCATTACTGTGTGAACCTTCTCAGCAATTTAAATCAATTCAGTTTCTACAATTGTCATAAGCACAGAAAAATATGTAGATTTTGTTTTCCTCTAAACTGAACTTCTGATCTATGACTTGAAATGCATTCTGTACTTTTTCACATAGCTCAGTTTTGGAAACAGAAATCTTCCTCATAGTGCTGCAGTGATGAGAATTATTTGCATTGAATGAGGTTTGTTGCTCAGACAAATGCACATGCAGACATTTGGAGGAGACAATTTTTAAATGCAAAATAGTGCACAACATAAATATGTCTGTTATAAATTCGTGGGAGACATTCTCCAGTGGGACTTACAGCAGTGTTAATATTTCACCAGACTTCTTCCAGACTGGCCTGCTCTATTACTCATTCACCGGAACAACACTAAGCTGAATATTCACCACCAGCATAAATGTTTTTTGGTGTGAGATGACTCCAGTGCATGGACCAGGGTTATTTTCACAGTGCTTAGGAGAGAAGAAGCAGCCTGTCCCTCTAAAACTCCCAGAAGCCAAACTCCAACACCATGACAAAGTGTATTTTCTGGCTATTTCTCCCACTTCTTGTCTTCACTTCAGTGACTATTTGGAATAGAATATCCAAAATATATGTGACTTTTTAAAGTAGTCTTCCTTTTTTCTGAAGTTGCTGCTTCAGACTTCATATAATACATATCCATATAGCTTCCATCACATTCTAAATCAAATTCCACTACAATTTGCTTTCTAACAGGGTAACAAAACAGAAAACCTGCAATAGACATGTTTGACTGAAGTCTCAGATCAGCTAAAGAAGCTCAACCCATCAATTCTTTCTAAGGTTTTGGTCTCAACTGAGTTGGAACATTGGCTCTTTCTCAAAAAATGTGTGCTGTATACAAACAATTTTGTGTGCTTACTTGAGTAACAAAAGTGCATCTCTGCTTCTTTTTATTTGTATAAGTACATTCATTCATCACACTTAAGTGATTTTGCTTTAGCAGTATTCCACAAACAGAAATCATACAACAGACCCCAAATAAATTTTTTACCATAAATCTGAAAGTAGTAATTACAGCTCAACCTTGATGTGCAAATACAAGCATTTTTGAATACATCTGCTTTAGAGAGATTTTTATTTTAGGTTTGTTTTTGTGATCAATTAATTCTTCCCTAAGAGCAGTAATATCAGCAGTTCTATTATGGGATTAAGATCAGCAAGTAAAAGATAATATACTTTCCCTGTTATTTTGAAGGGAAAAAAAAAATATGCAAGTACAAATTCTTCATTCAGAGCTTTTATTTATTTTATTTAGGCGTCCTGGAGCACTTAATGAGCCATTTCAATTTTTTTTTCACTCCTTTTTCTGCTTCCTAGGAGCTATTTGTAGCCCAGCAGCCAAACAGCCATCTTTCTTTCAAAGTGATGTAGATGAAAACTCTTCTTTCTCAGAAACAGCAAACAGGCATTTGAGGTCAAGAAACTGTTCTATATGGTAACTTTTCCCTTCTAATCTTTCCTTGCAAATACTCTCCTGTTCTAGTTCTGTTACCTAGCAATTTCCCCATTTGTTTCCTCTGTTTCTTTAAGAAATTAGTTTTCTGAGGTGTTATCACACCACAGTTTGGTCCTGCAGGACCATCATGGTCCATCTGATGCTGTCTCCCCATCAGATGCTTGTTTGCACAGCGACTTTTCCTCAGGCAATTTCAACCCCTCACATACAGCCCAAACAGAAAAATAAAAGAAGAAATGTCACTCTGGAACTTACTGGAACTTATTTTATGTGACAGGGACAACACTTTGCTTACTGACAGATCTCTAGGTAAGACTGGTCTGGCCAGGAAAAGCTTTTCCTTCCTCAGGAGCAGCTGAAGAACACTTCTGTTCACAGATCTTTCTTATCTTCAGCTGGAGCACTTTGCTGCACACCTCCTCACTGTGCTGGCTACCAAAGCCCCAGAGGCAGCTACACCTGCTCATGCCTCAGACAGCAGGGCAATTAATCTCATTTATATGATCAGAGGAATTACTTTTCTGCCAAAACTAGTCCAGACTAATGGTAGCTCCAAAATTAGTTATATTTGAAAAAGAATCTATTAATAGTTCTAACCAGCAGGCAATAAAATTCATGAAAAATATTTTAAAAAAAAAATTATTCTGATTCTACAACCCACAAAGGTGTGCATTTTTTCTCTCTGAAACAATATAGAAAACAAATATCCCATGGCCTAGTTATTAATTAATGATGAATAGATTTTTTCCCTGTAAATCTATATATTAGGTTAATAGGCATAATAACTTATCAGAAATGAAGAATGGCAAATAAAAAAAAAAGAGAAAGTACATAATCTTCCAATATTTATCTTGAATAGCAAAACTGTATTTTCTATGTATTATTTTACATCATTGCAAGGTCAAGTATCATCTGTTTTTGTTCAAGGTTTATTCTAGCAAATGTGTTAATTATATTTATACCTAAATTCAGGAAGTTAGGGATGCCATGTGCCTGCATGGAAAATTGTAATAGTGCAGACACCTTCACTCATGTTTTCTGTGCTGTCTTCTGATGACTTTAAAACTACCATAGGAATTTTTCTTTTCATCCCATTGACTGCCTTAAATCAAAGTGTCTTTTCCATTTAGTTTCTCAATTACTATGCCATTATAAGCATTCAGCAACACTAGCCCTTAATTGAATCTTTTCTAAAGAAGATCCAACAATAACATAAAGGCTGAAAATCCAAATAAATCCCATGACACATCAGCTACAAGCACATGCAGTGTTAAAAAGTAAATCATCCATAACAAAGGATTTCTTTTACTTTCAGTACTCTATTTTTACACTTGTTTTGTTCTTTCAGTAACAAAGGAAAATAAATCATGAATCCTGTCTCAGTCTGTCTAAGATACTCTAAAAATTAAACAAAATCCAGTGCAACAGCTGAATCTCTATTGCTGCCATTTTCTTTGAAGGTCCTGATGCTAAATCAAGGTCTGCCTGGGCATAATAAAACTTTCCCATCAGAAACTGAAAGAACAATTTGGGAGGATCTTGGAGGGATTTTTCCTTCCTTTTGAATGACTTCATCAGTTCTTCCCTATCTCTTCAGGGAACCATTCCTGCCTCACTGTTCTTCCAAGTTTTCCTTTTGTCTCCTTCCTAGTGGGCCTTGCAGGGGGAGAACCTTTCAGATGGGTCTCCACTTTCAGGCAAAAAAACACCAAATGTATTCCTTGAAGGAAGAGACAGGTACCCAAAAGCTCAGGATTACAAAACTCAGGTGATGCCCTGTTTAGGGTCCATTCCCAGGATTTTGATGTCTTCAGCTTTTGGAGTCCTGGGATGCTTTCTGATCTGAAGCTCCCTGCAAGGACACCAGGAAAGCTGCACTCTTTAAAAAATAGAGTAATGAACTTTCTGAGCTGTACTTCTGAGCAATGAACTTTCCCTCCCCAGGCTCCTTCCTTCTCTGAGAAATTGTGCTACAAAATAAAAAAATACACATTTCCACCAACCTGCAGCTGGAAGAGGTCTCAGTCTAGTTTCTCATTCCATCTGACAGGAAAATTCTTGAAACCTAAACCCTGACAGTGCAGGAGTTTTCCCAGCTGTGCTTGCCTGGTACAGGCTCTTATTTTAAAATACCATTCATGATTTTTCCTTTAGCTCGTGAGAGTTGGATTCATTCACTTAAAAGGAAACAAGAAACTTGCTTAGCCTTTAAAAAAATTCTCTTTGGGACCAATATCAGGCTAAGCCAAGTGTAGCAGAATGAAAATTAAGTGCATTCACTTAAATATTTTTTTACCCATGCTTGGATGAATTTTGGAAATGTGACACTTTCTTGGGATCACTATCTTTATAGATATCCAAGAGCTGGAAGAGCTGCAATTGCAATTTGTGATATTGCATGTCATTTCACAGTAGTTGTTCTAGGTAGGAAAGTCACAGTTCAGCCAAGGAAAATTAGAATCCCCAGTGTTTAATGGGATGAGAATTGCTTTTGAATGAAGACATTAATGGTTTTTTCATCAAGTTCAGAAAAACTATTATTAGCTCTATAAGATCACTTTTTTTCATTTCACAGAATGTCTTTAGACAGTTCATCTCCAGAACTGCCCTTCTAAGAAGGACAAACTTTTTATGAGAAGCTGTGATACATTAGAGTTGCACTTTCTAGCAATATGTGGGAGTTAGATGATCCCTATATAGCACAGAATAACTGCTGGCTAAAAGATAAATTAAACCTGGTAAACAGGAGGGGAATTATTCTATACCCTGTATAATATGGTCAGCAGCAGTTTCTAGCTGTATGTCATGGTTTATAGCATCATCTTGGAGAAAACTAACAATTGAGTTTCACAGATGTATGGCAGTACTTATTCATTTCCTGGCAACTTTAATTTAAACTTGATTATCTCACTGTATGTTTCATGACTGTGAGGCCCTTGCTTACTTGCAGTTAGTTAGTTTTGAAATTGTTCTCACCAGAAAAACCCCACAATTATTTGTCCAATGTTACAAGCCTTTTTTTTCTGCAGCATTGTGTCAGAGCTCAGCCAGCAGAGTGGCTGCTGGTTGTGCTGAGGTAGACATCTCTTGAGCTGATCTTGGTTCTATCCAGGAAGAGTCTGTTTGAATCTTTTTTTGTGCCCTCAGACCTTTGCTTCATATGGGATACAAAATTTTGCAGCCTAGCAGCACATGTAAAGCAGGGATAATGGAAAGGACAGAAAGTGCATTTCCACAATCTTCCTCATTCTCCAGATCATTTAGCCAAGCCCATGGCTTTTCACCAGGTCTCTGAGAGTGAAGATGGAAAATAGCAGAGCAGGGTAGTACTTCAGAACCCCACTTCTCTCTGTGATTCTCTCTCCAGGTTGCTGGGGCAGGCACTGACGCTGACTGGTTCTTGCCATTTTGCTCGCAAACATTTCGGTCCAGCTTGGGGTTTTTTCCAAAAGATATGCTCTCCAAGTCATGACTCAGACAGCATGACTATTTTATTTGCAGGCAGAACCCTTTCAGATTTCATCTTTGCTGTTTGCTGAGCAAAGAGACGGATGGGATTATGAAAGGGGTGACTAGAGGACACAAGGTACTGAGCTGTCACTTGCAGGCAGAAGCTCAGGCTCCTGATGCAAAGCTGGCAAGATGCAGGGATCAGTCTCCTTTAGTTCTGGTTATTGCACAATCAGTATAATAGGGTAAGAAAGGAGTTTTCCTGGTGCCAAATATCTTCCTTTGATTTGACAGTTGTGACAACTAACAACTGTCCCTATTCAAGGAAAAAATTCTCCCAACAACTCTCAGTGTTTCAGTGTCACTAACAGCTCCTTCCTTCTCTTCCAGTTCCCTCTTTCTTATTTTGCCATTTTGGCCAGTTGTCTGGTGTCACAAAACAGTCATATTTTGTTTCTTTGTGTAAATTGGAGTGCATCATCAGCAAATTGATATCATGATGGGTTTTTTTGTGTCCCAGTCATTCCAGTAACAAGTTCTACCCATTCAATCAGATTGTTTGGAGAGGTAGAGGTGAAAACTTTGCCTACAGAAATTTACAGCATCCTGTTTTGTATAGGATAGGGAGGGTTGTGAAGAAAGCCCAAACTTCTGGTAAAATCGAACAAAACCAGTTTTAGCTCTTCCTTAGCCTTTTTCTGCTCTCCTCAAACACAGCAGGATTTCCAGCAGCTTATCTTAAGACACTATTTGCCTTAGATTCAGCAAAATGAAAAACCTCTGCTCCTCTTACCTGCTCTGTGGACCCAAGTGCAATGCATTTCACACACACAAAATAAAAAGTGTTCATCTCATAGCTGCAACTCAGTTTAAATGCATCATTTTGGTTTATCTTGCTTGCTTAGCAAAATCTGCCTTGCCTTGGTTTCTGAATTTCAGCTTTAAAAAGCTTCTTTAACTCATGAATGGGGTTGTTTAAGATCCAAGGTGCATAATAACTCTCAGCCAAAGAGTTTAGAAAAGTTCAAAATGAATGAGATTCATAAGAAGCACAGATACAGAGATAGGCTGCAAGTTCCTGAAATATATGAAGTCTTGTGGGTTTAGATAACAGATGTTTTCCAAATACCAAGAGCTGTAGAGAAACTTCCCTCATACCACAATGGCAAGGGACAGCCAGAGCACAGCAATTTGTGACAACTTGGGAGACTTTGGAATTCATCTTTGTTCTTCACTGGAGCAAAAATGAAACCTCTCCTATATTTTCCTAAAGAAAATATGTACTAATCCTAAAACCTCTTTTTAAAATTTAAATTCTTCCTTTGCTCTTCAGAAATGACCAGAAAAATGCCCTGAACCTTAGAAAAGAGAAAAGATTGCCCAGGTTTCTAAGCCCCTCAGCTATGTGGTGCTCACACACAGATGTTCACAAAGACAAATGCCTTGGTGTCAGCAAACAGAAGGGGCAGCAGCCTTCCCCAGCCCAAGTCCATTTTCATGCAGTTGTAATCACCTTGCCCCTTACAGCATCAGACCCTGTCTGCTTTCTGGGTATGGGTCAGTGAATCACAGAGTCATAGAGCACCCTGATATGGAACAGACCTTCAAGGATCATCCAGCCCAACTCCCTGCCCTGCCCAGACAGCCCCAGGTGTCACACCATGTGCCTGAGAGCATTGTCCAAATGCTCCTGGAGCTCTGTCAGGCTTGGGGCTGTGACCACTTCCCTGGGGAGCCTGTTCCAGTGCCAACCCTCTGGATAAAGAACCTTCCTCTAATACCCAACCTAAACCTCCTCTGACATTCTCTCAGGTCCTGTCACTGGTCACCAGAGAGAAGAGCAGGACCATGGGGAGCAAATCATCTCTAAGCATCAGGAAAGCTTTAAGAAAATTCCTAATTCTGGAGATTATTTGTTTCTCTCAGATGCTCTACATGCCCATGGATGGAAGCAGCCTCACAGGAGCATGCAGGGGGTGAAGAAGCTGCACCAAGCAGCCACACAGCTCCTCCAGCTGACAGAGAGCACTCAGGGCCAGCCAGACACTGTGCTGAGCAGCAGCATGAGCTTCAGGACAGCAGAGTTCAGATAGGTCCTGACACATGAAACAGGGCAACTGCAGCTCTTAATTAGCAATTTTAAGAGTATCTCATTTGTTTTCTCTCTTTGGCGTTTTGTTTCCTCATTTATTTGTTTGCCTTTGTCAGGATTTCTATTTTCCCCTCACTGACATTTAATGTGACCACTCACTTGGCTCCATGACTGACAGCAGCAGCATTAAAAAGGAGATGAGACCAGCTCTGGAAAAGATTAAACAGCATGAAGCCCACAACAACTGCTTTTCAATGAGGCATTCTCTGCCCAAGTGCTCCCTGCTGCTGCTGACACCAGCACAGGGAGCAAATGGATGTGACAAGGGGAGAAAATCTAGGCATGGGGGAGCAGGAGGGGATATTTGTGCATCCACAGCCCTAGTGAGAGCAGAGAGAGCCCATGCACAGCACAGACCTGGAGGGGCAGGAGACCTGCTTTCACCTGCCCAGTTCTGCAGTTTGAGTCATAAAAGTGACCTGCACAACACCACACAGAACACCTTTCCACTCCCATGGCCACTGGACTCCTGAAATAAAAATGATTTCCAGAAGTTTAATACTTACCACTTGAAAAATAGATTTCTATTTTGAGTGAGCAATATTCAGCCTCTCTGAAAATCAGGACTGCAGGATCTTTCCTCTTATTGTGTAATGGCTTCATTGTGCATATTTTTATATTGCTATTTTGAGGTAGATTTGAAAAGCAGTATTTCATACGAAATGGTGGAGGCCATTGCTAAACTCAGGGAACAGCTGGATTTTGTTAAATTAGTTTTTATACAGCTATTGTTGTGCCATTTTTCCACCCAGCTCTTCTCAGAAACAGTGAATGAAATTGTATAAAGAGCTTAACATAATGGTCATTTTAATTTGAAATACGAAAGTATTTCTAGAAACTGAATTAAATTTCTTTAAAATTTTCAGCCAGTTAAATGAAATCATAGTATTTTGCTTCAGGCTGGTTTGAGCATTTAATGTAAAAATGTTCTAAGTATTAAATATCTATTTCATCTTCTTTTACCTTTTCATTTTGAACAGTTCTTTTAATTTGGAACATTCTAAGGTTTTAAAATGGAAAACATTTCTATGTCTGGATTTTGGTGATTTGAGGGACAGCTTCAGTGAACTGATGAAATCCTGGAATTAATTTTACTTTACTTACTATTAAAACCCAGGGATCAAACACAGCCTTAATCCTTACAGTACATCACTGCATAGCCTCTGCAAGATACCCATGTGCTTTCCTGGAAGTGTAAGCCTCAATACCAGAGCAAGTGATACTTTAAACTCATGCAATAGTCAAGACTAGGTAAACAGCAGCTAAAAAGATGCAGCTAAGATTGTTATGTGATAAAAACTGCTGTGCATCTCCATAAAGAAGCAGAGAGAGACATGGAGGGGCAAGACCAAATAACAACCTGCCAGGCTTTCCAGAGTCCGTCACAGAGCCATCAACCCATCCAAGACTGTCCTCTCCACAAGCACAGAGGAGCACAGGGACAAGTGAAAACCCAGATAAAGGAGTCAGGGGAAGGGACAGCCTTCAAGGCTGAAGCATCTCTCAAACCCCTGGGTTTGCCTGAGGGTGTCAGACACAGCACAGGACACAGAGGAAGAGATTGCACAGGGCTCACTATGGGGTGTTTAGGATTGAAAGAGCCAGTTGCTCACCAGAGTGAGCAAAATCAAGTGCCAGCCTCTGTGTTGGAATCAGAGCTGAGAGGTCTGTGTATCCATGGTGCTGCTAAGGTGGAGAGACTGGAAATATAATGGGAATACATACATATCCTTCCACTAGCATCACTCCATGCTGCTTGCACAGAGAGGAGCTCAGGGTGAGGCCCCTGACACTGTGTGTGTGAGTCCTCAGAGTTTCTGTTGGTGTCAGTCTGTCTGTCTGGCCATGTGCACATGGTGCACATGCCTGCCAGAAGCACATGCTAGTTGTGAAACTTGCTGCTGCTTGTACCTGGGGGAAAAGAGCTGTGCTGGGCTGTCAATCTGTCCCAGCTCCTCTAACAGGGATGATTTATCAAAAAACTTTAACAATAGAATGGTACAAAACCTGGAACCTCTGCTGATAATTTTCCCTTATTTTCATAATTTATATTGAATCAAATATTTATATTTGATATCCACATGTGTTCCATCCCAAAGAGACAACTTCCAGAATCCTGGAAATAATAATTGTTCAGCTGTTATTTGCATTGTGACTCTATCCCCCAAACTGTTACTTTTCTGTAATATATTTAGAAATAGAAGTGGAAAACTTCAGAGAACTGATCAGTCTAAAAGTAATTTAATTTTATTTTGCCTCCTCCTCTTAGATTTTATTCCATGTTGCATTTAAATATTTTCTCTCAAATTGGCCCAGTTACCAATCTAGTTCTATATGTGCAAAGCAGCATTTAGCACTGCTGCAAAAGTTAATGTTCTAGCCACACACATCATAGAAGAGCTGGTGGTATCCAGCTTTACAACATGACCTTTTCCCCCTAGGAAAACCAATTACTCTATTGTGTCTTCAGAAACAGAAGTTGAGTTCACCCTGTCTTTGTGAAATGTGCTTGGTACTCGATCAGTTTAATCCTCACTGGGCTACACTCTACAAGCAATAGAGCTACATTATTGCAGGGGGAAAAACAGGGCTACAGGTGAAGCCTGCTCCAGAAATTCTTAAAAGCAGCATGAACCTGAGAAGTGTTTGAGCTCTGCCCAGGTGATTGATGAGCTGGAGGTTTCTGGCTGCTGTGCTGATGTTCACCAGGCTTTCATTTGCACAGTTCAGAAAGAAAGAGGAAACAAAAGAGGTTTTCATTCTCTGCTAGTGAAGTTCTCTGTTTTGCAGCTTCTAGAGTGTTTTCAAATGCTTAGGACAAAGCAAAATAACACATTTTCAGTTCCCAAATTGGTATGACAGGCTTTTGTTCTCAGTTATGTCTTTCCCATATTCCCTTAGATTCATCTGTTTTCCTTAGGGAGATATCCACAGGCTTCCCCATGCTTTCCTCCAGTGCTCCAAAAAAGGGAGATAAACACTGAATTAATAGCCACAGCACAAGGATCTGCAATTCTTCTGTTCTGAACAAAGGCAAAATAATTTTCAACTCCCTGCATATTTCCATTCTAATTTTTAACCCATCAAGTTGATGGGCTTACCTCATCTTTCATTTTTCAGGTACAAATATCCCTCCCAAGTATGATTTAGGCATTTATTGAGAAATCAAAATACAATGTGAGTACAGTAAACTGAAGTTACTGATGTGGGCTGGTGTGACTGAAAACTGTGCATACTGGTTGTATCCACAGTAAAGAAGAACATGACTAAGGAGACTGAGTTTCACTCACAACATGAAAAAGGAAACTGCTGAAAATCTTGGACCTGATGAGACAAATTGGGGTCTCTTGGTGCTTGTCTGAGGCCCAAACCCCTCAGGCATGATTTGTGCTCATGATAGCACAGGTCAAGAGCAGAGTTTCAAGGTCAGAGCCTGCAGCCCACTTCTGCTGTGGTGTATCCCAAAGCCAGTTGTGAGGCTGCAAATTGTTCCATTAAAATGTCAGCATTATCCATCATTACAGTGTGATGGAGTCTGAGATTTTGTGTTTCTCACTGGTGCTGGGAACAGAGTTACTGCATGTAATGGGTAGATAGGTCTGGACAAATGATGATTTCATTGTCCATAGCAGTTTTTCAAGTTTTGATGTTTCTTTTGGGCCCATTTCAGAAAGAAAAACAAATTCAATTATTTTAATTCACAGCCAGTAAAAAGAACAAATTTTTTCTCAGATCACTAAAATTTTTGGTTTTTTACCTTTCTGCTCTTTTTTCTTTTCCAGGGATAACTATAACTTACATTTTGGAATAAAGAAATCTTTAAAAAAAAGACCTGACCATCTGACTTTTTCATCTTCTCTACCACAGAGGAGCAACAGTCAATACAAAGCTCTTCTCACCATTTGTGTTTGCTAACTGCACATTGGGCTCAAAATTACAAATGCCAGTGATGAGTTTGAAACTGTAGAGCCTTCAGGAAAAAGGCAGTAGGGTAAGATGTGCCCACAGCCCCACAGGCACTTCTAGGATGACTTATTGAAAACCCAAAAAATAATATTATCTTTAAGATTTTCATTTTTGCAATGACCTCAAATTCTCTGCCTTTAAAGAGGTCTTACTTTTGTGCTCTGTCTTCTCTCATCTCTTTCATAGACCATAATACTTTTTTTTCTTATATGCAACATTTTTATATGCAACAGCTGCTTCTGCCTGCTTCTTCTAGGCTTTAACTAACCATCTATTGAATCAATGAGGAAAATCCATGCAGAATTTCCTCCATCTCCATAAAAGCTCAATCTTATATACACATGGGCTATGTGACTATTTCTTCTTCCCTTTCCATTCACTCTCAGTGACTTATATGAAAACCTGTTAAAAGATGCATGTTTGCTTTTCCTGAGGGAGTCAGACTAGAGCCACCCATTTAGCAGATCTGAAATGCCAAAGCCTTAACTTATGCACATGCCATCCCAAATATCCATGAGATTAGAAAGATGACCTTGTCACAAAAATGCATTAAGGCTGTATTTATATTTCAGAACAGATTAATCTGGTTTCAACTTTTGATATAATCTCTGTCTGAGTACCAAAGGCTGAATAAAATAAGCACCACAATATATTGCAATAAGCCATTCTTGTAAGAACAATTTTGCTTGGAATAGAGCTGAAAGCAAGGTGTTTATCCTTTATAGAAACAATCTTATCTTGAAATGAACACAACCAAAAGGTCCTGTAGCTATCAGTTCTTATGACAAAAGCTGAGGAAGAGAAATTGCACTCAACCTCCCTGCTTCATGGTAGCTTGAAAGAGCATACAGTCATGTGTTTTCCTCTTTTATTCCTTATTATTGCTAAGTGATGGAGAAACACAGTGGGATTGGAGCCTTTACACAGGAAAGTCCCTGCATTTTGATTTTAGAGTAACCAGCAGAGCAGGTATTCTTACTCAGCTGTGGATTGCTCAGGTCCCACACCTGCTGTTGCTCCTCACCCCAGGAGTTCTGAGTCAACCCCCAATGTTGGAACACCACAGACAGGGATTCCCCCATACAAACACCAAAGGTGCCCATGTCAGTCTCTTCCATCATCACCAAGTGTGTCTCAGTTGAGCTTTTTATCAGTATCAGCAGGGGCTGTCTTGTTTCAGCATGAGGCAAAGAGCTTATTGAAGCCAAAGTCTTTCCAGCAACATCTGTTTTGTCTTCTATCTTAAAACAAAGGCCAGCACTATCAAATTTGTCACTGCTCTGCAGCTTGGCATGATCTCCAGAGAGCTGTTCCCTGACATCCACTGATCCATCAGCTATATGCCCATTAATTTAGTTTAGTATTTTATCACTTCTGCTAAGCAAAATTAGTTAATTTTCCATCTCTGGGTATTCAATTTCTCCACATTTTTTTTCCTGTCTTTTCTGCCCTGGTGTAGGTGTTTGAGTGTTTGCAGGGTTGGCTTGGTGACATGCAGGAGCCATCTGTCATCCCCATGGTGTGCCACAGCTCCTGCTATACAGTGCTAGTCTGTTAGCACTCAGCTGTCAAGAGAGCCAGACCTCTGTCAGCTCCTCAGCTTCGAGTGAGTGCTGGAAAATGCACAGCAGGGGGGTAAAATGTACACTGAGAAATTAAAACAGCTGAATCACCAAGCACTTGAACGACCAAACACAGCTGGAGCTTTCACAAGGCTTGAAGAAAGCACAGAGGTTTGAGGATAATGTTGAGGCCACCATCACCACAGTTTTCTGAAGGAGCAAAGGAATCCCTTTAGCAAGATTCCTGTAAAATCCCTGTAATGGTGAGCAGTGCAGGGAAAATGGTGCTTACTCTTACTGAACCAAGAACTTGAGGCCCTTTCCTGTAAAAATTGGGGTGGACATGGGATACAAAGCTTAATACAGAACTTCGGAGATGAAAGCAGATAATTTAGTCACCACTCTTCCAAGACACACTGACAACAAAAAATAATTAAATTGTCTGTAGGTGTCTCCAGGATGGCTGATTGCACAGCTGCCAGGTGAGGTGTGCTCAGAGATGGAAACCAAGGGTTTGTGCTGCTGCTGCATGAAAGAAATCCAAATATCTTCTGTGGAGCAAGACAAGCAGGGTTTGACACAGGGAAAGCTCTGACACTGATGTATTTTGAAGTGCAAGACTGAGCTTGGAATTCCTGTCACACAAATGCAGAGTATGTTTGCATTTACCCCAAGCTATAGGTAACCCCAGCAATAAGGAACACTGAAGAAATGTCTCATTAAACCTCAATCAGTTTTTCAGTGCTATGAGTGATTACCAGATTTTTCACTCAATACCAGGAAAAAGCACAGTCATTTCCCATTAAACACTACAGATTAGGTCTGCCATATAAGGGGCATGGCATGAAATTTAAGAGTATTCCAGAGTGTGCCAACTCTCCTTAAGTCACAGTCAGTAACAGGGAGGGAAGGTGCCTTTTTTTTTTTCTAGTTTCAATACTAAACTCAAAGGAGACTTTCAACATTTTGGAGGAACAATAGAAAACCAAAGACCTGCAGGAGAGCTATATGCAAGGTTCATTCTTTACAAATGTGTCACAGGGTACAGTCTATGCATATTGCTCTCAAAAGCAAGAAATCATTTATTTTAAGGGAATCTATGCATCTTTAAAGGAGTAAGGTAAATTCTACTGTAACTGTTATACATTCTGAGATGATTTTAATACAATATTTCCATAACCAAGTTCTCAAGCACATTTTAACTTAGTATTATTCACAATTGGAAAGTTCAGTTTGCATTTACAGTCACAACACAAGTGTCTGCCAAGAGACAAGTCCTGGCCATGCAAACATTCAGACAGGATACAATGCTCTGTCAATGTGTGAAAAGAGGACAGGGCACAATAGAACTAGAGATGACTCTCTATTTTTTCATTTCCTTCTTTCAAAATAGAACTGGAAGCCCCAGTCTCAGTCTCTATCAGTTAATTAGAGATTTTTTAATGTAATTCTATTTTATTCTTCCTATACTCTTCTATGAAAGTTACATATAATGCCTAATACATCTGACAAATTACCTGCAACACTGATAAAAGATCAAACAGATCCAGAGTTCATAGAAACATTTATAGAAATATGTTATAAATGGAGGAAGAGTGACGTATTCAATGGAATAAAGCCTTTTAGCAACTCTGCTTTGATCTGTCTATATCTGAGTCCACTTGGAGAAACTTCTTGAAAATTTAATCTTACATCAAAGAATGTAATGTTATTGAAAATTATGAAGTTTTATGAAAGTGTAACTTAGGTTAGAAAAAACCTGTCCTAAACAGGCACAAATAAAAGATTAATTAAGAGGATTCTGCTGATTTTTCATAGAACTTTATTTTACTTGTAGAAACTTGAAAGACAAACTGAAAACAACCGAAGATTACATCATTCTTTCTTTTTTAAATGTTTTCATTTTAAAAGTATACTTGGAACTAGATGGTTTTTTCAAGCTGTGCAATTGTTACATGATTTTTTGTTTGTTTGGGGTCTTTTTTTGTAAACTGCATCACTTTATTTTTGTTTCAGATGAGATCAGAAATTCTTCAGCTCAGTATGTGAGCTGTTACAGCACAGTTGGTTGTCAGTGTAGCTCTTGGTCTGAGGTTTACAGGTAATACAGGAGTAGAAATAGTGTAAAAAAGGCATTATGCAATAGTTCTGCAAGACCATGAACAAGAGATGTGGGTACAGTTCTGATGCAGTGAGTCTCAGGAACATGAGAGAAGTTGTCTGAAGGAAGCTGTATTCAATAAAAGCACAGAAGTACATGGGTTACTATTCTGATTACTGGGAGGTTTTGGTAGATGAAGAGCAAGTTTTACTCAGATAAGACCCCACACCACTTACATACTAGGAGAAACCTCTACCATCATCTGTGACTGCTGCTTGTGTTAGATACTAGAAAGAAGGGATGGATTAATGGACCTGCTAATGACCTGCCTCCATCAGCAATTCAGCTTCAGTATCCTGCCTTGCACTCATTGTATGAAAGAAATTGATATCACACTGACAGGAATAAGTCATCAAGGTTCATCTGGACACAATTTGTAGGTGATAAAAACATCTTTCATCCTGGTTCCTTTTTTATTCCCTTCAGGACTGGTACACTATAAATCCTTCCAAAGGAAAAGTGCATCTCAGTGCCCAAAAAAAGTGTTTCTGTTCTTTTCCATCAGCTTGAATGAAGATCACATATGCAAACAGCCAATATTAAGGAATGAATCATTATTCTAATATAGGAAGCCACCTTGGGATACAATTGTCTCATTCCTAGACTGACTCAACATCTGTTTCAATTAGATATTCTGCAAGAGTTCTGATTTATGTTTGGTTACATATTCATTCCCAAGAGGAAGATGAAACATGTAGAGCATGGGAAGAGCTCAACTTTCCCATTGAAGAAATTGTATTAATACTTAATAATCTGAATAAGCAATTGAAAGGAAAGTAGCCAAAATGCACTGAAGGCATCTTTTCTATTGACAGTTATAAAGCTGTCTACTGAAATTCCAGCACTTTTATTCCAGTGCCATTCTCTTACTGTGTTGCATTTTAACCAATGGCAAGAACTGATGACCCCTTATCTTATGGTTATCTATGTTCTAAAATGGCAATGGAGAAAAACAGCAGAGAATTTAGCAATTTGGGTATTTGCATCACCTTAGGGAACATGAAAATGACAATGTGAGCAGTAGAAGCCAAACTCCAGCTTGCTGGCAAAGGAGTGGAAAACAGGAACATCTCCCTTCCCCATTCACTCCTGCAGCCAGAGGAATGCTTTCCATCCCTGGGCATCCTGAGCCATTCCTGGGACTGCACACCCATCTTTGCCTCCAGAAGTGCTAAGGCAAGCTGCTGGTGAGAATAAATCAAAAAGTAACACTGAAGGCTGAATCTCTGCCTGCAGTTAATCTTTGCAATAACTCCTGTGATGACATTTCCACTCTTTGAACTATATGGAAAGGATACACAGGTAATCTTTGATGAAGGGACACAGTGACTTCATTGAAATATCATTCATGCAGCAGTTATTGGAGGAAAAATCTGATATTCATGAAATCACTACTTGGAAGCACTGATTTCAGCCCTACACTTTCAGTTTCTAAGGCGAGAATTATATCAGGAGTTCTCCAGGCAACTGGATGACAAAATTTTACAGTTGTTCATAGTTGATTTAGCCAGAAACAGAGAATTAAATAAGCAAATCAATAAATTTTGGCAATTGATTAAAAATGCCTCTTCAGATGACTTTAAGTACACTACCTGTTATAGAAGTTAAACCATACCTGACCTAAACTGATGGAAAAAAGTTAAAATTTTCTTTAGGCCATTTTTTACTATTTTCCTCTGCAACTAATCAATGAACTCTCTGCAAGAAGGTACATGACTGGGCTTGCAGCTTTGGTATCAATCTTCTTATTCCTATCTATCAATCCTTACTGGTGATGGTAAGATTCTACAGAACCTAGCAAATTGTCATCCATGGCAAATATGCCACTTGGCTGAGTGGTAGATCCCAGAGGGTTGTGATCAGTGGCACAGGGGCCCATCAAAGGCCTGTCCCCAGTGGCATCCCCCAGGGCTCTGCACTGAGCCCAGTGTTGTTCAACTTATTCATCAATACCTTGGGTGAAGGGGCACATGCCTCCTCAGCAAGTTCCCTGATGATGGGTTGAAAGATGGAGAAGGAGTGTGTCAGTCCAGAGAAAACATTGGGAGTAAGCCAGAGAGGTTGTCAGGTTTCGGCCAGAACAAAGATTTAGTTGGCAGGATATGGCAGAATAATACACATGACTAATAAATCACTACAAATGAATACAAATTAATGCAAATGGCCTGTTCTGGAAAAACAGGCAAGACAATAGAGAGGAAATGTTGGATAAATTAAAGAGACAGTGTCCAGGCTGCTTTGGTAGGTGTTGGTTACAAACCAGAACACCAGGCAGGGCAGAATCCTCCAGAGCACAAACCGTGGTCCCCCCAGAGGATTTTAACTGATTAAATGCCAGATGTAAAAGGCACACAGTCTGTCAGGGTCATGGCACTCATCATATGCAAGCTTTCTGTATGAAAGCCAACTGAAAATCCAACCAGGTGATTTGCAGAAAATTCAGCAGTAATAGAAATGTGACCACCTGCTCATGCCATGACTGAAAATTGAAATTTTTAACTGATTTTATTTTTTCATAGAAATGTCAGATAATTCTTTGGACTTTCATCCTGACATCCAGTATTTTTCATGCAGATCTATAATTTTTTAAATGAGTATGTGTGAGTGTGAAAAGGCAATGAGAACAAAAAAGTGGAGTTTTGCTTAACAGAACACAAACCTGATAATTATTGCAAATATTCATTTGTGATGCGTATCACACTGAGCTGCCAAAGAAAATTCTTGCTGTCCTGCAATGCTGAAATGCTTTCCACCAAGAACTGAGTAATTTTGCTTGTCAAGAAAACAATCAGTGTGCTTTATTCCATAGCCTGGTTCCATCACCATCTCTCATTCTTCTTCAAGAGGCAGAATCTACTCTCTGCTTAACTTTCCCATAAATACCTGCTTAACATTTCTTTTAAATACCACACATTGTCACCGTGTGCAATTAGCAATCCTTGGCTAAGTGAGGAGCCTTGTGTGTGTTTCAGACTGGCTGACAGGTGACAGATTTACTTCCCACATCCCCACGTTGTTGTGAAGCACAACTCCCCCACTGAAGACTGACAGCTGCCTGCATTTCCAAAGCCACAGCCCTGCTCAGACTGATTTGTACCAACACATCAGGCAGGATGGGGAAAATGTTCCTATTTCATACACCCACACTGTAGGTGATAAGCTGGTCAGGTGATCAGGTTTTTCACACACTGCCAGAAGCAATTTTCTGATTTAATATCCAGAGCTCCTAGACCAATTCACTGTTAATTCTATAGGCTGCTTGGGGCTCTTTCCCTGCAAAAGCTTAACAAGATACCATTTGCTAAAGATTTCATGGCTTCTCACTCCTTCCTACCATTTGTGACAAGGAGAGTTTATCTCCATTTACAGCATTAAAAACAGGCTTTTGTGGCTCAATGGCAATTTCAGCAGAGGTCAGTTCATCTCAAAGACTTTCTGATGAACTGTGCACTTGCCCTGGTATAGAAGGAGTCCCCACATGACTGAGCTAACTGAGCCACAAGACTAGCTGCAGTGACATGTGGAAGAAGAAATTTCATTCAACATTGCCAGAGGACTCCACAAGATAAAGAGGTAAAGGACTGCCAGAAAAAGACCTTAATCAAGGATTTTCAATTACTACCTTGGTTCTGATTATGTGACTTCTTGCACCATATGGGGTAAGACCACTGGGAGCTTCAAGGCACATGAGAGGAGTATGCCTGGGGGAAAATGAGGATTAAATTAATCATCTGAAGTTAATAGTTAAAGAAATCTTTTGGAAGTAAATTAAGGTGATATTTAAAACATTGAACATATCTTCTCTTCCAAGATATATCTTTTCCATATTTTTCTTGGCCACTTATCACATTGAGTTAAATGTCACCTTTCAAGTATGTCCCCAGAAACAAATGGAAATATCCAGCAAAATGTTAGTTACTGACAGAAAGAGCAACAGATTTTGAAGAAGATACTACTGAGTTGTGAAAAACTTTTCATTTTCTGTTGCCAACAAGAAAATTGGCAGTACTTTTTGCAGGCTGAATGGACAGTCGGTCATCCCAGGGAGACCACAGTCTAGCCACATGTGGGGTTTGATCTGCGCTGCAGGAGAAAAGGGAGAGAGCTAGAGCTGCTGAAATTGCTTCTCCTGCCAGTGGGACCTACCTTGAAACCTGCCAGTGGGGGTCATTGAACACAGGTTTGTCTTAATCCACAGACCATGTAGATAACTTCAGCAACCCCACATGCAACCCATCCAAATGTTTGTTTTAATGGGGGGAGATGATAACTTTACCCAGTCCTTGTGAAGATTGCTGTGCACTGACTGAGGAAGATCCAAGGAGCACTGGAAATTTAAAGGACCAGACTCTGAATAGGCTGCTCAGCTTATAAAAGAGATGGAGCAAAATGGGGAAAGACTAAGACATTGAAGTATATTTCTGTGGACTGTGAGCTGCTTACAAAAAGGGGTTTGGGGCTAGTTGCTATTTGCATGCAAATCAAATAGCTTCAGAACAAGAAATGAATCCAAGAAGTGGCACAGAATATGCCTGTCTGTGCTCATATACATAGCAGAAATATTTTTGAGGGAAAATCCCAAGAATTACCAGTGGGATTTGCAATTTCTTGAGAAAACAGGAGAATTGTTTAGGAAACAGGCCTACTCAGATCAGCTAATCTGTGCCCAGAATCCATTAGGCAGCATCATTTCTTGTTTTGACAGAATTTGATTTTGTTTAAATCATTAAATGAATGCAAAGCCCTATGTTCCATTATCACTGAACAAATCCACAGCAAATATTTTTAATTCAATTATATGGAGATTAAAATACCTTAGAGATTATATAATCATGCCTCAGCATTTGTTAAATGCACATGGGGATTTAAGAAACTGCTGAAAAAAAGCAGGAAGGAAACCTTTCAGGTCTTTGATGAATAAGAATATGTACTGCAAAGTGGATGAAGTTCTCAAAACTATTAGACAACTCAGATAGCGAAAATTAAAATTCATAGGGATTCTACAATAGAGCTGAAAATAGTCAATCTGAACAAAGTGCTTCCTTTCCAGCAAGTTTCCATTTTTATCATTTAAATTATGTCATTGCATCAAGGTTCTCCTAATTCTGAGGAAAGCTTTCAAAAACACCTAAGCACAAGTTTCTGATTTTCAACTATTTATGCAGATCTATACTGACAATATGTAGTCCTGTCATATGTAATGTCTTTGTCAGATGGGTCTAGCCCAGCTCCTGTTACTGTGGAGGGTGAGCCCAACTAAAGCTGATCTGGTTGCTGCAAGATCAGCTGCATGAACTGTAGGAAACTTTCCAATTTCTGGGCTTTTTCAGACAGCCAGAAATTTGAAATTTTACATTTTCTATTGACTCAAAAGGGAAGAGCAAGGACAGACCCTAGGCAGTGTCTGTCTTTGGCTGAGTTTTATTTAAGAGCTTTCTCTTTGGGAAAATTTATTGCTGTGATGTTTAAGCTTGCTGCCCAAAGGAGGCACAGATCCCTTTCCCTGGATCCTGGGGTTCCTCCTAGAAGATCCTGTGGATCAGCACCTGTAAGGTGCTGGTTGCAAGGCTGAGGTAGTGAGGAGGGTACAGATATCATCCATTATAATAATGTTTATGTTGCCTCCACAAGCAAACAGAAACCCAGTAAACTGATCTGTTTTTGCCAGTCCTAAGGCAGAGGCTGTGCTCTTACCAACCAGTGGGTCTGCCAGTGCTGGGGGACAGCCAGAGGGACAGCAAATGCCACCATGACATCCTCCAGCTCTGAAGCCCTCATGGGTAGGGCACTGAGCCATCACTGAGCTGCTGGGAGCTGGTGGGAAAAGCTGCACAGGCTGCCCAGCACAGGCTGGGAAAGCTGCCTCTGCTGTGCCATGCACAGCTGATCACACACAGGATCTTCCCTCACTTGACCCTGTGTCCTCCTCTCATCTGCTGGCAGATGGTGAGAAAAAAACAATGAATTCTCTTAATACAGAGTATTGCAGTAGAGTCCTGGGCTGAGCAAACAGCAGGTGGTGGGGCAAGGATTACCCTGGAGGTGTCACAGGCAGACAAGTGGAGGCTGGCAACCTGCACTGCAACCTTGGAGGTTTCCTGCTTTTCTGATATAGAATCACCAGCCAGGAATTAATGCCCTGGGACTTACCCTGAAGACCATGAGTTGCAAAGCTAGTGCAATATGTGTGCTCTGAGAGAGAAGGAGAGTTGCAGCTCAGAAGTACCAAAAATTATTATTTCATTTCAGGGTTCACCCAAGTGTACGACCACAGGAAAAATGGGAAAGAAATGCACTCCAGACTTCAAGATTATAAATGTTCCATTAAACAATGAGGAATTATTTCAACAGGATACTGTCACTGGCTAACTGCTAAGCCATTCTTATATTACATAACCAAATCACTATTCATAACCAGCAGGAGTTGTTAAGGGTCTCTGCATGCAGCCCACTGGCACTACTACTTTATTCTCACTAATATGTCAAATTCTCATTTCTGGTGTTTCTTCTGAAGGTTGAGAAAAATATAATACTCATCAAAGGTTCCTTTATCATTGCTAAGGCACAAAGACATCTTCAACTCTATTCTTGCTAAGCTGAAATTTAACATAGAATTATCATCTGCAACGATACTCAGTGATTAATTGCCTTAGTACATCCCTAGCCAGAACCCCTGTGGTCAAACTTCTTATGAAATGAGTACCAATAGCTATTAGCACTGCTTTGAAATTATAATCAGTGACTGATGGCTCAAGATAACATAAACTCTCCCTGCAGAACTCCAGAATGTATTTTTGTAGAAGGGAAAATTATAATTTTCAACTGACATTGAAACATGAAAACTACTAAGAAAATGCACCACATTCATTCTCTTCACTCTGGGAGCTTATTTCAGTGTCCTCTTTCCATACAAAACAGGACAAAAATGTATAAACCTACAATTTGAATCTGTTCATGAAGAGCAACACCAGATGACCATGGCTCTTTCTGGAAAGAAAAATCAGAACACATATTTCATCCAAGCAAAGGTACATATATACTTGCTTATGTGAAAGTTTATTACAAAATATCTACTGAAAAGGATGGGATCTCAGTCGAGATGCTCTGGGAAACAACCTCAAATAAGCAGCTAAGGTGGTAAAACAATTCACCACAGCCACAGGTGTGCTCTTTATTAGTGTTCAGATCACATTTGTGCCCCCACTAAAAAAAAATTAATAAGTATGAGAAAATCTACTGCATTTTTCTTATTTGGTAACTGCAAAGATTGACCAGTAGGGCACAACCAGGACAGCTCACACTCTGTTCCTGATGAGTTCAACACAAAAGCTGCTGAAAGCAATAAAAATGTTCTATCATCTTTGGTGGATTTGATTTCAGACTTCCTCAGGGCTATGCAATGTGCCAGTTACTGAACACAGCAAAAAAAGAGAAAATTGAAGTGCATTACCAGAAAACTTGAATCAAAGCATCAATCGATTTTTTGATTACTGATCAACAATGGATTTCTTCATGGTAGAAAATATTAGTTCCAGTTGCACAGTATTGCTAGCCATTCAATTTTTTATTGAAATTTATTAAAATGGGAATACTGTGAGGTTCACAATAGTTTACAGTTTCATCAAGAATAATGAATCAAATTTTGAAGTTTCTGACGTAAGGAGATTAAAAATTTTTTGCGTTACAGGTAAACAAATTAAATATCAAAGAATTATTTTTCATCTTGAATTAAACAAAAAGTTACAATGTATATAAAAACTATGTATATAAAATATTTTTAAATTCTATAAAAATTAGCTCCCCGATTTGAAAAAGTTATACATTTTAATTAAAGTGCTTTATTTGTCTTTTAAAAATGTATCATAGCATTGACTGAATCATGATGTCAAAAATGCAATTTTGAAAGTGAAAAACTTTTAACTTTTAAAACATCTGAGGAGAATAATCTGGTTATTTTGAAAAAAACTCACAAGTGCAAAATACATAATAATTGCTGTTTCTTTGTGAAATGTTATGAATAAAAAGAAATTATATTTTAAAATACGTGAAACACTGCTTCAGAAAAGCCAAGACTTTTCAGGGCAGATGGAAATGTAGTGACATAGTATAAGGACAGCAAGTCAGGGGACAAGCAAATTCTCAGCTCCCAAAAGCTTTATTCTGAATCTGTGTTTAAGTTTCTTTAGGACTATTCAACTGTGATTTTACCATACTTTTTGGTCCTTGACCATGATAGAATTGGTTCTATTTTTCCACTTATTCAGGTCAGAAGTGGACTTTCTATTCCATTTACCTCTGAATCACAGGTCTGTCTTCACAGGGAGGCTGAATGGGAGAAATGAGCCCAGAAATCAGCTCAGCACAGCTGCAGCCCAGGTGATGGCAATGGGCCAGCCAGGTGGCTGGAAGGGCAAGTGGCAGCAAGTTCAGGAGCCCAAAATCCCCCCTGCTCTCACTGAAAGAACAGTCTCACCTTATTGTCAGTGCATGCAGAGCACAAGCTCCCCTGTCCTTTGCACCCTCAATGGAGTCTGCCCTGACCCCAGAGGGGAAAGGGGACTCATTTCCACACTCTCTGCCATCTCCAGCAGGGAACATTCACACAGGAAGAGGCAAGAGGAGCTCCAGGAAGATTTCTGCCCATAAACAGGGTGCCAGAACCACCAAAAAGTGTTGATTAATGTCATTGGCAAAGGTTGCTTTCATGCTTAAAACCAGACCAGGGCACACACAGGAAGGGCCACACAGGAATCTGCATTCATACATCTCTCATTGCCCAGTTCAATAAAAAAAAAAGACAGAAGGGCTTGTCTGTGTGTGATAATAGCCCACATAAGCAAACATAAACTCCAAATTTCCTAGTCGTGAAAGCTAAGAAGGAAATTATCAATCCTTTCCAAATGCAGCAAAAGAGCTGGTCCAACAGGGCTAGCTAGCACTGGTCTAACAAAAAACTGTAGAAAGTATTCCTTCAGCTTTTCTTTCCCTGTTAATTTGATATTTTGCCTTTTTATTTCAACATCTGCAGAACCATCATCCCACTGAACAGCACTAAGATCACAGCCATTCCATTGACTGTTTACATTCTACAGTCAAACACAGCTTTTATTTTCACCCTGTCTGAGAAGAAGCATGATAATCCATGTTACAGATGGATTTGCAACACTAGCAGAAAGATTTGATAACTGTTTACAATTCCATCTGGGCAATTAAACAGTGTTAATTTTTGGAATCCCACTTCACTCAATAATATAATAGGCACTTTTCTGATTAATAAGAGATTAGACTATGCATAAACTCTCTGCTGGATGCTAAAAGCTTTGTTGTGACAAAAGTCTTTCACTGTGTGGCAATTAAGGCATGCATCTAGTTCCTAGGTTCCAAATTTTTCCATGAGCTGATGTGCAGCTTTGTCGTCACAGCATCCACAGAAAATGTGCAATGTCCTGTCACAGACACCTGCTCAGTTCAGCTCAAAAACAGAGGCTGTATGAAAAGAGGTGTTCCTCAAACACTTCTTCTGAAAACCAATTTAACCACAATAAAGGGGAGAATTTATTTTGCTGACTAAAAGCCGTCCATAAGCACAAGGCCAAGGTATGGGACAGGATGCTCTACAGCAGTGTCCAGCCTGCAGCAGTGACACACACACCCTCTGTCTAATATTAATTTGTCTTTGCTTTAACTTGGTCTGCTCTTCATGAATTAGATAATCTTGCTCCTTTTTGTAACTTTCTCCTGTATGCAGTCAGTGCTGAATACAGACAGAAAAACATTAGGCAATGGCAGCATCCCACCACTCTCCATGCCCAGCCATAGCTGAACTGAATTTTGCCCTGAGTCTAGTGGATAGGCTAAAATGTAGAGCTGATTTTTCATAAAATAGTTACTTGGGCCCACGTGTTAGGAAGGCACAAATTGCTCTAGTTCTTAATGTGGAAAACAGTCTTGTGTTTAGCTCAGAGTCCCTTTCTTAGAACAATGAAATCTAAGCAGGTCCCTTTTATCTCAAGAAGAGCAAAAGAAAAGATATATGGAAAAACTGTAGGTATTCCAAAACTGTGTAGGAAATCAGCATTCAGAAAGAATCATACAAGTTCCCCAAGCTAAAATGTTTTTTTTTCTTTTTTAACATCCTCTTTGAAAAATGTTGACTGTACCATTTCTCCTCAAGCTCCCAGAAGAATTGAATTTTTAAATTGCCCCAAGAAGGAGGACAACATAACATTCAATTCTCATCATTACTAGTTTTCAGGTTCCTTCTGGCCTAATTAAAATTCTCCTGAATTAGTCAGCAAAAATTTTGCTACAAGGCCATGGGCCCACATCACAAGCAAAGTTTCAGGCATTCCTAATATAAAGATCTTGAGATGAAATCCAGTTCTTGAAACAAGAATTCTGTGAAACCTTTGTCATATCTCAGATACTTTGTTAATGAAAAAGGTGAAATATGCCCTTTTTATTAGAATATTAAGTTCTTTCAATTACACTTGAAAAATTCTGAAAAACCTGGGATAAGTTTAAAACAAAATGTGTTTTTGTGCTTGCCAGCAGGCACATAATCACAGTATCCATGAGGTAGGTCAGGTATTGTGTGTCAGGTCATTAATCAGTATTAATCCATCTATTTTATCTTGAGATCCCATCTGTGCCAGATAACAACTCCTCTGCATGGTTCTGTCCCATCATGGTATAAGAACCACTGAGATAAGAGAGGCAATCACATTAACATGATTTAGGTAAATCCCAGAAGAAAAATGTGAGATAAAATTTGCTAATACTTTGTAAAAATATTATCACTTGACAGACAAAAATAACATTTCAATACTCTAGGTTTTCACTTCTTTTTCATTGGGGAAAAAAATTTTTGGTTGACTGATGCTTTCCTAATTATCTGCTTTACAGGCACCCAAGCTTTTCACACACCATTTTTGCTGCCAAATTAGAAAGGAAAGTGTATATATGTATATAAAAGGAAAATGTGTATATATATATATATATATATATATATATATATATATATACACACACTATATATTATATATACTAGATTATATGTATAAATTTTAATAAAACTGAGGGAAGTACACAGAGAATAGTTTTAATATAATATTTGTGAGTAAATTGGCACGAGGAATCAGTGGCATGCTTTAATACAAGATTGCAACCTTGGTTCTTATCCAGGATCCTCCTTTTTCAGGAAAAAAAAAGGCTACTGAGTATGTCCCAACACAAGGGCTCATACAGGGCATGGAGTTGAAATTTCCTGTGATAACTCTGTCAGACAGAGGTGGAAGGTTGGTCTTTACAAATGTTTGTTTATTTGTTTTGAGACAGCAAAGGAAAATATTTCTTTTTCTCTAATAGTAGGGTCAAAGAATTTGTTTTCTTCTCAGCTAGAGACAAAAACAATAATGGGAAGCTCTTCAAACTAATGTTCAAAAGAGGAAAAGGGAGCCAACAGATGATTAACTTCTCAGCAGGGAAGAGGTTATTACAGTCAAAAGACTTCAAAATCTCTTTCTTATGTGATTCATTAGCAGATTTCCAGACCTCTCTGCCCTCAGAAGAGGAGTGTGTATGTTTCTCCAGTGGTGTGTCTTTTGGGGACTTGGGATTATCAGTGCAAAGCCTGTTGTCCAATGATTTGTCTCAAATATGGCACTTCTGGAAATGTCAGTGCTGGATGGGTATTAAAGTCATTCATCTGTGCATTCTTCTGAGTTTTATTAAACAATAAAAGAAAATTATATCACTGCACTCTGGAAGGACAAAAAATATTTTTAATGTGTTTGTTCTTTCCTCACTATCCACCACATTAACCAAATATCTCATGCAGATTCTATGTATTAATGAAACTTCTAACACAGTCACTGAAAAATTTTAAAATGGGGGGAAAATCCATCTCCTTTCTACCACAACAAAAAACTCTTGAAAAAACATACTGCAGTTACCATTATGGAGCATTATTTTGAGAGGGAAGGGGTGGGTGTATTTAATCTGCAAGTAAAAGCACATTTCAAAAACCAAACTTAGATTCTAAACTCTTCATATGATTATCTGAATTTGTTTTTAAGGCAATAATAACCCTATTGGTGTCACTTAATAAAGATAGCTCATTCTCAGAATTAATAACTATGTTATAATAGTCTTGAGTATTTTAAAAAAAAAGTTTATTAGCTACAGCATTCATGAATTTAATTTTCTGAGACAACAAATACCTTCCCAAAATTTACAAAAAGCTCACAACTATGAATATCTTTATCAGAACTTTATTATAAGTTACACTGGTCCAAAAGGAAAAAAGAAGTGTGTAAAATATGCTCCAAATATAATCCAGCTATTAATTTCATATATGAATACACATAAGGCAAAGGATTAAAAAAGTATTATTAATATATTCAAAGAAATCGTGATGTGATTAAAATCACACAGAAATACTGATTACATTCATGCAAATTGATACAGACATTTGCTGCATTTGTGATATGCTTAAAAATAGATTGGTTACCTCAACCACAAAGATGATAAAAAAATGTCCTTTGGAGCTGACTCACTCTTTAAACATCAATGGCGTCATTGTTTGCCTGACACTGTATAAACTGACTAACTAGGCATTTAAAATATGGGGATGTTTTATCAAAAAAAGGGAATTAAAGTAGAAAACAAGTGAATTTTGAGTGAGTGTACAGCACAAACAAATCATTCCTCCTGCTATCCAGCATAGCATGCAATGGTAGCACATTCTGTAGTGGTCAGATATGTCCCCTGGTTTTGTTTTCTACAAATTGATAATTCTTCCCAGAAACCAAGTCTGGCATATAATTTATGTTCCTCAATTTTTAAAAAAAAAATTAAACTAAATGTACAAACTGAAATCATAGACAAATACCTTTATCAAAAAAGTATATTTATTCAAAAAGTATAATTCCACATTAGCAATATAAAATATTATCATGAAATAATCATAAAATAATCATAAAATTATCATTAAATTGTCATAAAATAATTAATTTAACTTTAATAGTATTGCAGAACAAGAACTTTGCCAGTAACACAAACTTTTTAGGAATGGCATCACATAGAGTATTTAATATAACTGTGTGGCAGACCATAATAATTGTGACCATACTGCTTTGTGATGGGGCACAAAGCTAACCCTTTTTTTTATATCTCTAAATATTTTTAAACCTTTCAGGTTTAAAACACAGAAAAAAAATGCAAAGCTTTAGAGAAACATCCTTTCACTAAGAATTTTGAAATTTCTGAGACACAGCTAAATTTGAAGGCTTAGACCATCTCACAGGAAAATTTTAGAAGCAAAGGTTAACTTCTGATCAGTGGAAACCCTTTATTTCAAATTCCTTTATGGATGGCCTCCTAAACTTTGTGTGCAATATGTTAAAATTCACTCAATAAATCACTTCAAAGTAAAAAATGAAGGGAAGTTTCAGGGAAGTTTCAGGGAATTTTCAGGGAAGTTTCAGGGAAGTTTCAGGGAATTTTCAGGGAAGTTTCAGGGAAGTTTCAGGGAAGTTTCAGGGAAGGGAAGTTTCAGGGAAGTTAAGTTTCAGGGAAGTTTCAGGGAAGTTCAGGGAAGTTTCAGGTAATGGAAGTTTCAGGGAAGGGAAGTTTCAGGGAAGTTAAGTTTCAGAGAAAGGAAGTTTCAGGGAAGTTTCAGGGAAGTTTCAGGGAAGGGAAGTTTCAGGGAAAGGTTCAGGGAAGTTTCAGGGAAGTTTCAGGGAAGTTTCAGGGAAGGGAAGTTTCAGGGAAGTTTCAGGGAAGGGAAGGGAAGTTTCAGGGAAGTTTCAGGGAAGTTTCAGGGAAGTTTCAGGGAAGTTTCAGGGAAGTTTCAGGGAAGTTTCAGGGAAGGGAAGGGAAGGGAAGTTTCAGGGAAGGGAAGGGAAGTTTCAGGGAAGGGAAGGGAAGTTTCAGGGAAGTTTCAGGGAAGTTTCAGGGAAGGGAAGTTTCAGGGAAGGGAAGTTTCAGGGAAGTTTCAGGGAAGTTTCAGGGAAGTTTCAGGGAAGTTCAGGGAAGTTTCAGGGAAGTTTCAGGGAAGTTTCAGGGAAGTTTCAGGGAAGTTTCAGGGAAGTTTCAGGGAAGTTTCAGGGAAGGGAAGGGAAGGGAAGGGAAGTTTCAGGGAAGGGAAGGGAAGGGAAGGGAAGGGAAGGGAAGGGAAGGGAAGGGAAGGGAAGGGAAGGGAAGGGAAGGGAAGGGAAGGGAAGGGAAGGGAAGGGAAGGGAAGGGAAGGGAAGGGAAGGGAAGGGAAGGGAAGGGAAGGGAAGGGAAGGGAAGGGAAGGGAAGGGAAGGGAAGGGAAGGGAAGGGAAGGGAAGGGAAGGGAAGGGAAGGGAAGGGAAGATTGTGCCATTTATTCTCTGAACCCTGAACTTCAAACCCTGTGTTTGAAAACAGCCATATATTGCCAGCATTTTGTTCCCAAGCATGGGATGAGTACTCAGTGACTGGCATTGGCTGCTGGCTGCATGGGGCCCTTACAGGTGGAGGAGTCCCAGGGAAATAAGATGGTTTCATGAGACAGTCTTCTCTTTGCCCATCCCTTTCCTCTTACCATATGATGCCTGTTATGACTAGATCAAAATCCAGAAGCCAAATGGATGATTATTGATATTTGTTTTGCATTTCACTTTTTGAAAAAATTAAATCACCCCCATTTATAGAAATCTGCAGTATAAAGCATTTTCCTAAAACTGCTAATCAATTACTAAGCAAGTGTTTGGGAAATCATGAAAAGAAAAGAAGATACTTTCTAAAGAAAAATAAAATTAAAATTCACCTTAGCAACAGCCTTCTGCAGCCCCCAGAATGCCACTCACTGCGTGCTCACAAACAGCTGCAGGGTTTGTCACCAAAGTGGGCATCCATGGGAAAAAAGCAGGTTAGAATTTTAAAACTCCATAAACTCCATGGTGGTTAGACCTTTCTACTCTCCATTACTCATCTCTGCTCTTTGTTGCAGAGAGACAAGAGGCTCAGGAGTGGCACGTGGCACGCAGAGCTGCAGAATGAGCAGGGAGTGGGAAGCCTCCCCTCCTGCATTGCAGGGAGTTCAGGGACTCTTTACACGCAGTTTCAAGAGTACTTTTGTCGTTGGATATTGCTGGGAACCAGGGAAAAAGCAGTCATGAAGCCTTGGGTTTCTCAGGCTGCACAACAAGAAGAAATTATAACAATTATTATACACCTGCAGGGTGCGTGAGAGCTGTGTGAGTGACTCATTATTTTTTTTGCAGAAAGCATGTTTTCAAAGAGGTGTTGCCTTCTTGTACCAATGAGTCTTTTCTATTTTGTTTTGCACAAACTACCCTATATACATGTAGTGTATCTTTAAATAAAGCTCTCTCTCTTTTGCATCTCCATTACACGAAGAACTATGCTGCATTATCCATTCCACGGCTCCTATAGCCAAAATGCAACATATTTTAATCCAAAATCTATCAAATTATTGATCCAAAATGTCTCATGATTAGTCTCAAACTATAGCTAGCCCTGTGTAGAGTACATTCCCTCAGAGATGGGAGCTAAGAGGCATCATGCCTTGGGGGTAAACATGCTCATTTAATGGGATGAGACCATGGCTGGGTGGCTGCAGCTCTCTGCCCTGCCATCAGCCTAGGTCTGTATCACACATAACATCACTAAACAGATGCAAAAGAGTGCTAGAAAATGGAGAATTTACTTGCAGGGGACACAATAATACAGACTCAGCACCTTTATTTCATCTTATTGCAGTTTGGAAGTTTTAACAACAAGCCTTAATTTCTAGTCCCATTACTGTATTAATACAAAAAATATAGAAATAAGTTTTTCCATGTCTCTGCCAACAGAACATTGCACAAGGCTATTTCAAACTAAGCCCTATTCAGGACTGAGAGAGAAGAAAACAGCCTCTTGGAAGAAATAGCACTAAGGACAAAAAACATGCATCCAGCTGGGCACTGGAAGGAATGAAAGATATTTGAGGCTGAAATAAAGCAGTTATAAAAAATACACTATTATAAGGACAAATTATCATAACCAATAGCTAAAGCAAGTTTGTTTCTTTCGATCTCATGGTTGTCTCCTCCTACAATGACAAAACAGCAGTAAAAATTCCCACCTCTGAGCAATTACATGTGCTGATGTGCTGTCAGTTAAATCAAAAGGTTCTAAAAGTCCACAAGCAGTGAGCATGCTGTCCTCAACCCTGGATAGCAGCTGCCTCTTGCTGCTGCTAACACCAGCCAGGCTGGATCCAGCTGGGCTGAGTGTGGAGGGAGCTGTGGCAGGGATGTCACACTATGGCAGAGCAGAGCTGCTTTCCTCCAGCTCCCTCTCCCATTCCTTCCACACCTGCTGGTGTCACCAGTTTCTCTGTGTTTGCTCCACAAAAGCCATTCTGGGCAGCAGTGACAGGCACACACCACTTTTCTGCTTTCCTGCCATTGCAGGGATAGCCTGCTGCAGAAGGCTGAAGCAGACACACTGCAACACATTTAGATTAGGATGCAGCAAATTAATTTTGCAAAATCCAGGGGACCTGGCAATGTGGCTCTTGTAAAATCATAAATGAAAATGTGATGGATTGCAGGCATTGATGTGATGAGGTACAGGCATTATGCAAGTGAATGTACATAACATTCTGTTCATTAATATTAACCTAACAGCACTTATCACTGGATATACAGACTGTGTCTTCAGTTGTTCACAGAAGCTTACAGGAGGATATAAAAATCTACCAGCTACTGATTATCATAAAAATAAACAATAATTTCTAGAAATTCTCAAGGCAAACTGAAGAGTGTGTGAGTCTTCCTTAACTAAGATGCTTAGAGAGTAGTCACAACAAAAATGCAAACTTGTGGGGCCATTTAATATTTTAACTTAGGCTAAGTGTAGAGGAGCAAATGTATTTACATATACAGGGTGTAAAATGTGGATGAAATTGAAAGCAAGGGCACAGAAAGTATGCCACAAAAAGATGAATTATTGGGGCATTACATTTTATTCTCCTGTTTCCATCAAAATTATGCAATAAAGGACAGCTTGAAAAATACAGAGTAAAAACAATCAAAGTGATAGCATATATAAGGGAATGTTTATATCTTATCAAGGTATAAAAGAGAAAACAGCCTTCTGTTGGCTTTGAAATATCCCCTTTCACTTTCAGTATCAATATTCATTATTAAAATCACTGCTTCTCAAATCCAGGGATTGAAACTGCTCTGATATCCTTCTATTTGTCTGATCCATCCACTCTCTCTCCATTAATCCATTTTTATGGGCTGACAAAGCATTGAAACTGGTAACAAAGCTGTTTTCAAGGAGTTTCAGAGTGTCAAAACTGACATGAACATTGAGCAATGCTGCAACATATGCTCACAGTATGCCTGGGAGCTTGAGGATGTAGCTGATGCTTCCTCCCCCTGAACAGGTGAGAGATAAGCAGGCTACAGAGGATTTTTAACCCACAGTCCATCAAGTAGAGATTTTGTACTTGTGGGTCCATCAGCTCCTCTGCTGCCATCACAAATATTTCCAAAACCATGCCTCTGTGGGTCAGGATGTTGTAAAAACACTGCTCCACCAGCAGCATATCCATGGATCTGATGCCCTTTTCTTGCTCTGGCTGCTCTTTATCTTCTAAACACCACCACAAAAGTCATCTCTATCTACATATGCTCCAGCACTTCACCCCACAGCAGTGCTCTGCTGGCTGGCCAGTGCCCCAGAGACAACTGCCAGCTGGCTGATAAAAACCAGGGCTTCCATTGCTGCCCCTGCTTTTTTACCTTTTTTTTTTTTCAGTAATCTCATTCCCTGTTCATTATGCATTCACCAGCCTGCCCAGAAAATAGTGAACACATGGTTTGCAAACTTACTCAAAAAACAAATAAATAATCATTTCTTCTTTCTTTATTTAGGAACCCAACCTAACACTGCTAAGAAATTATTTTTTTTTTTCTGCTATCATTGAGCACCATTATTCTGACATTTACTTTTCAGATCCTCTTCTTTGTCATTAAGACAGCCCAAGCAATACATCCTTTCTGGTATAGGTAAGCTGGAAAACTCACCTTTACAAGTGTGCCACAAGCCAGAGCATTAGCAAACTGCTCTGTAGTGGTGTTTCAGTGGCACAGGCTGGCAACACCCCTGTGCTGCAGCTCCTCAGCTCACCTCCTGATAAGTATTTTCATGAAGGATGACCATTTTAGTGGTGCTGGGGACTGTGAAGAATGTAAAACATCAGTGTGTGATGCACAGAATGAGCTAGAAGGAAACTGAATATGCATTTATGTAAGGAGTTGTAAACGCAAACTATGGAGCAGGGGCAGAATTTGACAGAAATTGAGAAGGAGAGGGGGAGTGGAAAGATCTGAGACTAGAGAAGCTCAAGAACCATGCACAGAGCACATGGCTCAGCCTGGCAGTGCAGCTGGTGCTTTGACACAGCAGCTGCCCTTGCAAAGGACCAGCTGCCTGCAGGTGAGAGAAGGAAAGCAAACAGTGTTAGGAACATTGGTGCTTCACTGAGGCTCGTGTGGCAGGTAACACTGGGGATGTGTGAAAGGCAGCAGGCTCACAGAGCAAACACTTGAGTACTCTCAGCTGGAACACACACCATGGTACCTGAAATATGACCATGCACCTGTCTTTTCTTCTTGCTAGGGCACATCTGCCTTCACACTCAGAGAATAACCTGGGCAATTGCATGGAGGGGTGATTCAAATAATTTTCACTTCTAAAAAAATTGTATAGCCCCTCAGTTGAGAGCCCCTTGCTCTCCAACTAGTAGCTCAAGTTTTAAGAGACAGTCATGGACCCATGGGTGTGGGTTGGAAGGAACCTTCAAGATTTTCTAGTTCCAGCCCCCTTGCCATGGGCAGGGACACCTTGCACTAGACCAAGTTGCTCAAAGCCCTATCCAACATAGCCTTGAACATTTCTGGGGTTGGGACCTCAACAACTTCTCTGGGCAACCTATTCCAGTGTCTCACCACTCTCACAGTAAAGAATTTCGTACTAATATCTACTCTAAATCTGCCTTCCTTCAGCTCATCCTGTCACTGCATGCCCTTGTATAAAGGGCATCATCATCGGGGAAAAAACTCAATTATTTGGCACTGTTAAAAGCAAAAATTGTTCATCAGAGTTGAGATCACCTGTACAACCTGAAAGCACCTCTAAGTCACTTCAAGAGATAAACTATGCCTCAAATCTGTCCTTCTGGCTATAGCCTGTTTCACCTATAGGCTAATAGACCTATAGAAAGTAATCTTTAGAACAGAAATGTTGTAATAAATAGGTAGAAATGGACTGTCCTACAAGCAGTGGGGCTAGACTCAGATTGTACTTCACACTGACTCTTTTTAGTTCCTTGGCTCACAGACACTGCAATGATCAGCCTTGCTTGTTGGTAGAAGGTAGCCAGCATTTGTGTTCCCTTGCATGTCTGGATTTTTTAGGAGGTTGGGGTTTTTTTGTTTGTTTGTTTGCTTTTGTTTAACATTTCTTTAAGAACTAAGACAGAGAGCACAGGTGAATGTTTTCAAGTGCACCCTGACAGAAACAATGCTGCTGAGATCTTGTTTTGCTGCTATGTGTGCAGGAACACTTTCTTTGTGAAAATCACTTCTCAGTTCTCTTCTTTTGCTTCACTTATTGGGATAATGTTTTGTGAAAGAGATTCCTAGAAGTTTATGCAAATATTGAAAACCTGGGATGTAAATTATGCCATTACTGTTAGCACCATCTCCCATCTCTATATACCTTCAAACATTACTATAGCCAAAGGTGTCATTCAAGATATGCCTCATGAGAAGGATTAAAACACTGTTGAAGAACCAATATCACAGAACAAAGAATTCTTGGGAATTCCTTCATCACTGAATCCTTCCTACCAGGAGTTAAGATTTGTCTGGGTGTTCACTCCAGCACATTAAAAATGTTTTGTCTTGTGTTAGATAATTATTACTAGAAAGATCCAGAGGCAGTTCTACTTATATAAAAGAGGAGATAAGAATAATTGCATAGACATTTTTTTCCCTTTGTCACAATGGAATTAACCCTTCTCACAGTGCAAAAAAAGTGCTTAAAATGATGGGAAGAGAAGGGGCTGTGCTGAACTCAGTGGGAAGAGGAGGGAGCAGCCACTCAGCACAAAAGCACACGATGTACCAGCCAGGGTTTGTGTGGGAAGTTAAACATTCTCTTCCTTTCCAGTCAGTCTTGGGCCTGGAAGACAATACAGCAGCTTCTTATTTCAGTTTTTAAAGCAAAATATGAGAACCCATTAGTTCCTCCTCAGTACACCTAGAGAGAGACAGCAAAGCTACAAGGAACAGTCGTGCATTTATGTGTTATCAGCACTAGAGCCTGCACCAATTGCCTTCTGAAGTTCATCTCCAAAAGCAGATACATCATTTGGACAAGAGCCAAGCTGTGTGTGAAGTCCAACTTGGTGGGAAACCTGCAGGCTGGGCTAGACCAGGACCCCAAATACTGCCTGCAAATGCAGCAGGCACTGATTTTAATCAGTGTACAGAGGATGATGAGGACTCTCAGGCCAGGGCATGCCCAAACTCACAGCTGAAGTTAGCACCAGCTAGCAGCAGTCTGTGTGGAGCATGTGAGCAAAGAAATTCACCCATGAGGAAACTAGGGTAGGCACATGCCTGTGACAATGAGGCAAAGTGGGATGCAATGTCCTGAGGAGCAGCAGAAAGCAAAGGAGATCTCACCATCATGGTGACAAAATGCTGGATCAGCAGACATCCACAACTTTTCCCACCTAGTACCTCCTTCCACAGTGACTGAGCAGTGGATTGAGTGGAAGACATCCAGAGGGGCACAGCAGCTGCTCCCAGTGAGGTAGGTGGGCTTGGAAAGGCAAATCCAGCATTGGAAAGTAGCTCCAAGGCCTCTTGTGTGAATTTTTAAAGTAATGATGAAGGGTTTGAAACAAACTGAAATACAGACTTTTGCTATGCTTAATCCATTCAAACATCCTGCAAGGTAGGTTATGTCATTCTTCAGCAGAAAAAAGTGTGAACTACAGTGTTTGATCTACAGGAGAGAAAAAGGGATTTATATTGAACTTTCCTGGACCTCAAATTGCTGAGGTACCTAAAAATCTGAATGCATCTTGAGAAAAGATGATAGCATATCTCTTGATCCATGAATAATTAATAAAATATTTCATATTAAGTTTTAATACAGTTCAAAAGTGTTTAATGCAGATTAAAAGGATTTAATATAGATCCAGGAGGTGTTCAAGGCCAGGCTGGATGTGGCCCTGAGCAACCTGAACTAGTGAGTGCCACCCCTGCCCATGGCAGGGAGGTTGAAACTAGGTGGTCTTTAAGGTCTCTTCCAACCCAAACCATCCCATGACTCTGTGATTCTAAAACAAAAATTCATGAAGTAGAAATGGGACAATTCAGTGTAAGTGTGCAATACAAGCTGTATATGACCTTTCCAGAGTTGTGAAAAAGAGAAACTGATAAACCTAACACAGCAATGGCAATAGTCATATTGAATTTCAAGCAAATACAGGGCCACAGTGTGTGTGTATGTTGAGTTTTACAGACCATTCACTCTGAAGATTTTCCCACATTGCACTGTAGTGTACAATCAAGTGATAGATAATGCCATGTAACCACAAAGCCTCAGGGAACCACTGATTATGATTGCCAGAGTCCACATCCCCCAAACCAGGAGACTTTTCAATTACACAGCTCTGTATTAAACATGCAATTGTCTTCCCACTGCACTCAGGAGAATTTGCCCATAGCCTGTGGGGAGCTGGCTGACCTTCTTTTTCTCCAGATGCCAAACAGCATTAATGGATTAGAAAACATACACAAGAGACATTCCTAAAAATACTTGTCAGTAAACAACAGCAGGCCTGCCACAGAGAATTATGCAACTGAGAGTGCAAGCCACAATATAGTTTCTGTATTAACAGGAGGCCAATACACTTAAATGCCCCAAAAGCACCAAACTAAGTGGAAAGTTTAGTTAGCTAGCTTTGGATATCCACACTTGCTGTCCATTCTTTCTTTTGTTCATACCCTATTCAAATTGTCATATTTCCTCTCTGCACACACTAGTACAGACAAACCTTTTTGTAGCAGCTAAAATATCTGAACTTTTTCATAGCTGCCAACCTGGACACCCTCTGCTCTCACAGGTCAGCTAATTCTTTCTATGGACAATTTATGTCCAGACCAAGATTTACTTTGCATGCTGGTTTTCCCTATTTACTTCAGCTTTCTCAGGGGACAAGTCACAATATTTCCTTCCCTCTGCAGAGCCAGTCCCTGTATTCATTAAATCCTTGGGGTAAGGTTGCCATCAACATAATTTCATCCCTAACGTTTTCAGGCTAAACTGAATGAAGCACAAATACAGCTCAAATCCTCTTTCCCTACAGTTACTCAGAATACATGACTTTGACTGAGGAATCATCCCACCTCCTTCCAAATCAGAGTGCTGATTTACACTCCATTAGAGTCCATCATCATTAATGGCTCTGCTCTCTCCTTTTCTGGGGGTGCAGGTCAAGAGATTGACAAAGATTTGAGGTTCCATCAAAACCACTCCAAGGTCCCATTTGTTCATTCTCATGCAAAATGCTCTAATGTCATCCCATTAATATTTAGCTACCAAAGCTGAAATGCCTGGAAATGATGCCAAAAGAAAGTTCTTTCAGAGTTCTTAATCACAGAAACCTTCTGGGAATTATTACTAGTTTGTGGTTGTGGCCAGTCCACCCAGGTTACTTATCCTAGCTGCAGTACCTCAAGCAACACATGATTTTAGCTCTAGAGATCTTTGTTCAAGCTCCTGCACAATCTCCCAGTGCAAAATCACACACCATAAGCACGGAGACCAGTGAAGAAGAAGAGAACAGGGAATGAGTATGAGCATTTAAGTAAAAAATCCTTCATGTCAAGAGTGAGTACAACTGGAGTAGATGGCCCAGAAAGGTTGTGGCCATTCCATCCTGGAGGATTTAAAAATTTGACTCAAAAAGAGTACCTGATCCTGCTTTGAGCAGGAGTCTGACCCAGATCCTGAGATCCAGAGATCACTTCCAGCCTGAATTTTGCTGTGATTCTTTACTCTCATGTGCACTGTTGTGCCTGGAATGGAGGATACCTGCACAGGAGCAGATGTGCCACAGTAAGATCCAACAGGACTCATTTTATCAGCCACGAAAGAACCACTTCCAGTTGTGTATAAGGAGAGGATACCATGAGCAGCATGGGAAGATACTTGGATTCCTAAAAGGCTTCTGATCCCAGTCCCAAATATAATGTAGCATTGAAGCTGCTGAGTATAAAAACTTCTGCAATTTGTTGTAAATGTGAGAAGCTTTGAAATTAAATATTTCTAACTTCTCTCACAACAAAGAGGCAATAATGGCCAACTTGCTTTCTGTGATGTTCAGGAGGGATACAGGAGGTATTAATGGTCTGTTAGACTCAAGTAAGAGACATTTACTTCATATCTATGGGTTTGGTTTTTTTTGCATTCAATAATAGGACAATATAAGGTCTACAGCCATGACATGAGTGCATGTCAGGTGTGATGCTCTCTTCTTGCAAGCACTGCCACCTTTTAACTAAACAACTATTTTGGGTACTTCTGGTGTTTCATTTCATGAGGTTCATGTCTGTGTTCTCCTGGAGGATTCCTTTCCTCCCTCTTGCATGTAATCACCCCATAAATATGGCACAATGTTGAATAACAATATGCAGTGCTGAAATCACACAAATCAGCAGAGGAATGTGTAATTTATGTGGGTCATTATAATTTAGCAATTGTCAGGAGCCATTTTTTGTGCTGAAAGCAAGCATTGTAACAAGTTTCAGGATTAAAAATCTCTGAAGCAACAACACTAAACAGTTTCTAAAAACAACCAATTTGATAAAGAGCAGAATTAATGAAACATAAATTTGGAGTTTCTCTCTTTCCTTTGTGGATTCTGATTGCTGATATAGGGTGAACCTCTCAGCACTTCTATCTACAAGGCTGTGTTCTCCTAAGTCTTTTAGGAATTTAAGAGCCAAGAGGTTTCCAAAGTTTTGTGAAAGGGGGTTGAAACTGAGCAAGTTAAAAATTTATTATGGGTTGTCTGATAAAAACACATGCACACAGAATAGGACTACACAGATCTTATTTCCTTCAGAAATCTAGGTATAAAAAAACAGGATATGAAAGTAAAACATGCCTTTGGAAGAAAGGTGGAAAATTATGAGGAGAAACTCAACATCTCATTTCTGGGAAAAGAAAACATTGCTTTAGAAAGGAAAAAAAGCAAAACTAAACAAAAATGAAAACTAAACAGAAGCAACCATTCTTGTCCTTAGATCAACTTCAACCATACCATGTCAGTGTGGTAAAAGAGAGGTATCAACACACATTGAAAGCTGCTGTGTTTTAAACTACACTTTATCTAAGAGCCTGATAAGCAAGGTGGGAAGAAAGGAATGGGGAATTTACAGCACCCCTTGGGGTTTCCATCACCTGAGATGACTTTGTTGCATCCTATTTGTGTTTGCTTTGCTTTGAAACAATGAAATCTCTTGAAGGCCCACTAAGAAATGCATCATCAGAGTATTTATTGTCTGCCATGAGTTCTATTGAGTATGTTTCAAGATAATAAGAGCAAAAAGTATCTCTCACCAAGACAGGCATTCATGAAATGCAGATATAAATAAGACAGCACTCTATCAGCAATTACAAATACACAAATGAGCCTTGTTTCACTGTGATACAAACGGTCAGGGATCAACTGAAGTCAAAAAATTCTCGTTGAATTTGTCAATTTACTGGTAAGTGGTAAAGCAAATAGAAAAAATAATTTGGGGTGGGGTAATAGATACATTTATATAACTGAAGATCTAGCATGTCACATCAAAATGTAACATTATATATCTATTTTACTCTCCACAATAAATTAGAATTTCACTTTCTGAAGAAAAGTTCGCTTTTTTTTCCAGAAATAAAAGTGTGAGTGGCACAGACACACAAAAAAAAAGATGTTTATGTGATGAAATACAGTTTTAAGGAACATGAATCAGGGCAACAGCTCATTTTTATTGCTGTTACTTTTACACATTAGTCACTGCCACAAGGTTTTCCTCCCCACGAAGTACATCCCCCCAAATCAGTACCCTGAATCACAGATCTTTCTGATTAGTTGCTTTTATTTAGCTGCCCCATAATCATTTGATTTTCTCCATTCAAGTGAAAGACAGATCTGTGATCCATCTGTTAAGTTATAGACCATAAGTTCCCATCTGTCATCCATGGATCAGTGGTGGTCCCCAGAGCAGTCTCTGTCTGTCTGCAGAGACTTGGCTGCTCTTTTGGTGCTGCCTTCTCCTCATCTCCAGCTGCTAAATCACATTAAAAGATGGGTTAAAAAATGCAGAAGTAAAAAAAAAATGAATAACATTACTTTTCCCTTGTTTTCCCTGTGAACAATTGCTTTAGCTGCTGAAGGGATGCTATTCAATTGTGAATGCACAGGGAAGAACCTCAGACATCTGCCTTTCTCAGGGACAGCTTTGTGCACCCAGATCCCTGCCAGAATCTGCAGCAAGGGCTGTGAGGTGCTCCTCCAGAAACTCAGGGCCCACGTTCAAGGGTCACACCATTAACTGGCTCACTGCTCATTGCTTCAACAGAAATATCTTCCCCTTCAGGGAAGAAAGAGATGTTCATCTGCTGCTGCACCCGAAGCACCAGCCCAGACCACAGCTGAGCAGTCTTGTGGCAACTCTCCATTTCCACAGTTTACAGCCTGGGGTGTGAAACATCATTTTGTTTACCTCAATCTGTTAACTGACGTAGTTCAGCAATTGCCACAGATTACACTCCTGCAGATGAGGAGCCAGTGGTGCATTTCAGCCCTTCCAGCTCATTCTGACCCCAGGCACAAGGTGACTTTGCCAAGCACCTACTCCTCGCTGTGTGACAGCCCACAGTGTGCCCCAGTGTCCCCTCTCCCCCAACCCAGCTGCCCCAGGCTCCCAGCCCCACCCACACCACAGCTGAACCAGCTCTCCAGCCCCCCACTCCCAGCCCAGCACCCTGCCTCCAGTTCTGCTTTGTTTTAAAATAGCTCAGGCCTCTGCATGCCCAATCCCCCACAGATGTTCTGACAGGGTAACTTCTTCAGCTATCACACCAAAACCTGACTGGGATCCTGAAAGAAATAACACAATCCCACTCTCACAGATACTGGAATTGTGTAATTCAGCCAGCATTCTCCAGGCTCTGCACATAATTTCAGCATTGCAGATTACAGATTACAGATTACAGATCAAACTGAGGATGCAAGAACATCTTAACCAATCAATATTTAATTTCACCTAAGAGCACTGAAGGGAAGGTGGGTGTGGCAGCAGATCTGTTACCAGATTTTACTCATATTTAACTCAGTGACATTTCCAATTTCAATGTGTGCCAAAATACCTTAAAGAGTTCTTGTGCACCTTGCCAAAGAAATATAGGCAAGAGCAGCTGGCAAAGGGGAGATTTAGGAGTTTGGGGAGTTGGTACATGATGTTTATTCTCCTCTGCACAGGAGAGACTGGCACATGTGGGTAAGCACCTGCAGCCTGCTGCCCACCTGGATCTCTTTGGTACAGAAATGTGTTTCTGTGGCCAGCAGCACATCACAGAGCAGTGCTGCTGACATCCATCATGACTTCTAAGAGCCCAGCACCAATGCACTGCTGGCTCTGGTGGGAGCATCCTTACACAAAGAGCTGGGACAGGGCTTCAGTTCATGGATATGGATTAACACAGAGCTCTGCTGCCAGTCCTCCCAGCAGCAACGTGTCTAAAAACAGGCTGATGTGGGAAAACTCTGGCACAAACTAAAATATCCCTTACTTAACTACTTCCAAAAGTGCTATTTCAAACCTGACCTTCTCATCCTTGGAGCACACTTACTGCCTAGTAAAACCAGACCTACTAACCAAATTTGAATTACAGCATGAGTGAAGGTGAATATGGTTGTAGGCATACACAGCAGTATCTTCTTGGGGTCCACTGTGCCAGGCTCAAGGTTCTTTGGCCACTTCAAATTCAGCATGCATTTTAGCACTTTATACAGCTTAATTCTGGATTAATAGGAGCCCAGAATATTCCACACACTAAATACGTGGAGCAACTGACAGCCAGTGCCCTCAGTGTCTCTCAGTTATTCACTTGAAACAAAAGGCTGAGCTTTGCCTGGGCTTTATGCTTTGCTAGCCTGGAATTAGCTTTTTGCCAGTCTCTAAAGACCAAAACTGATCTCATTCAAACTTTGGGAAAGATGGATCTGGCTCCCAGCCCTGTATTTCAAGGACACCTTTAATCTAGAGCTAGCAAAGGGTAGGGGGTTTCTTGTGCCAATTCCCTGCTTTCTCATCACCTAATGGAACAAAAAGAAGGAAAAACTATCTAGGTCCCAGGAATATCATCCTCACTTTCTTTTGAAAATAGATGATGAACCAATCAGGCTGTGAATGATAAACCACTCTCTTAAATAGATAAGAAGCAAATAGGCAAAGAGAAAATCATGTTATTAAGGGATAATACTGGGAAACTGAGTGACAGATGATTACCCAAACTTCATTTAATTTCAAATTTAGCATTTCTTTTATGCTCACTCCTATAATTTTTTTCTTTTTTCTATTGTTCCCATTCACTTTCTGGGGAAAAAAAAAACAAAAACGGTAGAGTCAAAATAGAGAATTTATCATCATATAAAGCAAAAATTAAACTACTCACAAAAAAAAATTAATACCTTGTCACAGGTCTCCAGGATTACATGTAGGGGCTCTCCTGGAGAAGCCAGGAGGCTGATACATGAACAGTTCAGTGCAGTTGGTACTTTTTTTTCTTCTCTACTTTTACTTTTTTAACTTTTTTTCTTTTACTTCTCTACTTTTGAGACTTGCTCTGGCTCTGTTCTCTGCTGCCCTGGAGCATGGGCAGAGCTAACATGTGCTCTTCTGTCCCAATAGTGCAGGCATCACTTCAGAAACTTCTGCTTGAAAGCACAAATGTAAAAATAAAAAGGTCTCACTTTGATTTCTTTTTTTCTTAAATTAACAAGATGAAACTTACTTGTGAGACAGATCAGTTCATTTTGCTGTTCATTTCCCCCTGAATAAACAGGAAATTTGACTGAGATTGTCTTGGCTTCATAGGACTGGTTAATTTATCCACATACAAAGGAAGGGCTAAATGCTGTTTTGGGTGGTCTGGCTAATTTCTGGGCACAGGGAGGGAAGGAGGGGAGGATTGATTTTACACCAAAATCCATGGAAGAGCAGCAATGTGCCTCTCATGTGGAAGCTGTCTATTTTAAAACTGCTGACCTGCAGCTCCATAACATCATACACTGCTCCTAAAAGAGCCAACACCAAACCTTCACTCACTTCTCTCTCCTGTACATTTGAAGACCCCAAAACCATCTTGTAGCTTCCAATCAAATGTACAGAGTACCCTTTGCTCTAAATTTTATCACCTTGAGCAAAAAGAAATCCTCATTCTCTCATCCTCCCCACTACCCTCACCTTAGTCCAAAGTGTTTTCTGTTCAGGGATGAGTAGCTTACAACCCCTTTCAATACAGTATTCAGCAGTTTTCCTATGCATGGTTTCATTCACTTGGCAGTTTTACAGCTGCTAATGCTACTGTGGATGCCATCCTTTTAAATAATGTCTGAAACTATTGTCATTTTACCCTCAGAAAGCATCAAGGTTATGTAGGTATACTGGTTTGTACATGAGCACACCATCCTCTAACCAAAAAGGGTCATTATATTGCTTTAAATAGTCTTTAATCCCAGCAACAAGGAAAGTATAAAAAAATTCCTTTTTATATACTTAATTAAGGCAAAAGACTCCTGCAATAATATCTATGATTTTCTGTGCATAGGGCATACAAAGTGATAAAATAAACATCACTTTAGTGCTGATACTTTTCATCAAAAGAATAATTCAATATGGAATGACATCAGCATTCCAACTAAGGTTTCTTCATTTGGCAAAACATTAAAGAAATGCTGTGAACTGATTTTTTCATTCAGTTGAGGTACCCAGGTAGCTCAAGTACCCAAGAAACATCTTATGATTTTTCAGATAAGATATTAGCTAGTAGGAAATGTGGGACAGACATAGATAAACTTAACAATTATTGATCAGTACCATGGAAAACAACTTTTTCTTTGTGGAAAATTCAGAGTACTAATAATCCTTAAAAGGATTCAGCCAATCAGGTTGTAAAGAACATCAGTAGGATTTTATTGAAATTAACCTTGCAACTCAGTATTTTTCATTTTTTGAGGGGGCTGCTGTTTTTTGCTCATTCAGGGGAGATATTTTGCTGAATATTATTTGATTTTTTTAACTGCATTACTGTTCTCAAATTCAGCTAAATTCTACATGACTGTAGGCAAGTAGTCCCTGCTGTAATGCAGAGGAACCTGGATAAAAGCAGGGGAGGAGGTCTTTGGGGAACACTGGTGCACATCAAGGGAAATACATGTACCTTGCCAGGAGTTAAACTCTGTGAATTTATGTGTTAAATGAATTCCAATACAACCACAACTCTGCAGATAAGAATATAATATAGACCCTTTCTAGTTAAAAATTGCTTCATCCTAGCATCTCCTGGGAGTAACACTTACAAGAAAGTCCCCTAGCAGTATTTCATTGGAAAAGCTTTACTGAGTTAGCTCATGGAAATACAAAGCAAGCTAAATAGAACTTCATTTGCCTTCTAGATATTGTAGCAGTTGTGTTCTTTGGGGGAACCTTTTACATTTACACCAAATTCTTTGGAATCTAGAACAAAAGAGAGATCCCATGTCCTCAGAGTGAAACTATAGAATAGAATTGAACCTGGAATTGAGCTTACATCTTTCTATAGTGAGAAAAAGAAATGGACCATTACTATGTCTTTCAGAACCCATCAAGTGGAATGGAGAACCAATGTAAAGCAGAACAGCTGCTGCTGACAAACTGCAGCAAAGAAATTCTGTTGTGAGGATACAGTAAATCAAAAACAATAAAAAGTAAAAAAAAGGGAAAACAAGCTGATGTGAACAGCCTGTTGTTCATTATCCTCTTGAGAAATATGTTCAGAGCACCACATTGCCAGAGATATTGAAGAATCAGTAATGCTTTGACATGTCTCTACATCATCCTGCTTACAACATAAGCACTACTCTTACTGTCAGTGAAACTTGGAATTACATTTCCATTTATTCACTTTGCCTACCAGAGAACAATAAGGTAAAAGCTTATTGCTATAAAGCTTGTGCACGACCAGGGTTGAGTGTAAAACTAACACTACACTATGTAACTACACTATTATTTGTGCTATGGTGCTACATTTTCTATCATGTACAGCTACAGTAATGCAAAGAAAACCAATACATCTACTCTCCACAGTTAATAGACAAAAAAGTCTAATCTGCCCATTTTGGTTTGCATTTTACCCTAAAACATCTTTGTAGAGCAAGTGTACATCTGAGCTGATATGATAAATAAGTTTCATCCATTTGTGCTGGACAGATGTGCTCCAAGAAGTGAGGCAATGTGTGGAGCAGGAGCAGGGCTCACACACATCTCAGCCTGGCTGGAAGCAGTGGGGGTGATGGTGGCAGCAGCACTGGGCAGAGGGAAGGTCACTGAGCCTGAGAGATGCTTTCCTGTACACATAAAACGTGCTCAGCTTCAATCTCAGCCTAAAAGAAGGAAAAGATGTCTTCAGCTTCTAAGCATATAAGCAAGTACTTCAGAAAGTGGATAAAGAGTTGCATGAGTGTATGTGTTAGACACATGCAGAGCTTTCACCCTGGGCTCCTGAAACAGCTGTTGTATATCTTCCCAACATTCACACACATGGTTTCTTAATAAATTAATTATCAATTAATTTCTCAAATACAAAAGCCACAACTAATGAAAACATCCCTATAAAGGTTACAGCAGGAAAACTTTACTATATAAATCCATGGTCCATCCACACCATGAACACGACACAGTTCTGATCTCCTCATCTTTAAGAAATATACAGAACTAGAAAACTTTCAGAGCAAAGCAGGAAAGGGAATCAGGTTCAAGACCAGTTTCTCTGTGAGGAAATAACTCCTTTGTAAACAAATGTTTCCATGGAAAGGAATTATTGATGGAGATGCAAAAGAAAGCTACAAAATCATTTGTGATCTGGAAAGAGTGGATAGGATGCAACTGTTCACTGCCTCTTCCCATATCAGAGCTGCAAATGAAGCTTCTAGGAATCATCTTAAAAAAGGATTTGGATTAGGGGAAGCTTGTGGTCCCTCACATATGGAGCAGCAGATCTGCAGAGCTCCTGAGAGATGACCCTGTGAACACAAAACACTGGTGAAGCTGTCAGGGAAGCTGCCCTTGTGAGAGGACTCCTTTGCTATGGGACACACAGGAACCCATCCAGCTCAGGAGGTGCCCAGTTGAAATAAGTGAATGTTAAGAAAATACAAGAGGGAAGTATTACAAATGCTTGGCCTGCTCCTGCACTTTCCTAGACAGTGATGTAATAGAGTACTTATGGACACAGTGGGTTACTGAATTTTGAACTAAATAGGCTGTTCATCTAAGCCAGGATGGCTCATTTTATTAGAGTGAGAGAAGGAAAATAGATATTTTTTCAACAGGAGAAAAAATACCAAAAAATTAGCTTGATTTATGATCAAAAATTCTTGTGCTTCACTTTAATGAAGAGAAAATGCATCAGTATCTATCCAGACTCCTGCTCTTTTTTTCAAACATTTTTTCCCATCAGAATGTAACCAGTATTCAGATTAAACACACTTCTAGCTCAGAAAACCAACATTTCACCACCACATCTTATCCTCAGCTCCTATTGACCAAGGGCTCAGCAGTCTTGAACTTCTGACTGCAGGATTGCAGAGGTAGGGAGGCACTCAAGCAATTTTCTACAAATATATTAGAAAAAGAACAATTATAAAGATTGCTACCTAACAAGAGTTATTTCATCATCAATATCTACATACTTCAAGTGTTTTCTGGCTACCCCCCTTCAAAGAGTATGTTGTGATCTTGCACTTTGAGAGCTGCTCTCAAAACCATTCTCCAGGAATGTTTCCTTTGTGTCAAAAGGGTTGCTAGGGAGCACAGAGGACTCTGCACATCCCAGGCTATAAGACAAATACAGTGCTCAGATCAGTGAAGTTCATTACCTGAGAGGGTTTTGTTCATTATAAAGAAACATTGATAAGCTTTCTGCATTTTCAGCTCTTGATAAATGATATAAAAATTATTTTTTGTAATATTTAAGTAGCAAAAACTGTGCTTAGGATCCTTTAATCTGACAATTGTGTAAAAAGATTACATAGAATATTAACTGCTCAAAATAAAATCATTAATTGTCTTGTTACCAAGATAGCCATCAGCTACATGGACATGGTGCCAGTGAACTGGCATAAAAGAGAGCTTTCAATGGGCAGGGGAGAAAGAAACAAGAGAAATAGTCAGGCTCTGTTCTAATTGCTTCAGTATTAAAATAACTGCAAAGGGAGATGAGCATGAGTCATTTTCTTTGGGGCCAAATTTTTCTAATTTTGAGTCACGTTGAGCAATACCATGCTGCATGTGTGGCTCTGCAGAAATCAATGCAAACTCATCAAGTATTATTCAGTGTTTATCAGAATACCTGCAGCTGGCTTGTAGAGTTTGAGAGTGAATTTTGAAACAAGTTTGGGATGAAGAAATAGATCATGGCATGGATAGGAGACTTTTTTCAGTGGCATCTTCTGGCATCAGAGAGGGTTCTTATTTCATTCCTATCTTTGTGCTTGGTTTCTAAACCTGCAGATTATCTCCCAAGTTTTCCCACAATTTAGATCATCTTTCACAAAGAGCAATCCCTCCCCCTGCCCTAAGAAAGAGGCTTTGATGCACTTGATTTTAAGACATTTTGGGACAAGTGAAGTGTTGAAGAGGGAAGCTAACCACTTTTTAAGGGAAGCTTGGAATCTGTAAACTGTCAAGCATTTGCAATTATAAATAAATAAATAAAAAAAACATTTGTTATTTGAGTTATCATAAATATTTGTTGATGTTCCTGTTCGTGCTAGAGACAGGGAGAGTATTTCTTCAGGTATGAACTGAAATAATTGCAGATTCAATAGAAAACTAAGAATCATTTACCGATAAACAAGTAGCTAACACTTGTCAATATTACAAAATAATTATGTCAGAAAGGTCTGACTTCCTTCTTTAAGATAACAACATTGATAAAGATCAGTGCTGGAATGATGTGTCCACTCCTGGGATAGATGTTCTCTAAAGGCATTAGGAAAACAGAGAGACTACAAGAACTATTTGAGAGTTGGACAAAATCCTTTACTGTGACAGACCAGACAAGACAGACTTTAATAACTCATTTGAAAAAGTACATTTAGAAAAGATCTGATTACAGTGCACAAATACTACCCTGGAAAGAGAACATCAGACAGGAAAGGCTGTGTAATATGCAGAGGGAAGATTATACAAGGATCAAGAGCTGAACCCTAAGCAAAATTAATCTACATTAAAAATAGGGCATCACTACTTAATTATGGGGTAAGAGGTTAATTACTGGGAAAAAAAAAAAAAATTTGAAAATAATCTGAGCACTGTACCCCACTGGGTGCCATTACAACAACATGCTGCTTCTAAAGCCAAGGTGTTGTCTTGTAACAGGGCAACTGGATGGGGCTGACAGACCTATGATGACAAGGTAGGATTAGCCTTAGTCAGCAATTTTGGTCTCAAAACCAGCAGTAAATAACAAGAATGAAAACTTAGGAAGCTGAAAAGTGTGCTTAATAATTTCTCTGCAGACTTCATGGAATCCCCACTCACCTGTACAAGCACTGCTGCTGGAATACCACAGTACTTAGGTGCAAATAGCCCAAAGAGCAATCTGCTGTAGTCATGCAAGGCAGAAAAATACAAACAAAAGTATTTCAGTTGCCTTTGTGCTTGAAGAAAATGTAAACAAGTTCCCAAATATTTTTCAGTGCTAACCTTTAGAATAAGAGAATAAAATATTAAAAAATTAAATAACTTGCATCTTAAAGTCCTTTAAATCAATTGATGCATCTGACTGATGGCTCATGATGGATGTACACAGGAATGGAAAGTACTTCAAATAGAATCTGAGTCTTTCTAAAACTCAGGGAATTGAAAGAAGAAATTTAAATAGACAGTTTTGCCTCTGTGTGACAAGATGAAGAAGGAAATGGCCTGGAAAGTCATTTCATAAATCCCAGATTTACACTTGAGGTTTTTAATGAAGTTGTGTCCAATTTTGTTTTAACAAGACAACTAATATGTGCTATTTTCGTGGAATTTATTGGAGGGAAGTGATTCAAGAAGATACTTATTAGACCTTGCCATTGATTTATATGATAATTATCTGATAATAATAATAATTTCTATGCTTCTGATAGCTTTAAATGTCATACATTGGACCTTTTTATTATTGTTAAAATTAATCCTTCCTGTTATCTATGACAAGAGGACATTGGGTAATTTTCTTCTTTCATTGCTATCATACCTCATTCTAAAAAAACTATCACTCTTCATCATCTAGCAACAAAAAATAGGATGCCTTTGCTTTTTAGGGCAGAAGAATGAGGTTTGGACTTAAAAGAGAAGCTAACATTTGTGTTTGCTATCTCACAATGGAAAGGACTTACTGAGCATGGCTTTAGTCCCATTTATTTAGCAGCTGCAAAGGCTTTGTCTCTTTAAAAGCCAGCTAGTATGAACTCAGTCTTGGGTACATGGGATTCAAATAAAAATGTAAGAACTAAGTTCTTGGTTTAATACCTCTTTCATTAAAAAGTAATGTTAAATATCATTATGTATATTGAACAAAGATAATGATGGCAAAAAGCATTAGCAGAGCACAGGGACATGTGCACTGCTTCTTCAGGGAGCAGTACACAACATACACAGATTGCTCACACACAAGAGCACCACTTCACCCACAGACTGCACTTCAGAGTGAGGAAGTAATTGCAATGTCTGCAACACTGCACAGCAGAGAACAGGATTGGAATTTCTGGAGCATTTGTCATAAACTACTAAAACCTATGAAAATGGAATAGAGGTTGGATGAAACCTAAATCCTTCATGAATTAGAGATGATAAAGGTGTTCCTCAGCCACAGAACTCCTCAAAAGCATAATAATGGCCATTCAAAATGCTTTAATCTCTGGGTGTCTCTGCACTTCCTTTGTGCCTGCAAGCTGCTGTGCACAGACCAAAATTGTTTGGCTACCATTTCCTTCTGAGCTTCCTACCAAGTCATGGAGAGAGCTCTCTGCCATTTCAGCACTCCAGCTTACAAGAAGGCTCTCTAGAGTTGGCTCAACAGTGGCTTTTTTCACTAAACAGCCCAAGCAAGTTGTGGCTTTTGTAACTTTGTCAGTGGCCCCATTTATTCCAGCATTTTTCCATGACAACAGGACTGAAGAGCTGCTTTCTTTTCTACATCTTTAGATGACACAGGCAGTGCTATGTTGCAGACTTCCATCTTGCTTAAAGACCCACACAAGATGAATAAACATAGATTTTTATCCTTTGAAAGTCAACTTTAAAATAAGAATAATCAACATATTTCTGTGACTGAGATTTTTATTGTTAGGCAAGACTTGGCAAGATAATGTGCTGCCTAGATCTAGGTTACTTCCCAAAGTTTGTTTTCATATTGATCAATTTACAATACAAAATTTGCTTTTCAGTTTAAGGAGTACATACAACAGGCTGTGATGTACAGTCTGAAATGAAGGAAAGCTATCCTTTGTGCAAGTAATCCTATCTTATCAAATCTGTCTTGCAAAAAAACAAGATGCAGAGAGTGATGGATGAGAAATAATTTACTGCCAAGATAACCTTAGCTTGACTGAGCCTTGTAAACTGCAGCTCTAAATTATTTATCAGACCTTACAGAGTTTGTCTTGGATTTGACAAATGTAGACATGTTAGGCAAAGGTCTAACTGAAATCTGTAATCACATGTATTTATATTTTGCTTCTGTTTTGCATCCTGCTGCCTCTACTAAAATGGAAAAGTTTAAAAATTGTGTTATGAAAAGTTTAGATTTTCTGTCTCCCTGAGTAGTAAAAGCATCATTGTCTAATCAATGGAAATAAAATTTCATATCCATGATGCTACCAACATTTTCTTAAACATAGCTCTCCTTTATTTATAAACAATTCCAGTGATAGACAGTTAACATTTTCTGATCATTATCTGCCACTGCCTACATTTTTCAAACTTGTTTACAGAATTGCTTTTGAAACTTCAAGAAACTGAAATAAGGTTTTTCCCTATCAACACAAAGCATGAGGAGTCATCAGTAAGGGAAGCAGTAAAGCTGGAGAGTGACAAAGTAAAACCCAAGCAACTGAGGGCTACAGATGGCTTTAAAATAAATGTAAGTACCTATTTGAATATGAAGAATTGCTTTTCTTGTTTTTATATGTTTGTAATAAATATGCAATAACAATTTAGCTGAATTTAAAATTCAGCAGAATCTGTAGCACATGTATTTTATGTACAAGACAATAAAAGTCCTTGAAATCTATGCACATCAACACTTGGAAATGTGGCCACATTAACTGTGTTCTGTCAGCAAAGGAAATCATTGTCTATTCTATTATGCTGGCTGAAATGCAGCAATGTGAATGCTAAAATGTCATTCAAGAGGACACAGAAATAGGAATCACAAAGTTCTGATCTTCTCACTGCTCATGAAGGTACAAACCTGAGATGACAAAGAAATGTCAAATTTTTGCAAATGTCACGCTTGAAAGGTTTGGAAATCTGTAGTCACTCTTCAGGTAAAGGCTTCACCTCTCCCATATTTTTTCATGTAATGAAATATTCTTATATTTCATTACAGAAAAAATGGCAAAGTAACACCAGAAAAGTTCAAAGCATATAGGAACACACAAAGAAATTAATGCTATATGAAGCAGATTCTAAATAGCTGATTCTGAAGGAAGCAATTCAGGTAACATAGCATCAGTAGGAATTACATTCATCCCTAAACAACATAGAGAGCAATGCCATTGTAAGAATGAGATTTACTAAATCAAAGGCTTTGATGTGCTAGGATGGGAAGAGTACAGACTTCTAAAAATTATCAAAATTGTACTGAATTTTAAAATAAAACCTTTTTTTGATTCTATTAAGTTTGCCTTTACCAATAGTAACAGAATTAACAAGTTTTTGAAGGCCTCTCTTCAATGTATGGATATTTGCGGGTTTATAGGTACATTCTTATTGAAATAAACTGTGCAGCAAAGCATCAAAATAAGAATTAAAGTGACCTTTCCTAAACATCCATACTGCACTGATATACTTTTCCCCACTGCATAATTAAATCAACTGGCTGAAACTAAATCAAGCAATAGGGGTGCCACCACTTACCTCATATGCAGTTTAATTTGGGGAAACAATCATTATCTTAAAGGTTTTCCTGGAAAGTGCATCAGATGTTAGCTCAGTTTAATGTCAGTGCTCACCATCCTGCATCTCTCTTCTTCTTTCCTGGTGTTTTTTTCTTTATAATAAAGCAGTTATAAATCACTGTCTGCAATGGAATTAAATCAAATGATGCATAACAAGTAAAAAGATCAGTGCCATAAAAACTGGCAGACTGGAAAAATATTAACATGAGTACATGACACATAGACAAGAAAAAGTAGTTTTGAACTTCATCAAGAATACAAAATACAGCATCACTGTAGCTACATGAATTTGGACCAGTCAAGATATTGGCAGTAATTTCAAAAGTGTGACACTTTGAAAGATTCCTCATGGGACTGAGACAACAGACCTTAATTGTTAGGTAGAGGTTAAGTAAAATTAGCCTAGGAGATTGCTCTGAACAGGCAGGAAAGGTGGAGTACTGAAAATCTCTCATTGTTCCATGGATTGCTTTATTAAAGAGTGAGTTAAATGCTGGTATTTGGGGTCCAGTCAAGACAGCCAGTAGATTACCTGTAACTCTTTCCTTGTACTAAAAAAAAAAAAAAAAAAAAAAAAAAAAAAAAAAAAAGCAGAACAAAAAGGAGCAACCTGGAGAGTAAATATTAGCTGTAGTACTATCGCCATGAGTTTCTTTTCTGTACTGTAATTTCTGTCTATCTTAATACTATGTTTGAGAAGCAATGATCCATAAAAGTAGCAATTATTTAATACTTGGATCACTGTGGTTCAGTGCTATTCCCCCACAACTTCTATATGTTCTGATTTGTAACTCAGGTAACACCACAAAAGACATTAATCACAACTCAAACAAAGCAAAGAGTTTCTTTTTCATCAAGGGAGGAGTACATGATTAAAACCAAACTTCTGTTTTAAATCTGCCTCCTGGAACTAAATATCATACTGCCACATAGAAAATAGCCATAAATCTCTGCAAAAGTTAAATGGAGAGTTTTACAGAATGATATTAATTCTGTATTTGCAAAATGCATTAGGAAATACCAGATTCAGTTTGATTATAGTTTTCTTTCAGATGTATAGCTTCACAGGAATGTCCTCATTCTGTAAAAATATATGTATTTCTCACTTCTGTGTGTGCATAGTGGACATCACTGGATTCTGCACATTCACAGTGGTAACCTCGTGAGGAAACTCCAAGTTATAATTTAATTAAACTCTTTGCTGAAAACATTACTGAGAGGTATAGTCACCACCTGTCTTTGAGCTTCATATCTCCCCATATTACTAGATTTAATTTAGCATTTTATTGCCATAAACAAAAACTAATTGATCTGTATCTGATTAATTGAAAATGTATTTATTATTTAAAGAATTAAAACTTACATCTCCCTTCATTATTCTCAACCCATTTTGTGGAGGTTTTGGAATGCCTCAGATTAGTTCCTTTCTTTGAAGACATAAAATAAAATTACTGTATTGTACTGTGAAATATTCTCATAAATCATACATAAGACATAGATGTCAAATAAATTAACACTGAATTTCCTTGCCTTTCGCTTTCATCTTTTTCCTTATTAGTTTGCCAACCATAATAACCCATAAGAGGTCCCTAAATTATAAGATTACTATTAGAATTCTGTTGCCTTACTTTTTGATGGAAAACTTTGCAGGTGTAAAATAGAAAGTGCACACTTCTGTGAGTCCTACAGAGCAGGCAGGTAGCTTGTGGAGAAGGGAAGGTGGGATTTGAACTCAAAACACTGAGATTCAGAAACAAATGCAGTTCATCACAGTTTAACAGCCAAACCAGGCTCAAACCACCAACCTTGGATTTCAAATTTTGGCTACCTCCACACAGAGCACATTTTTATTAAAAGAGATTGGTAATTGTTTTCTTGGATTCAAGTGCACATTTAGACTATGGAATCACTTCTCTCCTCCAAAGTAACTTTCAACAGCCCATGAAAAGGACAACACAAATATGGATATCAGATTAAACCTCATAATGTGTGGAAGATTTTCACCATAAGATTAAATAATTGGCAAGATTGAAAAACATGATTGAGCCTTGCATTTTCTCCCATCTCTGTTTTGTCTTGCTGCAGCTATTTTTTTAATGAGAAGTATTCAAAGGAGATTTTCACCTGGCCATGGCACACAACACCATGGAGATAGGGAGCTCCACCTGAGACACAGAAAACCTGGAGGTCATCACACACCCAGAAGACTAAAGGAAACTGCAGACAAGATAAAGCAGAAATCACTGGAACTGTATGTGTCTAGCAGACCTCCACAAAAACTACATTTTGAAAGACTTGGAAATTACATAAAGGAGGCATTATGTCTGAGCTTCTTTGTGAGCTCTAACTTTGTTACATTTCACTGATTCATAGTTATGGTTTGCTGATTTATAGTTAGTTTGCTTCACAAATCCTTTCACTGGGCTTACATGCCTGCAAGTCATGTTGGGCATCCCAGCTGCAGCTCTCTTCTGAGTTCATTTGTGGTCTTAACAGAAGACTGCTGACTGCTGTCAGAGGCTCCATGATTCTCCTAACAAAAGCAGAAATGTACCATGCAGAAAAAAAATTTGACATCTCACACATATTTAGAAGGCAACTGGCCTGCATACTCTGTCAGTGATAGAAACTGTTCCCCTGCCAGGGACCCTGTGGGAGTCCAGAGTATTCCTCTGGCTTCCCTGGAAGGTTTAAGACTCCCCTGGTGGGGTCCCCAAAGACCCTGGAATGAGACCCAGGTGTCTCAGGGGCTGGATTTAGCTCCTTGGAACAATTTACCAACATTGAGAGAAGAAATGCAAGCCGCAAAAATAAATAGAGTGTAAATTAGACTGTTAGAATGTAGAATTAGCAGATTTCTAGAATGTTTGTGATAAGGGACACATGGTCAACATGGAGAATTGGGGGTGTGGATATTCTTCCTCCTTCTTCTCCGTGTCATCCATGCTGGGTGACACGCTGGCACTTTTAGATTGGATGAGGACAGAGCTGGACCATGTAACAAAATTGTATTGTATTGGGGGTCATTTGTAAATACCTAGTACTTAATTTAGACTATAAAAGATAAGTCCTGCCTCTGCCAGGCGGATTCTGCCATGGACGTCTGGCGAGCAGACTGCTGTTCGCTGGACAAAGCATTCCTGAGATAAGGAAGAATAAACAACCATGAAAACCTCTAAGAACAGCCTCCTGCAGTCTCTCATTGATGGGCGTTGGAAAGAGCTGGGTTCCAGACCACCTGCATGTCCTCCAGAGGTGATCTCAGCTCTAAGGAGACACCTTGGGATGTGACAGGACCCCTCCACTTTCAGGTAATTCTATATATTTCTGCTTTGCCTAAACGAGTAAAATCAATGGGCTGAGGCTCAAAACAAGTCAGCTCTTCCATCTACAATATTCGTCCTGTCTCCAAATGGAAGCAAAGCTCCTGTGAGATAACACACAGCTCTATCTCTCAGGGCTGAAGAGAGGAGCTGCACAACCAGATTGGTGACAGTGCTCAGCCTTGCCTAGAAGCTCCCTGACCTCTGAAAGCTTCCCACCTCTCCTGTTGCTTTGCAGTGGTACTTTTGAACAGCTGACCAGCAGTACACTGCTCCATCTTCAGAGAGTAGTCCTCATTTCAGCAAATGCTTTATGTCCAGTTATAGTGTGCCATGACAAAACTCCACCTCACCCTGAAGATACAGCTGAGGTGAGCAGGCAGCTACCAGGATGCTCTCAGAGCCAGGCACAGTGTCTGCCTCAGGCACTGATCAGCACTGCTGCCTGCACAGCAGGAAACAGCAGAAAAGACAGAGAAAGGTAATCAGCTTGAGGAATGCTTAATGACATAAACTAGCCTAATCCCATAAAACTTCACAGCTGTGACTTGCAATAGTCATTATCTATACTTAAGGTGCTGATGCACTTGAGCAAGCTGAAGTACAGCTTATTACTGCTTAAAATACATTCATATTTTAACATTGTGAGAGTTGTGTTATTCTATATTCTATATCCTTTTTTTATGGGATCTTTACCTTATATGTGTCTGAACACAACAGCAGTATAAATCCTAGGGTACCACTAGTAGGCAAGGGATACTCCAAATGAAGTTCAAACTCATAAGCTAAAAGTCTGAAAAGCCTGATCTTTTAGTCCTGTCTTAGAGGTATAAATACTATATCTCATATTTGAATTAACAAAATCAAAAGCTATGAATTGTCATCAATTGCTTTGTCTAGTAAAATGCTGCCAAGCTAGTCATTATCAGGTCTTAACTGGTAGCACTTACTTTATGTTAGAGGGAAGAGGTGAATTCACCACTTTGAGGTGGCACAGAAAGCTTTTGCCAAGATAGACAATGCTGGTTAGCTGTGTGGAAATGTTACTGCAAGCATTTTAATATTAAAAATATCCTTGTATTGTACCTCCACTTGAGCAGTGGTTGCCACCCTAATTTTTCAAGCTTTCAAACTGACAAAGGAAAAACCAGATATCATAACATGGACATAGAACAATCAAAATGCAAAATGACCCTTTGCAAGTTGGGAAAGGAGTCAACCACAAGGCAATCTTCTCCAATACATTCATGTCATATCAAAATAATTAAAACATCACACCTGTCAAAGACATCAGTCATTTTCCTTTCTTGTGCACTGTTACTGCACCTACATTTTCACTCAATGTGGTAACTCTTCTGCTGCAAAAGCATTCAGGATCTTCCCAACTTCTCCTTAAATTCAATCTTCAGATTAAACCTACACCCCAGTCAAATTCAATGCTTCAACCTTCATGAAATATTTTCAGCCGTTTTCTACAGCAAAAGCAATAAGGACTCATATGTCTAAGGTCATTTTTAAGTTTTTGAACTGTTCAGTTATGCAGCAGGAGAAATGAAATTACTTTCAAGTATAAAACAAGCAGCTTGGAAGGAAAGGAAAATAATCTGAGAAGGGAAAGGTCAGAGTTGTGTTTCCAGGTTTTTAAATGGAAGTGCAAAGCATAAAGAGGTACAAACAAAGAGGTACAAATGGTCAGCAGAACAGGTCAAATATGTGTAAAATGAGATAATGTGATAATAATATTTTTTTGTTCCATTTTTAAATGCTCTTAGGATTTTTTATGTCAGCATCTTCTTCTGCTTCCTAGATAGATAACTCGATACATTGAACCTTTCTTTCCCTATGGAAAACAGTTTCTGGAACATAACTGAGGGTGTAATTCAAACAGTTGAAAATCATTTACCTTGAAAGCACAATTACGGATCATTAAATGTTGCTGGTGAGAAGCCTGTGTTTTTGCACCTTTCCCACTCTATTTTTTGCATGGACACCATCCACTTTCTATTTGCAGTTCCATGGGGATTGCAGCTGTGACAGTGGCTAATCCAGAGTGGGCTCTGCCTTCGATGAGCAAAAAGTTGTTTTGCAGCAGAGGAATCGAGTGCCCTGGTGGGAGTGGAAAGGAGAGAGGTCAGTGATCACCTGACAAACACTCAGTGCTGTGCAGCTGGAAGTCACAGCACCCACCAGCACTGCTTTAAGGCTGATTCTGAAGCCCCCAAAGCATGGGAGTTTGATTGACCTCTGCCTGCCCTGCAGCACCACGCTGTGCCCCACGAGGAGGAGCCCAGCCAGCCTTCACCCTGCCTGCACGTCTCACATCAGCTCCCCACAGCTCCAGCCTGCAAAAACAGCTTCTTTTGGATGCTGTGCTAAAGTGGAAGCACAGCACTCCCCAGCTGGGCAATAATATACTAGCACTGAAAATGTGAGGCTGGAACTGGAGGAAAAAGCTCCCAAATTCTGCTGCCTCAATGTGAATAATCAGAAAATAATTTAAACTTGCACTCCAAATATATTATTTAGATCCTGTTTGCTTGATTTTCTTAATATGACTGAAGTGATCAAAATCTCTCATTTACAATTTTCAGCTAATCCTTCCACATATGCTTTAGACATTGCAATCCTTTTCATAGATGGAGTCTAATACTTCCTTTGTAATTCATGGACGAGTTATCTTAATTGAAAAAATCAGGATAAATCACTCCACTTATGTGGAGTAGTCATTGTCTTAAATAATAATCACTGTGTCTGGATTCCATCACAATTTATTCTGCTACTGGGCACGCTGTTTTCTTCTTATTTTATTGGAAATACCTCTCCCATGGCCTCTGTGGAAATGAGAAAAACAATGCTTTTATAACAAATACATTTAGGTTTGTTTTTTTTTTGCAGTTTGTTCAATTCACTCTGCAGCACATTATATTTACTGCAGTTCAGGCCTGATCTCAGGAATCTTGGAGTGCACATATTCATCTGAAACAGAGAAGCATGTAATAAAGTGAATTTCCATGTATTTCCATAGTATAAAATTCTTTGCTTCATTGTTACTTTGCCTGATACAATTCCAGATAAATAAATGCACCAATAATTGCATTTGCTTATACTGAATGCTTGTCACACTCTTTATTTCACTCAGATAAAGTTGCAGGAAGCCTCCTCCTCCCTTACAAAGCTACACAGCATCAGCCACTAGGAGGGGACAGCAGCTGCCAGTGCTCTTTCCTTGAAAATATCACCTTACTGCCACCAGATCTGCTCATGGTTTTGCCTTCTAAAAGAGGTGTAAATTGTTCAAAGGCAAAAATATTATTAATAAGGGCCAGTTTCATCTGAGACACTAAGTTTATCATTCCAGTTCTTCATATAAGATTGCCTTCAGCAGCTCTGAGCAAGAATGTCTGCATCATTGAGATCTTTCTTATTTTTTCATATCTTAAATGATACACCTAGACATTTACTATGGAATATAGATGTTTGGAACACTGGAACATCTCTATCCTGTAAAGGTACATTTTAGGCAATGCATACCAATTGTAATTGACTACCTCTCTGTATTACAGCTCCTCTCTTCTTACATTAGACATAATTTAATAAAGATATTTTAAAAACAACAATGCACGTCTTGTATATTCAGATTAATAACTCATCTCTTTTAATGACTTTGATTATATTGGGTAAAAGAGAGTTGACTTGCAATGTTTTTCTTGGCTCTGATACCAGTTATGTATTTTCCCATTAAAAATTAAGCCTGTTTAGGCTGAGGTAAATAGAACCCGACTGTTTGATCTTAAGAAATACTGTGACCTTTTACACTGAGCTGAAGAAAATAATTAGCATGCTGCTCTACATTCCCTACTCTTCAATTCTGTCAAAAAGGCTCTGTGTAGTGAGGAGGATTGCTTGAGGTACTAAAAGCATGTTTATTTCATATTTATATTAATTCATTTTCTTTTAATTACTTTGTAGCAGCTTGATTATCATGATGAGTATAGCTTGGAAAGGAAAGCTGGTCCTGCAGAAAAGAAACCAATGTGAATTCTAAGATTTCAGTTCTAACTCAGCTGCTCATTTTTTGCTGCACTTCAGAAATTCTTTCAGAGTGTGTTCTCCAGTAAAATGAAGACTATTTCATCTTGGCTTCACCTCATTCTACCTTTGGGAGTTAGACAAACCATAGGGCAATGGGGCCCTTGGCACTGCAAGCACTACTGTTGTAAAAAGAGTTTTCTTTTGGCTGATAAAAAGCAGTTGGTGTCATTGGTAATTCTGGATTATGCAAATGCTAAAGATTTTTTATGTATAGAAGTATATATATATATATATATATATATAGTTTTTCAGTGCCAGGACATTTTTATTATAACACTAGTAGCAAACAAGATATTGTCTTTACTGCTGTAAAAAGTGTTCTCTTTCTCTTCCTGCCTCCCTATTTCTTGGTTTCTCAGTTCACCATTGCAGAGGAAATTACCCTCCATCCTAAAGTGAGTAATTTTCCTTATGTAGTTTTTGCACTGTAGTATTTTGGCAAAATTTGCTAAATTCTCTCTTTGTTCCATTCTCTCTGTTCAAAGAATACTCAGACAGGGAATTACAGAGCTTCCATCTGCTGACACTGGGAAAAGTGAGCTCTTCAAGAAATATCCTCTTCATCATTCCTTTCTAGTATCTCATCCTCTGTGAATATTAGCATCTTTCAGGAGGAAGGAAAGGGCTCTGTGTAGCACTGTAGGAAAGGGTAAAACAAGAGTTCAGCTGGGACCTTCTTCCCACTCTCCACCCTGGGGATGCCTTTACAACCTCCATAAGGATGTAGGTTGAGGACCAGTGATAGAGAGGAACCAGCTAAAGATGCAAATGACAATGCGGAGAAGCAGATGAACCAAAGAGTCAGGGTTGTCTGTAGTACTTGCAGCAGCCACAGCTGGATTTCTTCTCCTCAGTGCTGGCTGTACATGGATACCTCTGCTCTCTCTCTCACTTGCTGAAAATGTCCTTGCAGATGTACATTTCTCACTAGATCTCTTCCCATCTTTTCCCTGTCTCCCACCATCAGCCAAAAGGCTTATGCACAGTAAAATAACCCTCTTCACTAGTTCACTTCCACACAGAATTTACAAGCCTTTTATTTGATTTTTTTATATGCTTTACTCTTCCTTTATCCTTTTTCTTGTCCTGTTATAATGGGTAATAATAATGGGCATTTCACCCACAGGGATTATCTGCACCTCTGTACACAGTGAGATTCTAACACTGGCTGGTTTTCATCATGACCAGATTAAGCAGAGTGAGTGACATTAAACAGAGTACTGGAGGCTATGGCAGGCTGAGGAGCTGAGGGAGCTGGCTGATCACAGATGCTGGTGTGCAGCATGATGAAAGCAGCAGCCTCTCAGCCCAGGGACACGGGCTGCAGGCTGCCAGAGGAACAGGACACTATCTGTCCTGTCACACCATGCTGGCTATTAGAGTATGATGGCAGAGCTGAGAGTCAGTAAGTCACCCAGGAGGACTGCTCTGATGATGTCCATCACAAAAAGCTCTGCTTGTACTGAGCAGCTTCACAGCAAAAGAGACATCAAATGTGTCACTTCTGGAGTTAGTCAGTGCTTCCCTAACCAACTCAGGAACAAACTTGAAAGCAATCCTGCTGATTCAGTGGCATAGCAATTTTCTCATTGTTCCAAATGCAGATCCCTCACATGCTTACATAAATATACCCACCAGGATGATTTTTAAAATGTCTACCTCTTCTCTTGAGGGTTCACTTACAAAGTTGGCTGATATTACTGCATAAACAGAGAGCCCAATTCTCTTCTCACATACACTGATTATAGGCAAGAGCAATGCCTTTGGCTGGAATGGATGTATTTCTGAAAATCCACACATACATTTTAGCATCCTTAAGCTGAGTCAGATAGCTGATGTAAAGACAAAAGTGACCAAAAAAATCACAGTTCCCATACAGTAATAGTACTGGATTTCCTCTTGCTTCTAAAGGACAAAGATCTGGCTGTATCTCAGTGAGTGTGTGACATCAATGTACTGCAGCATCAGGAAAGGCAAATGAGACCTGGGGAGGTATAAATTGAGGTGTCTTCTTCCTCCAGGGAACATAATTACGCATTATTGTCCTAATGAAATTTCAACTGACATGCTGTGTTCTGTTCCCATCACTCATGCACAGAAATTATGAACTCCAACCATAGCAAACGCAGAGCAGAACATTCACATGACATCTTAGGACAAACTGATGAAGAGCACAGCTTGTTCACTTCAGCAAAATGAGGACTAAAGAGAATAATCCCACCCTAGAGACATATTAGGATGAAGGAAAATGCTCTTTTAACTGAAGAACAATGCTGGAAGAAAATCAACTTAATATATACCATCTAGAAATAATTAGGGGCTGGAAGCAGAAGTTGGCATCTGACAGTCATAGAAATGAAGCTGAGCATGGCTGGGGCAGAGCACTCTACATACAAGAGGTGTCAGGGATCAGTGTCACTGCTTTATGCCTGTTCCCCAAGATGTCAGTCAGAGCATAACAGTGAGCAGCCCTGGATGCTGTTCTTAAGAACCTTGTAGAAGTGCTTGGAGGTTTGCTTCTCGCTGGTTCGTTCCTATTTGTGTTTTCCTGGGCACCAAAATTGTGACAACGATGCAAATCTACCCATACTTGTGAATTCCAATAGTTCCAAATTAAAACCCTTGTTCTAATAAAATCTGCTTCCTCCAAACTGTTTTACACCTGAGGCTCGGGGAGGGAGGCAGAAGACGCGCAGCAAGAACTCTCACCACCGGCAGCTTGGGGGTTTGGCGGAGCGGCAGAGAGGGAGGAAACAAAAAAGGAAAAACGAATCAAACAAAAAATAAAAAATAAAAAAATCTCAAACCCAGTCCCATCTCCGCGCTGTGCGGGGCTCTTTGGGAGCCTGTGTCCGCTGCCCGGGGAGCGGGGTTACTCCGGGGCTGCCTCCAGCCTCGGGCGCCTCTGCCCGTCCCGCACGGCCACCCCCGCATGACTCAGGCGCTGTCTCACTCCCCGCCCGCCCCCGGTGCAAACTTCCCCCGGTAACTTTCGGGGGCCGGTTCCCCGCTCCCCGGTGGCAGGGGCGGGCACACACACACACACACACACACACACACACACACGCACACGCACACACACACACACACACACACACACACACACGCACACACACACGCACACACACACACACACACACGCACACCCTCATCCCCAGCCCCGCCGGAGCCACGGGCGGCGGTGCCGGGGGATGTCGTACTCGCCGCGTCAGCGGGAGCCCGGCGGCGATTGGGGGAGGCCGCCTTCTCCCCGCGGTCAGCAATTATAAAGTGCCGCCGCCGCCGCCCGCACACGCTCCGCAGCGGTGCCCGGCCCCGGCAGCGGGCTCGGCTCCGCGCCCCTCCGAGCTGCCAGCGGGCCCCCTCTGCCGCCTCCCCCGGGGCTCCTCAGCCTGCTCCGGCGCGCTATAAATAACAGTGGCTCCGAGGCTTCGGCGAGGCGCAGCTTCTTCCTCGGCGACTCTTGGGAGCCCCGAGGGCAGCGAGTGTGTGTGAGAGTGAGTGAGGGAGCTGCTCTGCCCGCGGCCGGGGGCTCTGCGGGGCTGGTGCCCGGCGTCGGGGGGCTGCTGGGGCATCCCGGGGGGAACCCTTCCCGGGAGGGGCCGGGATTCGCGGCGCGCCTCTTCTCCCCCTGTGGTGCCGGCTTCGGCAGGCGGGGAGGGATAAAAGGTTTGGATACGAGCACTTTCACCCAACGGGATCTTCTGTGCGCTCCAGCCTCCGGGTCAGCTCCTGCTCCCAGCGCAGGGCAGTTGCCTCTCAGCTGCCGAGCGCCTGCTGAGTTAAAGCTCCCGCTTACCTCGCAAGCGCGATCACCCCGGCTCTAAAGAGCGTGAGTTTAGCGGAGCTGGAGCCCTTCTCGCCGCCTTTCGCGGCTCCGAGGCTGGGGAGGCCGTGCCGGGGTGGGACGGGAGGAGGCGGCCGCCGGCTGACCTGTCCTTCTTGCAGCCCCATGGCGCTGCTGCTGAGACTCGGCTGCTCGCTGCTGGCCCTCAGCACCTGCCTGCTGCCCAGGGCCAGGGCCGACTGCGGCCGCGACTGCGCCGCCTGCGCCTACCGCCTGGGACCCCGCGCCGGCATCCACCCGCTGGTAAGGGCGCTGCGGCGGCATCCTCTGCGGATCCCGGCTCGGGAGGGAGGAAGGGCAGCGGGGAAAGCGGAGAGTAAGAAAAATGAATAGTGCGGGGAGTGACCGGGGTGGCTTGGAAGACTTTTTCTGAAGTGGAGAGAGAGGGAGAAGTGGGCAGAGGGCGAGGAGGGAGCGCTGAGACAAACCCGGAGCGCCCCGAGGAGCTCCGCGGGCAGCGAGGAAAGGGCCGAATGAAAACACAAAGAGGGAGGAAAATCCGACGGGAAAGGGCATCTCGGCATGGGAAGGAGGGGTGGCTGCCGGGCATCCCAGCTCCGACAGGACGAGGGAGCCCAGCAGAGCGCGGTGGAGCGTCCCGACACTTATCCACTGGTCCATGGTAAGGTGAGCTCTCTCCGGGCAGGATGGCCGTCGAGCTGAAAAGGTCTGCCTGAAATCTCACCGAAAAAAGCGGGTTTAAAGCCTGTTTGAGTAGCAGTACTTTAGCTGCTTCTCCTCTCTGCACGGTGCTGCACAGCGTTAGGGATGTGCCTGAGAAAGATACCGGCTTCTAAAACAAATGGTGCTTAATCCAGAATGAGGGAGACTGGGAGTGGGGGTTATCGGTAAACTTTACGATGTTGAAATTGTTTGGAAGAACAGTCACAGAGACAACTCAGCTTGACATTTAAAGATCAGGGTCAGCGAAAGCCTGGGGTCCTTCAGCCCTTCCTGAAGAAGGTGAGACCTCTGGCTTCCAGGTACTTTTCCAGTGGCATCGGTTGTTCCTGACCTCAAATACACAAGCATTGAGGCATCATGTCTCGGCACATCTAAATGGTCTTAAAAGTTTGTTCCTCTCATGTCACTGGTTACTTGGGATCATGCAAAAGGAAGAACTTGGCTCTCTAGCCTTACAGAGAATTAGGAGCCTCTGAGTACTTCTACTTACTCCAAAAGCTCAAGAACTCTTAACCATAGCATGCTCAGAAAGGCAATATTAATTTTTGGACAGCTGGCAAAATAGTTCCCTCTACCTTTTTATTTTTTTTTCTTTTTTTTTTTTTTTCTTTTTTCTTTTTTTTCCCCTCCTTTTCTTATATTAACTTTCAATCAAACTTTAATGTCAACTACGATAAAAAAAGGTAGTTTGCCATTATGAAGGGAGGGCTTTTCAGAGTATATCTGCACATCTGTATTGACAGTCTCTCTTCAGTAAGCATTAAAGGAAGAATCAGTCCTATTAGCTAAATAGGCAAAGGAGCAATGTAGCATACTTTGTGTCTGTTAAACATGTATGAATAATTCTTGGAAACTATTGTTTCTAGATATTAGTATCTAGTAACATAATAACTGAATTTTTCACACTGTATTTGTAAGATACCAGACTTTTTACACTGTTCCTGGTCACTCACGCTTACAGAGTATGTTCATCTGATAACAGGAGGTTATTAAAACTAACTGAGAGAGAGAGAGACCTATTCTTGCTTTGATTTAGAGCAATTCCAAAGATAGACTGAGCTGAAATCTTATTTTCTTTACAGCATGACTATAATATATAATAATAAGCATTTAGGGCCAGTTAAATTATTGTGTTGCAAAATATATTTAAACCCCTTCAATTTTCTTGTGACCATACTAAAGAAATCATATTTCAATTTCTCAGACTAAAGTCAGGCTCAAGAGACAGGTTGTGCAGTGGACAATGAACTATGAGAGAGAACTGTGCCAGAGTTTAATTTCACAGTTTAAAGTGTGTTAGGATCTTAGAACACATAATCTATAGTCAGAATGAGTGTTTCTCTTATTGAAAATATTTGATGGGTTTTTCTTTGCATGTTGTGGTATGAAAACCACAAGCAAGAAGAAAAAAAGTGGGACCACTTTATTTTACAACTGAAGGGTACAGCTGCACAAGAAATAAATCCCCCTAACACTAGAGAGATAATAGCAGCTAATATCTATTTATTTTCATCACAAGGCAGGTTATGAGATATGCATAAGGTACTGAAAGCTTTTTTTATGTGGTACCTGAATTTTTTTTAAATACAGTCAGGAACAACACAGCTTAGGATATTTTTCCCCCTCTTTGATGGTCACTGCTTTCCAGCTAGCAAATATGGAAATTTGATCCTGCCCTAAGAGAGCCTGTATTTCTATGTTTCTATTGGTACACGCTGGAATGATCTGTTCCACAAAGAGAAAAACTAATGGCAACACACAGCCTTTAAAGCTATGCAGTGTATTGAAGATACTGAACAGTACAGTACAGCTGGTTTCTTAGCAATGACCATGCTGTGCAACTTCTTTTCTAAAATTTCTGAATGATACTTTTATTTATGAAGACCGAATACGCTTCTGCACTTGTGTTATGAAGCAAACCACAATTGGTTTTTAGCTTCCCAGTAGTAAATTAAAAAAATAAATCATAGCTCACACGAGTGTAAGGGAGATACAAGAACTGTACTTGTGGCTTCCTTTGGAACAGAAACATAAGGGCAACCTTGACATAGAGGACCCACAATTCATAATATCTGGTAGTCTGTCACTTAGAGTGGAGACTACCTTGTCCTTCAGAGAGGGACATGAATAACTTCAAAACAGACAGGTACCAAATCAGCTGTTCCCAAAGAGCATTTCTTCCAAGCCACTCACAAAGAGAGGCTCACTTACGCTCTTTTATAAACAAGTAAATCTAAGATAAGGTCGTAGTGAGGTGATAGCTACTATCAAATCCTTCTCAGTAAACCACATCCATTTTTCAGGCATGTACACTAGAATGTGAAGGAAAACTGCCTTCTGCCAAAGCCTGGGAGACCTGCAAGGAGCTCTTGCAACTGGCAAAGCTGGATCTCCCTGAGGATGGCAACATTGCTCCGGGAGACAAGAAAGAGCTGGATGAGAGCCACCTGCTTGCGAAGAAGTACAGAGGCTTCATGAAAAGATATGGGGGGTTCATGAAGAAAATGGATGAGCTCTATCGGGCAGAGCCAGAGGATGAAGCTAATGGAGGAGAGATCCTGGCTAAGAGGTACGGAGGGTTCATGAAGAAAGACTCGGATGACGATGCCCTGGCCAACTCCTCTGATCTGCTGAAGGAGCTGCTGGGAGCAGGGGACAGCCCCGAGGCGGCGCACTATCGAGAGGCGAACGAGAACGACGGCGATGTCAGCAAAAGGTATGGAGGCTTCATGAGGAGCATAAAGCGCAGCCCCGAACTGGAAGATGAGGCCAAGGAGCTGCAAAAGAGATACGGTGGCTTCATGAGAAGAGTGGGCAGGCCAGAGTGGTGGCTGGATTACCAGAAACGATACGGTGGCTTTCTTAAGCGCTTTGCCGACTCCATTCTCCCTTCAGAAGAAGATGGGGAAACCTATTCCAAAGAAGTCCCAGAGATGGAAAAGAGATATGGTGGTTTTATGAGATTTTAATACCTTTCCCTTTATCCCTTTTTGTCCCCTAAATGAGAAAGACTGCCTTATTTGTCATAACTTATTGTAACGTGTTGCTTGTACTGTACAGTTTTTTACTGTCCTTGGTTAATGATGCAAACTGCAATTTGTTGTTCCAGGTTCTGTGTTCTTTCAAGTCAAATAACTGATTTCTGGTTTAGTCAACTTTCAGTCTGTATTGTAATTTCCATGCTAGAACTATTTTGATTACTGTATTCGTTTTCTTTTAAGAGGAACTACATCTACAGTAGAGTTGCTTAACTGTACATACAATAAATTCTTCATCCTAACTGCAAAAATTCTGAAGTGCTATTTCTTCTCTCTGTCATTTAATCAAATACCATCTCAATTTTTCCTTAAGCCATCAGAGCAATGCCAACCCTTTTTTCCATAATTACATAACTTGTAGTGCACACACAATAGTGGAAATATACTTTTGTCTTTAGTTTTCAGTTTCTTAGAACACTAGAATAATAATTTTAATCAGTTAACAGAATAAATACTTAAAGCCTAAATTTATAATTCGTAGTGTTCAACAATTGACATTAACAAAAGAAAAATCACAAGTGTGTTTGACTGCACTAAAAATTTCTCCAGTGTACAACACAGTGATGTGTTTGATTAATTACATCTTTGATATACATCCAGTATAGGATTGTACACTTGGCCTTAAAATAATAAGCACTCATTTAAAAAGTGGTAAGATTGTTTGTGCAAAATAAACATGACCAAAATGGCATAAAAATACCTGATTTTGCAGGGCACCTGACAGATGTTTTTCCATTAAATATCAGCTGCTATAAATCACTTTGGCTTACTGAAATATAGGAAACTGCTGGTCAGACTTCTCTGTTTCAAACAAAGGCAGTATAAATTAATCTGAGAACAAATAGAAAAGCCAACACTAACACTGTAGATCCTTTGCAATTTACACAGGTGGTGCTTACATCAAAGGCCAGATCCCATCCCAGAGTACAACTCCTTCCATAATTCTGACAATCCCCCACTATCCTTAGTCTGTGAGCAGTTTTCCCCCATGTACTACTACTAGTTACTGGTCACTTCCCACTTAAATTAACATGATGAAAATTGCCTTGACCACAGCACTGCCTAAAACCCTCCATGAGTCTCCATGTATCTGTATTTCAGTTTTGCACAGTACTGCCTATTTACAAAAATGGCAAAAGGTCTGACTTTACTTTAATTTCAAGGCAATGGAATTGTCTAGGTACTCATGACCTGTAAAAATTAACATGTGTTTCAAAATGCACTTGAAGGCCTCAAGACAAACAATTAGTTATGATGATTTTAGGCTTGGCCCTTAGAGGATGGGGTGGTCTGAAGTGGTCAAAATCTTGCCTGCTAAAGTGTAGAGTATTCCTTTTCCTTCAGCAAAAGACAAGGCACCTATTTTCCTCTTCCTGCTGTACAGAATTGATAATAGGAAATTTTTAAATCTAGAAAATACAGGTGCCTGGAGAAGCTCCATGGTGTCTTCAGGATTCATTTGTTTCCTATTACCTTCCTATAGAGTTCTTCAAGATGCTACCAGCCCCAGGAAAAGTCTTCCCATTCTTTCCTCCATTGCACCTGCCCATAGTGGGGAGAATGGCACATCCCCTGAGTGGTTTCATCCACAAGAACCTTGGGTTGTGCACACTTGGACTCTTCTGGAGCACAACCCACACCATCAGCAGCAGGTTTGCTTCAAATGTTCACTCCAGGAAGAGCTAAAACCACATCCTTAATATTTTGCTTCAACATTTAGTCTCTTCCATAAAAAGTTGTAATTTAAAACCTGTAATTCAGCCAAAGAGAGACCCTTGCTGGCTTTCAAACTAAAACCAGCATTGGTGTACTTGATGATGCAAACAGTTTACCAATTATTTTTACCCATCCTTCATAGTTAACAAAAACTCAATAATTTAATAAGGTGTAAAACCCCCAGATCTCAAGAGATCTAGTACATATATTGAAGAATGAAGTGTTTCGACCAACTAAACCTTTAAATTTATATCAATATGACACCTTTGCCACCATCTTTGTTTCCTTTTGAGCCCTAAAATCAAGAGCTGAACAAGGTTAGGTGATAAAATCTGGTTATGATTTTAATGAAGGTCCCTCCAGGTGCACAACATGCTGAAATAAGTACCAAAAATGCAGCAAAGATACATATATGATATAGGGCATGTAGAGTTCTGTAAGTTTAGAAAATTAGCACAATTGACAGTTAGAAACAGGTGATGAAGTAATCCTCCCTCTTGGTTCAACTCCTTCTGAACAACCTTCATTGCTAGCTGTTTATAGGGAAGTGTCTTGGGAAGGTGTCTTGACCTTGATTCCCATAGGAAGCGAGATTAGAACTGGCCCTCAGGAGTTTATCTAATAGGAGAAATACTGAAGTTAGGTAACTGTATTACTATATAATAACAGTCTACAGAGCTATGAATATATAGGAACAATATGTTAGAGTCAAAATCCTTTTGGCATCATCTTCCATGGCATACTCCTGCAAAAGCTGGCAGCCCACATCTTGGACAGGGGCACTCTTCACTGGGTTAAGAACTGTCTGGTTGGGCAGACCCAGAGAGTGGTGGTGCTGCATCAGTTAGCATCCAGTCATTAGTGGTGTCCCCCCAGGGATCAATGCTGGGGCCAGTCCTGTTTATTATCTTCACTGATGATCTGGAGGAGGGGATTGAGTCAGCAAATTCATGGATGACACCGAGTTGGGTGCAAGTGTCAATCTGCTGGAGGGTAGGAGGGCTCTGCAGAGGGACCTGGACAGGCTGGACAGATGGGCAGAATCCCAGTATGAGGTTTAACAAGGCCAAGCACTGGGTCCTGTGCTCTGCCACAACAGCCCCCTGCAGTGCTACAGGCTGGGGACAGAGTGGCAGGACAGCAGCCTGGCAGAGAGGGAGCTGGAGGCTCAGACTGACAGCTTCTGAACATGAGCCAGCAGTGTGCCCTTGGCCAAGAATGCCAACAGCATCCCGGCCTGTGTCAGCAATGGTGTGGCCAGCAGGACCAGGCAGTGATTGTCCCTCTGTGCTTGGCACTGGTGAGGCCACACCTTGAGTCCTGTGTCCAGCTCTGAGCCTCCTGGCTCAGGAAGGAATTTTAGGTGCTGGGGTGTGTCCAGAGAAACACAACGAAGCTGGTGAAGGGTCTGGAGTACAAGTCTGATGGGCATCAGAGGGAGCTGGGGAGGTTTAGCCTGGAGAGAAGGAGCCTCAGGGGAAACTTTATTGCAGTATACAGCCCTGAAAGGAGGTTGTGACCAGGAGGGGTTCAGCCTCTTCTCAAGGCAGCCAGCAACAGGACACAAGAATACAGCCTTGAGGTGCACCAGGGGAGGTTTAGGTTGGATGGTAGGAAGAATTTCTTTACAGAGAGGGTAAATAGATGTTAGAATGGGCTGCCCAGAAAGGTGAAACGCCTGGAAGTGTTTAAGGGAAGACTGCATGTGGCACTCTGTGCTGTGGTCTAGCTGAACAAGGTAGTGTTGGATCACAGGTTGGATTCAATGATCTCAGAGGTCTTTTCCAACTTAATTGATTCTGTGATTCTGTGAATTTGTATAGAAAAAACAAAAGCACTTGGTACAAACATCTAACTGGGATATATGCATGCAACCCAAAACTGGAGTGAGGCCATCCAAAGGGGAGTAAGTCTCTTCCAAGGCTGAACAGGGAGGAGGCAATGTACACAGAAAGGACATGTGACTTTGATTCTCAGAATGATATAGTAAAACTGAATAGTCCCCACTCTTTCCATTATAAATGAAAATAACTCCAGTCACACACTTTCTTGCTTTAATAATTTCAATGTTAAAGATGTGAAATTAGAATAAGATCTAATTCCTTCTGTTGATGTGGAATTTCTTGTTTTATGGCTTTCAGTTATGCCATCATTCAGACACTCTTTAAAGTGTTCCAACACTTTCAGTAATTAACATTTCAAATTAAACCAGCTTAAAATCTGCCAATGAATCAATCAAGATTTTCTGAATCACAAATCAAAAATGAGGTTGAAAATAGGATCTACTGAGCTGGGAAATGAAAAAAGGCATCTCAGCCTTGGTCTAGATTCTGAAAGGCTCCACTAATTTTCCTCTTACAATAGATTCCTAGAACTATCACTTCATCAGATTATTGAAATAGCTGAATTGCTTTATATAAATAAAAGCGGAAAGGAGGAAAGCCTGATGTCTAGAAAGAAAATTAATTACAAGAGTATTCTAAAGAAAGAAATGTCATTCTGAACCAAAACTAGGATTCTACATTTCCTTTTTCTGGCTTTTATCATTGTTCCAGAATAGAATCATTGATCTGAATATTAAGTATATTTTTAAAAAAAATTAATATGAAAAATGTATGCTGGAAGGGTCCAAACCAGTCAAAGAGATTAATGTCTCTTCATTAGGAACAAAAGGGGAAAAAAGATAGTCTAATTTAGGTTAGACAAGGATGAGTTGGGCTTTTTAATAGGAACTAACTACAGGAAGGAACAACAACAAAAAGTATTTCCTGAACTAAATGAAGTTCCCATACAGGAGAGAGAAAGAAGCTGATGAATACACTGATTTCTGAATACCAAACTATTTGCAGCTGAAGCTCTGCCTGAAAACCTAATCTTAAATCTTGGGATAATGAGCAAAGGCCATAAATCAATTTCCAAATTTCAGCTGAACTTGGTATATTCTGTGAGCTGAAATATGCAGAGCATAACTTTGAATTTCCTGTTTATTTCTAGTAAATTAAAATATAGTATGATACATAATAAATATAAATAACTATAAGGTTATTACTACAATCATTATTTTGTGATTATTTCTAAAGAGTTACGATAATTTACTTTATAATTGCTTATAACTATATCATAAATACAAGTAATTATAACATCTAATGTCGTTAGCTCTTTCAGATAATGTTTCCCAAGATAGAATCTTTAGAACAGAAACATGTTCTAATTTAATATACTGAAATAAGTATTATTATACTGTGTTCAACAGAGACTCTAAATATGCACTGGTTCATTTTAATTCTGAAGGGAACTTAATTAAGAAGAACCTAAATTTTCAGTTTATGGTCTATGAGGGTCTCTTTGTCATTAAGAGTGATTTTGGAGGCCTACACATAAGGCAAAATGACAAATTCATAGCTCAGCTATGTAATTTATATATACAACTCAGTGCCTCAGAAAGTTTTTCTTATAGCTTTGTTCCTCAAGCACTACAGTGATCAGCTGGACACAATAAATAAAATTCCTTTTTATACCAACAAGACCATGCCAGAACTTTCAAATTAGAAGCCAAATGAATGGTAAAGTTTTCTGACTCTGGGTTGCTGTGAGAATGAAGAAATTCCTGGAACAGGTTAGCTGGCCCTGAAACCTGTGACACCCCAAGCAGCATACTGTATTTCTGGTCTTTTAAAGCAGAAAAGAGGGATCTTAAAAATCACTCAGAGAACAGTGTAACCATTTCCCTCTCAGAGCCATAATGCTTCCATCCTTCTCTTCAGTTCCCAACAAGATGAGAGATTCAAGCATCACCCATGAGACTCCTCTACACGACTAAACTTTGCAGTCTGGTCTCTTTCTCAAACAGCACTTAGGCAGTGCACAGACTTCACCTCCTCCACTCCCTTTGAAATCCTACTACCTCTTGCAGAAATCCCTTTGTCAGCCTGCACTCACAGCCTTGGATTTAATTTCACCACCCACCACACTGAGGTTTGCTTTCTGCCTCAAACCATAAAAGACTAGTTTAATTGGAGAGTGACTGAGACCTTCAGTTCCAACTGCTAGCTCTGGAGGTTAGGTGGCTGTTCTTAGCTTTTCTGCTTTTAGCATTTTGATCGTGATCCTTTGCTCCCTGCAGTATTAAAAATAGTTCAACGTGTCAGCAGGAATACACTGGCTACATCAAACCTATATCATACCTGTAATTCATTCTATCATAGCTATATTGCAGTTACAAAGCTACATTATTCCATCCACCTGAGAAGGATGGGGAGTTATGGTCCTAGCTGTAAGCAAGGAACAGGGCTGCAAAGCCAACTGTAAATCATTAATCCAAGCATTCAATTACTAATGCCATCAGCCTCATTTAAAGCATTTAAACTGACAGTTGCATATCCAATTAACTGTTGCTATAGAAAATGAAAATGCTTAGAGGTATTTGACAGACAAATCTTTAGTGGCCCAGCAGGGATTTAGACTGAATTTGTTTAATTAGATTGTGACTTTACCTAAATTGATCATTTACTGTAATCCCTGCTGAAACTATGGAATGAAATCTCTCAAGGTTAAATAGTTGTCACAAAATCACTCTGCTAAAAGATTAGTTAAAAGCTCTGTACTGCTTCCTCAGGGAGAAGGATGGCATTTCCTTATGCACAGATCATGAGTGTTAAACCTCTTCATAGTTGTCCATGTCTGTCAGGACATACATGACCTTTACCTCTTGCCTCTCTGGCATTACTCTGTTTCTCAACACAGTCTTCCCCAGCCCATGTGAGTGCTCACAAGAGACCCTGTATTTCCCTAGTTTTTAAATGTTTGCACTGTTCAAATGAATGCACTGGCTTGCACTCCATTTGCAGTAAGATCTCTGTGCATTTGCCACAATTCATCACAATTCCAATCCATATAAAATTATAGGATACCAGATTATGAAAACCACTCCTACAGTCCTATGAGAATCTGCATCTTAACTTTTAGACTTAGTGTCCTGCAAAATATTCTAAAGCACTTATTCAGGCAATGTTTTTTTCTTGAGGAGACAATGACAGCAACAGCACAAATGATAGGCAATTTTTTCTTATCAAAGCAGCTGAAGCAGACAAGCCATATAAGCCTCTCCTAGTACATACAAACCAGAGTTTTTCCATCATGACCTGCAGTATAAATGGGTTTTACTGTGGGACTTTCACCTTTCTCTACATTTTCATCTCTGCAAATAACTAGCTGAAAAGGGCTGAAATTCCATGGGCACCACATTTCTCTATCTAGAAAAATGTTATTTGGAGGTACAACTTTTTTATTTTAATTTTTGTTAATACAGCATATCTGTCATGCTATGACAGCAATTGACACAGTTAATGTGACAAAGTCATTCTCAGAACATGATTAACTGATTCTTTGCCCATCAACCAGAAGAAAAGCTGTCAGCTTCCATCTGAACAGATGCAGTGGAAATTAATCAAAGCAAAGAACTTCTATGGAAGTCGTTGCATGCTTAAACTTTGCTAACCAAGCTGTTGATCAGCAGACTGAACACGGGATGTGTTTCACACCCAGGTATCCATCATACTGAATTTCTCTGTAGCAACTGAGACAAAAAGTCTGAAACAAGGTTCTCAGGCTAGATGAGTTCAGAAGTAATATCTTCTCCCTGTGGATTCTTCAGAGATCCTTTAGACTCCAGGAGTTTCACCATCACTGCATAAAATGAATCAGTCCCCAGCATCATGACCATTCAGAACATGTGGTGCCTGCAAATGCCTTTTAAACTCACCATCCTCATGTCCCAGCACCAAACCTTGTGGCCCCTCAAAAGGCTCAGGTCACTGGTGAAGCATGACCAAAATGGTGACAGCATGACAACAAATCTGCTCTACATTCATATAAATGTGAATACCATCATAATTTCTCAGCATCTTAATGAGAAGAGCATTTAAATTACTAAATTAAATTACTAAACCTTAACCTGAGTCAAAATAAATAGGCATAGTAGTGATAAAGATAAATTCTTAGAGGAAATCCTTTTCTGAATAATATCCCTCACTACTGAAGACACCCCATCCAGTTCTTGCACTGCTTTGAGGTGCTTTTGTGGTTTGCTGGCACTGTTAGGGTACTCCAGTTCTGGTCTCCTGGCTGCTCTTCCTCCTGGGATAATTATTCTCTGGTTAGTCATTTTCAGACTATTTGATTCTTCAAGTTCAGCAGGTGCATTAAGTCACACCTTGAGGAAACCAGCTATTCTAAAACTGCATTTTGTCAGCCTAAATGCCCAGGCATCCATCAGCACATCCCCATCCCCTTTTCACATTCCCCTTTCCACATTCACATTCAAAGTGCCCAATCCAACCCAGTCCCTGATCTCAGAAAGTGGTCTCAGAAACGGGATACTTCTTTCCCATATTCTCAAATACCATCTTTCCTTCCCCTCACTATCAGTCTCCCCATCACTACTATTATTTCCCCATTACTATTTGTGGACACTGCTGAAGGCCTAGGCAAAATCTGCCACGCCTTTTTCTCAAGTTCTAAGTCTTTTTCAGGCCATGAAACTTCCTCAGCCTCAGCTAAATTTTTTTCCCAAGCTAAAAACTCCTTTAATGTAAACACACACCAGAAAAAAAAAAAAAAAAAAAAAAAAAAAACCACCTGCACCACCTGCAAAGTCCATAAAAAAGCAAAAAAAAAAAAAAAAAAAGTGTCTCTTTCTCTAACCAATAATCTGTCTGTATTTTGTTTTGTACAAACTGCCTTATTTAAAGCAATAGCTTCCTTCAATAAATTGCTCTTTCTTGCACCAAGCAAAAAAGTGTCTTGTTGTTGTGTTCTCTTGCCGCTCCATAATCTTTCTTACAGCAACAACTATTAACCTGTACAGCTGCACAGTGACAGTGAATATTTAGTCAGGCTAAAAGAGATCAGGTAACCCATTTACTTTTAGTCCTCAGTACTACCACCACTTAAATAAGAACCCATTTTTTCAGCATACAAGAAAAAATGTAAATTATTAATGAGTACACTCAAATGCTATTATACCTACATGTAAATAAACAACCCATCTTAGTAAAATAGTCCAAATACTTGTCATTCAACTTAAAAAGAGTTAGAGAGGGTTATTTCAGCCTTTCAATTAATTGGGAGGAAGGGAATGCCATTTGACAGGAAGAACTGGTCAGACTACATGCAAAATGACTGTCTGACTAACTTAAAGAGGAGGCTATTCTCCTCCCTGGCTTCTTTTGGGGAATATAATATTTTACTCTGGGAAGCAAGGTTAGTTTTCTACATGTGACAAAAAATTTTATCCTTTTATCGTTTTGTCCCCAAGATACCTGTTTTTTCCCTTGTGAAGATCACAGCCAACATCAGCTTTTTCCCAAATGTTTCATATTTCCAGGGATGTGAGGCTCTGCAGTTTAAATTCCTGAGTGTCTTTGGACTCAGTAATGACAGGCTCTGTGCTCTGTGCCCTCTTCCTAGGGAATGTAGCATCAGCTGTGTGTTTTCACTGGACTGAAGCAGCAGAACCCTGGTGCCCTGCAGCTGGTGCCCTTACACCACACATGACTGTAATCTCTCAGGCACCACACCTGCATACTGCCAGGTCACAGAGCTGGAGCTGCTGAAGCACACACTGCAGCACCTGCTCAGGCACAGGGTGGAGCTGCCCTTTGACTGACATGGTAATTACAGACTGGCAGAACATTAAGCACCTGCAGGGTTAGATGTGGATGCAGATAAGCAACATCTTTGAGGATGAATGTGGCATGCACAGGCCTGCAGAGGGATCCCTGCACAGCTCTAGTGTCTCTGTAGGCTCACTGTAGGATGGCTGAAATCCATTAGCCAAGGATTCTGTACAGTACTGAAAGTTTTCCTTACATGCCTGTAAGTACAAACCCTCCCATAGCTGCAGCAGCCTATAGTTATCCCCTGGATCATGCCTCAGCAGTATTACAACAGCTACCTCATAAAATTAATTTTTAGTTCAGTGGAGATTAAATTAGTTTGGCTGACTGTGTGATGGAGTATATCAAATCAATTAAAAGACGAAAAAAAAACATAGGAAAGGAGGTCATCTGTGCTCCCTACTATTCCTCAGAAAGCAAGCAACTCATGCTTGACACAAGATCCAAGTTTTGTGAGCTAGAACTCCTGTTTTTCTTCATTTATAGGATGCACAGCCACTTCTTGCATATCTCTGATCAGCTTCATCTTGAGATAGGATGAGGGGTTCACTGCAGAGTGCATGCCTGGTGGGTGCTCCATGGTGGTCCTGAGTTTTGGCCAAAGCTGTTAGATCCAAGGGATACATTAAGTTAGTGCTGAGGATTTATTTCCTTCTGATGAATTGATAAAACTATTTTTTTTATTTCATTTAACATAACATAGATGTCTGGTGAGATTTCAGGCTGATGCCTTTGACCTCTATGGATCACAAGCATGTTTTGACACAGGAAACAATTGGAACTTTTCCTGCCATTCTGAAAGTTAAAATTATTGAAACTGGAGAGTTAAGGTTGTCACATACACTGTGTAGTAAGGGATTCCCACTTGTCATCTTGTATTCAACGTTGGATTACTCTAAAAAGTCAATCACATGACTTAATTCACTGTCACAGGCAGACACTATGTGCTTCTTTCTGGGTCCTTATAAACATGGACATTTTGTTTTTATTATATCAATTCACTAACTTCAACAAATGCTAGTGACCTACAGACAGGTTCTTTGTTCTCACCAGTATACCAGTGCTAAACAGTTTGCCTTTTGAGGAATTATGTATATTTGGGAGTTTTTCCTTCTTCTAAATATATAATTGCAAATTGCCACATGATTTCAACAACTACATTAATTGCTAGCACTGATTTGATATCAATGCATTTTGAATGTCAAATAAAATTCTTCCACAAATTCAGCACAGACCTAAAGAACTGTTAGACCCTGCAGAAATCAGTTTTGTCAGAAAATGTTAATATATCACTCGTCTGTATTTCTCAAAGAATTTATTTGTCACATCTGTTTACAGTGGATGAGTGGCTATATTAAATTTTAGAAAGATAAACCCAAGTCATTCAGTTGCCCAGTAAGATAATTATTTATCAAGCACTTTAATAAAGTAATCCTATTATATTAAATCCATATTTTTCTTTTTGGCAGTAGAATTTTCAGTTTTACGTGCTGATTATACACGGATGACTTATTAATATATTGATAAATACTTAATAACTGTTTATTAAAAGCTGTGGGATATAATAATTACCAGTAATTAATAACATATATTTAGAACACCTATTGCAGCTCATGTGTGAAGATACTTTTCGATACCATTCGTCTCAGCACCTTGCAAGTTAGCATCTTCACATTTTTAGTAACAAACAGTATTGCTCAATGTATAGTCCACCAGAAATACTCAAAAGGTCCAGCTGGCTTGAGGACAAGAGTAGTTCTCTAACCCTAACCTTTACAACCAATCAAAAAGACTAATAAAATGAATTATACTTTCAATTCCTATGCATGGCCATTAGTAGTTGTGACAATTTCATGCATCAAACAAGCATATACTCACTGAAACACTGTTATCTTTATCACCTTGACAATTGCAAACATGCCAGAGGATTTACATGATGAGGAAACCTCAGCCAAATCCCTCACTACATGGGTAGATTTTAGCATGTGTGTTTGACTGATTCTTATGCACATAAAGGAAGGATAGTGAATTATTTCAATAGACTTGCTTGATAGACTTGAGAGGCTTAATTTGACATGCCTCTGTGTTGGTTTTGGCTGGAGTAGTTTTCTTCACAGTGGCTGATTTGGGGCTTGGGTTTGGGTTTTTGTGCTGAACACAGCACAATGTAGAGATGCTTTGGTTGTTGCTGAGCAGGACTTGCACAGAGCCAAGGCCTTTTCTGCCTCTCCTGCTGCCATGAGTGCATGGGAGGAGACAGAGACAGGACACGTCACTCCAACTGACCAAGGAGATATTCCAGACCCTGTGGCATCATGTCCAGACAATGTGAGGGGAAGAAAGAGGAGGATGAGGGCCTTTGGTGTGATGACATTTGTTTTCCCAAACAACTATTACACATGATGGGGCTTTGCTGTCCTGGAGATGGCCAAACACCTGCCTGCCCATGGGAAACAGTGAATTAATTCCTTGCTTTGCTTTGCTTGTGTGCACACCTTTTGCTTTCTGTATTAAACTGTCTTTATCTCACTAGTTTTCTAGGTTTTGCACTCCCAGATCTCTCCCTGATCCCACTGGTGGGGAGTGAGCAAACAGCTGCATGGGGCTTGGTTGATGTCAGGTTAAACCACAACAGCCTCTTATGACATCTCTTAACTTCTCATAAAATGGAATGTGTATACAAAGTGTACAGAGGTGAACAGACATGCTGGTGAACTATCATTTTTTGGCATTCTTGGTTGTGTGGTTATCCCTGCTCTTGACATAGTTAGCGATGTACTTTTAACTTTTAGATTGGTCTATTTGTGCATTTGCCCTGTTTCCTAAGTTTAATAGATTTGTTATGATTAAAACAAAGGCCAGACATGTGAAAGTTTGTTACTGGAAGGTCAATAATAAAAATATCACTCACAGAACTATTTCTGTGGCTTCTCTAGCTGCAGCAGTTTTTTGTTGTTAAGGTTTTTTTCTTTCAGTGCAGTCAAATGTGGATGAGTTTCTGGTACAAATTCGAAGCTAATTGCAGAGAAAGATAAGTTTGGGGCAAGTGACCAATTACAGAGCATACATCAGTCAAGAGAATAAGTTTCTGATTGACAACAAAATTCAATGTTTCGAAACTCTGAGACAAAAAGCCACACAAATACTTAATTTCAAAAATGCCAAACAATTCTCTAAAGGAATCATCAAATCTAGCTGGAAGTGAGCAGAATGCAAACTATCCTAAATCACTCTGCATTCCCCAAGACCCTTGTCACTTACCATGTCCACTCTGTACCTCAAGATAACAATGAGCTGTAACATTCCACTACCACACCAAAGTGTCTAGTTCAGGTATATAAATTATTAATCATCATTGTCATTCTCATCACTTACAGGATGATAGCTGGCTGCTCCTTAGGTCAGTTCAGCACAAGAGTGAGGAAGTCATGTGTTTTCATACTTGCCTAAGCACATGCTTTGGAAACAGGATCCTCCTGCCAACTTAGAGCTTACCAAGTTCTGGTTGCAACACCGTTCCTCACCCATGTTGCTCACCTTGAAATGTCATCATAATAAACAAGCATCTTCCTGGCTTTGTTTCATAACCAGGAATTCATTGCTGAATCATTTCAGCTTCTCCTCACCGTAATCTGCTGCTTTTGCCATGTAATTACTGATTGCAGCATGAGACACTTGGAGTTAGGTTACCCACCTATTTTGCATTTCTTGGCACCTTGTTTGGATCCACAGCTCACTGAGGCTTTGAGAACTGCCTTCATCCTCCGTGGGCGTATTTCAGTTCCCCTTTGGCTAGCACCTAAATAGAATATTCAACAGTTAACTGTGCACGGAAACACATTCCTTCCATACAACTGTTTACACTGACAGAGTACAGTTTTCCACCATATTTCTTGGTGTAAATTACATCACATTTTGGGAGCTATCATTTTATCTCAGCTTAACAGAAAAATATCTTATGAATCCTCATAAACTGTAGTTTGAATGGTGTATACAACATAGATGTGTACATCAGAGCACACTGTGAATTTATTCCACTTTTTTCCTTTTATGATTTGCCAATTAGCAAGACCTCTAATGTAACTCATTTGAAATGCGAAGTACACCAAACAAGTAGTGTTCTTTTCATTGCCTTTTTACAAAAAAAGCCAATGTGGTGTGTGGAAGACGTCATGGTGATTGAGACAAGCTGGTGTCTCAAACAGAAGCACATTCTTACGGACCTAGGTATGTATGTGGCTTTCTATTCAAAAATAGTAATGATACAGTGGTGCAGGACTGTATCTTTAGAGTTGGATAATGCATGTATGGGAAACTGAGGGCCCACAAAAGTCATTTTAAAGGTGTGAAATGTTAATCAGGGGATTCACTGATTTAGGGCTCACACTTTTGATCATCATCTGCCTTCTGCTCCCATGCCGGAAAGCCAGAGAACAGTAATTTACGATATAAACTAAGAAGCGTTTAAGAAGTGTTTAACTTTGTACCTCCAGCGAAGCAGCAGCAGAGGGAGGAAAGAACACCTCGGCCAGGGGGGATGGAGCGGCCGGGAGGGATGGAGCGGACAGGAGGGATGGAGCGGCCGGGAGGGATGGAGCGGGCAGGAGGGATGGAGCGGCCGGGAGGGATGGAGCCAGGGGAGCCGGCCGGGCACGGGAGGGACACCGAGACAGCAGCAGCAGCAGCAGCAGCAGCAGCGGGATGTCCCGGCTGGGAGAGGGCGCTGCCGCCCGGCAGGAGCCCTGGGAATCGCTGGGAAGCTCCCGCAGCCGCCCAGCCGGGAAGCGCCGCCCGCCCGGCCCGCAGCCCGCACTCCCGGGCCGCCCCCGCACGGAGCCGGGCCCTGGGGCGGGATGGGCAGGGCCAGCCCAGCTCAGCCTGGTCCGGGCCGGCTGGCGGCTGCGGGACAGTCGGGAGCCGGCGGTGAGTGCGGCGGGACCGGGCGCAGAGAAGGGACGAGGATGTGACTGCTGGGGCAGGGCCGGGAGGGACCGTAGGTCCTACCCTATCCTATCCTATCCTATCCTATCCTATCCTATCCTATCCTATCCTATCCTATCCTATCCTATCCTATCCTATCCTATCCTATCCTATCCTATCCTATCCTATCCTATCCTATCCTATCCTATCCTCTATCCTATCCTATCCTATCCTATCCTATCCTATCCTATCCTATCCTAATCCTATCCTATCCTATATCCTATCCTAATCCTAATTCCTATCCTATCCTATCCTATCCTATCCTATCCTATCCTATCCTATCCTATCCTATCCTATATCCTATCCTATCCTATCCTATATCCTAGCCTAGCCTAGTCTATCCATCCTATCCTATCCAACCCAATCCACCAGGATGGTTTGAGATCTTCTTCTCCTGAGCCTCTGCTGTCCCGTCCCAAACACTATAAAGGGAGTGGTGCTGCCTAATGCAGGATGAACAGCAATGCTCCCAAGTGCCAGGCTTTTCCCTGGGGCTGGTCAGTTGCTGGCAAATGGGAATAATACGTGGTGTGATTTCAGCCGCACGCTGCTGGAAAGTACACACGGCGTGGGAACATCCCAGTTGCCTGGCTTCTGAAACAGGTCACATTTCCTGCTAAGAAGGACACCTTCCTTCCTAAGGTTGATATCACACCAGTGTGTTCAGTACTTTTTTGTTCAGCTAGCATCACCTTGCTGTGAAAGCAAAGTGCTCTACAGCTACTGCTGCAACATACCTGCCTAAAATGTATATTCCTAAACGATTTTAAAAACGGAGTTGGAAGCTGAGGAGCCCTGGTTGAAAGAGGTCCATAGGATCTAGAGGAAGACATTTGCTCTAATCCTACTAGTAAGGCAGCTTTCACAAAAAAATCTTTAATAATGCATTTTTCACCTGCACAGAAGAGCACTGCAAAAGAACTTGCTGTTTGAAGGTCAACCTCTTCTTTCTTTCAGTCAATACCCTGCTATTGTAACGTATTGTGTTCCTGCGTTTGCACAACAGAAGACTGGCGCTTGTACCTGAGAAATCATGTTCAACTTCAGATGCATCCATAAGTTACTACAGTACCTGAAATTTTTAATTTTTTTACTTATCGAGAACGCCTTCTGTTTATTTTCTCTACGCAAAAAATGTTATGCTGGTGAAATAGTACTTATTACTGGCTCTGCAAATGGGATTGGAAGGCAAGTTGCCTTAAAGCTGGCTCCTTTGGGAGTAACCTTGGTTCTTTGGGACATTGATGATGAAGGCAACAAAGAAACAAGCAGATTAGCGCAGCAAAATGGAGCTAACCGGGTGTTTGTCTACCACTGCGACTGCAGCAATAGGGAGGATGTCTATGAACAGGCAGACAAGGTAAGATCCGCATTTTTGCTTCTTTTTAATAGAATATCCTACAGAGTTTATTGCTGTTTATTGCTAGAAACCATACTATTCCCTAGAGGGAAATAATCATGTAGAGCAATGTATTCTCCTTTAGAATAGTTTCTAGATTAAACTGAAACTATAGTTGCTACAAAGTAACAGTTTAATCAGTTCTGTTGAGATTTATCCACTTCTGTTCTTCATTGTGACATGGGAATGTTTAGATTAAGAGCATGGTGAAACATGCAGCAGAGATTTTCTCCATGTATTAATCTATTTAGGCTTTCAGAGTTCTTTAAGATACCAATATATAATTTAAAAAGAAAAGAACAATCAGTGGATATTATAAAAGGGGGGTTCTTTCCTTTGCCTATTTGTTTTAGGAAACTGGAGTTCTTTTAAGGGTGATTTGGGATGTAATGTTTTCAGACATCATTAGGATGTGGCTGGTCTCCAGTCAAATCAATGATTTAGTGTCAGTTCCTTTCTTTGATGAATACAGGTGGAAAATAAGGCAAAGAAGGGCTCAATTTACAGTGAATCTCTTCTGCTGTGCTGACACAGCTTTGTGAACTATTGCCTTATTGTGATTATTGTCAGAGTTCAGAACTGGACATTGAAATAGCTTGATTTATTTTTACCTTTCCTTAAACTGCCAGAAACTTCTTTTCAGTGTAACTTCACCTAAAATCCAGTTAGCCACTCTGCAACTTCAGTGTAAACTTCTGTTAAATTCTCAGTGTATGTGCTTATATACATGTGCTTATACTCTTACGTCACATCTTTGACATTCTATGTCTGCAGGCATACATCAGAGGAATTAGCTAAATTATTTTATGATGTGAATGTTGATAGATTGTTTCAGAGTAGATTTAAAATGTAACATTAATTTTCTATGAGTTGTGGGTGGAAAGATGAAGACAAGGGGGGGGCTCAGCTCTTTGTTTTGTGGCTGCTGTTTCTAGCTTTAACCTAATCATATTAAGTCTTTCTAAGCAAGGTTATGAAAGTTTGAAACAACTTTTTTCCTCAAGAAATGTTCCTGTGGAAAAGTACTTCTAAAAGGTGAATTGAATTCAGGAACTGTAAGTATCTGGAACTGCAATTCTCATGCTTGCAAATCAGAAAGGATTTCTTTTACCCACACTCTTAAATAGCATGAGGGCCACAGCTCACTCACACTGTAAAGAAAAAAGAAACATTTTGAAATTATTTGTTTGCTCTTACTTTAGCAGAATCTCAAAAGGTTTGTCTTGTGCTCCCCAGTAATTTTTGATGTCCAAACACATTAACCAAATCAACCACGGGATTCCAGCCTGCAGAATTTGCTGTGCCCAAATCAGCAAACACAGTTCTGAAGTGCACAGACTGACCTGCCAACAGAAACTTAAAGAGCAGTTCAAAATTTAAAAATTGCTGTTAAGGTGTCAAATTATTGTTAATAACAGCAACATATTCACAGATACTTGTATGTATTGTTCAGTCCTGGTAGAGACAGAAATCTTCTTAGAAGAAGAGTTTTTCAACTGTGGCTCTCCTCTACTCTTGGAAATACCTGCATATTTTTCATTGGTAATATGAAAAAGCTTGAGCTTAGACACAGAAGAGAAAGCAATAGCAAGAAATTTAAATTAATTTCTTTTATTTGGTATACTCACTGCTGAAAAGCATAAGTATTTTCCCATAATCTAAGTATTGTTTCTAGGAAACAAAAGAGACCATTGAGATCTCTAAAGAAGAGGTTTTAGAACAAACTGGTCAAGTGAACAAGAACTAATTTTCTGAAAAAAGAGGTGTCCACCCGGGAATTCTGAAGGAATTAAACATGGATCTGGTGGGCTAGAAATGCAGAATGTGTCTTTTTCTATAATAGATGATCAAGCATAGTAAATCTGCCAGTCTTAAAGGGCACTTGAGAGAACACATACACACTATGAACCTCTCTTTTAGAAATCTAGTAAAAATTATGATAACAGAAGAATTAAAGGACACCTAAAAAATACATAATGTAGAATAATCAGCTTGACTTTTTCTAAATGGAAGCCAAGCTTCACACATATTTTGTAGTAGTGAGTAAACAGGACAGCCTATGCCATGATAAATAAAATGCTGCCATTGATGAAGACATGTTGCCATGATAAGAAAAAGAGGATCATCATATGGCCTGACTAAAAGAGTGGGGAAAAGTAGACGTGTTCCTCAAAGGAAGAATTGAGTATTCCTGCCATACTGAACAGTGTCTAGATTTGCATTCATTTATGTAGGTGGAAAGGTGCAAGTATCTGAGCCCTACTGTCAATGAGAAGGCCTGAACCTGGCACAGCTGGAGAAATATCAAACAAATCTTCACTGAATGCTAAGGCTCCCTCAGAGAGCCAAAGGAAGGTCAGATGTTGGGACACCAGATCCAATCACCTGTTTCCAAATTGCCAGACAGCAGCACACGTGGGATTTTAACATTTTTGTAGCCATAATATAATGTTTGAGACCTCAGATAATCATCCACCTTTAGCAGAGAAATCTGTGAGACTGATTCTTCATACTATAAGTAAATCTTGGCCATCTGCTTTGATATAAATCCAAATCATGGAACAAAATATTTTGATTTTCTTTTTGAAAACCTAAATGGAGCTAATGATGATTTTATCTACCTATTTTATGGTAGATGCCATTGTGCTCAGAGGATTGGTATCCCCCAGTTATCTGAGCTGAATTCATTCCAGTTCAGTAGAAACTATATAGAAAAGGGGTTGAGCAGGCTTGGCAGAGGAATGCAGGTTCTTACAATACCAAAGATAGGGGACTGGAAATATTCAGATTGCAATCAAAGCGTGCTCACAGTGCACACTAAAGCTTCATAATATTTGATCTTTGGGTTTTGTGGAAGCCAAAAGTATTCTGGAGTTCAGGGAGCAATTAGACAAATCTGGGGAGAGGGGCAGGTTGGAGAATCACTGGGATATATTAAAGACAGTGATATAGCTCTCTCAGAATATCTGAAGTTGAAGCATGTGAAAAGTTGAGACCTTAGAGCCTGGATCCTTTTTTCATTGCTTTCCACCATGAGACAAGGGCTGGGGGGCTTAGAAGGACCTTTGATCTGATGCAATACAACTGTTCTTGCATACTTATTTTTCGATACATATCGATAATTGTAAATATTACTGAACATTCTCATAAATGAAGCACAAGAGGCAAGGATATCTTCTAAAGCTTTCTGTTTATCTTTTTTTTTTCTTTTTATTCAGGTTAAAAAAGAAGTAGGGGATGTTACTGTTCTAATCAATAATGCTGGCATACTAATTGGGAAAAAGTTCTGTGATCTTACAGATGAAGATTTTGAAAAGACCCTCAGAATCAACTTCTTTTCTCAAGTCTGGGTAAAGTTTTTGTGAGTTTTTTACTCCTGAGTGAACAAAAGGTACAGACAAGTAGTTTGGTGTTAAAACCACAATGGTGGCATCTACCTTAAAAACTCAGCTAGCAATAGGGATGTGAAGGACCTTGACTGGGGCAATACATGTTTTCATGATCATCCTGTAACTGGAGACAGTCTCTCCAGTATGTCTCAGTAATGTTAACCCAAACCTGCCTGGGCACTCTGGTAAATCAAAGTTTGTGCAGCTGTATCATGAAACACGCCCTACCTGCAACAGCTGAGGTTGAAGGCAGTGCTGACATGATGGCATGTGACTTCTCTGCTCCTTTTGTTTCCTGGCATCTGACAGCTTTGCCTGAGAGACTTGCAGCATTCAGGGACACACAGCCACAGTTTACTGGCAGACTGAGCAGTGTTACATCTGGAGTTGGGCACCATGGTTTTAAAGGTCTCTTCCAGCCTAAATGATTCCATGATTTTATGCTGCACATGTTGGTCTTCAGGCTATGGTTTGATTTGTAGTCACCATCGGATTGAAGCTTTATTAATTTGTTTTGATTTTTTTTACCTCTGAAGGAATTCACAATTATTTGGGGTCTCAGTAGGTTTAGGATGGCTTTTTTGTGAGACAGTTACTATTGCCCCCTCTTGCACTTTTTGTGTATATGCCTGAGTGAACAGCCTGCATCGGGAAACAATAGAGCTTGGCAACTCCTTGTAAAAAGGCAGTTTTCAATGGAAAATCATTGCAGATAGAAATTCTCTAAGCACTCCCCAGCCACGCTGCATCGTTCTTCCAAATACTTGAGGAAAACAGACTGGGAGAGGTGTTCTCCCTGACAAGTCTGTAGAAACCCAGGGCAGGAGGAAAGTGATGTACTAGGCATTCACATCTGGAGTCTAATAGGATTCCTCAGCTACTGAAAAAAAATTGTTGCTGCTCTCATCTCTTATTTTTTCCCTCCCCCTTTGTAAAACACTAGTGTTCTTCCCAGTAAGCATCACCCACAGTGGTGTCCTGGAGAGCTGGAATTGTCAGGCAGCCCAGCTTGTAACAAAAAGGGCCCACAGACAGCGGAACTCTCTTCATGTCTTGACTTCTGGCTCCCTCTTGTGTACCAAACCTTCAGCGACAGTCAAATTGTGAGGAACCAGGAAAGCAGTGAAAATATAAACACTGCCACTTTTAATAATATGATTGTAATCCTGTTAGATCTTCAGACAGAGGGCAGTCATTCAAGGAAATGTTGTCTCTCATTTAAAAATTGTTACAGAGATAAAATGTCATTTGGGCTTCTTGTGTATTGAAGACCCAGAAAGCAAGTGGGGATAAAAGACCCAGAAAGACCTTTGTATCACCTAATTTTGGAATGAAACATTTTTGCTATGCCTATTTATAAGGGATATTTTAAAATAAATATATTTGTATTCTTTTAGACTCTCAAGGCCTTTCTTCCAGCCATGGTGGCCTGTAACCGTGGGCACCTGATTAGCACAGCCAGTGCAGCTGGATTAATGGGACTCTACAGGTTATCAGGTAATTATTATCAACTGCCATTACAAATTAGATCTACATACTAATCAGTTCCCTTGGACACCTCAGAAATGCTTGGCTTTGGCAGCCTGCACTGACAAGGACCTGTGGGTGCCAAAGGTGATGGTGTGCTGGAGTGTGATGGTGCCATGTGCCTCAGCAGAGCTCTCTGCAGATTTCACTGTCTGGTTATCTAACACTTTCTCATGACAGCTTTTCTGCAGGTGAGTGTTCAGAGACCTGAGACACACAGGGGTTATACCTGGAACTACACATTCAGTTGGAGTACGGTTTTTCAAGTGCAGAAAGCATTTTGGCAGAACTTTCAATAAAATTAATTTGAATTAAGTGTGATTTAAGCTATTAAAAGCTAAGTATTCTCAGCTGTTTCCCTCAGGAGAGCAGTCTGCTAGTCTAGACTATTTCATCAGTCTGGGTCTGCTGCCCAGTCTCTCCTCAAGCCTCTCTTACATGTTGATTGTATCTCTGAGGTCACCCTATGAGAACTTGAACTTCAGTGTAATAAGGATCTCTTGTTTCTTCTGCTGATTGATGGTGTTACTGTAGTGTTTATTTGCCACCTGTTACCTAGGGGTTTCCTTGATATAATACCAATATTTGGTATTGGTAATATAAGTCACATTCAACTTTCATTTTTAAGACTCTTGGGAGTGGGCCTTCCCATCCATGCATTATAACATTTTGCACCTTAGTTATGTATTTTTTTAGGTTGTGTGCTTCCATCATTCACTGCAAGTGAACTCCTGAAGAATAGCAAACTACTTCTGATGCCAGTCTTGGGAGTCTTTTAGCAAAATTGGATTTCATTGTATCTAACAACTCTTTTCACACACACTTGAAAAAGTTTTGGGAAATAACATGTAAGGCACTATATTAAATTCGTTTCTGAAAACTGGAAAACTGTAGAATAATTTGTGCAGGTGGCAATCTCTCAAGGTCTCTTGCTCCATATCCCCAGACAAAAACAGGCCCAGCTTAGGTCAGGTTGCACAGAGCTGTGTGAGGGCAAGTTTTGATTATCTCCAAGGATGGGGCTCCATATATTCATCAAACAATTAAAATCGGATGAGTTTCAGTCTTCCTGGGCAAATAAAATGGTATTGCAGTTGCAGAGCAAATCAGAAGCAATGGGCTGAAGCAGAATTTATAAGTAGGGTGGTTTTATTTTACCACTAGAAGTAGTTCTTTCTGAAATGTAACCTGTGATATTATGACATGTTGAAGACATTCTGAACTGAAAGAATGCCTGGTTGGTAAATGAGTATCTGGAAACCTACAGAAAATGCTGAATAAGCTCATTTGCCTATATCTTTCTATAGTGCACTGAAAAAAAAAAAAAACCAAACAAAAAAAAAAAAAAAAAAAAAAAAAACCAACAAAAAAAAAAAAACTTTATCCTTAGGCAACTGTGCATCATTCATGGGAAGTGCCATTAATCTCCAGAGTTAGGATCACCAATATGCTTCAAATACTAATTACAAGACTGTCAATGATAGAATTAAATGACATTGTGACTTAAATAGCATTACAAATAATTCAATTCTGTATATAGCTTTTACCGTGGTGCTTTTAAAATTTTGGATATTTCTCTTTTCTTCACTTTCTAGATTATTGTGCAAGTAAGAGTGCAGTCATTGGAATGATGGAAGCCATAAATTCAGAACTGTACCACGGAGGAAAACGCGACATTAAAACCACAATCATTTGCCCTTATTTTTTGAGTACTAGGTTAAGCAAAGGCTTCAAAAGCAAGTAAGTAAAGCTTAGATTTGTCTATTTCATATGTAAAATATAATTGCCACTCACTGGGTATATCATATTCAGGTTTTGGTTGGTGGATTTGATTTTCAATTCAGTATTTTTTCCCCATTGGCACTGACAACTATGACTTCTGACATAAAGAAATGCAAGTCTTGCATACAGTCAATAATGAGAACTGTGTAACAACCTCACAGTCAATGAACAGTTGGGGATACACAGCAATATTGAAGGGTTAAGGGAACCTTAATTATCAGGAGAGTGCTGATGTTCTCTGCCCTGAGTAATTTTGGCAGTGTAATTACAGTTATGGCTGTCAGGATACCCATGACCTGTGCTTATTAGCTGTGCCCTGCTGTCTGTGCTGGAGGTACTGTACTTCTGAGTGAGAACAGCTGTGGTGATGGTATCTGGTGGGTGGCTCTGTGATGCAGTGATGGGAGAGGCTGCAAGCACTGAGAGAGCCATTGCAGGAGCGCATCACCAGTGATTTTGGTTTTTCAGTGCTGTGCTCCGGCTTGCACCATTTATCATTGTGCAGCAGTGTGTGTTTGCAGAGCAGAGCCCTTCTCCTGGCTGGTGACAAATCTGGTCCTGGTCCATTTGGCTGTCACCTCAGCATTTACAGCAGAAAAGAACTGCTGGAGAGCAATGATGCATAGAACAGCACAGAGTATGGCTAAGCCTGGAAGTTTCCAAAGCTGCAGTCAGTGTGGGCATCAATTTCGTTGTGGTCAGCTTACAAAAAAGTCATTAAATTCACAGCATCATCAAAGTGTTTTCAATTTATTTTGATGATAGCACAAACAAAAAGTTTGGAGATTCCTTCTCAAGACTATTTGAAGGGAAAACGGGAAATGCATAAATTATTTAATTATGTATGTGTGTGTGTTTATCTTGAAAGTAAAGTTTTATAATTTCATAACCCCTTTTTTCTTGTTTTACAGGAGACCCTGTTTGTATCCTGTTTATGATCCAGAGTATGCAGCTAGCAGGATAGTGGATGCAATTAAAAAGGAAAAATTTTATCTGATCATGCCTCCAGCTGTATACTTACTTGGACTCAAAATGTAAGCATGTGACTTATCTTCTAGCATTACCTTCTTTCCTTTGTCATATGCCTGTAAAATCAGCAGGAAAGTTTAGTTGAAACAGTCCTTTAGTTAATATTACTGCAGTCAATCTAGTTATATGTTCCCAATTTTAAAGAAACAGCAGGTTTGGTTTTTTAATAGTCTAGGTGAATAACATTCCTCTGGCCTCTTCTGCCTCTAAGAAATGTTTTAAGCTGAATTTGGTATAGAAACTACAAAAAATTTCCCTGAGATGGTACACAGGGAGCATTGCCTGGTCTAGTACTGTCTGCTTCCAGTCCCTGCCACCATGGCAGGCTGGGCTTTCACAAAATATCTTGGTCTGTCATTCATTTTCCTGATTTGTAACATTGAAGTGCCAAATGTGCTACGGCCAGATGTTAGAAGTACTGAGCACATATAATGTATTTGTCATTTCTTTATTTATAGAGTACCTTTTAGGGAAAAAATAGGCTAATTCAATCTTTGTCTCATCAGTTTCCTTCCTAGAAAAGTAGTGTTATTCCTCGAGTCTTACGTTAAGTTCCCTGAGAGCATGGAAGAAGCCTATGGCCAGAAGAAAAAAGATTGAAACAAAAAGTATTCTGAAGACCTCAAGTGCCATCAAATTGTAAACATTTGCAGTAAAAAGTAATTTTAAATCATATTTATTCCTTGACAAAAAATTTACTTCTTTTATGCTATTTTACGTTGATCAGCGTGCCATTTAATTCTTCACAACTGTCTTTTAAGTTTTTATGTTTGGCAATTTTCTGAGAAATTTTTGAAAAATCACTAAAATTCAAAATTAATTTGGTATTATGTTGAGTGATCAAGTAACAACTTTGCATGGACTGTACTGTTTTCAGGCTGAAACTTCAATGAGGTATCCTGTTAATGTGGAACACAATTCCATTGTAAATCATGGAATAATAAAGACAGGAGGAATACCTCATTTATTCTTGGAAAATTATGGGTGAAATCTCTCCTTGTATTTGGAGAGAAGCCACACCCATGTTCTTCAACCTAAAGGTCCAAAAGAATTTAAAAAAATCCCCAATACCAGAAGTTTGGAGATTAGTTACAAAAAATATGTGCTGGTATTTAATTGATAGAAGTCAATCCTCATGTAAATTTTCAGAAAATGTGAACCTGAAATGTTCATAATTGGCTTAATTTAAAAACAAATAAATAAACTGCATAGCAGAATAGTGAATCTACAAAGCCTAGCTTATAAAACCCTAAGGAATTACAGAGAACATTTAACCGTCATCTATTGACCATGTTTGTCATCATAATTCAATTGGAATTAACTAAACTCATACTTACAAGCTCCCAGATACAAATAGTTATGAGTACACACTATTGAAATCCCTGTGTTTCCAAAGTATGCATGCATTCAATAAATTCTTTCATGTTCCTGTAGATACTACAGGGAAGCTTTTCTCTGAGAGGAGGAAAAAGCTATCTGAAGTTTGGCTCTTCAGAGACTTGCTCTCTTTGGAAAGAAGGATTTATTGATTTATATTAATTAAAACTCTCTAGGTGATGAGTAATTAAATATTATTTTCTTCTTATTAATGGGACAGCAAAGTCTAAATTGCTTCCTGAAAATACCCATCGTTTTATCAATTGCAGGCAAATACATTGAGTATTGGGATTCCCTTTTTGCATGAATGTTACTATTTGCCTCTAGATCTATGAACATTTTTAAAGTATGGTTACAGGAGTCAATGCAAATTGACATGACATCATGTTTGTGACTATACTGTGGGCCTGAACATCTTAATGTATAATTTCATTCCTGGTGCTGCAGAGCTTAAGAGCAGGGCTCACGAGGTGAGAAAAATATATTTAAAACTGATTTGTGAAACGACCTCACACTTGAAGTAGTATCACACTCTAGTGACATTAATATATGGTGGGCTATCCATTATTTAACTGTTAAAGGTTTCAGGATTAAATATTTGCAGGCAAGGAGCTCACTTTTCAGGATGCCTTTCTTATTTTCAGTTTTTTTAACTAAAGTATATCAATCTTACAACTTACATCTGCAGTTGTAAGTTCACCAACCATATAGGGAGGACATGAGAATATTAAGAACAATGTACCCTGTTTTCTAAGCTGTATTTCACCTATTCTGCACAGCCACCCTGCAAAACCTTATTCTGTATTGCAGCAACCTCAGCCAAGGGCTCTCTTGGCTCCATATTCTATTCAGGCTAATCTGCTTGTCTCAGAAAGGAATTTGTAAAGCTTATACTTTCTAAGTCTCACAGTGATCTGTTAGATCTTCTTATCAGTCCTAGAAATTAGTAACACACTCTTTTGTCTGAAATTACCAAGAAAATAGTTTCAGGATTTGGGGTTGTGTGGTGGTGGTTGTGGTAGTGTTGGTGGTGGTGTTTAGGGGGAAGAAGTTTCTCTTTTTCATACAGAAAATAAGTGTGATAGATCCAGTAATACAATTCATAAACTGTAATTCATGAACCGTAAGCCAAAACCTTCCCATTAAAGTTTATAAGATGCATTCGAATGGTGTTCCTGGTTTTTTTAATAGAAAATTGTCTTCATATTTCAAAATATAGTGGCACTTAAGAAGTATCTCAGAGTTATCAACAACTCCTGAGTATTGTGTCCTGTCTCTCTTTGAGGATTTAATCTTATTTGTAATTCCTCCATGACAAAACCATTTTAACAGGGGAAATTCTGTTACCACAGGAGCTGCAAATGAGACTGGAATACAGGTTATCTTAATTTTTCTCATTTTTTTCACACTCCTTTTTCTCTGCAAAACTGATGAAGAAAAGCCTGTTTTGCTGTATCAGTAGTGAGATAATCTGTGATGTCAGTTTCTTGCTCTTGTTTATGCCCATTGATACAGCATAGCTCTTCAGATCACATTTTCCATATAAAGGAAATTGCAGTATTGAGTATCTTAGGAAGAACATTATCAATTCAAATTATAAGCATTTTGAGAAAGAAACATTTTAATTATTCTGTGTCACTTTGTAATCTCAATCTTTGAATAAACCTTAGAGGCAATATGGTGCAACTTTAATTTCTCATTTATTTCATTCTTCTACATTACTTAGTTCCTCTTTTACTTCAGAGTTTAATGTTTCCACCCAAAATCATTGTGTTCCCTGTTCATTATTACAGCTTTTTATAGATGCTCAAGATCATCATTTATATACTTAAGCATGTAATAAAAGCCCAGAGACACTGAGATGCAAGTTGCAGCAAATCATAGAAGCTTTCCCAGAAATTCTGATATCTTGTTCTGCTTTATCGCCTGAATTGCCGTTGCCCCATTAAATTTGAAAACATTCCATATAAACCACCGTCTTTATAAAGGCCGGATCACCCTTTATGATTTTAGAAGGATGGGTTTTATAGAAGACACTCTAAGAATACTCAGAGCTAATTTGAGGCTAGTTTCATATACTAAAATGAAAGATATATTTCCCAATCCTGCAATATTTGAAGTGTTTTTCATTAGTAACTTGTATTTTCTCAGCCTCTCTCTCGAAATATGTTCAGTTCACAGTTCCCACAGGTTATGGGACAATTGTGGAGGGATAGATTTGATACTGGAAGTCAGGAAATTCCCTGTTTGTCTGTCACTACCTTTATCTTTGACCTAACTTGTACCCTGAGAAACATAACAAATAGTGAAAACTGCATAAACTATGTGTAAGTGTATGCTGTCCCTCTTTCATAATTACCTGCCCTGGGAAAAGGAGGCTTCATGCTTATACAATTTTTCATGGAAACTAGAAAAAGAATTTTCATCTCTTTACTTTTACACCTAGAGCAATGTTATTACTTTCTATATTGCCTGATGATTTTCAATATTTCATATAATTTCATAAGGAAATATCTGAAACAATCTGAAAAGCCCAGTTATTAACAGATCAAAATTCTACATTGATTACTATTATGGATTTCTCTAGTTTCTTTCTGTAGCCAGTACAATGCCTCTGCTCAATACTTCAGATTCTTCAGGATGCTACAGACTGCTAATAAAGAATGACTGTTTAATTTTAGAAAGAATTAATGCAGCTCTAATTGCCTTCTACCATTGCACAGAACTGTTGCTGCAGCCAAATAAATGGTATAAAAGGTAGCCTTCCACTTCATTAGCTAATCTCAGCTGGCAGCAGTGCCTGAGGTAGCAGTGATTTATAGAGTCACGAGGCACTGCTCAATGCTTTCACAAACTCCACGTTTCTGCCATGCTCATCGATCAAGAGCACTGTGCTGGTGGAAGGGCTGTTCTAGCAGTTGCTCTGTTGCTTCCTCCATAGCTTCTTTCTCAGAAATTTGGTTAACAAATGATATATCAATAGTTCCAATATCCATTTTGAGTGCATTTACACACTTACAGATACTTTCTTTTCTGCAACTGAATGGGCTGAGTAGAGCTGGCCTCAAGAGTCCATCATGTTGCCAGTCTGCCTAGGATGATATGCTAGGAGGTAACAGGAAATAAGGAATTAACTCCTACAGAACAGAAAAAGAAGCCAGAAAGTGTGGTAGTACTGAAATGATCTTTGAAAGCTACTTAAAGTGTGACAGCAAATAAATTAAAAGTAGGAAAGCAGGCTAGACCTGATGTCTACTTTGTTGTCTAAAGCCCTTTATTATCTATAGGTTGGATTTCCCTGGAAGCTGAAGGAATATCAGTGCCCTGACTGCTAAACTGGCAAATCTGAGAGTCCCCATAAAAATTAAGAAAAGACACATGATTCTAACCATGTCTGCAAAAGCAGGAGATGAGAGACCACAGTGTGGGACCATGCAGGAATGGAAACTAGAAGGAAACTTTTCCTCTTCAATATTTAAGCAATGTTACACTTGCCTTACATCTGTTTACCAGCTGGTAAACGGCTGGTGTTTATTTATTATGCATAGTTATTTAGTATATAATTTCATAGCAACTGATTTCTTATTTTGCAAAGGTTTTACAATGACTTTTTAATCAAATTTCCTTCCATTTGCATTTTTACAATTTGCTTCTCAAGGAAGGAAGATACTTTTTTCTCAAGGAAGGAAGATGCTTTTACGCAAAAGTCAGAAGCCACTGCAATAACTAAAGCAAGAATCAGAAAAATAAATGCCACTTCTTTTATATAAGGAACTAGTTTTTATAAATCAGCAGAGGCAACATACAGAATTCCTACATAAGGAAAAACCTCCTTAATTTGAGAATCATTGGACATATGTCACAATGGAAAACCTATATTATTTTAACCACACATAATAGCAACTGATGTATTGCTGGATAAATTCTCATCACACAAGCTCTGTAAATGAAAGGCATTTTCATCTTGGAGATGGCATCATGTCTAGTGATGATGATAACAACTAGTTTTAGTGGTTTGTATTCCACCACAGAAAAAATACCTTTAAAATAACTCCTTCAATACTATTGCAACACAGATGCATTCAGATACCTCTTAACATAACCTGATAAAATATCAAAAAGGGAAATGCAGAAGACTGTCATTAGAAGAATTTGATAGTACTACACTTGCAGCATTGTGTTGCTCTTGTACTATAATAAGATATGTCATCTTTCTGGGGAAATACGAGAAAGAAGCATTTCACATTAGGTGATACTGCATGCAACAAAGAGGTTATACATGTTCAATTCTTGAATGTACAAGCCTTCTTTTTGTCCTAGTATTTTTGTTTCCAGCTTTTTGCCTCTAGTTTTTTGCTTTCTTGTTAGAAAATTATCCTTAGTATTTATGTGCAGCTTTACAATTGTCTCAGAGACAGTTCAGTCACTGGTAAACTTCTTTGAAGCTTTTGTATCATTCTTATCACAGAATCACAGAATCACTAGGTTGAAAAGAGACATTCAAGATCATCAAGTTCAACCCATGCCCTAACACCTCAACTAAACCATGGCACCATGTGCCATATCCACAGCCTTTCCCCCAAAAAATAAAATCAGAACTTCAGATTGTATGAAAGGCAGTTTGCCTTAAACTGAGACACAGTGGATGTACTCTAGTGCTCTAGGTCACTGACAGAGAAAGCAAAAAGAGCAACTTAGGTTATCTGGAGAAAATTATGTGTAAGGAATGCTTGCCTAATAACAGGGCTGCAGAAGTAAGGAGGAAGGCCACAGAGGAGGGACAAGATTTCTTGCTTATGTGTTGTTATTCACTAAAGGAGTAAATCCTCCAAAATCACGTTTATTAAATTGTGACATTTGGGAAAGGGGATTAAACAAACAGGTCTGTGATCTTTTTCTAATTCAAGAAGTTGTAAAAAAACACTTTAACTGTGTCTGTAATAAATATCCTTGGAACATATTTCACTTTAAGCTTTCCCATAAAACATACTAGCTGCTTTGGTCAAAGATCAGAATTGGCTGTAAAAATTGAAGTTTTTTCCCTTTGTCTGGCTGAGACTCAGAATTTCCAAAGGGTACCAAGAAAGAAAAAGGAGCAGGAAACTTCTGGTTTTGCCCTTTCTGTTTAGCCAAATGTGTATGAGCAGCAGTGGCTGATATACTGTGGTTTCAGGGTGTGTCTAGGATCCAGGACAGCGTGAGGCTCTCACAGACCCTCAGCCTTGCTGCCTTCTGCCTGTGTGGCACAAGAAGGGTGAAGCTCTGCTTGTGGTGTTCACCAGAGTTACAGCACAAAGACCCAGCAGGCTCTGCCTTCACTGGGCTCTTCTACCACACCTCTCATCAGCTTTGCTGTCTGGCACCTAGATGTTGCTGAAATCTAACAGCCAAACAATAATCCATTGATTGCGAAAATGGAAAAAAATCCATTTGTGAACTCTCATGGCTTGTAAATGATGCCCAATTTCAAAGACTCTTTCTTAAAAGGAATACGTATCTCCAGATATATTTATTTCAGCCTGTCATAGTCAGAAAGAACCACTTTGCCTAAAACTGTAAGTCACAACAAGACAAATGAAAAGCAACAAAATAGAAAACTAAATGGAAAAATGTTTTTAGCACCTTTGCCAAATCCATGTGCAAACTCTCAGGCATGGGAAAGCATTTTTATTTTCTTCCCTAAAATACGCTTTTAAGCAAAGGGCAGCAAGGAATTACTGACTTGAGCCACAGTTTTGGTAGAAAGAGCCAACAATTTGGCAGAAAGCAGATTTGTCCTGAGTAGATATTGGCAGAATAAATTACATCAGTGATACAAGCAACCTCCTGCTTCTACACAAATGTGGAAAAAAAAATACAGATATTTGCAGTCAGTTTGAGAAAAATGTATCAGAAGGTACTGGATGACAATGTGTCTCCAAACAATGTAATGCTCAGCAGAAATATTCTGAAAAAAATGGCTATTTCAGTAACAATACACATTTCCATTTATGCAAAACTGTTCCTACAAGTCTGATAAATGCCTAGCTGACTGCTGGTCCACAGTTTAACTTTTCCCATCCTGAAAAAAGAAAAAAAAAAAGGAACCAAGGAAAGAATAGGTAACTCAGAAAAAGGGAAAGTGCGTTTGAAGTTGGCACAAACAGGACAGGCTAGTGTTTGGAAGGACAATTTCTCTGAAAAATTCTGCCTCACAATATTAAGAAAAGTTGTCTGCCCTGCCAGTAAAATTCTCTAACTGAACTAAAAATACAGAGGGAGTTGGTATTTTTTTTAACCAATCATTGTGAAACAGATTTGATTAATAAATTTCAAACATACAGCATTTTTCTAGATGTCCTATTTTTCCTCACAGAAAAAGCACAGAATAAACAATGCTAATTAAATCTATTTGAATCTTTCCTGATTTTCACTTCTTAATAACATGATGGCATTTACTTTGCTAACACACAAACATCTTCCTTTTAATCACCAACTATCCTGTAAGGTCCCTCCAAAGCCTAAGCAGCAGAACAAATATTCCTGATGGTGCTACTTTGAATTCAAAGTACATTACATAGAATTGGAGCACACTTTAAAATAAAAATTGAACTGTGTAGCACTTGCTTATTTAAACCAAAATGTATTTGCTCACCTGAATGATCCTGCAGCAGTAAATAAGTGATCCGTCTCATTTAATTTTAGTTATCTGGAGGTGAAGTGGCAGATCCAAACTACTTATTTCACTGCCTGATTGCTTTCTGAGAGCAGCAATTTATTTCCACCAGCAGATGAGGAAGTCTGGATGGATTTCCTATCCTGACATATCCATTTAATTGTTTAAAAATGGAGTAAAGGAATTTCAACCTATATTGTTACTATCAGCTGAAATATTTGGACATTTAATATGCATCACAAAACAGACAGGAATGATGCAGCTAATTTATATCTAAGTTTAAATGCATTAAATATATAACTATACCTGCATATATACTATAATTACATGTAATGCCAAAACATCACCATGCTGTTGATATGTTGGATTATACCTTCTTTCTTCACTTCATAGATTAGCAATTACTTATAACTAATAAACTTGTACTGATTGGGCAAGCTGGAAACAATGCATTCTGAGTTGAGTGCAGCAGGCAATTGAAACACCAGATGTCTTCCCTATGGCTACTGAATTAGCAATAGGTGTTCAAACTGATATTTCAGGTAAAAACCTTTTTCTTGTAAAATCTGTCTCACATCACCCATTTCCCATGGAGATCAATGTGAAGTGAAAGGTTTTTGCACTTAAGAGGATATCATCCTCAATAATGCTGCTGAGGTTAGGAATGAGTACTTCCCATTTCTAAAGCAGCTTTGGTGAATATGGTCTTGGTATAAGGTTTGCCTGCCCTTTCTTATTCACAACTTCAGAAAGGAAACTATGTCCTGAAATGCACTGATGCAGACATGAAGATTGAGTTCAAGCTCTGATGTTTTTTTTAAATCTCTTTTTTATCATGAAAATTTCCAGGGTGCCTTTTAAGATTTTATGTTAATCAGAAATGCTGGTTTTGCTTATGAAAATTAAGCTGCTATAAACCAGAAAATTAAGGCCCTTGTATAGGTAAACAAGGTAGGCTTAATATGGAAGGACAACTAGGAAGAGTGTAGTTGATTTCCAGACTGGAGCTGGGATGTTTGGGAAAACACAGGGAAACCTGTGCTACTGGCTGTGCTCATTTCATGTATTGGTTACTGATCTGAAACAGAGGATGAAGTAGCAAAATCATCTGATGATATTAAGGGCACTTGAATTATTTATTTCACTCCCTTCTTCATTTGGCACCTTTGTGTCCCAGGCATCCCTAGAGCAGAGGTAATAGCTAAGGCAAACCTCAGTTTCCTTTTTCCCTCAAATGAAAACTGGTCAACATTTCCAGATTAGTTCGTGGAAGGCATGACTCTGTGGGGATGGTGACCTGCACTATGGCCAGAATACAGGAGAAAAGAGGAACTAAAATGACCCATTACAAGTCTGAAAGAGAGATACATGAGCAAGGGGGAAAGGTGTCATGGTCTCTGTGAGGCTGGCACTTGGACACAGACATAACCCAGTTTTATATACCAGCAGATATACTAAACTTCAGAGAACACCTTGGCACGATGACATTCATCACACACACATAGATTCCTTTATGTAGGAAAAGACCTATAAGATAATTGAGTCCAGCAGTTAACCCAGTACTGCCAAGTCCACCACCAAACCATGTCCCCAAGGGCCACATGTACATGTCTTTAAAGGCCTCCAGGGACAGTGATTCCACCACTTCTCTGGGATACCTGATCCAATGCTTGACTACTTATTCAAAAAGAAGATTTTTATTCTTAATCTCTGGTCTAAACCTCCTCTGGTACAATTTTTGACCCTCTTCCAATTTCCTGTTCTGCTTGGTTTCTCACCCATACAATACAGTAATACAGTTCTCGCTGAATTTTTCTTAAGCACATCAGCTGCTCCCGAAATTACGGGGGGCCAGGAGAGATCACAGTGCTGCACGAAAATAAACCTGCCTTAAACCTGCTCCCTCCTCCCGTTCCTAGCGGGGACAGAGCGCCCCAGACCGGCAGAGATCCGCAGGCAGCACCAGGAACTGCGGGGCTCCGGGCACCCCCGGCCCCGCCTGCTCCTGGCGCTTCTTTTCCGTTTTCTTTTTTCTTTCTTCTTCTTCTTTTTTTTTTTTTTTTTTTTTTTTTTTTTTTTTTTTTTTTTTTCCTTTTTTTTTTTTCTTTTTCCCCCGAACATACAATTTTTCATACGCATCAACTATTCGGAAAGAAGAGGAAAAACCTTCGAGGATCGCCAAACGGCAAGAGCAGAGCCCTCGGCGGCAGCACGGATTCCCCGGAGGAAGAGGAGGGCTCGTCCCGTCGGAGTGATGCCTTGGGAAGAGTCGCAGCTCCGATGGGAACCCGCCGGCCGGGGAGGAATACAGGCAGCTCCGTCCTGCATCTCCAAGAGGCAATTTCACCGACTTGCTTTTCACTTGCTCCTCGAATGCTGTCGGCAAAATTTGAAAGGCAGAAGGGCACTTGTGCTTAATTCTTTAGCTTTTCCTAGATGGTGGGGATTTATATTTCCCGCTCACGCTGGGCTGTGTGTTTTAAGGTAAGAGTGTTCACCACGGGAGAAGAATGAGGGGTCAGTCCCTCTTTTCACTCCCTTCTTCTATTCCCAGCGTTCACAAACCCCCAGAATGAGAAGTTCGCCTTTTAGTGACACAATAGAATTGTGAGAAAGAAAGAAACATGAAGAAAATAGGCTCACATAACACTTATAAAAGATCCAAACTCTAGCTAATCTTGCCTGTCTGTACCATGCTATACCATTCCTGTGCATACAGGAGTGCCCTCTTCTGAATAACAATATCTGTGTATTGAAACCAATATTTTGCCCTGAACCTTTAGAAGTTAAGAGAAATTGTCATGGTTTCAAACTGCAAGTAATTTTTTGCCTTTTCTTTAGAAAACTGTCCAGTGTATGAGAAAATCCATATACACCTTCTAAAACATCTTGTAGTCATTCATATGCCAGGACTTCTATGTAGTTTTTGACAAGAGCATTTATAATACCTTAATAATTGAAAGCCTGGGAACCAGAAAAGACAGAGTGATACTTGTGCAGGAAATTTTTATGGAAGTACAGAAGGCTACTTAAGAGATGTGCAGAAAACTGCTGGATCCAAAAGACTAGATGTTAGATAAAGCCAAATTTGGAAAACCTTGGTAACATGAAATAACAGGAGCCAATTATATTGCCCAATGTTTATGGGGAAAGAGAAGGATGAACACTGAAAAATGTAAAAAAGTTGGCATCTCTTAGAGATGGAGAGTCATAGCTCCTGCACATTTGGTAGGCTAAGAGTAGTGAAGATACAGGTATGAGCATGGAATAGCAAGAGTGCCTGATAAAGAGGCAAATAAATCTCTGGTCTAATTTGCAATGAAAAGTCATGTACTTGCACATTACTGCAGGAGACAGATGCCCTCATTGACATTCCAGTGAAGATTTCCTTTGGCATTACATGGCTGTGATGTCCTTGATGGAGGTTTTTCATTTGCTGTAAACATGAGGACACCCAGGATGAGGAGTAGTGTCAAAAAAGAGTGATGTCCTGTACAGGTCTGGCACTCTGGAAGACCTAGTCCTCCTTCTTATGAAGCAGATGAAGTTCCCCATGGAGAACAGGTACTCAGCAAGTATCTTCAGAAACAGACAAAAAAGTTTGTCCTAGCACAGACAAACAGTGTAAAAACTCTAAAAACCCACAAGCTCTCTCACTTGCTGGCTCTGCTAAGCCTGCACATCATGTGGATGTGCTTTACTGGCACATCAAAACCAAAGCGACCATGCAGATAATCTGTAGCTCTCTGAGGCACAGATAGACACCCACAACATGGCTATACACAATTGTGATTAAATCTTTGTATGGATCTGATATGCTTCAGTTTCGAAAAATAAATGCTTTCTCCCCATCAATTCTAGATTTGGTTTGAACATCCATCAAATAATATTGCAATTCTTATGCTTGTCTTTCAGTTTCCATTGGAAGCACAAAAAGTATTTAACAGTATGTTATAGCTCCTGAAGTGTAACGCAGCACAAGAAAGAAAAAATTACTTTCCCTGAAATGCTGGCATCCTTTATAGTTACCTAGACAGATGATATCCTAAGAAATATTGATAAGGCTTATCCCAGCAGTACAGCTCATCAGCCATGAGCTTCAGCTTTTAGCACACTCTATTTAATGAATTTGCTGAGAACTGTAACCAGAATTTCTGGCATATATTCCCCTTGCAGCCAGTTGAAAGAACAAGAAAAAGAGATGGAAGGCAGGTAAGTAGTCTGAAGTACCACAGAGATTTTGAGCCCATTTTGTGCATGTGTGTGAATTAGGTCTGCGTTCTCAGAAAAGGGTCCATACCACTGCAGAAAACTGCAGTTGCCTTCAGCTGTCCCCGATTAGGCATGCATTTACAGGCACAGAACCCTGAATATTTATACATAGCATAAGTTAGTAAACATCTGAACAAGTCAGTTACTGTGGGAAAAAGTCCTATAAATTTCACCAGGCTCTGGAAGAAGTGTTATTTATTCATTGTTAAACTCTCACAATGTCTGCAGCTGTTCTTACAGATTTTATTGAGAGGTAACTCTGTGAGACTGGAGAATCAATACTGAAAAAATCTGCTTTAAAATAAGAAAAGCTGAAAGTGAAACTTTACACTTTTTAAAAATCCCTATTTCTTATTTTATCAGGTGCACATTTTGATTTTCTACTTAGACATAGGGCATGCATTCAGAAAGACCAGGCTTGCTGTTCAAGTGGAAAAACTCAAGCACATTCTTACTTAAGGATGTATCTTTTCTCTTTATGGTCTCTTTCTTCTCTTTGCCAAATATTGATTAGTAAATATCCACTACTGCAAACCTGGTAAAACTGTGCAATAAAATAGACTGTTGTGCTCCTGGTCAGTTTCAATCTGAGTTACAAAGAAAATGTGGTTTCAAATTTTATGCTTTAGATGAATTGGATTCCTATAGAGACACATGCTTCAGATATATTTTTCCAGTCCTATGCATGCATATATTTAGTCTGAGAATTTCCATTAGTCTAAAGCAGAATGCTTTGGCAAAATGCCCTCTGCAGGAGGAATCAACAATTTCCAGTTTCTGAAGCCTGTGTTACTGACTGTTTTCTCAACTACAGAGGACAATTTAAGAAAGGATCCTTCATCTGCAGACTGAGAAAGTCAGCCAGGTCATGAAGAACAGTGTTGGAAATGTAAATGCAAGATGGTATTTCTGTAATAGTTATACAAAATGTTGCAATAACTATATATACTTATATACTATATATATATATATATATATATAGTATATATACTATATACAATATAAATGTTGTGGATTTAATGGGGGGCAGGGTTGTAGACATAATGAGGGGTTTTCAGATACCATTAGTGGGGACAACATACAATATTTTCAGACTTAACTAGAAATGTCTTTGTTTGGCACCTCCAAAACTGATGCTCTTATTGTTCACTTACCCCACAGTCTTTCACTTAGTGAAATTACTCAGTTTGTTGAAGGCTCATGCACTGAAAAAGAAATGATGAAAGAAAATTACTCTGAAGATCATAAATGCCAGCATTTTAGCAATTTCTATTACTGTATTTACCCTTTGCTCTTGGCGTATGGATTCTTCTACTTCTGTTGCCTCTTGAGCAATTTTGCAAATACAACATTAATGAAAAACCCCAGAGACTTAAATACCATGGACCATGACTTAACCACATTCATTTTAGATTGGTTTACTGGGGATGAGGAAGAAGATGACATTTACAGTATCTTGGGCTAAGAGGAAGCCTGTATTTGCCACCTCACTTTTGCACCAAAGAAAACAATACTATTTCTTTTTAATTACTTTGGGATTTTCAACTGCCTAAATAATATCATTGTTCAGAAAAGGAAAGACAAGAGCTCGACAGCTTTAAAATATTGCTACCAGTGAATAAAGCTTCTTCTTTAGTCACTTGCAGAATTAATAAATTACTTACATTTAATCTTTCTTTAGGTCATATTTTCTGTATGACGCTGAAGATTTCTCAGGATGTTATTCTTAATATCTGTTTAAACAAAAAGTGCTGTAAAAATTGCTCTTTATTCTTTCACACATACAGTAATGTCCATTATTTTTTAAAAAGCACATAACAATTGAGTTTCACAATAAATCTAGCTGGACAATCATCTCTTTCTCAAAAAGTAGTAAAAGAAAAGAAGTTATTTTAGTATATATTTACACATTGCAGGAAAGTAAGTACTTTCACAAAAGATTATTTTTCATTAATATCTGTTGTAAACTCTGTAAACTGTGCTTTATTCATCAGCAAATAGACAGGAATTTGTTGTTTATAATTTTTAACCTTCAATTTGATAACATATGGGGCTGTGAGGAGTGTTAGATAACTGCCTTCAAACAATGGGCCATGAAAATATTGAATACAAGGAAGATTATAATTAAATGAGTAATTAATTTTATTTTTTTTAGAAAAGGGACATGCTATTATGGAGCAGGTATAATTTCTTTCTTCTCTAAAAACTAGTTTTCTCAATAGATTTAAGTGTAAAACTAATTTAAAAAAAAAATAGGTCCTCAAAAATAAATTACTGCCTTGAAGTTTCCCAGCTTTAGCCATATTTTTTTTTATTTTGAACAAGTATTCTAAAAATGTCTCTTTTTTTCCCTAATTACATGTAATTTCTTGAATTACAGTGTGGTACAAATAAATCACAAAAATAATTCCTTGCATTATGACATTCAGCTGCAAATTCCATACGATTGTGTGAAGATATGCACTAGTTAAAGCACACAGTCAAATAACAAACACACTGAATTCGCATTTAAATCCAGCGAATGGTAATTCCTCTCACAGAGTATTCTGGATGCATAAAAGTAACTGATCACAATCCCAATGCAATGCATAGTTCACCCCAGAATAAAGAACCAGTGTCCCAGGTAACTTCTGGATGTCTGGAGAAAATGCTCCTTGTAAAAGCAAAATCTTGCCTCTGTGAAGGGCAGCAGGCACCCTTTCAGCTGTACTTGCCTTTTGCTAACATGCCTCTCAGCTTCTCCACCCAAACTTAGGCCCACACCTGAAGAGGCTGGGGAGCCAAGACAGCATGCAAACACAGTGGATTGGGTCAGTATGGGATAATAGCTCCAAGCACATCAGGCAACTGCAGGCTTCATAATGAGACCTGCTGAGAAAGGACAAGAACATACAAAGTATAAAAAAGATTCAGTAGTGGCTCTGGAATTTTCAAGGAGTCTAAATGAAAATAAGCTTCAATTAATAGTGGCTAGACTTAAATATATATGTTTTTAGAGAAAATGTGGTGTCATTTATAATTGGTGTTTGCTCGGCAGTCTGCAGTGGTCAAAATTACCTATGAATCTAAAAAAGGTGTCCCTGTAGAGGTAAAGTTCATACTTATTTATATATTGTGGGAAATAAGCCATGGAAATTAATTTACTCTCATGTGTTCCATGAAACTTTGACATTAATCTCTTCCACAGAGTTTCCAAGATGCTGGTTCCACTGCAAGTATTTCTTTGGAATGCATTTAACTGTGTTTGTCACTAAAATATCTTACAATTGAAGGGTTAAGTATTTTTAGGTTTCTCCTGAATTCTCAAGAGGTAGAAGACGAAGGAAGATGAATTCTCATAAAGGCAGAACACAAATACATGGGCACTATCTTCATTTGGTTTCATTGCTCTATTAGTATTTGGGTTTGCACTTTCCTATCAGTCTGATAACCACTTTTTTTAGCTTGTGTGTTTACGTGCTTGTTAAGTCAGCCTAAAAGCTCTCATCACAGATAGGAAAGCTGTAAGCTTAACAGAAAATTGGGAGCTGGCAGATGGAGCAAAAAGGTGGAATTCAGGGGGTTATGAGTCTGGGGCTGAGAACAGAGAACTCAGGGTCTGGGCCTCAATTACTAAAACTTAAATAAGAGAAAAATGCCAACTTTGCATGCCACATGCCATGACAGTATTGCAAATATTCAGGTAGCAGAATAAAATGCATTTGAAGGAAAGGGTGTGCTTACTTCCGCAATGCCATTTACATGTTGCCCAAAAAAGCAGGGATCAATGTTGCACCAAAAGAAAAAAATCTTACAGCATGGGAACTAGGCTGTGAGAAACTTTCTGCTCAGTTTTGCAAGAGTTCGTTATACCTCACTAGCATGGCATTGGAAAGTCATTCCAAAATACATTAAAGCAGCATGACTTCCTGCTTGCTGCATGCTGTTTGTTCTCTCCTCTTCTTCCCAAGGGAAGATGCTTGGGCAGTGAAGTCTTGTCTATTTGGTAGAGTTGGTTTGATTATAAACAATTATGTTGCCTCAGTGTCCCTGCTAGAATTCAAATAAATATGCCGTGAACTTTGAATGGAAGGTCAGGTTTGTGACTGTCCTTACATCCCAGGATATTCATTTCACCATCTCAGAGTGGTCTCCAAGAACATTCTGTCTCCTAGACAGACAACTTTTATGACAGCACTTACCCCTACTGAGGTGGAGATAGGGAGCAAAGGGAATGGTCTGCATGGACAGATGAATGCAGTTGTCAACACCAAGCTCTAGACACTTTTTGGCCATTGTGGAAAAACCCCACTGCGATGAGAAGAACCATCTTCTTGTGGGGAGAGATTGTAGACAGCTGAGGACAGGTCTGATGATACACTCAAAGTAAACAGAATGGCTGAGGGCTTTTTATTGTAGGTGAATTGTTCTAAGTGCTGAAAGTCTGGTGACCAAATACATCAGACTCTTGTAGTCCAGCCAGGAAGCAAGTGAAGCGTGAATAACTGAGTAACGTGTCATCGTCTGCCAGCATGGGATGGGGTCTTCTAGCCAATCAAAGCTTATAGAAAGCATTACTCATGGGTAATGCTATGTCCAAACTTAGCACAATCAGGGAATGCAAAAGGACTTCTAAATTATAGATTCAGCTGATCAATTACAGATGTGCAACGACGAACTCCAAAGTAGACTGCACTCTTCTCGACGGCTTTCCTCACATCATGATTCTTGCATGGGTTCAGTTTCACACAGATGTTTTTCATCCTTGGGCTAACTTTGTCCAACTAGAGAGCCAACAAGGCAGAAACAGCAGCACGGTTGTATGGAGTAAGTCACAAAGCAGTGTCTTATCTACCTATTTCTAGAACTTGAGTTTATGTCACCTGATGAGTTTCATTTGATGATAAAAAAGACCCAAGAGACATCCTTCTTGAAAACCATATGTGAGCAGCCCAACAGTATCTAGCAATTATTCATCTGTGCAAGCCTGCAGAAAGGACTCAAAGAAACTTAATACATTCTCCAGCATCCTTCCCTTTCAGAGGAAATAACTCATTTTCATGGCTGACCATCTCGAGTGCTGTGGATACAGAAAGGATGTGAGAGGGTGTGAACATGCTAGCTCTCTTTAAGTGGTCCTTTCTCTTCATGTTTGTGACATTTAGGCACTCACGCTCAATGGCTCTGCAGGTCAGTTTCCAGACCTGAGGTCAAGTAACCCTATTTCTTCTGTAGAATAAGTATTTGCTTGTGAGAACTCACTGGGGGCTGAGCTGTCATCCATGCGCTAGCTCTGTAATGCCTGAAATTTCATTTTCTTTAGTTAATTGATCATAATGAAGACTGAAGGTTTAGTATTTAAATACAATGAGTCTGTCAGTATTTCTTTTCTCTAATTCTTCTCCAGTCATTACATGACTTACTTTCTTATTCACACCACAGAACAAACTAGTGCTTGGTCAAAACAGACTTCCTGTATTATTGCTTTATATGTTCCACATCTTCATTGCAATGGAGTAGGAAAAAAGTAATTAATATCTCTTTACTAATGGGTAGTTGCCTCTGCATAAGTACTTGGGAAATTTTTAACAGTAAAATATAACTTCAATCAGCAATATTTCTTGACTGAGGAAATTGTGAATGATAGATATGCAATGCATACATTGCTACTTACTCTATCAGAAGATCATTAAGATCATTAAACAAACCAAGTAAATCATATATTCCAGAAATATCTTTTGTTCTGCATGGTTTCAGGTGTCCATTTCCATTCATATCATTCAATGTATCTCTATCTATACTTAGTAGAGGCAATCATATGTTTTCTGCAAGTGACTGACTCCAGAAATACAGAATAAATGTAGAACATCATATACTTTAGGAAAGCTACCGCAATTGCCTCACAGATCAATCTCTGAAGTAACCATGAAGCCTAGAGAAAGGGAGAAAAATTTAACATAGTGTATACAGATTCAAAAAGACATTTGACAAGATTTTTAAAAATTACACTGACAAGGTCTAGCAGGAAACCCCTTGTGTTATTACAGTTGTTCAAAAAAAATAGGAGTAAATGCCAACTGCCACAAACTGCATGGTGTTCTGATCCAAAGTGTTCATCATATCCGAAATGACCACAAAAAGGTGTGACTCAGAAGGAGACATGGTGTGCTGCTGATGTGGTTATTCAGCATCATGAGGCCTGAAAATGAACCACAGAAAAGCCTCAGGAGATTGAGTGACTAAGTACAAAAATACCACAGGAAATCACTTTTATGTAAACAAATGTAAAATGACACATGAAAGCACAATCTTAACTTTGCAAACAAATCTAATGATTGCCCCAGCTTGGCTATTACCACTAGAAACTGAGACATTATAGATATAATGCATGGTTACATAAAAATATCAGCACAAACATCAGATAACACTGTTGAATAAAGATTAAAAAAAAAAAAAAAAAAACTCAGGAAAATGCTATGAATTATTAGGAAATTAATACTGAAAAAGACAAAAAATGTCAATATGCCACTGGGTAAAATCAATTATGTGCATTATGAATACCAAGACCATGACTGCAAGGCATAGCAGAATATAAAAGGTAGAGAGATACCTAGCAAGGGTAATTTTGAACTACAAAGTGGCCTTCCTATAAGGAAGAGGTAAAATAGATTAGGGTTAATAAACCTGGTGAGTAGACAGCTGAGAATATAAGAGGTCAAGAAATCAAGGGTGGCATGAAAATGGTGAATAGAAAATCTATCTAAAACATCTGGGAAACATCAAATGGTACTAGCAACAAAATCCACTGTAGATACAAATGTGTAAATCATTAGAGTTTCTTCTCATCAGAAGAACAGCTGCAAGCTCTTAAATAACCTGAGACACTAAATGAGCAGTTTTTATGGTACTTGAATTTACTAGCAACACTTCGATGTTTGCCACTGACTGAATCTTCTTTATGTCTAGTGAGACACCTGAGAAACCTCAGTCTCTTAAGACTCTTCACAGATACATAAAATCTTTGACATTTTTATGTTGCAACAAATAATAAGTAGGATGTCTAGTCACTGAAGTCTACAAACCTAAATTGTCTTCTCAAAAATGGGTTGGCCTCAGTGCATGGCCTGTACTGTCCTCAAAACCATGACCTTTAGAGAGGTTTAGGGGAGGGCTGACTGATAAGGACAAAACCAACTAATAATGCCACAGCATAGACAAACATGGGAGAGTGGTCAGGCTCTGACGCTGTTTTCTTTACTGATACAGATGACAGACACTGATGGATGAAGAAGAAAACCAAGGATATGATTAATCTTCTCACAGTCCCAAGGGAGCCAGGGAAGTCTGTGGTGACTTATCACTTCTTTCTTGTGACTCATGGGCCACTTGCTGCAGAATCTTTTCAAAAACTCACAGTACAGAGGTGCTCTCTATTCTTATGGAGCACATATCCACAAATAACCTCGGATGAGGACTGTAGGGGCATCATAGATATTTCTGTTATAAATTTGTGCCATATAGACATATATCAACAGCCAAAGAATGATAGCAGAGATTCTGTGTTACTGTTGTACAATCCAGAGCTGTGTGAATGATGTCACTGTGTTTGGAATTATTCCTAAATCACATGAAAAATACTCATGGGCTGTACTAAGCAAAGCTGAACTTTGCCAGCTTTCATTTCAGAGAGGCAGAATTTTCTTTTTCATAAGACTTATCACAGAATCATAAGCACATCAACTGGGAGGTGTCTCTGGGGGTTTCTAACCCAGCTTTCCATTCAGCACTACAGGGTTAACCAGGGCTTTTTCTATTTGAAAACTGCAAAGAGATTTCTCCATCTCCCTGGACTCACTCTCTAGAGCTTCACTACCAGTGTAATAAAGAAATTTTCTCTATTGTCCATCCTGAACATCCCAGGTCACAGTCTTGTATTATTGCACCTTATTATTAGATGAGCAAAATATCTTCCCAGAATTTGCTGGCAATGCTCCCTCCCAGTGTAGCACACCATGCAATTGGCTTTATTGTGCACTGAACACAGTCTAGGTCCAAATTTGACTCTTATTTGTCCTCTGTAACACCCAGGTAATTTTCTACAGGACTGATACTCAACCTTTAAGTATCCCTTTGCTGATAGAGCATGTCTTTGTGTCCATATAAAAGGACAGATTGTTTCTTCCACCACATATTCAAACAATGAATGGGATCCAGTACTGATCCTTAACAGTGTCACTAAAACCAGAACCTTTGAATTTTATTTTCTTGGGAAGATATGATTAGTCATATGCTATTTTAGCCAACACATATATACACACCAGACTGCATGGCAAGATAGAATAACATCAGATATATTAAACAGTCCTGTAAGACTGTAATTCCTGTAAGAGTTTTAAGATGGTTAATCCAAAAATACACATTATTATAATGTGTGTTGTAAATCAATTAGAATTTTTTTATGCATGAGATTCTTCTTTAAATTAAGAAAACAATACTTCAGCCTCAACATTTATCTTTTAAATGCATAACCTGTTTTGGAATGAGTTTCTGTGGTTTATGCATGAAAGTTGGCCTAATAAAAACCAGTTTTATGAATAAATATTTATGCCAAGGGCATGAGGAAAAACGGTAATTCTAATCAAATAAAAGTTTATTTCTACTAAGTACATTTTGGGAAGTTCACATCAAGGAAAAGCTTTTAATTCCATCAGCACTTTATTTTTTTTGAAAAACTGACTGCATATCAGAGCCAACACATTAAAGGTGAGATCAAAGACTACTAGACAAAACAAAATCTTATTTCATGAAAAGGCTTCATATTGACATGCAAATGCTATATTTCAATGCTGAAAATTATCTCTCAACTAAAACATGAATAATTTTGAGATCCAATGAATCAAATGCAAATGCTAAAAGTAGGAAAAACTGCCATGACTGGAGTTCTTACCTACAATAGTAATTTAAGATATTTTAGATGGCAAACCTTCCTGCATAAGTTTCTGCATTACTTTGTGCAATACCACTTGCAGTTTCAAGGTGTAGCTCCCAACTTTCTGAAAATTTTCCATGGAGTATATTAATCCAGCTCTACTACTGTCTTTTAAACAAAGAATGAATTTACCACATAAGCTTTCACATAAGTGTGAAGTGAGATATTCTCAAATTGTACAAATTGCTAGTCTTCTTATGAGATATCAGATATTTGTTCCCTGACATGACAATATGTGCTTCACCTAATTCAGACAGACACATTGTTATTGTGTTATTTGATTATACTGTATGAGGCTGTGACTATATTATCAGACTGATATTTGGTAACATTATACCAAGTAACACATGATGAAAGCTAGACTTGCTCTTTGCAGACCAGTCAAAGACCAGCATATTCTTTTCAGCAGGGAAGAAAACAGAAGAACTAAATACATAATCCAATCACTAGGAACTTTACTGAACTAAAAAAAAATAGTGAACTGAAAAAAAAATAGTGCACAAAAAGATCAGCAACATACTGAAGCCAGGAAAAAAATTGAATACATCCCTGCAATTCAGAAGCCAAGCTTACTGACCATAAATCTGCAGTGAAATGCCTGGAAAACCACACAGCAGACTTTCAGCCTTGACAGTGCTTTTCCCTGATTCTGATGCTTCAGCATCAGCAAGCACAGGACACTGCTCTGATACTCTGGCTGGAAAATGGAGTCTCTCCCTTGTCATTTGTCCAGACAGTATGTGTCCTATTCAGACTTGTCTCCCCATGAACATAGTTATGCCTGTAACATGCCCATGTTGTTGTATTTAACTTGTGAAATAAGCTCTTGAGCTCTGTATTCTTCACTTCTATTTAGTTACAAAGCAACCAGAAGCAGCAATCATAACTGGGGCCAAAACTATCAGATTCTTACTGGAAAACCAGGTGGTCTCTTGCCCTGTCCTACTGGATGGAAAACCCTCCTGCTGAATTGAGTTTTTCACATCTGACTGACCTGTCCACACAGGCTGAAAGGAGAGGATGCACGGTGCTCCCTCCTGTGCCATTACTGCAGCACTCTCACCAGGTAGGCCTCAGCCTACTCTGAAGGAAGGCTGGAATTTCTCATTTTACATGAAGTTCAGCTCTATTTCTTTTCTAAATTCCATCACCTTGTTTGTGTTGATGTATTCAGCAATGAGCCAGCCTGGAAGTTAACTTCCTTTTCATTGCACTCAAAACCATTTTTCTCAGAATCTACACAGCATTGCCTGACTCTGCTTCACCATCTGATACAACAAATCTCTGACACTCCTGATTCCTTTAAAATCTGGTGTTACATGAGACATTTATAATAATTATTTGCTATAGATTTTATTGATACAGGTGATAGAAAAAGTTTTCTGCTTAAATTATGTTGCACTGTGAATTTTGCACTGAAATCAGTGGCCAAACATCTATACATTCTTCAGTCATTCACACTTTCCATACCAAAAGAGGAAAGGGCTGTGGAAAATAAAAGAAATTAACAAGTGCCTAGAAGATAGGTGATTTCCTAGAAGATATGTCATCTCCTGGTGATGGCATTCCATCTGCCAAAAACAATTCACTTCTTAGACAGATTTTTGGAAGTGAAGTGGCAGAAAAGATCAAACATCGAGAACCTTCAGCCTGTATAAATCTTTCAGTCTCACTATCAGGCTACACTTACACAAAACTCTGCTGAAGACATTGCTCAGTGTGTTAGTTATTCATACCCCCTTGACTGCACAGATATTTCTAAGGTGCAAAGACTTTCCTGGACTGATGAATTTGCTAGCAAACAGTGACACCTTAAAGCCAAAGAAAAAATACTAAATTTGAGAAACAAATTTCATTTTGACAGAATTAGATAAGAGCAATGTCTTTTTACAAAGCCTAAGAAGAACTAAAATGCCAATTTTACTGCCACTTTCATCCCAAATCAACTTTGCCTTGCATTAACAAATCCAGATACTAAGTTCATTATAAGTTAAAAGGAATAACATGGGTATTTAATGGTCATAATTTCTAATATTACACTTCAAGAGATAAAAATGCAATTTTTCTAACATATCATCATAGATATCCTCTACTATTTGTTTTTAACAGGACTAATTCAAAGTCCCAGAATTAACCATTTTACAAATGGTCTTCTAGATTCCTTGACGACAACCTAGTTTGATTTTACAAAAGATAAAGATGAGAACAGATGATAGCTAGGATGGAAGAGGAAAAGAAAGAGAGAGAGAAAGAGAGAGAAAGAGAGAAAGAGAGAAAGAGAGAAAGAAAAGAAAGAAAGAAAGAAAGAAAGAAAGAAAGAAAGAAAGAAAGAAAGAAAGAAAGAAATACTAGAAATCCCAAGTAGTCATCCCACTTAAAGTTGTTTCTTTTTCTTAAACTTCTTAGAGAGAAAAAAAGCTTCCAAAATATTTATGCCAAGTGTTTCCCCCGCTTTTTTTTCTTGTTTTCGTGAGGTTTTTTTATTAGTCTTCCCCTCCTCCCCCTTTTTTTTTTTTTTTTTATGTTGGTTTGTTTGTTTATTTTGGTTTTAAGAACAAGATAGTTTTCCTGTTTCGTTTTGGACTTCTGCCAACCGAAAATGCAGTTTTAACACCGTTTGCTCTGCTAATTCAACAACACCCAGTAGGTGGCCTCAGTGTATAATCTATTTCTTTACTCTTATTTCAGTGATTCTGCCTTGCTGTTTTCATTGCAACAATTTTATCTTCGTTGGAATCTCTTGTGTTTATCCCTTATTTTCCTCGGGGCTTAGAGAAACATTTTCTTTAGAGAATATAAATATTATCCAGGTCTAGACAGACATATGGGCTGAAAAACACAGCAATTCTTAGAGTCTTCAGCTCTGGATTTCTCAAAGAACTGATGCAGAGTCTTGTGGTTCTCCCACATCTCCACCTTGAGAACATAACTGACTTCTGGGAATCAGTCAGCCCCCAACTATGAACAAGAGTATCACCTAGATATGTAATCCTATGGGCCTTTCAGATAAAGAAAGGGAAGTTCTTCTGGTACAAAAAAAAAAAAAGTGAAATGAATTCTTGACCTGATTGAAGATCTTCATTATCTTATTTATTGCGTTCAAGTATTTAAGACATATTGAAATTCATGCATCTACCCACTATCACAAAATAGGAAATAGTGAGCTCTGCCAGTTAGTGGGGTCACTTCTGTAATATTTTACTTTGACAAGTTTTTGTATTCAGTCTGCTTGTTAAACATCATGTAACATATCCTGCAGACAAGGCCACTCGGCATTTTCACTGCGACTTCTTACACTAAAAGAAGTGCCTTTGTGAAAAATATTTATCAATTAAGTATATTTGTCTACAATGGAGTCCCCAAATTTTCTGACCTGATTTTTGTAGATAATTGATGTGTAAACTCAGTCTTTGACAATTGCCAGTAAGCTAATAAGACAGACAGTCTTATAGTTTCCCTACCATAATGAGGTCTGAAACCAATTTGGCAGGGATCAAGGAAATATGAAGCCTCCAAATATTTCCAGAATTGCCTCACTATAAACTTTTTCAAAAAGGCAGATTGAAATGTCCTATAATAGATGTGCCTGTCTGCATCAAGAGGACATATTTTTAGATTTGTGTTAACAAGCACTTCCTAAGAAGTTGATGTCTAGTTATCATACCCTAACACCACTTTCAGCTAAGTTTGTGATCTTTGTTGCCCAACAATGTGATTCTAGTACTGTCTTCACTTCAGGCTTCATTCATATGGAGCACTCATGAAAATGGTCAAGACAAATAACCAGATGATGTATGTATGCAAGGCTTTATCACATATTCATTTGGAAGATGGGCAGTTTTGTTTTTTCAGTAGGCTTAGATAGAGTGACCTAAGTTACAATGACTGAGGACATCCACACAGAAGTCTAGTGCAACTTAGCATATGTGCAGTAATTTATTTCATTTTAACATTCCAAAGTGTCCTAGTGCAGGCAAGCCCTGAGAAAACAACATTAGCCAAAATGAAAACTTGGGTTTGCATTTGTTCCCTCCATAGCCTGCTCTGCTACCATGGAGACAGACAGCTCTGTCACATCTAGTAATCTCATCTTCAAAGAAACAAAAACATTCTTGGTGAAAGAGCCTGCAAAGCTATATTATTGGTCCTAAATGTGATCTTGCACTCTTCACTGAAATCCCACTTCATCACAAAAGAAAACAGAGCTATTCTCTGTTTTCTTCTCATCTCTTTCTCCCAATTGTAATCAGAGCTCCCAAATTGTTCCATGGGCAGCACTACTAATGGGCCCTCCACAACACCCTACATGTCCCCAGCAACACCATCACAGCACTCCTGTCCACTGCCTCAAATCCCTTCCTAACCCTTCCAATTCTTCCCCAAGAAGGCAGGACCCTGCCACACCTTCAGTCAACCCTTGCATGCCTAGCTGAGGCTATTTGGTTCACACCCTTGATGTCTCCTCTCCACAGCCCCTGCTGGTTTGGCTGGGGACTGAGAGCACCCTGTTCAGACAGCACTGGAGGACTGGCCAAGCGTTGGCTGCCTCTGAGCAGGCAATGACTCAATTCTTCCTACATTTCTCTCAGTTCAAATCTCCCCTACAACTGTTCACAAAAGTATGGAAATGTAACTTCTATGCCATTCTGCCAAATGCTCCTGATGATATCACTGGCAGAGACATCTTGGCTAGTAATGTGTCATTGTGGTCACAAACCAGGCTCATGAGATGATGGTCCTGGGGTCTCAACACATACTAAAAACCAGGTTTCACTGTGCTCCCTACAAAGTAACTTGACCTCACTCCTCCTTTCTTTGTATATTAACAGAAATACGAAAATCTTCAGAAAAGTGTTGGAAGTTGGCATACTGAAGAAAGAACACAGTAGGTCTTACAGCCCTCAAGAACACAGTGAAATAAAGAAATTAAAACTACATTCAACTGCTTGGGGATAACTGCAGTTTGGGGGTATATTCTGAATACCAAACAATTTAGAAGGAACTCCAACTATTTTTAAGGAGAGAAGTGACACATGGAAGTTATTTTCATGTTAGCTGGAGAGACATTGAAGGAAATGCAAATTTAACCCTCAGACTGGGAAGGGCAAAACTGCAGCACATTCCACTTTCATGAGATTTAAATAAGTCTCCTCACTACAGACAAATAAAGCTCTTAGAAGCAAATCACAGATCTCAGCTGTGCTCCTTCCAGAAGCAGCTGCCAGAAAATCTTGACCTCTTATTTCTTTTAACCATGTGGTTATACATGATTTGGGTGACTATAGCAATCACAAGCTCTTTGTTAACATACCAGTGCTGTGCGTAAACTACTGAGGAGCCAATGACCTAGGCTCATCTTCCACCCAAGACACTGATCTATCCTGATCAACATAGTGATTTAACTGCTGCAATGCATTCACTATTTCAATTAGATCTTGATATAAATTCACTAGGCTGAATATAAGAGACTCTCCTTTTCAAATAAAAATAATGAAGCTAATCACACCAATATAAAGAGATGCCTCCAGGCACATCAGAAACCTCAGGTAACCCAGAACTCCTGAACCCCAAACTAAACTGATGTTTATAGTGTGTCCAGCAACAGAAAATGTGAGACTGAAAGCACCAGCTTTTTACATACTTGCATTGCCACCTACAAGACTTCTACAGGAATTAAAGAAGGTGAGCTGGGAATGCTGTCTGGCATAAAGCTGGTGTCTTTGGGGGTGAAAGTGAGCAGGTAAGTGGAAAGGAGAAGAATATCCCCAATCAACTGCAGAGATTTGGCAATTTAAAAAAATTTTTGTTTCTCTCACTGACCCAAACATATTTTAGCTATTTAGAAGTATGAGCATTAGCTCTCTTCTCCTATAGAGTGGTATACAGGAAGAGGACGGCTAAGAATAGGATCATACACCAATCATGCACCATGTTCATTGTCACTCAGACTTTTGAAGATAAGCAATGAGTTAAGATACACGCCAAAATCACTTAAATTTTGCTCTCTTTGAGCATCTGTAGTTTAATAAACATTAGTACATTTTGCCTGTGAAGATACTGTTCTAGAATTGAGGCTCTGATACTGATTCCATCTCATTGCTAAATTTAAGCAGGTCTACATGACACATATTAACATCCCACACAGCTGTGCACTCAAACTTTTAGCCTTGTGCTCAAAATTAACCCTGTTAAATTTTATAAGCCGTTGTTTTGTTCTCAGCCACACCAACCCTTACACAAAGTTATCCTTTCACAGGCCTACCACAGACCCCTACAACACATACAGATCCATGTACATCAGCAGCCCTGACAAAACACAGGAATTCATCACTGATACATGGTATAAAACTTGGCTCTACCAATTCTGGATCACTTAGGAAATCTCGGGAATCTCTCTTGTTTTCTTTTGATCATATAAATGGGGTGGATCGTAGAATCATAAAATAGTTTGGGTTGGAAGGTGCTTTTAAAAGTCACCTAGTCGAAATCCCCTGCAATAACCAAGGACATCTTCAACTAGATCAGGTTCTCAGAGCCCCATCCTACCTGAATGTGTCCAAAGACTGGACATCCACCACCTCTCTGGGCAACATGTCTCAGTGTTTCACCACTCTCATTGTAAAAAATTTCTTCCTTATATCTGCTCTGAACTTATTCTCCTTCAGTTTAAAATTTTTTCACCTCCTTCTATCATAACAGGCCCTGCTAAGAAGTTCGTCCCCATCTGTTTTAAAAGCGCTACTTAAGTATTCAAAGCCTGCAGTAAGGTCTCCCTGGAATTTCTCTTCTCCAAGTTGAACAACCCCAACTCTCTCAGCCCTTCCTCATAGGAGAGGTGCTCCCTCCTTCTAATCAACTTTGTGATCATCTGTTGGAGAGGGTCCAGAAGAGAGCCTTCATCCTGTACTGAAGCATGAATCATCTCATGTCTAATTAACAGCTTTCTCAAGCTGTTCCACCTAATCCCCTAACCCCTCAATTCAGCATCATCTGATGGGGACAGATGGGGACAGCATCAGGCAACTCCAAGTGATTATCACCTGTTCAATGAGGAACAGCTAAGGTTACATTAGCATGTACCTAGATTCCACACTCTGGTTTTGAAGGATCAGAATGTTATTGAACTGCACATTCTAAAAGAGCATGAGACGTTACAAAACAATTTTGACAACGTGGTAACATTTTTCTGCAGTGAAACCTGCAGGACTATTGAGCTAATGGCCAAGCTTTTTAAATCACAAGGTCAGCCACTTCTTCCTCACCCTTCTGTATGCAATCCTCTCTTCTCTCATGTGACCATCAGGTCAGAAAAATTAAGACAGCTTATCTCTCATGAGTCTTTGATGCAGTGCTGGCCCTGTTTTTCTGGTTTAAGAGCTTATTGATGGTGTTATAGTGAGCCATAAACTCACTCATAAGCTTAGCAAGCTTGCATTTTACCTATGCAAACTGTTCTGTAGGGTACAAACAATGTGTATTTTCTTTCCATAAAAAGAAATATGATTATGATTATTTATTACTTAAAAAAAAAAATCAAACTGGCATGGAATAGTGGAAAATAACATTGTGCAAAGATGGTGTTCATTTTACTTTTGACCTGCAACTGTGCTTTTAAATGTTGCAAAGCAGACAAAGCAAAACCTGTACAGACATAGACAAATTTGAGAAGCTCGTGAGGTAAATAAATCTATCTACTGATGATACAAAATTATCTGTATGAGGCAACATAATAACTGTTTAAAATCTAAGGTGGCCTTTAGACTTCTTCCTAGAGTGAGCTCCAGTTCATATTCTACTTTTGAGCCTTCACATCTCTGATGTGCATTCAACTCCAGATCTTTCAGGCCTTGAGAGAAGATCATCAACAACTGGAACTGTCGTGAGTTTAGGTAAGACTGAACACAGCAGGATGACAATCACTCCTGCTCCATTCCACACATGTGTAATTGCTCAAATATGAAAGCCCAGGACTTCCTTATTAAAGTTGTCCTATTTTTCTTGGCAATAAATCAAATTAAGGTGTCATTTTATTACATATCAAATATCTTGGTGTGTACCTTTTACTGTGGTTGCTACAGGTCCTAAACAAATGAAGGAATACATCATTACATCTTCACAAGAGAGCTGGCAGACACACAAGAAGAAGTTCACAGGATACAGTGATGAAGAAACAGGAGACACAAAATAAAGGTGGAAATTTGCTTCCAGGACTTTCTACAAAGGGACACCAGGAAAAAGAAGATTAAAACACTGAGAAAAATAATGGCTTCACTGGAAGGACAGATCAGTGTGCGCATTAGATCTGAAAACCAGGCACCACTGGTTTGAACTCAGCTGTTCAGGACAGTCAGCTGTTGGTTCAACTGTTCAAAGAGTCACATGCCCTCCTTTGCATATGTTTTTCACTAAAGATTTCATGGTCATAGAGATTTAGCAGCAATATTAAAATATTAAAATATAAAATACAGAGGAAATTTCTCTACACTACCATAAATATATCTACTTCAAAATGAGATTGTTTCGTACCAACCAATCTTCACACATGCAATAGTCCAGTAATTTCCAGAAACATCTAATGGCCATCCCCTCTTCAAATATCCACTGTCTAATTATCACACTCAGGAAGTAATTTTTATTTTTTATTAATCATAGGGCCATCAGGAAATAATGTTGAGTGTTATCAAATTTTCTGTGGAGCATGTTAAATAATTCAGAGGAAAAATTAGACAGATTATCTAATTTCAAAGTGGTTACAGTTCAATTTTCCACATGCAAAGCAAGTTTGCCAAACATGGAGGAGGTTTACAGGAAAGTATATGAAATAAACCCAAGCGGGTTTCATTTTCTATCACACCTTATCACCATGATGGCAGAATAAATATCTGGCAGACAAAGAAACACAGGTCTCTTTCTGCAAAAGAAACAAAACAAACCAACCAAAAACCCAAACAAAACCAGAAAGCCACTGAGTCAATTGTTCTTGAGCACTTTGCCTCCCAACCAAATGTCATTTACAATTCATTACATGCAGAAACAGTTCTATGGTAGTTAGATACAGGAAAAACAGAACTGATGAAGTGGACCACAAACATCATTGAATTGTGGGGACACACCTAAATATTTGAACATTCAGCAAGATCTAGAAAGTATTCAAGTCAGACATTATTTGTATGGGTTTGGAAAGAGTTCTGCCTATGGCCGAGATACTCCCAGAATTTCTTATGAGAGAAACTTTGTATTTTACAGTAATCTTTTAGTAAGTTACAATGGGTGACTTAGCTCATAGTTAGTGTTATTCAGTCCAGCATCTTCCCAGTGGCAAGGAAAAGAAGTCAAGGAGCACAGGTGCCAGTATAACACTGCTGCTCCCCACTAACTCCAGTTCCAGCCCAGGCAGCAGAAACTCTCTTATACTGCATATATATGTGACTCTCTTATATAAATCTCTTATACTACTCTTATACTAACCTGTGTATGCCTAGCTGGCAAAGCACTTTCCCATGTGCTTTACTGTCCCAGCTTTGACTACTGCTGTTTCACCCCAGAAATGAGGCTTCTCTGAGGGAGCAACTGCTGTGTGCATCAGAGCTCCTCCTGTCCCTGCTTTCCAGACCTAACAAAGAACGAAGAAATAGACCCCATAGGTCATTAACAACTCATTCTCCATTCTTACATCCCTTATGCTAAAGAGGTTCTCTAGCTTTGCTGTATGGGGAACTGACCTGCTAGCAGCCCTTCATAATCTTCTACACGTTTCTGTGTCCTGATAATCAAGTGTCTGGGCAACCTTCTCTGTGGAAAGACTTTCCTTAGATTTCTGAGGTCAATGGGGAATGACTAAAAATAGATACTATTTAAATGTTGCAACTTGTAAGAGATTGATTTTTAAGATTTACAGAGATTAAATAAAAACAAAAAAAAATTGAAGACACTATTTAAGGGTGGAAATAATAAAACAGTGGTCAGCTGGCTGAGTAGGAAGTACTGTGGTCTTAGGAGTGTTGAAGTCACCACAAAAAGGTGGTGAGAAGAGCTAAGAAATCAGCCATAAAAAGATGTGTGTATGACATGCACCCAAATTTCAAAGAGCTGATACTTGGAAGACTGATAGGATTACAACATATAGTAAATATGAGTTGGCTAAGGTGCTGCTCAGTGGAACTAGATAGGATTTTCCTGAAGGAGAGACTGTGATCTGTTTCTGATCCCAAAAGAGTTGAGGAGAGCACACCACCACCAAAGGAAAGGCTGTGGGGAAGATGCCCAGCCAGTGGATGACGAGCTTTTAGCATCACAGACATGCAAAAAAGGGATTCCAGACCTGCTGCCATGGAAAGCTGGCACCACTAGAGCATGAGCAAAGGGTTAACAGAGCAGAAACCCGCTCGCAGGTAAACACCCAGGAGTGCTTCCCACCCACGGAAACGTCGTCACGGGGCACACCTAAGCTGGAGGCGCAGAGAAAACAACTCGGGACCCACGTTGTTGTGTCAAGTGCCTATTGCTCTATCGGCCCTCGTTGCTTAAGTGCCACCTCTGCGGCACCGGGCCCCATGGCCCTGAGGGCCGGGCCGGGCCGTGCGCTCCGGCAGGTGCCATTTTGTGGCACGGCAGGCCCGATCCGCTCCGGCGGAGCTCTCCCGCTGCCGCCCCCGGCCCCGGCGGCTGCGGACGAGGGCACGGCGGGACCCACAGCCCGCACCCCGCCCCTGCCGCCCCGGGCCCCGCGGCTGCGGACGAGGACACGGCGGGACCCACAGCCCACAGCCTGCACCGCGCCCCTGCCGCCCCGGGCCCCGCGGCTGCCGACGAGGGCACGGCGGGACCCACGGCCCGCCCCTGCCGCCCCGGGCCCCGCGGGCCGGGCCGGCCGGGCCGCCCCTCACGCCGCCCCGCCCGCACTACATTTCCCGGCAGCGCGGGGCGCGGACCGGCCGGGGCTGCTGGGAGGGCCCGGGCCTCGCCCCCCGGCTTCCCGGAGCGTCGGGAAGGGAAGGGTGGCTCGCGGTGCTTTGACTGTAGGTGCGAGCCGAAAGGGGAACGCTCTGCAGCCTAAAAAAAGCATCCCCGCTTCCTCAGTTGGCCGTGGGAGCGGTAACGGCAGCGCAGTCAGCGGCGGGGCGGGGACGGGAGTCCCGCCGCTGCCCGGGGCTTCTGCGGGGAGAGCGGTTCCTTCCTCTGCCGGGCTGTGCACCTCAGAGGTCGGGTTTTACAGTCATTTATTTAATTTATGGTTTCTGCAGTCACTTCGCAGGCATCCTGGAGACTAACAGCTCCAGGGGGATCGTGGTGGCTCCGGGCTGGGCTGTTTGTGGGTGTTTGTTCGGCCCTGTGAGGCTGTGGCTGTACACCGCTGTTCACCTTGCCAGGAGAGAGCAGGAATGTGAGGTTGGCATCTGGGCCATCTCTTTGGCTGTACCTTCCTGACCAATGTTTTGTTTCCCAGTGTTTGGCCAGATGTAAAAAGGCAGCCTGTGAAGTTACGTAAACATGCAAAACAAAACTGTAAGCACTAGTGTTTGGGAGTGCACACAAATACAGACAATGTGAAAATAAGATCAGGATCTTTAAAGCTCAGGTTTGGTTTTGGTTGCTTCTAACTGAAAACTGGTGCCCGAGCTGGCCTGTGCATTTTCTTTGCCCAGAAAGTTGATAGATAACTGTTTTTCTTCAAGAACTATGGGTGACCTGTCAATTAAAAAAAAACTAAATTAAAAATGGAGGTCATGATGGAAAGCTTTTTCCCACCTTCCTTACAAACCTTCTCTTCCTAATGTATCTTTCAGTCTCAGTTTTTAGATGTCTAGAAATTTTCCAATGGAGCTACATGTCCCCATATGGCAGATTTAAGCCCAGTGGGAAGAAGTTTACTTTTTTTTTTACTGTTATCGTATATTGGGCATCATCTACAGATAAAACAATCCATGGATCACAGTTTAAAAGGCAACAGTTAGGCAGATGTACATTGTTTACCAATTCAGTGGTACCTTCAATAATTAATAGTTCCTCTAATTGCACAATATAAATATTATGTGCCTGTTCTCTAATGCCAGCAAGGGCAGGTAAGTGAGATAAAACACCAAGACTTTAATTATAGGTGCAAGACATACTATCATGGATAAATCAAAAACATGCATCTTACATACAAAAGGTCTTTTCCCTAAGGGAAAGTTCACAGACCTTACAAGAGATTAAAAGGCATAAAAGCAACATTCCATAATTATTCAGAAGCTGCTGTAATGCACAAGCATGTCAATTATATTTTCTCCATTTATCCATTGGGAACATTAAACACAAAACTGTTCTTGTGGTTTAGGAAGTCCCTGACTGAATGTGTCCATATGCACTGAAGGAGCACTTGTTTGCTTTCCCTGTTCTTACACTGTTTGTCTAAGCACGTGCTGCTGGCTGCATGAGGAGTAAAATACAGGATTAAACAGATGTTTTGACTAACATAGTGTGGCTGTTCTTCTGCAATGAACAGTGTTGCTGCCAGTGCTGTACAGGTATCAGTTGTGTCAGATCAGCTGTGTAATTTATCTTCCTGAAATCAGACACTTCTTTCTTTGAACTGCTGCTCTAAGCAGTAAGACCATTCTCTACAATCACTTTGCAAAGTGTCCAATACTTATTACATACATATATAAAACACTGTTGAATCTCTGAAATGGGACTTCCAGTAGTCAATCACTTAAACCACTGGGTTTTAATACACTTTTTCTTGTGCATGTATTCATTTTATAATCAACCTGCATAAAATAATTACAATTTGCACCATGAGAATCAGTCTGATTTCCAGGACTAAGGGTGTAGAGGGAAAGGGCAGTTTCTTTTCTTTCATTTACACCTTGAGGATGACAATCACTTGTTATCACCTACTTATTAATTGTGACAAACAGAATAATCATTCAGTTTATCCACAGCACTTGAGATGTTATATTCCTATATCACACCTCTCCCCTCTCAATTCTTCCAAGCAGTTGAAATTTCTCTTAGGCAAAAGCTATTGCACAGTGTGACAGCCTGTTCACTCTTTGGCATACCTTCCAAGTTGTTCTAGATCTTTTCTGAGAATTAGTTCTCACTTAGCATGGAAGTTGTGGGTGGTGTGCTTATTGCTTTATATTTTCTTATCCTTTCTTCCCTGAAAAACTATTACATCACTTTGCATATTATTCTGATATACTTCCAAATGCTTTCCCAGCTCTTTCCCTTCTTCAGAGACCATTCATTTGGGCTTAAGAAGCAAGGAATTTTCAGCCTGACAGATTTTGAAACAAAATTCAGTCTAAAACGAAGTGGTCTTGTGGTCTTGTTTTCTCCAAGTGTAATTTTCAAGGAACAGGAAGGAGGCTGAGGAAGATAACGTTGGTGGAACTCTCCTTCAACCACAGGAAATTAAATGGGCAACGGTGAAGCATTTTAAAAATGGCTTTCTTTGGCTTTCAGCTATGGAATTAACATGTTACTGATTTCAATTCTAATACAGAAAAATATTAAGTGAGCAATAGTGAGAAATACAGACATTTCAGAAAATGTAAGGGACTTACTTTATTTTCAGATATATGGGAAGTGACACTGTGAGTGCTTAGATAATATCCTGTATTCAAATGGAACAAAAATGGGGAAAAAAGTTTTGTCTCTGTAATACTGAGATGATTTTATAGGATTTCTGAGGGTGAGGTTCCACACTTAGCAAGTTATGTCTTGGGGCAAAAAAAATCACAAAATCAAAATCTCCCACATACCTATTCAGCTGTGGAAAAAAGTTTTAATTTATCCATTTCTAGTATAAAATACAGTGAAAGATAAAGGACTACAAAAGCAGTGATAAGTTTTTTTTCCTTAGGGTTAGCTGAGAGCAAAGATCTCCTGGACAGGTTTTCTTTCTTCACAAACTTCCTTGAGACTTTTTTGTCATACCACTTTGTGCTGCTGTGGCATCCCGTGGATTGGCCCTTTGCCCCAACCAACATGATGCTCAGTTTAATCCATCAGTAGCCAGCTACTACAAATATTACAATCAGAGCTGAAATGGGACAACAGTGAATTTTAAAATAAGAATCTTAAATATAATACTCAAAGACACAACAGTTTATTGTAGGGAAAGCGTATTAACAAATGCATTGGATGCATTTCAAACAAGAGTAGTCAAATGGATGTAACAAAATCAAAGTGTAAATATAGTAATAAAATACAACAAAATGTAGTACAGCTTTAAAAAGGTTTGAGAAGAGTGACTAAAAGAGCTGGATGGGATTTTCCCACCTGCTTTAGGATTTGAAATGTCTTTTTCCTTATACTCTTTAACTTTCTAGCCTACAGAGTACTGCATATGTCAGGAGACCCATAAGTACTCATGACCTCAAAGCCCTGAATACAAATCATCTCCCTAGTTTAGATCAGAAGTTTACATGATGAAAACAGCATGTTGTACCATGCAGCAAAAGCGTGTAGCACTGAGGCACATCTAGAACCTCTGCATGGAAATCAGGCCTGTACTTTTACCTTCTTTTTGGGGAGTTGTTCAGCTTATATATTAAGTGGACTATTAAGTGGACCATAGAAATCCAAATTTGCAGATGAGGGAGAGTGACAGTTAAGTTTGAATCAAACCTAGCAGAGTAGAGCTGATGTGATCTCTGATCCCTCAGAAATCAGCTGGATCACTCTGAAGGTAGCAGGTTTGAAGCTCTTTTGAAGTAACCAGGGAAACACAGTAAAACCTTGTCCAAGCCAGGACACTCCTATAAATTCTTCATGCTCAATATTCACAAATTTGTATGTTCTCTGAGAAAACAGTTCCACCAAAATATTTGTGTGGATTTCCTCTATAGCTGAAGACCCTAATAACTTAGAAATTGTAGAGAAAAAGGCAAGTTAAAAACCAAAAGCAAAACAGTGCTGTGATTTTGCATGTAGCAGAGACTCAAGGGTTAATGGCATTGCAGCTGGCAGGTAAGTATAATATCCTTAACATAAAAGTTAGCATAAAAATATCAGCAATTTTTCTTTTTATAGCATTTTTTTCCCAATTTGCAGGCCAACAATACAGAGGAATATATCAGCCTTTATTTTCTTCACAGACATTAGTAGCATTATCTCAGCTTTTGAGAAATACACAGCAAGCCAAAATCAACCATCACAAGACATGCAAGTATATTCTGGCACTCAGAAAGTTTTACTGAGGGAGAGAGGGTACTTTCTGTCTTATTGAGAGGCACTTACATGAAAATAGGCAAAAATCCTGATACTTAATAATCACATCAGCTGATACCCTAGAAAGTATGGTGCAGAGCTGGAAACTCCCAGCTCCTTTAGGCTATAAACAACAAAGTAACAGAGGAGCAAAGGAGCAAATTTTTTTTTCATGGTAGCTTGCAGTGATACAGGTATGGAATGAAGCTGAACACTCAGTGAATTAGTTGCCACACATTACAGAGTGCATTAGAGTACACTAGAAACTCTGCATCTCATTCTCCCCAGGCTGTTTAATATCTAAAACAAGACAAAAAGCAACAGAATTTGGAAAGAAGGAAGAGCAGAGAAATGAAGATTAGGTCTGGAACAGAACCATTATTCATTTCCTTCTCCCCCTATAATTTACTTTCACTTCTAGCCCCTACCTGCATGTAAGGCTGCCCTGGCTTTCCATCAGGGCATGGATCTGCAAGCACAGATGATATTCATGACTACCACACTTGGAGTCTTCCCTCCAGCACATGGAGGTTTAAATTAGTTCTTTGGTTTTACCTTGTTGTTTCCATTCTGTTTTCTCCCCAATCCCTTCTAACTCCTGTACTAGAACACACTCTCCAAGCCACTGCTTTCCTATATATTCAATTAATAAATTAAAATCTGCCTAACTTTTCTTTTTGTTAATTGGTATCAGCCTTGCTGCCTCTTTTCCCAGACCTCCAGCCTTTTTTGCTGGTTTTGCTTCCCTGCTGTGTCTAATTTTTCCATGTCAGAAACTTATTAGGAAGCATTTCTTCCAAGTCCCAAATGGTAGGGAACTGCCTCACTCCCTTTATTATTCAGCAAGAATTATGAATTACCTTTTTATTTTCCAACTTCTCCCTTTAAATCCATCCTGACAGCCTGTACATCTAAATGGTGTTTTAGCCCAGACTTCTCCAGTAACTATTCACAATTTTTATTTTTTTTCATGAGGAAAGGAGAAAAATCTTATGTGGGACACTTCCTCCTGCAGTATAGGCAGGTACTCTAGTAAGTAAGAATGCTAATAGGAACATACCATGGGCACTAGGGGAGCATGCAAAAGCTCTGAGCAAACAGCTACATAGCAGCAGAATCTTTGCAGCTGATTGTGGCAGCCAACTGATTATCTGTGTTCATCATGCACTGAAGTTACAGCTTATACATTGGCAAATAAAATCCTAGTGTGGGGTCAGAAAACACACGCTGCTAAACAAAGCTGATTTATAACACCTCTTGGACACATACTTAATATTTGAGCATATGCTGTAACATTTCTGTGCCATACTGGAATGCACCCCTTTTTTTTTTCATTCATCTGGTGTTCTGAATAAAGTGGGTTAACTCAGGAGGCAGATGGGAGCTCAGCCAATGCTGCCTGGTTACCAGACTGATATAACAGGCATTCCTGTACGGGTAAAGAACATAATTTCAACACACCCCTGTGTATAATACTACCTGTTGCCACGGTTAGAGGCAGGAGCACCCATACTACACTTTGTTATGGCATGGGAGCCCCAATTAAGTTAGTCTTGTTTTGCAAGCTTTTACCCCTCTTGCCACACCATCCTCTGTGCTGTGTGAACATACAATAAATTTCGTTGCATAGCTGGCACATATAAATACATTTTCTTGTTCTGATGAGGTTCACTGTCAAAAATGCTTGGGGATTCTATCAGGTCCTGACATTGTAAACACATCTTAACAGGCAGTGAACTATGGGATCTGAGCCAACCTGGCTAAGTCATGGTGATACTTAGTGCTGGCATATTCCTCTTCCAATGAGAATTTGTCCCTCTCCTAATGTTTGAGGAACACCAAATCTGCTGGTTATGTTTGCTGTGTAGTTCATAAACACTTTGAACATATGTTAGTGCAGCACATCTTACCCCCTCACCCTTGCTAAACAGGACTTGGCACTTTTCCCAGATGAAATGAATGGGGCACAAATAAATCATAACTTGTCACTTTTACAGTTCCTGTATTTTCAAATCTGCTAATAGAGGGAACTAGAATTCCATAAACCTCCGCTAGATGGTAAATATCACTCAAAGGAAATGCACATAGTAAATGAAAATTCGGAATGTCACTTAGCCTTCTGTGTTCAAGATAGTTCTTCCTTTTGACTGGTATCTCCTTTGCCCCAGCTGCTTTTCTTCTGCAGGAATAAAAAGGAAAAGTCAATTTTGAGGAACTGTGGCTAAGTGGTGTTTGCCCTGTTTCCTTCAGAGCCAACACAGGAGACATCTGACTTCCATGAGCAAGGCACTAGGGTTTCTATGAAGACCCACTCCTCTCTTAGAAGTTGTAATGTGTGACTAAGGACAAGTTTGTGTAGGCTGCAATTGCAGTGACATACCTACAATTGCTAAAGCAGCTGATACTGCCAATGAAAATTTATCATAGAATCATAGAATCCACTGAGTTGGAAGAGACCCATCAGGTACACTAAGTCCAGCTCCCTGCCTACACAGGACTCAAGAGTCACCATGTGCCTGAGAGCATTGTCCAAACACTTCTTGAGCTTGGTGCTGTGACCACTTCCCTGAGGGCCTGTTCCAGTGGCCAACCACTGTCTGGATGAAAAATCTTATCCTGAGATCCAGCCTAAAACTCTCCTGACTCAGATTCATGCTATTTCCTTGAATCCTGATGAGAATTAAGAGCTCAGTACCTGCCCCTCTGCCCCTCCACTTCCCCTTGAGAAGTGTGCAATGTGGTCATTTTAGAATTCTGCAGTACGCATTCAAAGAAAGCAGAAAGATCTGAGTGTTTACAAGCATATTACACTATTCCATTTCAACAGCTGGGTACATGGGGGATAACTGATGCTTTAATATCAAAATATTTATTGCATTTTGAGTGTTCTGATAGAAAAAAGAAAGGAAATAATATGAGAGCTTTTAAGAGAACAGCATGATAAGATATTATTGTTTGTTTTTTTACTCTGAAGATGACTATTCTAATCACCATGCAATTGCATTTATCCAGCTTAGACCAGCCTTAACTCTCTGTTTGGTTTATTCATGCTTCTTGTGACACATCTATAATCAAGGCTAAGTGGTGATGATGTCAGGTGAATGTAATAAAACATCTATCACAATTCACATGAAGCATAAACAGAACTCTAGTGTGCTACTGGGTACACTGTTCCAGCAGAGGTGTCAATATCTACCCAAGAACAGATGCCAGGTGTTTCCTTGAAGTTAAGGTAGGCCAAAATATCATACAGCCCTCAGTAAAAAGGGCTACAGACTAGCAGCACACTTACACAGCATAACTACTAGGGACAAGCAGCACTTACAAAGTTCCTCAGGCATGTTCTTATGACCTGAATGACCTTGGGTTCCTTTGAAGATCTCCAGTGGGACGTTACACAAAACAAACAAACACCACCAGTCCCAGTTCCACACGCCTGGAATTCTGACAGCACTCAAAAATCAGTCCAAAAGTAACATGTTGCAAGAGGGAGGCATCCTCATCTGATACAAATTAGAGTAGTTCCATTTCTAGAAAAGAATCAAGAATAATGATTCTACTTGTGTCTTCTCTGACACAAGACTGTGAAACATGCTGATCTGACACTCTTAAAATGGTTTCTCAACAAACTAGTTTTAGTCTTTCATAAGGTAGACTAGTAATGTAAGTCAGTCTTTCATAGGTAAGACTAGCAAAGTGAAGCTATCTGGTGATTTTTTTTTCAGCAAATTTTATTCAGCAAGTTTCTTACATGCCTAAAATCTTTATACAAGGTGGAGAAAGGGGATGTGTCCCCCACCTTCTAGCCTCCAACTCCAATCAAAAGGTCGCTCTCAATGTTAAATGCTATTAATTTCCAAGTATTAGTGCAAAGCGCATATTTAAACCTTTTTAAAATTAAATAAATGGGATGGGTTTTTACACTTTCTTGTTTTAAATGAGCCACTTTAAACAATGCATAAACAGAAAGCAGCAGCCAGTGTCACTGTTTGACTATCATTAGCTTCCTGAATGCACTGCTTTAATACAATAATATTGGGAAGCAGGCATATTGACAACTATGATAATGACTTGCCAAGGAAATGCCTTCAGTCATATTTTTTTCTGGTCGTACTAAGCATTCATCATACAAACTTCCCTTGAAATTGTGAATGTTCAGCAGGTTACAGTTTCAGAGTTCTGCTGCCTAAAGATGAGCACACGGTTAAAAAAAACCTTCCAAAACAATGCTGCCCTAAGGGACTTATGTATATGTAGCGGTAAATGAAGAGCATTTCGCTGAATTAGCAAATCCAAGACTCTAGTCTGGGTACAGCCGGAACACATTTTTTAATCTGAAGTGTCGTTCATTACCTCTAAAGGACTCCACCCTGAACGAGTACGCTCACCCCGGTGAGACTCCTTCCATGCAGCACGGCTTCACACAGGCCAGGTAACCTCTTTACATCAACCACGCCTTTACGCGCAGGTCTCAGCGCGTGTATAAATACTTTTCTAAACAAAACCAAAAATCAACCAGAAGAACCCCCACAACTCCAACAAACAACAACAAAAATCCAGGGAAAGTGCGGGGGAGTTGGAGAGTTGTGCCGCACAAACTGCTCCGTGCTTTGAGGTTTTGACTGTGAAAGTGAAGAGCCCACGGGGCTAAGCGGGCTCGCTGCCGCCCGGGGCTGCAGCTACTTTCGCGGGCAGGACCCGCAGCCCGTGCCCGGTTCAATCCCGTCCCCCCGTACCCCCCGGTCCGGTCCGTCCCGTCCCGTCCCGTCCCGCCCCCGGACACCGCTCTCCCCGCCGGGGCGGGCTGCCTGATAAAGGCAGGGCTGCTCCGCTCCGCCCTGCCGCGCTCCTTGCTCCCTCCGCGCCGCTCTGCCCGCAGCCGCTGCGCCGCGCCGGGAGGCGGAGGTGCCCTGCCCGTCCTTCAGGCCGGCAGGCGAAGGTACCGCGGGACGGGGTGTGCGGGCTGGGGGATCGGGGCCGCGGGCAGCCGGGCGCTGCGGGGCAGCGGCGCGTCCTGGGCAGGCGGCCTGAGCGGGGCTGAGCCGGCCCCTGCAGCTGAGCCCTGCTCCTGGGGTTTCTTATGGTGCCGATCGGGTTGGTGGGCGCGCTGTGCCAAGTGAGAGTTAGGCTGTCCAGCATCCTCCGGGGTGAGGACTTTACTACTGCACTTGGGCAGCTTTGGCTGCAGGACTTCTATACGTTTGTGGGATCGCAGCTCTTCCGGTACACTGAGAAAATTTATGCTTGCCAAGCGCTGCTCTGTGATTGCGTGATCAACCTTTAATCCTTCGACAAGCAGAGGTGGAGTGCGTTCTGCTGCCAGCCTCATCCTGTGGTTCGTGAGCAGTGCTGGTCCTTAAGACCCTGCCAGGTCTGTAAGAGCCTGTCGGTGGTGAGCGGTGGCACATGTACCAACAAGCCTTTGCTGGCCAAGTTTATCTGCCCTTGAAATCTGTCTGATAAACGTTGTAGAACGTCTGATTCTTCTCTATCGCATAAAAGCCCTCCACACTTACGTGTGTGTGGACATAGGAATACTAAAAAACAATATAAGGCATCAGAAGTGATCTGAGGTTGGCCCCCTTGGTTAATTCACCTGTAAACACATCCCTGCTCACTTTAGTTGACAAGCCAAAATCGGCCAAGTGAGTGGCAAGTTTAATTGTTTGTGTGGATATGCTTGGTTACAGTACCTGGTGTAATTAGCAATACTAATGCATTGAGTGAGAATGGAGACCCAGTCAAATCTGGTTAAGAGAGAGATGTGTCCATGGAAATTAAGCATTTCATTGAAGGATGCAGAGTTGGTCTTCTAACAGGAAGTCTCCTGTGGTCTGTATGCAGACTCTACTTCATTAAATGAAAGTAATATTTTTCTGAAAGACCTAATGTGCCTCTGACCTGTACAAGCCTAATATATGAATATTTTACTTAAAGAATTACTGGTATAAATTTTAAACTGAGATTAGTCGAATTATGTATTGCCTTTGGAGGCAATTTTCTCACTTGGTGTTCCATAGGGATTAATTTTAACATCCTTATCTATGCCAGAGATACCGGTCCCCTTTCATGCAAATGGAGGGTTTTATGTTAAGTGTTTTAAATTAGTGCAATCAAGTTAAATTCAGCAACTGCATTGATTTTAAAGACTTGTTGTTTCTGTTTTACACTCAACAAAGGGCCTGTGCTTCCAAACACTTGCATTTTTTAATGTACATGAAATTTAATAACATTTTTTCCATTATAACTCTATTTTTGCTTAGAACTGTAATAGTGCTATAGATAAGAGAGCTTATTACAGGAAATGCCAATATTGGCTCTGGAAAAATGTTCCAGTGCTGTTTTGATATTTGTTTCACTTCCTACTGGTGTAACTGCCTCTGTGCACATTTTGTCACATTTTAATGAGAATGAAGAATAGAAAGTACTCAACAGAAAGCATTCACCCCATGCCTTTGCCAGAAAGGACTTGTTTTCCTACCACTACGTCTTAGACAAATGTTTTTCTGTTATCAGAAGTTTTAAGATGTCCCAATGTTTCTGCCAGAAAACTTTCTGAAATAACTAACTCTGCTCTAGCAGAGGCCTGTTTCTTTTCAAGACTGGCCTAGTTTCCCATGTAGAAAACCTGAGGCTCATGGTAACACGTGTACATTCACATGCTAAATTTCATGAACTTTGCTCAGAGCAGCAGAGACCTGAGTGACTTGTCTCCTGGCACTTGTCAAACACGATTACCTATACACATAGATAGCAAAGTTAACTAGGAGATGTAATCAGACTGAGCATGTAGTGCTAAAGGTTGAAGTGTAGGTGCCAGCATGCTCTATCTTTAGCTTAGAAAGAAGATGTCATTGCTTCATAGTGTTGCTAGTCAAAGATTAAAACATGTTTTGACCAAGGATGAATTTCTTGCACAGCTTTTGTACGCTGGGAAATAAAATAACATTCCTCCAAGGACTTAAAGGCCTGCTCAGTGTCAGCATTGCAGGGATGTGTACAGGTTGTGAGGTTAAACACATACCTGAGGTGGTATGATTCAAGCCTATGACATTTGCTTAATGCAGGGAGGTGAAGAGAAGAAACTCACAGCTTTGCCGTGCATTTTTAAAGAGCTATGTTCAACTGCAAAATCAGGCTCTCCTTAATAATGGTGGTACAGGTAGCTGAAAAGTCAGTAGTGACAGTTATTTATTTAGTGTGCTTTGGAGGTTAATAAGCCTATTGTCTTCTGAAGCTTCTTATACTCATGTTTTTTCAGCACAGTTGTGACTGTGACTTGTTCTGCATATGATTTCATGGTGACAAGAAGTGCCTACAAAGCAAAAAAAGTTGTGGTCCTAAAAGCAGAATTTTTCCTGATCTATAGTCCTAGTTTGTGAGCACTAAAGCTCTTTGATCAAACCATATGTTTTGATTTGTAATTGTCATGCATTTCTATTTAAGATGCTGAGTGGGCAGATTTTTATTAGTGGTAATATGTATTTATTTGTCTTAGATTTTTGTCCACATTCTGTCAGAGCAGAGAATGAAACCCATGGCATGGGGAATGGGGAATTTCTAAAGAAGATGAAGGCAGGAGCTTCCAACTGCTGCTGAATGGTAAATGAGTTGTGTACTACATCCTGGAGGAAAGTGGAAGCAACATGAAGATGAGACAGAAACAGGACAAATGGGTTAGATATGCAGGTGTAAGCCTATATATTTTTTTAAACAATACTCAAAAGCAGAAATATTTAGAAATATAGAAAATATAATATAGAAAATATTTAGAATGGATTTGAAAATGTTTTTGCAATATTGATGTTTGCATTTTCTCTATGGTTTACCCTATCTGGTAAATGTTTTGGGTTTTTTATCAGGTATCTGAAGGAATAGCCTGAAGATGAACTTCTTCCTGGAAACATTAAAAGTCATTGTACTTCTTATTTATTACTTACTGGAGTCTCTGGTGTTCTTGGTTGTTCCTGTACGGAAGAAGAATGTTAGTGGTGAAATCGTACTAATAACAGGAGCGGGAAGTGGCATTGGAAGACTCCTAGCAATCAAGTTTGCCAGCCTTGGAGCCACGGTGGTCCTCTGGGATATTAATCAAGAGGGACTCAACTGCACAGTTAGAGAGGCCAGAGAAAAGGGAACAGGAAGAGTGCACTCTTACGTCTGTGACTGTAGCAAAAGACAGGATATCTACAGAGTAGCTGACCAGGTAAAGTATCTTTTTTGTGGCTCTGACATTATTCTGAGTGCAAGTGTGGGTGTAAAATGCATGATTAAGTTTTTTAGTGGATTCAAAGCAAGAGATTAAAGTTAATGTATTGTGCTTCCTATCTATATCAAGAATTCTATTTTTTAGAGTTGACTTGTGTATCTCTATTTCTTAAAAAATAAAAAGAGCCAGCTCTCTTTTTCAGTAGCACATTTTACTGGGTAGCTTCTCATTCATTCATTCAATCACCGAGCAGGCACTTAATCGTGAAGTGCGGAAAATCAATTTATTGAAGCTAAAGCAGTATTTCAAGTTCTGGCAGCCTTTTACCAAAAGACCATACATTGTAAAAAGGATTAGCTGCTTAGGCAATTTTCAAATAATTCCATTCCTGTGAAGAGATTTTTGCAGACTTACTTTATCTGAATTAATAAATGTATCTTGATGTATTAAATATTTATTTCTTTCATTTTTGAAGAGCTTTGTAAACATAGCCTGGGGTTAGATAATTTGGGCAGACTAGCAGTATTGCCAAAAGCTAAAATTGTTAAACAGTTTCAAGTGTAAGAACCTGTTCTCATTCACTTAGAATTTGCTATTGACCGAAGAGGTTTCCACAGTGCCTGGGGATGAATTTTTTTTTTTAAAAAGTTCAGCTGTCTTCAGGAGCATCTGTTGGCTGACATAATGTTTTGGTGCTCTTTAAGAAGCTCTAGCCTTCTGTCTTTTTCTATCTGTGCAAAAAAATCACTATGACAAGCTTTCTGATGTGTGAAGCTTGTGCATGAATTGCAGCTTGTTAGAGGCTGGTGTTATTGGTTTTGTATTCCAGTAATGCTGATCAGCCTTGGTCCCCCTTGCAGCTCTGTCACACCAGCTGAGCTGGACATCTGCTGTCCTTGCAGAGCAGTTGCACATCTCTCCACAGGCCTGTAGCTCTGTTTCCTGCTGCACTGAGAGAACTGGAGGAGGAGTATTGTAGTGTTAAGGATACTGCAATGAATCAGATGAAAATTAACCTTTAGGTTTGAGGACTTGAATTGAGGGCTAGTGCTGTGGGACCATGGAGTAAAGCAGTGGCTGAGCCATGCTGGCCAAATTTGAAGAAGAGAACAGGGTGTAGATCTGTGTGAGATGGGTTCAGGATGATACAAACAGAGCTAGGCAGGAGCAAAGAAGTTGTAGTAGGGTCCAGTTCATGGTCCCTCACTTAAAACCTTCTGTCAGCAGTTCAGCCACTGTCAGATTCACTAATAATCCTCATGCTGATCTGCAAGGAAGAAAACACCTTACTACCATTATTTCAGAAATGACATGTCCTGCTGATGATGTAGAATCATCCAATCTTGCAGTTACAAGAAGACTTTAGTATTAGGTGGTGCTCAGTGCCACTGTTTACTTCATGCAATGTAGTAGACTTTGGTTCTTAGTGTTCAGCATCAGCCTTTGCAAGATATGGCAGCATGGTTCCAGGTCCTTTTTTCCCTTCTGGTGATTCAGCTCTATGCAGGCTTGAAGTTTTGCAGGACTATGGTGAACTAAATTCGTGCTGTCAGGGCAGGATATTTTTAAAAACTTTGCTCCCAGTAAAACAGTGTTAAAGCCAAAATGAAATGTATGTGAATTTTTAATATATGCTTCACCAGCCACACAGAGACACCATGAAAAAGTTACTTTGGTAGGAAGAAAATCCAAAGGCTCTCCATGTATCAGGTCATTGTTTCTTTCCCATACCAATAAGATGAAGGACAGTCTTTTGGCTATTAAAACCTATAGCTTAAAATTTATTTCTAATGTCCCTGTTCCAGAAGTAGCCAGCTCCTAAAGCTTAGTTAAAAAAAATAGACAAGATTGGAGCAAGTTTAAGGAAGACTTAACTTAAGCTAAAGGATAGGTGATAAATTACTTTTTAATTCTTCACTGTTATATCCATTTCATTTTTCTTAGATAGCTCAGATCAGTGACCTGTACTTCAGATTCTATATTAAATATTTTCATTCTGCTTTGGAGAGCTGACACAATATCTTGCTATCAGCTGGCCTACAGCTGCTCTCTCAAATGAGTCTGTTCCTGAATGTTCTCAGTCTAGAACTAAAATGAAAACTATACTTCCTCTTACTGAATTAAATGTATAGGTATATTTTAGCCAACTTAATTTCTGAGGTAGAGTGTACCAGATTCTAGTCCAAAATTGCTCTTTAGTTTCAAGATGTGTTTACTGTAGCAAAATACTTGTGTTAGTTAAGCTTTCTGCATGAAAGACTTATCTGGAACATTTATCCTCGGAATCAGAGGTGCTGAAAGCAGAATCTTGTGTGGAGCAGTTGGGCTCCACAAATCTGGATTTTCTTCTTGAGAGCTCACTTTTAAAAAGGCATCAGAGAGTGAGACTGTGCAAGAACCTGAGGTGTTTGGATCCATAACAAGCTTAAGTTCAACTTATTTAAATGTGTAATATTTCTCTTGTTAAGTTTTCATATGTAATAAAAGAAAAGAATGTTTTGTATTTATCCCACACTATCTTGATACTTTTTGTTTTAGGTTAAAAAAGAAGTTGGAGATGTCAGCATCCTGATCAATAATGCTGGAATTGTAATTGGGAAGAGATTTCTTGATTCTCCAGATTCACTTTTAGATAAAACCATGGAAGTGAACACAATGGCACACTTCTGGGTAATACCTATATTTTGCATGTACATACTAAGACATCCTTTTAACATGTTTTCAATACTAATTTTGTCTTTTGGAATTGAAGAAAATGTGCAAGGATATAGAGCTCTTTGGAAGTCCAGTCAGAAATTATACAAGAAATTACTTACTTTGCTCTGGAGTCTGTAAAATTTTTAAAAAGAGTGGCAGAATGGATCCTTTGGGAGCCTCTAGTGTAGGCAGGTGGAAGCACTTCACATTGAGAAATTCTCTTAAGAACTGAAGTCTACCATCTGCTAAATTCTGAGGCTAATCATATGTTATAGTCTCATTGATAATTGACATGAAGAGGCCCACCCTAATAGTTGCTGCCCCTAGTAACAGAAAAGTGTTCAATTCTGCCTCAGTTCTTCTGTTCTGTTAGTGTTCTAGTTGTTCTGCAGCTGTGATAATGTCAGGAAGAAATGTTCTCATAATCCTCTTAGTAAGTGAAGCTTTTGTCTAGATTGAGTAAATTGTGTTTTTGATTCCTTTCAGTGAAGAGAGGTCACCTATATGATATTTCTATCATAAAGAATTGTAAAGAAAATATTCAATAATGTTTCGGTTTATTTAGAAATAAATTTAATCACATAGATTTAATGAATTTAATAGAAGGGAAACATGAAATTAAAATCTTTGCCATTTCACAAAAGTTGCAGTGAACACTTAGTTCTTGTTTGAAAGTAACTTCACGACTAGATTAAGCTATATATTTAGCTTTCATCAAGCTACCATCTGTCATTGGTAGTACTGGTGGGGTTGGAACTCCCCATTTAAATAGCTGGAGGTTAGAGTTCAAACATCAAGCTCCACATACATACACACATCCTTTCCATAATGGAAGGGGGAAAGCTTATTTAAAGTGTTGGGACAAATTCTCTAAAATCAACAGACACCTTCAAAATATTGGATGGATGGATGGATGGATGATGGATGGATGGATGGATGGAGGATTGATGGATGGATGGATGTAGGATGGATGTAGGATGGATGGTTGGATGGATGGGAGGATGGATGGGCCATGTAGCTTACTCAGTAAGATGTGACATTGGTGCTCTGATTTACTTTGCAGACTTACAAAGCCTTCATCCCAGCAATGATTGCTGCTAACCGTGGACACTTGGTTAGCATAGCAAGCTGTGCAGGACTGTGTGGAGGCAGTCAGGCTTCAGGTAGTGTATTGAAGCTAACAAACTTGATTTTAAACTCTACAATCAATATCCATGGGGGGAAAAAAAAAAACAACAAAAAAAACAACTGATTTTGAGTTTCTGGATCTTTCTGTAGCAAGTAGTCAGACTTTCAGAACAGCCAACCTTAAACAGACCATTTCTTTACAAACCATTTTCCAGAAGTGCTGTGAAACAGGTTTTTCTGCCATGGCAGAAGAATTTAGAAGCCATATAGAACTTTGGAAGCTGAGAACTTCAATGTTTTTAAAATTTACTTGCAGGTTTCTGATAGGGAGGAGGCCACTTTAGATTTAGAGGAAGCTCAGAAGACATTTCTGAAATATGTATACAAGAGGAAGGAATGTGAAATATGGTGGCATAGCAGTATAAGAAATCTAGCTCCAAGGGAGAGACAGTGAAACTCAACAAATTGAGTTTCAAGTTGAAACCACATTAGAGAGTCTTGAAAACATGAGTTTGAGGTATATTAAGTGAGTGCATGGATTTAAAGAGAAAATGGTATGCAAAAATAATTTCGTTTTACCATTGTTTGTTAGAGTGGAAAAGTGGTAGCAGGGATGACTTGAGAAACCTTCTGTCTGCCAGTCTAGAACAACAGATGATTTAGGAGAGGAAAGAAAGGAATGAATCACATCAAAAGCAAATTTTAACCTAATCCTGAAAACCATTCCTATTCTGATGTGAAGTGGTTTAGTATTGGACAGTAATGTTTAATTTGTAAATTTAAATATTTATCCGCAATTAATGTTTTATTTTACAGATTACTGTGCAAGTAAATTTGCAGCAATTGGTTTTGCAGAGTCAATTGATTTGGAGATGAGAACTCTGAAAAAGACTGGTGTTAAAACCACAATTGTGTGTCCTTTTGTCATAAACACAGGAATGTTTGGTGGTGTTAAATCCAAGTGAGTAAACTCTTGTGAGGTTTTAATAAAGGTTACATTTTTAGCATATTATAAACCGCTATTTCCTTTATGAAAATCATGAGCCAGGCTTTTTTCTGCTTGTATTATTTTTAGAGCTTCAGATGGGTGTTAACAGTGCTATCCAGTGACTGGGCAAATCAAAAGGCCTAGGTACTTTACTATTCATTTAAGCTGAAAAGTGAAACGTAATTGGTGTCCTTTCCTCTGCAGAAGCCAAATGCTCCATTTGTCCTTTCTGGTTTCTAAATCCCCCATTCTCCTCCTGAGACTGATGGCATAGCTTTGCTCAGTATGCATGTATAATGACAAAGTTTAGGAGCCAAAGAAAAGTCTGGTGTGTCTTAATGTGAGATCTCTGGTTTTGTCTTATGAGAGGTCATACAGGGGGAAAATAACAATATCCACTCACTCTAACAAAAGGAAGATTCAGTTGTTCACAGGAATTGCGGTATTTCTTTCTTTTTTTAGTTGAATAACTCCAAAATTGAGAGTGTTTTGAATAAAATGTGAATCCAAAGCACTTTGTATTATAGCAACAAATATTTTCTTTTTCAGGTGGCCACGTGTGCTTCCCGGTCTGGATCCCGAGTACGTGGCTGAGAGGATAATCAGTGCTGTTCGGCAGAACCAAGAAATGTTGTTCATACCACGCATCGTTTATCTTTTTTATTTTTTGAAAAGGTAAGTTTTGTTACTTTTCCCCTCTCTCTCTTCTGTCTGAGGATGCTTAAAGTATAAAAGAGGCTTCTACTTATTGGTGTGAATTTTCCTGAAGTTATGCATGTTTTTGGAAGGGGTGTTTTTGTTTGTTTGTTTCTATGGGTTCAGTCTACCCTTGGGCCACAGAACAATGATAGAAATTGTCTAATTGTTCCTTGCTGACTCCATTGGGGTGCAGTTTTACTGGTCCTGCTTCTCCATAACTGCGTGTCAGAGAATCATTATTTGGAAAATACCTCTAAGATCTCTGAGTCCAGCTGTAAACCCATCTGGAGTCTTGCTCCAGCATTTGGGCCCTTTCAACTCTGCTGCAAGCCATGTTGGAATACTGATCTATCTAAGAACTCAGGCTGCCAAATGAATATAAATTATATTTTGAGAGGACCAGTGGGTCCATATTCTAAAGAGTGTACTGCCTTTGCCAGCATTAGCCAGGTTAAACTAATCCTGTGATAAAACTGCACAACTCTTCTAACATCTTTGTTCCTTTTTATCTTCTTCCTCCATGCCCCTGCCTTACAGCTTCCTGCCAGTGAAAGCAACTGTTCTCCTTATGGACTATTTTGGAATCCTTGATATCATGAGTACCTTCAAAGGTCGACCAAAGAAGGAGTGAAAAAGCCCAAAATTCAGAGACCAGCAGCTCTAAAGTGGATGCTGTTAAAAGGTGGTGGGAAAAGTTCACTTCACTAGCAGCTGTGAACTTTGGGTGCCTCATCTCTCAATAGTAACAAGATTTTTAAGAGTTGCTTTGTAACTGACTCTTAATCTACAGCTTTCATCTGAACTATTTTTTTTAGTCCAGCAAATTGTTTTCTTTTCACCTCATTATGAAAATACATTAATTGAATTTAATTGCTTTGGTTTATAATGCCTTAAATGTGATCCTGCATCACAAACTAGTAATTGGCAACTTTGGGGGGAAGAAAGGACCAAGAAATTACATGTATTTAGCAGGCAGTCAGAAAAGTCTGTTGTAGATCTGACTTCCTACTGCCATCCAGTGAACCATGAGCATGGGCTGTACTGCTGGTGCTATTGCCATTCTCTAGTAAGCTGTGGAATTCAAGCATTTCCTCAAACAACAGATTCTAACTCTTACAAATGAAAGTTTTGTGAGATACAAAGATGCACAGTGTTGGTGAAAAAAAAAATTACATTTATTAATTTTTGGAGGTGTGATCTCTCAACTCATAGGTTACAATGGATGTTGGGGCAGGGACAGAGAAGGATATGTAAATTAAGTATTTGTGTTGCTGATGTACATTGTGCCTAACTTTTTTAAAAGCTAATACCATGACTGCAACTTTGTAACAGAAGTACAGTATTTTAAGAACTATATTAAATTTTTTGTCTCCTAAGAAGAATAAATCTGTATTTATAAAGCATGAGACTGCCAGTCTAGGTGGGCTATTCAAAGTCTTGTCAACAAAGACAGTGAACTACTAAAAGCAAGAGTGTTGTGTTGTATAATAGGGGTTTCTCTTGGGATTATTTCAGAAAGGGATGATGCTGACAGAACTGAATAGTATCATTACAGCCATCCTTTGGGTAACAGCATAATGTTTTGCTTCTCTGAGTTGGGTCACAGGTTGCCATGTGTCTACAAAGACTTGTTTTTCTTTCCCTTCATTCTTAGGACTGTCCATTTATTTTGAGCATATGCTGAAGAGGCATTGCCATTTTTGACAATGGATGCTTGGAAAGCTACCTTGACTTTTTGTAAACCAGAACAAGAAAAAGGAAGCTTATGTGTACATCACTTCTGTACATGCTAAGTCTACTTCATGTCACAGTTCTCTGCTAGCAGTTGGTACAGCAATTGAATCAGTATGGAGAAAAAGGGGACTTTTTAAATGGGAAGTCTTTTTTTCTTTAAATGAAACTACCTTCATTTCCCTTGTCTATAAAAATAGTAAGGTTTATTAGCAGAGAAAGGTTTTGTATATCTCTAAGGTTGGAAACTTCACAACCTCTCTGGTTAACCTGTTCTAGTTTTTGTTCATGCTCTGTTTCAAAGCAAATAAATGAAAATTATGTGTAAATTAAATGTACTTTTTTTCATGTCGTTTCAGAGGATACCACTAAGAGCCTGAGTTTGTTTTACATCTTCCTTTTAGGTACTTATAGACATTGGGGCTGAGCCTTTTCTTGAGACTAAGCAGTCCCAGAAATCTCAAGCTTTCCTTGTATGGGGGTGCTCCAGTATCTTAATTATCTTTGCAGCCCTTCACTGGACTCACTGAGTGTATGCAGAAACTATTCACATCTCTCAGAGACCAATTTCTGTACTTGACTGAACATGCATAGTATGTCACACAGAGCTTCAGCAGAAAATCTCTGCTTGCTAGCTGTCCTAGTAGGAGTACACAAATAATGCCTTATATAAATGTGCTGCTACCACATTGAATATTGTGGTCACTGGTAAATTACATCATGTGCCTGGAGGATAACAGCCTATCCTGTGGTGGTTTTTTTCTCCCTCATCTCCTGTCATGGCAGGACAGATGTGGAGTTGTATCCTGGAGGTCAAGCAGCACACATCCTTCTCCTGTGTTCAGGAGGCTGCATGGAGCAAGTGTTTGGATCTTCAACTGAGATATAAATGTCTTGAAATAAAAGCTGGCTTACTTCCTGCATAACAGTGATCTTGGCTGATTATTTTCCTGATGCCAAGAAAGAGTCTTTCCTTCTGCTCTCAGCAAAAAAACTCATGGAAGGATTACTGTGACACCCAAACAAGAAGATAAAACTTGAAAAGGAAGAGCATTGCAGTTGTGACAGGATAATGTCTGACTGCTGGATGGTAAATCAGGCAGCACCCACAAAAGAATTCATGGTCATTGCTTGAAATTTTAAATAGTCTCTCCCCAAAAATGACAGCCCCAGATTTGAGTGAGATGGCTCCATGGGCCTAATAATCATGTTTATGGTGATTCAAATGCATTCCATGGCATTTTATTGCCTCCTGTATTTCTTTTCCATGTGAGATCATAGTCCTGTGGTAGCAGAAATCATGCTGTCCCCTAATGCTTCAACACATGGAGAACATAGTGCCAAGAAAAATTAACTTGATTAAATCCTCTGAACAAGTTTGAGAAGGAAAACAAATAGCCAGCAGCTGAGATACAAGCTCCATTATTATTTTATGAATGTGGAATTCATACCCAGGAGCTATGTTCACCTGGAATCTGGTGTTCATGGTAGTCTGGTTTCATTTTAGGAAGGAGCCCAGCAGATATCTCTTCTCTGGTAACCTCCCTAGGAGCAGATGATCTTCTGAAGACACTGGTGTGGACTGCATTCTTTGCTAAGCAGCTGTTCAAAGACATAGGCTTTGTAATATAAGCATTTTAACAAAATAACTTTACTTCTCTCACTGACTTTTTCATTGCTGTGACAATGGAGAGAAATGGGTTTGGATCCACAGTTACTGGATATTCTAGGAAAATGCAGGGTTACTGTCTCTCAGATGACACTTAAAAATGTGTTATCAATGTCTCAGTAGGTGGGGCAGCACTACAAACAGGGACTTTTGCCCACTCACTCATGGCACATTTTCTCTCTAGTTTTAGGTGTCTCCAGCTTGATGATATTTTCTCTGCCTTTCGAAGCCACCAAGCTCACAGCCTGAATTTCTGTGAGAACTCCACAGATAGCCTGAGGCTTATGGCTGAGGAAAACATAGCTCTGGGGAAGAGAGGTGGAATCACATGTTCTTCCTTTTCCCTTGGCAATATCACACGAGGGAAATGAGCATCCTCAGGACTGCCTGCACAGAGATGTTCAAGACAAAGGTGTGACAAAGGCAGAAGTTCTATGCCAAGGTGCCTTGTGGTGTTGCTGGGTAGTTACTGCTCGATTAAAACAAACCTTGTTTCTTGGTACAGCCGTGTTGAGAAATTTCACCCTTATCCAAGGTCATGCCTAACTACATCTAAGGAAACGTTGTTCTGCAGGACTAGTAGTGGAGAAATCTTCCACAATCCCTGCCCAGAAGGAAGAATCCTAAAACATATTTCACCTCCCTGTGTCATGGGGTCCAGAGGCAGCAATCCCAGCTTTGGCACAGAAGGAAGAATAGAGCCAGAACACGAGCAGCAACAGCAGCATTGTCAGCCAGCAGCAATTAAAGAGGCTCTTGCTGGACAAGTTTGGCCTGTTGGCACCATAAACTTCATGCTTAGAAGGTGCCATGGTCTATGCTATGGAACCTGGGTGATGGTGCAGTCCCCCTGAGCAGGTACCTCTATTAACTCTATTGCTGTAAAGGCAGCTTGCTCAGAGATTAATGCAAGGTGATATATGATAGCTGAGGAATCTGTTGAGCACATGGTCTTTAGTGATTGTTCCTCAGAAATGGGAATTCCTGTTGGAAGGTTAACATGGAAGGTCTTCTCTATATTAATTCTAGAAAACACGCGTTGCATTATTTATTGTCTGCACATTTCTGGCATGATAATGGTTAACCCTGAAGCACACTCACACAATGAACCATGCACAGCTAATAAAGTTAAAAAACTTATTCGAATCATACTACAGTTATTGCAGAATCTGTGTTCTACCTGTGTTTTGGGGAGCTTCTAAAAAATTGAGAGAGCGCTGTTAATTCCAAGTAATCACATCTGTCAAGTGTGTTGTATCCAGAAGGAGCAAATATCACTAGAATAGCCAGGTGAGGTGCTTGTTTGAAGTGTTTCCTTAGGAAGTGTGTAATTTCTACCCTCTGGTAGTCTATTTTAACAGAGGACAGGAGTAATTGACAAGTTACCTAGTTGAAGTTTCTGTGTTAAAATTTCCTAAAAACAGGAATACAAAGTTAATTCTGCCAAAAAGAAAATAGAAATACTTGAAGCAGTTAGAGCCTGCTGTAGCAATTATCTCCACCGGCAGCAAGAGGCAGAAATCTGTTTCCAACCTTGCTTCTGAGCCAAGGACTTGGAAGACAGCTATGAAACTAGTTTATTCAACCTTTATTTTTTCCACATTGACAATGAAATGTCTGACTGCCATCTTTCATGCTTTTAGATCCAGATAATTTTTATCTGAAATGACATTTATAACAACACTTCAGGGATTATAGATTGGTCCTTAGCATTTCATAACTGAAAAAAACCCAAAATATCTTTGCTTTTGATTTGTGTGTGACTGTAACTCTGCCTGTCTAAATGGGTCAGGTTTTCAGCTCCCATTCAAAGGGGAGAGAGCGCTTAAACAATCACCTCACATTCAAGAAGTAATGTCCTGACATCTGCTTTTTCCTAGATTTGGAAAGAGGCAGCTACATTTTTTTGGAAAAGAACTACAGTATCCAAAGTGGAAAACCCCCTCAGAAAAGAAGGCAGGAGGAGGAATAAAAAATGTGAGGAAATTTAATTATTCACCAGTTCAATATGTGGAGAGTGCAAGAGAGGAGGGCAGGGTGATATTGGTGATATTGTTGATGAGTAATTAGTTCGTAAATGGTCTCCTTGTGGGATGTATCACAAGACTTCCTTTTGGTCCACAGGATTCTTGAAGGCTGGTTCAGTTTCTACTGTTCTAGAGAATTTCCTGACCTAAAATAGGGATAGATTTGTATTGTGTCTCACAAATTATGTGTTTTTAAAAAAGGATAGGCACTTTGGAAGCACTTTATATAGGATATATATAAACACATACATACACACACACACACACACACACACACACACATATATATATATATATTCACACTCCAGTTATACAAATATGAAGTATAATGTTTAGATTTTGGTTTGCTTCTGGATGCACAGAGGTATGAAGAGGCAGACAGGAAGGTTTCTAAGCTTTTCCACTTTTAAAAATCTTTTCAGCTAGTTTTTGAAATTTAGTATACTGTAGCAGGTTTGAGATTTACACCTGAAGCTGGGTAGTGACTTGTCTGTCAGATAATCTCTTATAGCAAGCATTTTATGGGGTAGCACCTGACTGCTAGGAACCTAGACTAAGGAGACAGTGGCATGTTCACAGCATTTATTTTTATTCAGTCAGCCACAAGCTTAGCCTTTTAAACATCATTTTTCAGAACATGGCACAGAAACAATGGATTTTTCACATCCACAGGAAAAGCTGTTGCATTATTTCCATTGTGAAGGCCTGTCATGTATTATTCTCTTGTATATACATGCTTTCTTATTTTGTTGCTTTACAGCAACAAAAGAGAAAAAGCCACAAAGACCACGAATATCTTCACCTGAATTATAGATTGATTTGTTTGGTTTTTTGTTTTGGCTTTTTTTTTTATCTTTTTAATAGGGTTGTCATAAAATCCAGAAAGCAGCAGTGGAAGTAGCAGTAGCAGTCCAAGGAGATCAAGAGAACAAGCTGAGGGATACGTTCAGGGTTCATACCAATTCTTTGTCTGAGAATTTTGTGGGAGATAGAATAGAGCAATAAACTATGCCTTTACAACCAAATACAAATTCTCATAACCATGTTGAGGCATGTGATCTTGCCACTTTGAAATCCAGGAAATCACCCCAAGGAAATCTACAATGCCCATTCTTACATTCCTGCATGTAAACCATTTGAGCTTCTGTGGTGGCTACTGAAGCTCAGGATTCATTAGGGCTTCATGCCTGTGTATTCCATTAAACCTGTTTTGGGAGACATTCTGCCACAGGACTCGTCTCCAGATTTTTTACACCTATTAATATTTTTAAGGATATTTTCACATCAATAGATGCATTATTCTGTTAAACTGTAAACCAAATATAATCTGAATAAAGAATGACTTGAATTGAGGAAGGGACTTAGAAAACGTGGTAACTAAAATAGTCTTTTCCAGAGACTGGGGTCAAAGAGTGCTAAAAGGCTGTATTTGTTCATGAATGGGAAAGTAAGTACCTTTTTCTTTCCCCACTGTAAGCAGGCACGATTTTTTTACTTTTTTTGGGATGCATTGATAATATCTGCTAATTAGGGGCAGAATGGCCCTGAATATTTCATCAAGCAAATAGTCAGGGCACTGCATCAGTGTGACTTAGTAGCACTTCAAGATTTCTGGAAATTCCTTGGCTTTCATCCTATTGCCACTCCCTAGCTGGACTGTAATGAGACTTGGATGGAAAATTTTAAGAAGCTTTGTATTTTGCCTGCATAGAGAAAGGACTGCTATAAATTGACTACTATTACCTTGGATATTTTTAGAGATTAGCAAAATGGATTGATTGTAACTGGACTACAGTCTCTTAAAGTAATTGTCTCTTAACAAAAGTAATTGTCTTAGGAGAAAAAGATAAATACCTATTAACTTACATACGCATATATTATGCTTAAATTTAGATTACAGTTAACATAATAGTAAATAGTTAGCTTCAGTGGTATGGAGACTTCCAGCAGTAAAGTGGCTGATGATTTGAAAAGAAATTGAGGTAGAAAGACAGAAGAAAGGTAAATCACAGTCAGTACAATGCTGATAATAATTGTTTATATTTAAGATTTGTCTATGCTATCATACAATTACGCACACAAAACTTAGCAGTGGATTTCCACTGAGGCTGGAATGGGATTAGAGTAGGCAGCACTTGGAGAGGTGTGCATTTACTTGCATTTACTCTTCCACAGATATATGGATATTTGCATTCTGCATGAGGTGATCATTAGTTCTGTGTGTAAGAACCTCAAATAGCACCAAGTCCAATGTCTGCTACTCCAGACAATGGAATATTTTTTAATATTACTAATGTGGAATATTCATGGGAAAATACGTGAAGGAATGCCTCTGAGTAAATCCTCTATCTGTTTTTCAAAGAATATATTTACATAAGACTAGATTGAAGGCTTATTGAGAGATTATACGAGCAAACCTGGCTTATATTTGGATTTTGCCACATCCTTGGATCTTCCCCCACAAAAAATGTTAATGTTAGACTTGTTCCAAAAATAAGAATTGATAGAAATAGACTTGTCATTTACCTTGGTCCTGCCAGGTGATGAACCCCCTGGCTTTGCCACAATGAGAAGTTACACAGACATGTAACTTTGAATAATCCTTTTTGGCTCTGTTTTCTCTACATGACAGGGAATTTAACCATCATTGTGCAACCATTGGTTTGCAAGAGGATTTAGTCTCAGAAGAAGCTGACATAGATGATGGCAAGAAATATCTGTTGGCAAAGGGTGGATAACCAGCTAAACAGGAGCCATGACACTGCTGTTCTCCATGCTGATTCTGCCTTAGGGCCACAAGAGAGGCTTGGGGATGATCTCCTCACAATGCTCACCAGCAGGGGCAGTTGGTGCTGAGAACAAGCAGCTGGCACATGCACTACTGCTATACACTGTACACTACTGCTACCTGTACAGGCTGGGGCAGAGTGGCTGGAAAGCAGCCTGGTGGAAAACAACCTGGAGATGCTGGGCAAAAGCATCTGAACATGAGCCAGTGTGTCCCAGGTGGCCAAGAAGGCCAGTGGCACCCTGGCCTGTATCAGCAATGGTGTGGCCAGCAGGACCAGGCAGTGATTGTACCCAGCACTGGTGAGGCCATGCCCTGAGTCCTGTGATCAGTCCTTGGCCCCTCAGATCAGGAGGGACATTTTGGTTCTGGAGTGTTTCCAGAGAAAGGCAACAGAGCTGGGGAAGGGTCTGGAGCACCAGTCAGATGAGGAGTGGCAGAGGGGGCTGGGGTTGTTTAGCCTGGAGAAAAGGAGGCTCTCTGCAATTACCTGAAAGGAGCAAGGCCTCTTCTCCCAGGTAACAAATGTCAGGATGAGAGCACACAGCCTTAAGCTGTGCCAGGGGAGGTTCAGGCTGAAAGTCAGGAGCAACTATTCCATAGAAAGGGCTGAATGCTCAGGGAGGTGGTGGAATCACCATCCCTGGTAGTGTTTAAAGAAAGATTGGATGTGACAGTGCCACAGTCTAGTTGACATGGTGGTGTTTGATCATAGGTTGGACTCAATGACTTCAGAGGTCTTTTCCAAGCTAAAAGATTCTGTGATTCTTTGACTATAAGGTGAAGAAGATACCAACACTGAATAAAATAGTCAAAAAGGCACATTGAACACATAAGTTAAAAATTATTTAGTAAACGAACACTGGTTTGTATCTCTCAAACAGTCTCTCTTTATAAGACATTTAGACTTAACACATAGTGACAATAGGTTTTCCATGTTTTTTTCCCTAGCTGGTTGGACATGTGGACATGTAGAACCTGGCAAAGTTTTCCATGTGGTTTTTAGTTTTCCTTCTGTCTTTCTCTACCACCACCAATCCAGAACACAGTAATTTGAAATAGCAAGATTTCAGAAGGATTTTCTACACCTATATATTTTTCTGGAACAATCTCTCTGATTGGAATATCCCTTACTTTTCAGGTCACCAACAGGAGAACAGTGAAGCATCCCTTACAAGCATTTCTCCAGTTACATTGCACATGAGCCATTCACCACCTGGTTGTCTCTTAAGAACAGCTTTTGAGTAATGCCTTGAAAAGCCCTGTCATGAATAAGCAGTTGCACAAAGAAGTTTTTTAGCAAGCAAGATCTCAACAGGCATTTTTGAAACCACAGCAGTATCTGTGCAGCCCCTAATAGCAGCAAATCAAGATGTGGAAGCACAAAAATTCTCCCAGCTGCAGAAGACTATTCTCTTGCCAGTCTGCCTTGACAGTTCACTGTTGCTTGAGGAACTGCATCCAAGCCAGCACTTTCAGCACTTCAGCAGGTGATTCACCAGCAGCTGAGTCATTCCTGTCCAAAGCTAGCACATGCAGAACCCAGGGAGGGGTGGAGGGCTGGGGAAGGGAAGCGCAACAAAACTTCCTCCACTAATTCATGCCATCTGGGAATGACAGCCCGTAGGCCCGCAGCTTTGTTTGCAAAACATTGTTTACAATTTTTATTATGAAGTCCATAGGGAAGGAGACTTAATTTTATTTAACAGTTCATCATCATTACACAAACCGTTGTTCTGGGTTTAGCTTCAGCAAACAGGAAGCAATACTCATGATTAGTTAGTCAGACCTTTTTTTGCAGGCTTTTGTTGTTAAACAATTAGATGGGGAAATTGGAATTGAACCCACTGACATGCAACTGGAGTCTTTTGGTGTTAGAGGTCTCTCTGGTGAGCCATAGAGGATGTGAGCTGTCTCAGTCCTGACTCGTCACTTTGGCTGGTGGCAACCCAAGCTTACATGGGAGGTCCCTTGGCTTAAAGGTCCATAGCTGAACAGAAGGGCAGCAACCACAAATGGTTAGCTGTAGCTGCTGCTTGCTGCCCCAGGCACACCTGTCCCAGCGCTGGCACAATCACTTTCAGTGTGAAATTATGTAAGACCAGTCACTACCCACACAGAAGCTCTTCCCTTTAATTTGCTTGGTTAGCAAATGTGAGCAGTCCAGTGAAGGACCCAGCAAGTGTAAGAACTGGTGGAAGGTCCAAAGTGAGCTGTCCCTAGGCAATTGCACGGGGTAAAGGGAGCAGGGTCTCCTCATTTGACATTACTGAGCTGTTAGACAGCTCAGCCCTTCAATTTATCTCACCTTATAAGGTTTTATCTACTAATCATGGGCACCACTTCAAACAAACAAACAAACAAACAAACAAAAAAAACCCTAGTAACAATTTGTTGCTTTCCATGTTCTGCAATGAACAATTAATACACCAAACTTAGCAAAGGCACACTGTTGATTATTCTTTAACATACAGTGCAGAAAAGCCAAATTCACAGTCTGAGTAATGCTTTAGAATGCTTGGCTACAGTCAAAATAAGTCTCAATAATCACTTTGATCTGCAGTTTCCACAGAACAGGAGCATCTACTGCACTTCCACTCTGACCATGCAGCCTGGCTTGAAAACAATTCCTGTCATTGAGGGGAGAGGTGAATAAAGTAGACACACTTGTCTTCTCAAAGGCAAACTTTGGGTTTACCTCAGGACAAGAAAACTGGACCAGAACTGGGCTTGAGTTGCCCAAAAAAGTTGTTTCTTTAAGGGAATATGAGTAGGGGCAAAATATTCCCATATACTTTTTTTTGCACCAACTTCTTCAGATGGGAGGAGAGATACTTGAATTTAGCAGGTGGTGCAACTTCTTGAGGAACTTGGATAAAGGTGTAAGAACATGAGGAGTGTAATATGAACAGTTAAAGGTCAGAATTTAAGATGTATCAAGTGGTTGGGCATTTCCACACCACGAGTATAGCCTGAAACATACCTAGAGGGCCAACAGACATGGGGAAGAAACACTGCCTAAAAGCCACAGATTTCCATTCTGAAAAAGCTTGTCTGAAACTCATAATGTCTGGGCATGGGTCCATGACTACAAGAGCCCTGTGGGGATGCTACAGGGCTACAAAAAATAAGGGAGAGGCTGCACTGTGCCCCATCCCTGTGTTCTAACACATCATCATTGGTGATTGAGGCTCCTGGCCATTTACTGAGTAGGGAACTTCAATACTACAGGTGCACATGAACTTATAAAAGCTATTCAGAAGAGTAATGTATCTAGGCCTAGGTCACTATTTTGTTAAAAAAAATCCAGATTTTACATTGGTAATTAAAAAATCCTCTAGGAGAGGAATTTTACATAAAATAAATATATTTTTATTTCATACTAAAGTCTGCAGATGCCCTCAAATGTTCTTTTTTTCTATTTTCTCTTTGCTTGCTTGAATTATCTTCACAAATTATACTTAGCTTAATAATACTAAAATATTTTAAACAGGTTTTAAAGATGGGAAAAGTCATATTTGTAGGCTTTGCAAGAAGGCAAACATGCACATGATCACAGGCATGCAATGAACACTGATGTGCAAATGTCTACTTAGATTTAGGCTGGTTTCCTCTCAGGTTTGGGGGTTTTCTTCAACTTGTTCTTTTGGTGAGGTTTTTTTTGTGTCTTTTTAGCAGAATGAGGCCTAGAAGTTTGAACAATTAAACTATTGGTATAGGTACAAAATAGGCCTGCTTGGAAATGCCATTAGCTGCCATTACTTGCATATTTGGTGTTTTGGGTTTTTTCCAGCCCAGCTGGTAGAATATTGTCTTTGTGAAGAATTTAGAAGTTCTTTTTCTACTTGTGGTTAATTAAATTGTAGCTGTCCTCCAAAGCAGGGCAAATTTCAAGGCAGATGCATAAGAAGCACTAAGCTACTGCCAAAAACTATTTTTTTTTTCCCTCTCAGGAATTAGGGATTTTTAGTAGCTGAGGAAGAAAGGTACCAGTAATATGATCTGCATAAATACCACATTTCTTTAAGAAATGTATAGGAGGAAAACTTTGTTTATATTACCCTTATTTGTAGTACAGAAACTCTTTGTTATGTCCTGCTGTTTCTGGGTAGGTGTTATTTTCCCAGGGCTGCCAGAAGGACAATTTCATACTTTATTATGAAGGTAGGTCCTTATCATGGCTTTTCTCAGAGCCCTGTGTTTCACCACCCATTATACCACTTTATATACACTTCTATACTTACTACATTACCCAGCATATGCTGACTACTCTTTTGTTAGGTAGGGTCTCTCATGATGCTATGAGAAATCACCAGGCAAACTAATATTAGATGTCACTACTTCAGCCATAGGAATAAAGGGTTGAGGTGGGAGAGGCGATGACCTTCATTTTGTTTCTTTGAATAAGTAATTTCAAGGTCATTTGGATAAATACTGTAGGAGTCAACACTGTCTGTGAGCTACCTGACAGGTTACCTGTTAGATAAAATCCAAAGCACATGATTCCTAATCCAAAACCCACTGTGAAGAAAAGCATATCCCAAATACCACACACATCTTCCAGTAGAGAAAAAGAGGCAACAGGGAGGCAACTTCTTTTTCCTGCAATCATGTCTCTCTAGAGAAATCACACCTAATTATAAAACATAGCCAACTTCTGTGGTGCTTGGTGATACAGAGATAACTTCTCATCCAGAGATGTTGAAATCTGTATTGAACACAGATTTCAAAAAAAACTCTGCACATGCTAACACATTCACTACCCACAAAAGGGTTTATGCATGTGAATGTAGTATAGTGAATGATTCTACTCATTAGAAACCCCAGGAATTACTGAGAGACTGGAAGTAGAGTCCTGGGATGCCTTCTGGTGTTCAGATTTGCTGAATGTCGAATGTCCTTTTAAAGGCTTGTGCAAGAACATATGTGAACATACCATGTCAGGCATCTCATCAACAGCATTAATCCCTTATTGAACAGCAAATGTTTTTTCTCTTGGGCTGGTGCATGATCTGTCAATGTGCAAGCTGAGCTGGAAATAGATCACAAGGGAAGAACTTGCCCAAAGAGTCATTCTCTACAAGTAAACAGCAATTCTAGACTCAAAGTAACATCAGTAACATCCATTCAAATCCATTCAGCATTAGGAAAAACAGAGCTAGAAAGTAAAAAAAAACTTGAGTCAGAAACTCAAAGCTGATATTGCAGGATATGGTAAATTCATAGTGTACCCCCTACCTAAGGGTTTGTCCTATTACCTTCATTCCATCCTTTTGAAACATGAATTGAAGCAAGCATGACCTTTTCCTATGCAGCAACCTCATTCAATTCCACTATTTAATAAAAATAGGAGAAAATGCCACCCTACTTGTAATAGGCAACCACATTCACTGATCACTTCAACAACTGCATGCAACTCTGCAGACAAGGACTGCTCAGGGATCCACGTTTCAGTGAAATAAAAATTTGAGATCCACATGTGACAGAGTAACAAAATATTACCAGCAGCTATTTCCATAAAAACACCGCAATTTTTTTCTTTTTTTTTGCCAAAACAATTGGAATCTTATCAATTAAAAACATTTAGATTTGTCAAAGTCAGGCTTGAGCTGATGGCCCCTATTTCTTAGTGTAAACTTTAGAGCTGTGAAGCACTTTTAGAAATGAGGTATTGCCTGAATATACTATCTTGAGCATAATATTTTTTGTCACTACGCATCACCTTGTTACAACTGTTTTCCACTTTGACAGACACCAGCTCAACTGCAAAAAGTTCTACCAAAAGCTCATCTAGGCACACATTCTTGATCACTTGAGTGCAAAAATTTCATTACAAGACCATGAAAGAGACTTAGAGCAGAAGCTGATGCAACACCCTGCTTTCCAAAAGCTTCAGCTAAATCCAAAGAAATTTTCACGACTCTAGAGTTAGACAATTTGGACTCAACAATCCTTGTGGGCCCCTTCCAAATCAGCATACTCTGCAATTCTGTGAACTTCCTTTGAACATCTTCAAGAGCACAGACACATCCCAATTGTGATAGCAGAAAATTCTGAGCAAGAAGAGGCCTTGCACTGTAGGGTAACAGAGAAAATGTGATGGCAAAAATGTACAGATGGGAACCAGGATATTCACCTAGACCTGGGAGAAATCCTATAGCTCAGTGCCTAGTTGTGATCAAATAACCACATTGAAAAAGGACCAGATTCCAAGGCTTCTCAGGCCACACAGAAATCTCTTATTTCCCAGCAGTGATTTTAGAGTCCTGTCTTCCTTTTTTATTTACAGTGTAGAGACAAGACCAATCTTTCCTTTCTATTGGATGAATTCTGCTACCTCGATGGGAAGAGACCAAAAAAGCTTGAAAGAGCCAGTAGTGGGTGGAGTGCTTCTGTTTTCAGTCTGTTGTACAACAGCACCATCCAGCTGTCAAACAAAAAATTATCAAACATTAATTCCACTATCCAGATTTGGTCCTTATATCACAAGCAAAATGAGTAATTACACGTATTAAAAAAACAAACCCTAAAACAAAACCCAGCCTACAGGTCCCTTCCCTGCTTCTTAATTATATTGACCCACTGTGTTATGCTTTTTGGGTTAACACACAAGAGTGTGCTTTAGGGAAAGACAGGCTGAAGCTTACCTCTGTTTCAGTGAAGTGTGGAATGTAAGCTCCCAGGTATGAGGAAAAGACCATTATCTTTGGCTCACAACCAAAGGCAGTTAATCACACTACAAAAATTAATGGAAAAATCTCAACTTGTAAGAGCCTATATTTTAGCTATCATGCTTTACCACTCAATCTTCAGTAGTGAAAGCAAGAACACCAACCTCAGGTAAAGGATAAAAATAATAAAAACTCATACTCAAGTAACAGACCACTCTTGAGAGACATTACAACTGAGAAAACTGCTTGCTCTCCCAAGATTTTTCATAAACTTGTGTTATTTAACATTAAGGCACATTCAATGGAAATAAATGGCATTCCTTACAATGGATGACTGTTTACCTGAATTAAGTCTACAAGGTCACTGCTTAAATTACCCTCAGTTCTACACTGAACTCATTTTTGCTGTAACATCCACAGGGAACACGCCATGTGCATCCACTGATGATTGGAGGTCTAGTGTCAGACTACTGTTTCTCTGTATTACATGTGCCTTAGCCCATCCTGTGATCCCACATTCCTGCACTGATACCTGACAGCAGTAATGCATCTCTATTTCTGATTTTTTGAAGACCAGTACTAGTTATTTATACTTTACAAATCAGCACAGGGTACCTATCAATGCCAAAAGATAGGCCAGTCATCCTTTAAAAGAAAACAACATTAGTGGAAGCTTTCCAAGTAAATATTGTCAGGGGAAAAAAAAAAAAAAAAACAAAAAAAAATACCAAACTTGTAAGTGCACCACTTAACCTAAGAGAAGGAGCATTTCTACATGCAAAGAAAACCTGAAAGGAAATCCTAGGATAAATGAGAAGCCCAAGTTCCTTGAAGTTATGGGAAGAAGAACTGGCATGACAACAAAGAATGAGATCACATTTTTCTTGCATATATTTAAAATATACTGTAGATTTTAACATAAGTCCACAATTTAAGAACACAGCAACAGAAAAACAGCAAGCACTAGAATAGTAGCTAAAGCCACAGGAGCAAAGAACATGTCCAAAGATACAGCAGAGGTGGCAAATGACAAACCTGTGCCAAGTAGGAGAGAAGGTGCCCTTAGACAAGCAAGGCAGCAAAGCCAGAAGAGTCTGAAGAGACACAGCCCTAAGGAAGAGGACAATAGCTCCCCAAAATCTTCAGACAAACAAGATCAAAGAGAGGCATGGTTAATGAGGAAGTATTATGGGTAGGTTTAATGAAAGCAAGAAGTTCTCCCACTATGAGAAAGCAGAGAACACACAACCTTCAAAAGGAGTTGTATTAGAAAGTCATTGCAAGACTACATCATTAGATCAGAGACAGAACAAAGGTACTTAGAAAAAAACTGCAATGAGAACAGACTAAATCGTTAAAGTCAGTCAAAAAAGAACTGGTGCCAAATGGGGAAAAAAAAAAAAGAGAGGAAAGATTGGTATGTAGGAGGGTATTAAAAAGTGGCAAAGATGTAGCAGAAAAGAGCAAGCCCTTGAATCTAAAATGAAAATATCTTCAGCTCCACACACACACTAACAAAAACTAACAACAACAAAAAAACAACCAAAGACAACAACAACAAAAAAACACCCCAAAGAAACCATCCACAAAAAGAGGAAAATGTCAAAGTTAGCACTTTCAGTGAAGAGAAAGTAATTTGAAATAAAGAATCTTATGATCTCGATGGAAGAAAGTACATTTTCCTTGCCAGGAACTGACAAGAGAACTTGTGACATGCTTGAAGGCTGCACAGCTTTGCTTGAAGAATTGTATACTCAAAAGGCATAGTTACACACTCATTCCAACAGAGAGGGCAGGATCAATCCACTTCAAAACTCAGATGTAGATGGAGAACAGAAAGGAGCAAAGCAGATTTTGTGGAGTTACTAGTCAGATCAAGCACAAAAATCACAGTAAGCATAGAAATAGGCCTACAGTGGAAAGAAACAAGACAAGCCAGACAGGAGAAACAGAAAGCCATGAAGTCTTTCCAAAACAGTCTAAATAGAGAGGCAACACTTTTACACCATCCTTCATGAGGTCAGCCAGAGTTCTGCCAAGTTGATCCCAGTAAGAACTAGAGGATTTCACATGGAACCTGAGCTCATGACAGTAGTTTTTTCTGCTTTATCACAGGATACAAGCTTTAAGCCAGGACACCCAAAGGTAAAAGGTAAAAACCACTGTTTCCACTAGACAGCAACTTGCTTACATTTATTAGTTGTTCAATTTAGCTAAAGAATCAAGCTTATTTAAGATTAGAGTACCAGTTTAAACTGAGCTTTGCAATCTTGTATGAGTAAGCATTTCCAAACCCCAGGTTTCAGCTGTCCAGAGTCTTAGATAGATGTACTATAGTTAAACCTGCCATGTCACTCAGAGGATCTGTTTACATGTCTGCAAGTCCCCCCTGCCTGCCCGACACTAAAGTATCTATTTACTATCCACAGAAACTACTATTCAGCTCAGACCTGAGGAGCTCAGTTTTATCTTGACCAATCTCTCTAACCTTCTAACTAGCAAAGCCTGCAGATCTGATTTACCGCAAGTTTCTGCTGTCACTGACAAGTGCAGTGGCAGACCTAATGACAAGCTTGTTTGATTTAGGATTTTAGTTCATTAACAGTCTTATTTAAACTGGGAACACAGAATACATCAATTGTGAAAACAGTGATAAAATCACACATGGTAAATCCATACTATTGAGCAGAACAGCTTAGTGCAAGAAACATGTTGCATGTACCAGCTTCTCAACCTGCTCCAGTCTTAGAACCACACTGCAATGCTCACCAACCCCCATCTTTTCAAACAGACTTTCTGCAAGTCTCATTAATTTTACATTTAGTATTTCACAGCAAGGTACTTTCTATTTCCAAAAGTTTCTAAACAAGTTGCATTGATATTCATATCTTCCAATAAAAAGAGTTCAGGTTCCTATGACAGGAAGTATGAATAAACCCAGGAAGTTCTATCCTAGAAAGCTCACACATTTCATAGTTTAAGATCTTATTTTAATCCAAGATATGGCAACAGTAAAATCCAGTTCATAAAATGGTAACTTCCTGCTGCTAAGTCTTCATATGTACAGTGATAACAGTCAATTCAGGATTCTAGTCAGTAGGGCTTCCCCATCGATTCCAAGATGCTTTTTCTTTCTTCTGCTGTAGGCATCTCTGGTTTCACACCATTTCTCTTCCTTTGCATCATAATTTCATGCTGAAAATAGAACAAAGTGAACATGAGAACAGATTTCACAGAATCTCTGCTCCTGAGCTCTGAATGAGCAAGACTCTTTAATAGAAAAATGCTTTATATATCAAGACCCAGGTACTCTGAGCCTGATTACCTGATAACTAAACATACTAGTAATTAGTTCAAGATATCTGATAGTTTACCTTGCTGCCTCAGAATACAGTGCAATCAGTATTCCCATTACTCTATGCCAGACTAATGCACAATCATCTGTAAACAGGTTATTTTTGTAGTTGGCACAAGTATTTAAGCCTAAGCTAAAACCTCTTTACTACAATGGTATAAGGAAAGAAAAAGGCAGAAAACAGTTTAACTGCACACAGTTTCTCATGATACTTCTCCACCACCAAATAAGCTTTATATTAGGTTAAAGTAACCATGATCCAAGCCAGTGGGAAACCAGATAACCTTACCTTGCCTCAGAACATTTTCACTGCATCCGTTCAAAAGAGAACTTATTACTAGAAATATGTGACTCAAGTTCAGAGGAAAACATCAGGTACTGCAAGAACACTGACTCACAATCTAAACTCAGAACAATCAAGTGAAGTGCTTTGATGTGCATGTGCTTAAGTCTGCCAGCAACAAATACTGAGACTACCTGGGCTGGTAAGTTACCATAAAAACATCATTACCAGAATTCAAGGGTTCAGAAAGCAGCAATGTCAGAAGTAATGTACATAAAACAAAGCAAGGAATAAAATTTAGAAAGTTTACTGTGCTTACCCAGAATTTTCTGCAGTTTTTATACTTCAAAAAATAATCAGTACACATATCCTTGTTATAGTTGTTGTCACTCATACATTTTGTAGTGGCATCTGTTTCCTTTAATAGGGGAAAATATACTTCAGAGCTGAGGGAAGTTACTGTACTCACTGTTTAAATATTTTAACAAGTCCCAGAATATCTATGAAGATAGGAGTGAGCTCTTCAGATGAAAGAATACTACCAAAGAGAGCAAAGGAACACCTATTACAAAGGATCATCAGTACTTCCAAGCAGTGATTTCATTTGGAGATAACAGAGAATAGTACTCTTCAGACAGTAAGTACAGAGTCTACAGAAGAATTGTTTACAATGATGCTTGGTATAACTCACAAAAGACTTAAAAAATAACCAAGCTTGTGTAACCAGGCTTTCAGGCTCTGGTTTTAGGGACAGACAATTTAAGAGACTGCTATCAGTTGTTTCACTCCTGTTTATGGAGAATTACTTGTTGTTTTATGCTTATTATAATGGATGATTTTCAGCCCTTCCCATCTTCAGACTCTTAAGAAACTTTTAATGCGAAGTGCTATAATACAAGTGTGCTATTTGCAAAACAGTCCCCTAGAAAGTTCATTATTATTTAACACTGAAATGTAGAGACAAATCTCAATTTGATCATCTTACCGCTACACATGGATTTATATCGTGATCTTTAAGCTTTTTTGCATGCCTGGACATTCTAGGCAGACACTCGCACCTTGGCTAGAAAGGGAAAATAAACAGATTAAGTATCTACTTTTAACAGTAACTCAGGGTTAAGTCTGAATTTCGGGATGTAATAAAGGCCTTTAACTGTAACACACAGTTTGGTTATCTTAAAAAAGAAAAAAAAAAAACCAAAGAAAAAAACCTCAAACTTCTTTTGCAAAGTTCAATAATGGCAAGACAACACTAGCAAATTTAGCCCATCACCAAGACTCCCTGATGAACTCCTGCAGAGAATGGAGCCACTGCAGCAGCTGTCACACCAGCGTGTCTCATGGAGGAAGTGACCATGTGCAGGAGAAACAGCTCCATAGAAGCTGTTCACAGCCAACACACTGTAGACACCGCAATTAATAGCGCGTGGGAGGAATGTACAAGTAAACTTTTCCAGATTTGTGCCTACTCCTTAGCGGGATCACATCTGCATCTTCACTGAGCTTTCCAGGTACAAGTGCCCAACTATCTCCATGTTGCTATATCAAATATTTAATAGAAAAAGAACTGGTTTCACCGCAAGGTGGGACCAGACCCACACACTGTGTGTGACGGTTTGAATCACATTTTTTACCATTTAGTAGCTTGACACTGACTCTAGGAACTGTAAGCTTGAGAGACACAAAGTTCAGTGCCAAGAATCTATACCAATCCAACATGATGACACCAAGATGAACAGCAGACCCTCTTTCCCTTTACAGCTTCCTATACATTGCCTCTGGCACACATATGTTGATACAGGTATGTGTTCCAAACAAATACTAAATTGATCAAAAAATAAATTAATGTTGACCAGATGACTGCTTGAATCAATGCAATCAGAAACATAGGACAGAGGGAGCAAAATAAAGCACTGCTAATGAAGGACATAGCTTAATCTTGTTGTTTTTTTTACTTTCTCGAAAAACACTGATGCCAATTCTTAACCAAGATCTTTTTCTGTGCACATTAGGGAATGGTAAGTGCAAGAATGGAGTAAAATGCCTGTTTTGCTTGATACCAGATTGAAAAAAAAAAACTTCAAATACTGTTCTTTGTTGCTCATAGAAAACCATATTTTAGATGGGGTTTCTTCTTTGGGTAAGAGTAAACTATTCCCAGCAAACAAGCCTTAGGTTTTACAAGCTGTGTGTGTATACTTGCCTGGTGCTGGGAGTACTTTTTGCTTTCCATATGATCATCTTCTGAAAACAGACCTTTTAATTAAAGCATCAGGAAATGCTTTCACTTTCCTTTGAGAACTATCCAGCACTTAAGTTTATTTCACAAGCTAGGCAAATGTTCTCTTTTTTGATGGGTGGAAGTGCATTTTTGATCAGGCACTTCCAACTTAAATGGAAATACAAGCAGCTATACTGGCATCATCACAGACTTCAAGAAACGAGGAGGGAAGGGAGAAGTAGGAAGCAAAAGGAGCATACCACAGTGCCTCACCTAACTCACCACAACAAGATACAATATTTTCAGATGTTTGCATGTGTCTGTGTTATGACTCTGCATTTCATTGATATTACCACCTAAGCAGACATGCCTCAAGGTGTACAGTGTCAGTCTAACTTCAGACTACCTCTCTGAAAGAAAAATTGTGAGTCATAGGATGTGCCATCATCATCAGTGTCCCTTATACAAACTGCACTCGACACTTTCAGTTTAATTACACTACCACTCCTGCAACCGTGCCCGGCCTAAGGAACAATGCATACAATCCATTAAACACCTACATAACGAATAAGCAGTTCAGGTTCTAACGAAGATGCACAGTCAGAGCAGGCAAATGCTTAAACATTCCTAGTATTACCCAAAAGGTCTGCTAGCTCCTGCGCGGTGCTCTCTCCCCCTCTCCGAAGTACTTCAGACTTGAAACACTATCAGCTGGAAGGGCAGGCGGGTCACGCCGAACCGCTGCTGGGCGACTGAATGAGCAGTTGGGCAGGAAGCGAGCTTCCCCCTCCTCCCAGCCTTCACACACGTACGGGCTTCCCTTCCTGCTTTCAGATTACAGGTCAGAGCCCAACCACAACCGAAGGCTTGTCTATTCCACAGTTCTTAATTATGCTTTAACACATTAAGAGTTGTAAACTGTACCACAGAGAAGCAGGGCTGTTGCTGGCACTCTTTAACCCTAGGGCTTTTTCAGTTCATAAACCATTGGGGCACTTTGCTACAGGCTCCCGCCCATTGAAAAGCGTCTGGTCTGCTTCAAACGCACGCATATAGACACAAGTTCGCCAATCATGCTGCAATACAGACCAGCTCATTAAAACTGTGAGCCCTGGAACCAAGGCCGTTCTAACAACCCCACAGCTCTCCGGGCAGTCGGGGCGGCGGGGGCAGGAGGAGGCGGCCGGCGGGCCGAGCCGCTCAGCCCCGCGGAGCTGCCGCCGCGCCCGGCCCGGCTCCCGCCGAGGGCCGGGGCCGCCCAGGTGCGGAGGCGAGGCCGGCGCCCCCCGCCCGGTCCCTGCCCGCCGCCGGCGGCGGAGCGGCCGAGGCGCCCGGCGACCCTTCCCCCGCCCCGGCTCGCTCCCCGCGGCCGCCGCCTGCCCGCGGCACCACCTGCCGCCAGGGAGCGGTGCCCGGGCCGCGCCGCCGCCGGGCCCGAGCGGGGCTGCCCCGGCCCGCGGGCGGCGAAGGTCGAGCGGGACTTCCCTCCGCCGGCCGGGAAGGGGAAGCGGCGGGCGGGCGGGCGCAGCGCGGGTCGCCGCCGGCGGCACTCACCTCCGTCCCCGGCCGTGTCCGCGGGAGCCCGGGGCGGGAGGGGGGCAGCCCGTCTCCAATTCGAAAGACGTCAGCGGCTCGGGCAGCGCGCTTAAGTACGGGCGCAGCCTACCCCGCTCCCGGCCCCGCGGCTCCCCCCGGCCCCGCGCCGCCGCCGCCCACGCCCCGGCGGCTCTGAGTGGCACGGCCGGGCCGCCAATGGCGGCGGCGCCGCGCCCGCCCCGGCCGTGAGCGGCGCCTCCTTCCACCAACGGGGCGGGCGGCGCGGGCCGCAGGCGCCGGCGGCGGGGCGCGGCCGCGGCCCTGACTGACTGGGGGAGGCGTCCAACCCGCGGTGCGTGTGGGCGGCGGGCGGTGTGGGCGCGGCGTGTGCGGCAGGCTGGGCTGCACCGCAGCGCATACACTACAATGGCTGCTGGAAAGACGGGAAAGCAAACAATTTCCAGGCCCGCCGCGTCCAGCCCGAAATATGGGGAAAAAATTACAGAAAAATCGGAGAACACTGTAAAGGGTGGAAACGGGGCGCAGAGGGGATGCTGAGGCTCCCGCGGTGAGTCTGCTGCGGGTTTGGGGGGCAGGCGCCGGGGTTTAGCAGGGAAATATCAGGGTTATTTAAATTATGAAGGGGGAGGAGGAGAAGGAGGGGGGAGAGGAGAGAGGAGCAGCGAGCAGTGAGGAAAAGTTTGTGTTAACCATCCCTCCCTTCCATCCCTCTCCCCACCATCTCCCGCAGCCCCCCGCCGCCCCGCGTCGGACCCCCCCGGGGGGAAAAGCAGGGGAGGGGAGGCGAGGCGAGCGGTGCCCCCCCCCCACCACCCCCCTTCCCCTCCCTCGGAGGGAGAAAGAGATGATTTTTCAGAAAAAAACCTCTCTCAGGAGTTTTCCTCCACTCCTCCCCTCCCTCCCCGCGGCGCTCTGCTGGTTCGCGAGGAGCGGGCGAGGCGGCGGGCTGCCCGCGGGACGGCAGGAGGGCGCGGGGTGCCCGCCGCCGACCCCCGGGCGGGCCGGGCCCGGGCAGCGGCAGCGGCAGCGGCAGCGGCCGGGGCAGAGCGGCGCGGCCGCCCCCTCCCCTCCTCGCCTCTGCGGAGCCTGTGCTGTGAATGCAGTGACAGCGGCGAGAGCGGCGAGAGAGGGAGCGGAAGACATTAGAGACCGCGGTGCCGAAAAATGAGGGAAAAAATTAATATAAATTCGCCCACCGCCTCAAACCGGGCAAATTTCGCACAGAAATTTCCCCCGTGGACCCGGCTACCCGTGGGGTGTCCCCCGGACCTGGCGGCCGCGTCTTTGGGGGGATCCGGAGTGACTTTGGGGCACTCGACCCCCCTTTCCCGTCGTTTTTTGGACAAAAGTTTTTTTTTTCGTAATAAAGAAACGAATTTGCCTGCTCTCCCCCTCCGAGTAGCCCAGGAGCTTTTCCCTTCCCCATCGGTGTGTGTTTAGAGAAAAGTGTGAACCCAAGTAAGTGCTGAGTCGTGTTGCATTGGGGAGGGGGGTTTGCTAACTGAAAGCAGGAGAGATCCGGAGAGAGAGAGAGAGAGAGAGCAGGGACAGCTTGTTGTCAGTATCATAAACAACCAAAATGGAGGGAGAACTGAGGCATATAACAAAATAAAAATCAGAAAAAAATGCCAAAAAATACCTAAAAATCGGGGCTGCTCCCCCTTTTCTTCCTCAAGGTAACAGAATAAAACCCGTGTCTTCCCGAGACCGTTTTAAGGTTTCAGGGAGCAAGGAGTTAATATTTATTATTTTTTTTTGTTGATGAATTCTTTGGAAAGGCAAAAGCCTCTTATAACTCGCCACCGACAATGAGAAAACGTGAAAATCCCTTTCAGGACAGAGAGGTAGGGGGAGATGATGGTGCAGAAAGTGTATAACTTGGGGTAATGTGGAGTGATCCTAGATAAGATAAATGCTGTATGTGGTGCTTTATAACTTTCTTTTTAAATGCTTTTTTTGTGTGTGTGTGTGTGTTTGGGGGGATTTGGGGAGATGGGGGCTCCTTTCTTTTCCTCTCTCTTTTTCTTTCCTTTTTTTTTTTTTTTTTTTTTTTTTTTTTTTTTTTTTTTTTTTTTTTTTTTTTCCTCGGACCGGAATGTAATGCTTTTGTAGTGTCACTTTCCTGATCTAATTAGGATGTGTGAGGCAAAGAGTAAACCTTTCCGGTTTATAAAGTGCATTTTCGTTGCCTTTGGATTTCAAGTTTTCTTGGTGGCTCCCTTCTCTATTTAAACTGGATTCTTCAGAGTGGTGTGGGGTTGAGCTAATGCTCCATAGGGAGAGCAGAGAGGGCTCAGGGGCAGGGCACCTCTTCTGCGGATGGTTGCTGATTTCCCTGGCACGTTCAGTTCACCTGTTTGTCTTCTACAAAGAATGTGTTCTGCAATCTCCTCGTTTTATTTATGTGAAATAATGATGCCTCATCTCGCCTCACATTGAAGTTAATGCGAAAGTGCTGCTGATGTTGGTTCCACGTGGGATCAGGGACATAGCAGGGCATTTTAAAGAGACAGCTTCTCTTTTCCTAGGGCTGTCATCACCTCTGCAGCACCTCTGCCTCTAGCAGAGGGGTGCTTCGTTGTTTGTTTTTTTAATGGAAAGGTATCAAATCGGCCCTAGCCTGATAAATTAAGGAAGGGTAACAGGGGGAAACGTGCAGAATCGTTGGGATCACAGCAATTCTTTTGTGTGTAGCAGGTCTTCAGGGGAGTTTTCTTGGTGTGTTAATTAAAATGTTGTGTTTTTGGAGAATGTTTTTTGGAATGTGTGTTGCAGAAATGAAATAGTCTCAGGTTGTTTAATATTAAGATCTAGTGCTGTTCTGCTAGCTGTGGATTCAGTGGGAGGAGATGAATTCCCTGTGTGTAGGGCAGTTTCACAGACATTTTGTGAAGGTTGTGAAGTGCATTATTTTTACTTTGAATGCATTCAGTTTTGTTGGGAACACGTGAGTTTGTTCAAAAGTTTATTCTGTTCCTAAATGACCTAAACCATCCCCAAAGGTTTTGAAAATAGTGAAAAATAACTTAACTTTTAATTGGCCAAAGTAGGGGCTCTGTACAAGTACACCTTGGCTGTGTGGTTATAACATTACTTGGAATAATTGCCTCTGGCTTTATTTAAAGAAAAAAAAGTCATCCTAACTGTGGTCTGGTGTCATGTATATGTGTGCATGTGTGTATGCATGCCTGCTTTTAGCATGGGTTCTGGCTGTTACTGGTTTTTTTCTTAATTTTTAACTTGTGAATGTTTAACTGTGATGATGCGAAATGCTCTGCTTGTCCCTATTATCTCCTATGTATTTTAATTTTATTTTTAATATACTACTTTAAAAAATTAGCAATGCCTCTTAACATGGCAATTTGATATCTTTATAAGGAGTTGCAATGTTTCCTTTACACTTGCTTTGTTTTTGGAGTCTGTATTTAGTTATAGATTGAAAATTTAACACAGGTATGTGGTTCTTGAGAGGGAAGATGGGGTACTGAACTTGGAGGGAGACTACTGCAGCACATGTTTCCTGTGAATTTGTGGAAGTTGAGTATGAGTTGTGATAGCCCTCTGTGTTGAACAGCATGTGCTTGCAAATGATCTGTACCCTTACTGCAAGTGTGACCAAAGAAACTTGTTGCCTAGGATAGCCTTGTGGTTAAAGATTTGGGAGGAAATCTCAAAGTTTTCCAGTGACTCACAGTTGTGAAAATTAAATCACATTAACTACTCTAAGGTTAGAAAAAGGGATCATTAAGGAAGAAAGATTCATCATTTTGTATAAAGGAATGATATTGAACATTTTTCCAAAACTGCCTTTTATGGTTTAGAGATCTCTTTTATAGTTAGTAAGAATTCAGACTTAAAAGTTCCTTCTGAATATTTCTTAAACTGATCTATTATTTTTATTGACTGAAGTAACACTACCCTGGAATGCATAGAAATTTGATAAATTAATAGCAGTTCACCATATGTTGGTAGTTTTAATGTACCAGGGTAGATAGGCAGATGGTAGTAGATGTGCAGAACTAACTTAAATAAACTAGTTAATGGTATTGAGAACTCTTCAAATGCTGTGTCTGTGACCATCAGTATGAAGTGCTTAACATGTCACTACATTTTTACCTAATTTGGAGCTTTTAAATCATTGATATTTTAATGCTGAAAATAGATATAGGCACTGGAAATAACTATGTAAAGAAGAAGTGTTGTGAAGTATCTTTTTTGACTTATAGCTATGTATTACAAAGTAAATTTGGTGTATCCAACCATAGTACAAAATTCAGGATTTAGGGTGGAGAAAGAGGAAAGGGTGTTCTCTCAGAATTTGATACTCTTCTAAACTGGATTTAATTTTAAGGTATAATCCAGATGGAGATAATAATAGCAGGAAAAAAAAGTTGTTTAGGATTTTTTTTTTTTTTTTTTACAAACTTATTCTTTTGTAGAAAACAGAATTCTTCTTGCAGGGATGCAGTGTTTTTTTCAAAGAAAAATACAAAGTAACTTTCAAAGCTTCCTTAGTTCTAAGAGTTAAAACAATCTTCTGTATTATGTATTGGTCTGATTCCATACATGATACAATTTGATTTTTTCAAGATTTCCTAAAATTGAAACACCTGAGGAAACAAATACTGTGGGCTGTTGTTGATAAAGTTATCCTGCTTTTTCTAGGTAAACTGGAGAGGTGTAAATGTATTAAAATCCTTCTTAGAGATTTACCAATCCTATTCAATAATATTTAAAAATTAATAACTACAGTATTCTACAAAAGTACAAGCAAATACAGGAATCTTAAGTGGCATGCATTCAGCTTTCCTTGCATGCTTAGCTCCAGTGTGTCTCTTGGTGTGTACTTTTCATTTAGTAATTATCCTGAAAAATTAGTTTTCAGTGCAGGACTTTTGAGATTTAAATTTAAAAACTTTTAAAAGTTTGTGTAATTTCAAAAGGCACTGCATACAAAGTGCAAACTTCTAATGGTTGTCCATCTTTGCAGCTGGTTAGTCAAAATGGTGCCCTAAAGTCTCCTCCTTTCAGGGTGTTGCATGTTTTAAAATTAATAGCTTAAAGAGGGCACTACTCATGTTCTAAATAAACCAGTGTTTGTAACTGTTCAAGGTTATTTTGTAAAATAGATATTTTTACTTCAGAGCCTAAACCAAAAGTTTTTAAAATTTTCTGTCTATAACCCCTTATGTTGTTAAAACCAGTTTTTGTGAACAAATACTTTTTGGTAGGGTTCTTGAACAAATGTATATGTTTACCATGTGGAAATATTCTGGAAAACATGAAATCTGTTCAAATACTTAGACCATTCTCAAATCACTATAGACTTAAAAGGAGCTAGCAGTGACCACCACTGAAGTGATAGAGAACTTGCTGTCAAGAAGTTATTCTCCAAATATCTGCTACTAGTAGGGATTTAGCTTGCAGAACTTTTGAAAGAAATGTGCAATATTTATCCACTGAACTGCTAAGCATCTTTAACTAATTACCAAATGTTTAGGTAGCCTTAAAAAACTATTTAAAAATAATTCAAATATTAGAACAAAGTAACATTTGTATTGATCAAATATAAAATGTTTAAATTTCTGAAGCATAGAGGTATTTTTTTTGCATTAATCTGGGCATTTTGATAATAGACAATTGTGTATTTTTCCTCTAATCAAAAAAGAACCACATGAAGAATTTAATTCAATTTATATTGATTTTTAAATTGTGTGATCTCGTAACTTGAATGTAAAACATTGATTAACTCTCAATATAATCTCTTCCACAGATGCTTTTTTTTTTTTTGGTTGTCAAGGAATATAGTGAGCATTTATCTGAAATTGCATAGATTGCAGTTACTAATGCATTTTAAATAAACAGCTGTCCACCAAATATCAAAGGCAAAAGATCCTAATTGCATGCAAGTTCAGAAAACCTAATATTAAACAGAACTAGTCACCATTACTGCAGATTCAGTTTTATTTTTATTTAGTTTGTGTTGTTAAAATGTTTTCTCTCTACATCTGTATCAGTTTTCACCTGTTATTGTGTCATCTTAGGACAAGTAGCAGAAATCAGTAGAACTAGAGGGAGTTTTTTGACTTTTGAAAAGATACAGCATGCTTTTAAGAGTAGTTGTGTGCTAACATTTTTAAAGGATGGGGCCTTCTCATAGGATGTATTAATTTTTTAAATATTTAAATGGACCCTGCATGTCTAGCAAACGGTTACTGCAGGATCATGGCATTAAAATTAACCACCATATATGTCAGGGGTTTGAGATGACTGTATAAGTACATATTTGACAGTGAAGAGTGGGAAAGGATATATAGTTATTCTCATGTTGAAGGAATAAATCAGTTTCTATTATAGCCTTCTCTGTAGCCTTCTTCTCTCCCCTTCCTGGTTCATTGTCTGTGCAGAGCGTAGAGATACCTTGTCAAATACATTAAAATACATGGCCAGAGTGATGGGTTATTCTATTCATGACCAACCCTGGTGGTTTTTACAGACTTACAGGGGGGCACAAAGAAAATAAAATGTGGCCCAATGGGTATTTGTTTAGAGGAAAGGAAAGGGAGCGAAAAAAACCCCACAGGTCTGAACTATTATAAAACCAACAAGTGACATAAAAGAAACGAATGCAGACATGTGTGGCTGTAATGCATACAACAGTAACTCAAAACTCTGAAGTAAAATAGCTCAAATCAGATTTGAGAAAGTCAGCTGGGAGTCAGGAAAGTAAAACCTAAGAATTGCCATCAGATGCAATTAAGAAATAACTATGTAAAGAAACTTGAAAAAATGCAAAAAGTGTCTGTTACAGTAAACTGAATTGCTATAATCTTCTTTTGCACTTAATGTGCTAAATTCCTCTCTCAAGGAAAATATCCCTAGAAATCAGATTAGAAAGTGTTTAAAGGGAATTATTTGTCAAAGTTGTTTTTTCACTTAAGTTAGGATAACTAATAATAATCTCTTCCATATTGCTGTAATAATACTTTATTTGATACAATTTAGCCATAGAGATTGCATGTAGATTTACTTATGAATTGTGCAGGTAATTTACCAGTAGCCTGACACTGTGTATCCCTAAAAGCTTTATGGTTGTGAGTCACATCAGATTTGGCAGTCTGCAGGTGTAAAGTATTTCTTATGAAATAAGATGTAGATTGCTGATTTTGCCTTATGCACACTTACTGTGAATTGCCAAATAACCAAAAAAGGAACGAGGGTGTCAGAAAACTGAAAGCTTCCCCCTTCATGTATTGAGTATGTACTTGTGTCCTATGGGTTATCAGGTTTGCTAGTGCATGAGTTTTCTAAAAATCCCTGCAAACCATCTGATTCTGAATTAATGAGATCTCACTGTACTGTGTGTTTGAACAGCAGAAAGACCCTGCGTACGCAAATCAGATTTTACTGTCTCAAGTGCTTGTCACTTGTAATAAAACTGTTTACTGTGTGGTGTATGTATTTATCATGAATGTTACATTTATATGTGGCATAGATACAGACAGGCACACATTTTAAGCAGACATTTAGGGACAATATCATGTCTTTTGAATCAGTTGTGGTATAGGAATATATTTTTATTTAAGAGATCTTTTTGAAGGAAAGGCAGAAAGAGAGATTCTGGCAGCTTGCTATTAAATTTCAATCAAGCCAGTATAGTTAGTAATAAAACATTTACAAGTTTGTAAATGTTAAGTTTCTTCAAACTCTTACTGTCACGTGTGGAATTTTCATTTATACTATTTTGCATTTACTGCAGCTGCCTACATGCAAGGCTTAGTAATACTGCATTTATCTCATGCAAGTATAGATAAAATATAAATATATAGAAGTAGAAATTGCCTGCAGCTGTTCTTATGTTTTCATAAGACGATACACTACAAAGGTGTAAATTTATGGTGCTAGCTACCTGCTATCAGTTACTGGTGCTCTTCTTCTCACAAGTACTTTAAGAAGAGTAATAAAATAAAATAAAACAAATATAAAATAGTGTCAGAGTTTTGTGTCCTGTTTAAATGCTGCACACAATGTTGTTCAAGCTTATTTTGTTCACTAGAAGTTACTAGTTATATAATTTGTTTCACCTAGGACACTAAGAAGCATTGAACCACCTAGCTTAGAGAAGAGCTTAGACATAAATGCCAGTTATTTAAATCTTTGGGCTTTTTTCATCTGTGATTTGAAGTTTTCTTTTATGCTTTTGAATACTAGGATTGTGCTCAGCCTAAACCACTCCTAATTATTCCCTAGCACAAACATATCGCTTATGGCTATATTTTAATCAGTTTCAGAAAAAAGTAATAAACATATTATTGCATCTGTCAAAGGATGGTGTTGCTACATGCTATTTTAAATGGTGTTTAAGTACAGTTATAAGCATACCAGTACAATGAAATCAGCTCTATTCCTAAACAACAAAGTTACATTATTTTTTACTTAAAAAGTTAACCAAGAATCCTAATATGTTAATTATCCTAATTATTCAGGCTGGTTTTAGTATGTGTTGAAGTTGCTTTAAAAAGTATATGTGAAATATTTATATCAAACTTGCTTAATTTCTCATTACTTGTAAAATGTAATGTTTTCCCAGTTATAATTTTAAAGGGGTTTTTGTCTTAGCTGCCTGAGTGTATCCTTTTCTTTTGGATACACTCTTTTCTGAACCCAGCACTTCTTTAGCTTGTTTAAAACTCAGAATCAATTTGTGCCCCTTTAAGTTTAGCGATTGAAGTTTTCTGTACTACAAAAATTTTGCCAAGGAGTACTGTGAAGTTAACTTCAGCTGATGATGCTACAAGTAAAAAAATTGAGTGCATAGTAACACAGAAAACTTAATCATGATGATGTTTGGGTGATGGGAATAGTCCCTAACTGGATGAATATTAAACTACTCTATGAGGAAAAGATGTCAGGTCTTGTAGCATTACTCACATACATCCTATCAATGTTTCTCATAAGAAATACTCAAACACACTTGTAGTATCAATTGCTTAGAAGGCAAACAGAAATCTAGATTATACTTTCAGAAATGTTAAACTGTGAAATAAATTTCTTAGGAAAAAAAAAATGGTTTTAGAGATTTCCCCTGTATTATTTCACCTTTGAAACTTGGCCACTTCAGAATATTTGAGAACAAGTAAGTTAAGTCCATATTGAAAAAAAACATTTCAGTTACTAGTACAGTTTTTATCTAGGCATCATGTAAAACAAACTTCTTGCTCTTCATTTTACTTAAATATTTGTACTGAAAGGGAAGTGCATTTAAGAAGTTTTTAACTGCATTGATTGCTTGTCAGTTTGATTGGAGTAACAAGCTACCTTAGTTTGGGGGAGGTTGGATATCTGTTATTATTTTCAGTTTTTCTGTAGTTTGACTAATAAAACAACTAAACATAGAAAGAGACTGGATCTTTCTTCGGTCCTGAAGTGAGAAGACAGGTGTGGTCAAAAAGCTGATCTGGTGACTTAAATCACTGCCCCTTAGTCCTCCCAAAATATTTAAATCATATGAATTTGTGATATTAGTCACATAGTCATGTTGCAACCTTGAAACTGATAATATATTCAGTTGTCTTGAAATGAACTCCATAATTCTTTATTAGCAGATTAAATTTCCTAAAGGTTTTGTATGAATAAGAGCTTGAGTATTGTGCTGCTTTTTCCATTTTTCATCAGGAACCAAGCAATAAAAATTCTCTCAACTCTGAACAAAGCCTCAAAGATTTAATAGATGTTCTGAATGTCCCCTATGCTTGTCATAGTTTTAGGTGTTAAATAGTGGTTGAAGGTCAAATAATCCCTTCTGCTAAGCATCTGAATTTCATCATAAAGGAGGTAGTTTGGTATTTGGAGGTAGTTTTAGCATGAAAGTTTCATGTAGACAGCTTAACGAAAAAAGCTTAAAGGTGGGCAGAAGTTAGCTGTCAGTTTGCAAGTGCTTTATAACTGTCCTGTGAAGTATACTTAAATCCCATTTCTTACTTTAAAATTATAAGACTCATAGTTAGAAAAAGAAAGAACTTAACTGATTTGTTAATTCTTCCTTCCCAAATATATATAAAATTTACCACCATTTTGGCTGACAACAACCTCTGGAGAGGGACTTTTTATAAGGGTGTGTAGTGATAAGACAAGGACTAAAACTGACAGAAGGTAGGTTTGGATTTGACATTAGGAAGAAATTCTTCACTGTGAGGGTGGTGGGGCACCAGAACAGGTTGCCCAGAGAAGCTCTGGACATCCCTGGAAGTGTTCCAGGCCAGGTTTGGTGGGGCTTTGAGTAACCTGGACTAGGGAAAGGTGTCCCTGCCCATGGAGCTGGATGATCTTTAAGGTACCTTCCAACTCAAACCATTTTACAATTATGTATCTATAATACATCCAAACTTTTTGTAACTTAGGCCTTTGTAGGAAAGCTATGAGGTCACCTGGACAAAGATAATATTGCCTTTGTGAATTAACTTATGAATTAACTGTTACTTAGCAATTTTGTAATTTTGTGATGTGATTTTGTGTTTGGGGGTATATCTGAGAGAGAATGTAGTCAAAATTACTTCACTCCCTGTGCATGGCAGAGTTCAGACCCATGTGTTATGTCTTCTTTCTTTGAGTATTTTTAAACTGGTTATATGGAGGTAAAAAAATTAATCTTTTTTTTTAACCTTTACTTTTTGCATTTGTCCCTTGTTTAGGAAGTTAGTGGTTTTTTGGGTTTTTTTGTTTGTTTTTTGAGTATGGTGCAGTGGCTGGCAAAGTTACTAAGTGATCTGAACTATAGAATTTCTAAGTGGTAGAGAGAGATATTTTTCCCTTCTGATCTTGACCAGATTATTTGAAAGTTTCCTTTTCTTTTCAGTAGCGCTTTGCTATAAATGAAAACAAATTAAATTGAACAAACAGTAGAAATGCATGACCCAGGTTCCTCCTTTCCAAATGTCAGCATTTCTGTCTATCAAATTCTAGTAGGTCATTAGTGAATGTATAATAGTAACTGTATGGTCTGTAATGCCAACATAATAAACCTGTCTCAGAGTGAGAGACCTGTGTTAAAACTGAAGTGCTCCTCATGGAGCAAGTGGTATTTCCCCATGACTTTTCTTTTTTTTTAATACTGTAACACTCATTTGAGATTGTTTCAGGTGGCACTCATTGAAAGGGGTGGCATTTCAGGTTGGCAAGAAGCAAGCTGTTCAGGGCTTTTTCTAGTAAGTTAAAACCAGTATTTTTGTAGCTTCATTCAGAAGCTGGTGGTCATTGAGGGTACATCATGGAACAGTAGAGTCATGTGCTTCTCAGCAGGGGATGCTCCTTAATGATGGAACTACAGTGTCCTGAATGTGGAAGGAGCAGACCAACAGTGAAGGATTGGTTGCTTTCTAAAGTGTGAACAGGGAACTGCTTAATTCTGGCTTTTACAAATAAATTAATTATTTGGAAGATGCTTCCTTTACTTACTGGCATTTAAATTTTTTCCTGCAGTATCAGAAATGGACACTTCAGGATGATTTTAGAAGCCTGTCAGCTTGAAAGGGCAATTAATGTAACCACAAATGAAGTTAAAATGTTCAAAAAATATTAAACTGTCTTGAAAGCAAAGAAAAATAACTACTGTACTAATCTAGTGATATTTTTCAGTGAAGTAAATAAAACTTATGTGTCATGAGAGATTCATTTAGCAATAGCTTGGATCCCTCTATAAGAGAATTGTTGGTATGTTAATATACTTGTTAATATAATATATAATGTACATAATTCAGAAGAATGTAGTTTTTGATAACAAAACCATCATAACTCAATCATAGAAAAAATTACATTGTGTCTAATATCCATGCCTAGGTATTCAGAACCTGCCATCATGATTTCTGGAAGCTGTACAAACACAAAGCTCTTCTGCTACATTCAGATAGTGCATGATAAATTGCATTCTAAGGTTAGTGAGTGTTGGTTTGGGGAGTTTGAATTCAGAATTGAAAGCAATACATAGAAAAGTGGTACTGTGCTGATTTAGTAGCACAAAGTATTTTAGTCCAGTGTTGAAAGTATGTATTATGAAACCTGTAGGTGGGTGTTACATGGCTCTGGAGTTGACTTTCTAGAAATATGGAAATTACCTAGGAAAACAAGTATTTTGTTTTGTTAGAAGTACAGTTTACCTCTGGTGGATTTGCCTTTAATTAAATTCTGCTCTGTGATTTTTTTTTTTTTTTTGTGTTATTATTTGCACAAAATTGTGCTCATGCTTTTTCCTCCAAAAAAATACAAATAGTATTGTATTCCTGCTGTGATCATTATACATAACATCTCTGACTCAGCAGATCAAAAGTTATGTTTACTGGAAAACAGAATTAACATTTTGTAATTTCTTAAGAACATTAAAAATAGCTGTGTCAAAAGAGATTATGTTTTTAACATGCTAATCCACTAAGCCATCATACATCACTCTGTAGGCAATGTTTTTATTCTAAGCAGCTAGCTACCTCTTCCAAGAGCCCATCTGAGAGATTTCAGGATAGCTCAGAAATATACTCATGAAGTTGAGTTCCTTAGGTGAGAAACGTCCTCAATAGATGGCATAATACCTTCATTATCAAATTGCAGATTTTTTCCTCAAGAATTATCTGCATGTTTTGGCCTCCTCTAAGGACTTCTGATATTGGGGACAAACTGATGATTAAAACTGGCATATGCAAAATTTGTTTAGCAGTGGGAGGGGATAGTAATTCCTAATTTTGATGGAAAATATTATATTGTGATAACCAAATACCTGAATAGAATACTGTACTGATTAGGGAAAAGACAAAGGAGTATGAGAATTTATGCCAACTGGACTGGAGACTCTTGAGATTCATCTGGATTAGTTGTTTCAATTGCTAATCTTGCCCCATGTTCCTCTGCCACTTTGTTTTCTGAAGTTGTCTTTTCAGTGTTTGTAATTGTATACTGTTGCTGAGTAAAGAGTCACACAGACGTGGGAAACAGCAGTACTGACTTGGCAGAAAACTCTGTAAAGTGCAAAAAATGCAACAGAAAAATAGAGTTCTGTCTTATCTTTTGACTTCAGAAATCTTAAGTGTTGCTTCTAAGAGCAATAGATATATATGTGGTAATCTGAAATTTACCTATATGTTGACTGGCTCTGTGTAAACCAAAGACTAGAATTTTTTAGGTAATAAATAGCAATACAAGGAATTTATGTTTGGTTGAATTACTGTGCAAAGTTTGCTGAAACAGCATAGAAGTAACCATTTTAATTTATTTTTAAAATGCTAATTCAGAATGGTATAACATGAGTGAAAAGTTTAGTTAGTTGTTACTATGTGATACTCTATTCTGGCTAGTTTTAGAGATCTATTTAATTTTATCTGACAGATTAGAATATTTAACTTGAAAATGTGCTACTGCCTGACTGGCAAGTTGGGACATTGCCTACTGTGATTTCCCACTGGCAAGAAGTCTGTTTTAAGGCAGGTTTGGCCATACTTGAAACTAACAGAGTTAGCTAAAGTTTGATACGCTGCTTTCTTCTTTAGGCCTGCTGAAACATCTTTTGGAATTTGTGCCAGTGTGTTTTTGGACTGTAGAATGTGCAGTGTGTGACTGTAGAATGACTGTAGAATGTAGAAGTGTGTTTCATACAAGGTGAGGCTCCTCAGGCTTGGTGGCTTTAGCCCTGTGCCTTGAAGTGATTCTAGGGAGTTTTGTTACTCTGATGGTCAGTAAACACAGATAGCCAGAGCACCAGCACTTTGTGGCTTTGATCATGTCCCTGTATAACCATCTGCAAAGAGCAGTGCTGTAATGAGCCACAGGGAAAATATGGGAAATAAGGTATTTTGTGATACAGGGAAAAATGAAACATCATCAGGCCTACACTGGCAACGTAGCAATAGTCCAGAGAACTGTCTTCTCACTGTGCTTTCCTGTAAGGCACTGCACCAAACAGCAGAGATAGTATTTCCTACATAACACTTGGGGATTATGCTAGTAAATAAAGTATTTTCCACAAGGAGTTATATGTATTAGTAGACTGAAGTGCTGCATGGAAGTCTTTATGTAAATTGTTTTTAAATAAACTGTTGAATATGGTGGTGTTCCAAACAGTCACAGTTTAAAATACTGATAAGGAAGAAATTGTTGTAAAGTGTTTTGTTCCAAAGCTGTATACTGAATTGTCCTGGTAGAGTTCTTCATTCTTCCAGGGCTGGACTTTCACTGAACAACTAGATAAAGTTACCTACATTTGAACTGATTGCTGAAGTTAGTCCAACAGGCATGAGAGTGGTAACAGTGAAAATTGGTACATAAATCACTTTGTGGAGCCGCGTTGTTAACTGCATTAGTAAAAAATACATTCTTTGACTCACTGATTTAAATATAAAAAATCTAAAAACAAATACCTAGAGAGTTTTGTATGTAGTTAGGATAGGGTATTGCTCAATTTACATGTATGACCAGTGCAGAAACAGAGAATGTCTCTAAATTCAGCAAGTGGTGTGTGTTGCTCTAAAGGCAGCAAGTGACTCATGTGACTGTCTTAGCAGCTGGGCAGCAAGATTAGAGAGCTACTATGTACACATTCCCTTACTGAGGGGTCCAAACTATTGCTAAATGAAGTTGTATTACTGCCAGAAAGTGAATAACAGGCATAAGAAAATATTATAAATAAGTGTGTCATCAGGTTAGTGCAGTAGTTATTTCAGAGAGTCGTTAAAGAGAAGGAAAAAAAAAAACCCAAGCACAACTTTTCCAAGATTCACATTTAAAAGATGTTTGTCCTGTTTTCAGGCTCTAACTTCATATGAGATTACATGTGAAGTGTCCCTTTCAATTTAGAGATTTAGGAAAGTCATCTTGGAATGGCTGTTTCTGACATGAAAGGAAAAAAAAAAAAGAGAATGTTAGTGAGTAAAGAATCTTATTCCAAAGAACTCATTTATTTGTAAAAGTACTAAAAATATGCTTGTATCATGAAGTATTTTGATTTGAACCGAAATTGGCAAAGTGCGTACTTCTTGGTCACTTGCTAATTTGAAGACTTATTCATGATGTTATTCCTCATGTATTTCCTAATTGTAAGAATTTGTGAAGTTTGTTCCAAATTGTCTTTAAGTTTTCCTGGCATGCCAGTATGGATTAGTGGAATATGTTGTCTTTTTATTTTTTCTTATGTTTCTCTAATCTAATTTTGGATTTTTTTGCTCAGATACTTCAAGAGAGTTGCTAAACATTTGTAAATGCTTTGTTCTTTATACATAATGTGTTTACAGTTACACATTGGATTTCAACTATAATTTATGGATTTAAACTGAAAATTGTCACCCTGTCAGACTTATCTTCAGGTTTAACCCTCGGGAGATCTCCTTTGAGTCTTGAGACCAGAGGACATACACTTGACTGTTGCAATCAAGTAAATTGATACAGAAATCAAGAAGATGTAAATATGAAGCTCCTTAGTGCTATTTTTAGTGTCAACTTTCAGACCATAATTATGTTTTAAAGATGAGAATATATTTACCGAAGAGGAGCTTTTATATTTGAGAAGCCAAATTAGACAAGAGGTTGAGCTCATGATGAATTCCTTATAGTAAAAGAGGACCAGAAGAATGTGTGTTCCTGGTTATCATCAATGCATCCCAGTGTCCTCAACAAGGTTAAACTGTTTGTTTGTTATTTTGCTTCAGGTTTTCCAGATTTCTGCTTTCTCTGTTTTTCTGTCTAGCAATGACTTGCTTCTCATCTTGTTACTCTTTCCTGCTTATTCCAAGTTTCTGCAGCTTTCCTCAGCGATGGTTTTCCATTGCATCTCTTAAGGAAAGATGGAGAGAGCATAAAATAAGATTGCCCAGAGTAGTCAGTGCATCTGACAACTACCTTCTCCAGGTGGAGCATCATTTTGATAATACTTCCAAACACCTTCATCTGACCTTATTATTTTTGCACATTTATATTTCTTCATAATCAAATCTCTTATTGTTTAGCATTTTGAAATCTTTGATTTATAGGAAGAGTTCCATTTGGGTTTTGTTTTGATTCATTCTTTCTAAATGTTTCATTACTACTTTTTTAATGTTTCTGTTTTCTGTACCGGATTTCTTTTCTATTCTGCTTTCATTTTTCACTCCCAAATTACTCATCAGTTGCACAAGAAAAATGTGTCTGCACTGCTTGGTCTGCTGGTGGCCTGTCACACAGGATCACTAGGAAACAGGAATGTTTAGGTATTGACAAGTAGTTTATAGATAAAGCACTAGCAGATTGTGACCAAGGATATACATATCTGCAAAATATATCGATCCTCTGACTACTTGAATACTTCAGTGGATTCTTGTGTGCTGTTCCTAACACATTCCTTGAGATGTACCCTCTGAAATATCCATCTGCCAGCAGGGTTTCAGCTCCTGGGTCTTGCTGCCCTGTATTGTGTGCCACAGCAGCTTCTCAGGCTTGGACTTCCTACCCCTGCCCCAATTCCCTCCCCCACCCCTCCCCGGGGAAGAACTCTGCCATACTGCAGTTTTGTTGAGCTGTTACCCTTTCTTCTGCAGTGTGCTTTGTTTTGTTAGAGCACCTTTGAACAGCTGGAAGAATTATATAAAATAAACAGCTGCCCTGAGAGGATTTTTGCATGAACTTAGACTTCGGCTTGTTTGTTTGTACCTTTCAGAATTACACCCAAAATTTCTTAGCCACAAGTTTGTGCTGCTCCACTGAACTAAACAGGGAAGTATCATGGATTCTAAGAAGGAAAATTCTTAATCTTCCTCTAACCAAAAATACAGTATTATTTTTAATAAATTTGGTATTCAAATGTCCAAGGACAAACATCTGAACAAGATCAGACAGAAATATCTTGTATTTGTACGAGATTGCCTCTTGTAAGCAGTCATACTTGAAGAAAGGAATAGGAAAGATTCTTTCTTGATATAGTTCTCCTCCCCCTGCTCTGTCATGCCATTCCATTCTTAGGATCGGGAATTATCCTGGTGTTTGCTTCTTAGGGCTGTTAGAAAATCCTGGATATTTTGAAGGAAGTTGAGATGCTGTTTCTGACGCTATTTGTATCCTTCCGGTGAGAGTTTTGCGGCGTCGACTTGTGGTAGTGTGTGCCACCTGCCCAATATGCTTTTCTTTGGCAGGAAGACCTACAAATAAGAAGAAAAAAGAGTTTTGGGGAAGTTGGTAGTTCTTTTTTTTTTAAAAAAAAGCTTCAACCTGTGATCTCTGACAGCATTTCTTAGGGCTAGAGTTGCATGCAGCCTCACCTCTTTCCTTGCACTGGCGGAGGGTGTGGAGGGAGAGGGCTGGCAAGTTGTCTGGGAGCTGTAAATTGATCAGAAGTGACTCTTCAGTTTCAGATGTGATCGTGGTATTTGATTCTCTTAAGAGTTGACGAGCTTCCTCATGAGGAGAGAGAATGTTAGCAGCTACCTTTGCAAAGACAAATCTTGGTTCTGGTGTTGGAGAGAGCAAGCCCTCTGGGGCAAGTTGAAAAGTAAAGCATGGGAAGGTTTGGAGCCTAGATAACTGAAACACTTTTCTCCATTAACTATAGATACTGTGGTCTTTCACAGGAGAGCAGTGGACAGGAAGAATGTTTGTTTCCAAGCGCCGGTGACTGGAGAAGAATAAATAGAACTAAAAGAGGCTTTAGGGGTTGTGTTGCTTTGTTAATGTCTTTAAAAAAAAAATAGCATCCATTTTTAGGATTCAGTGTACTAGAGGCTGAAAAGGAAAACACAGCAGGCATCTGTCCTTCCCCTGACAAGTTAACAGTGTTGCTTGAAAGAGGAGAACTAAGACATGTGGAAAGGAAAGGAAAGGGAAAAAAGCAGTTAGAGTACTTGCAGTTACATGTGTGCACACTGTTTAATTTCATGTGTTAATTTAAAAACATAGCACAACAGTGGCTCACAAAGCCAAATTATATTCCTCTCAGTCATCACCATGGGCACTCCTATGCTGTCCTGTTTTTTGGTCCTTGGATCATTGAAGGCTAATACCCAGTGCGATGCTGGTTCACAGAGCAGTATGTATCCCACAGATGGGAGTTCACAAGCCAGTTTTCTGGCTGGAAACTTATACATGGATCTTGACAATGGAACATATTTATACAGAGTTCTGGTATGCTCTCTAGCACGTTTGATGTTTTGCTTCAGGCTCTGGATACTTTGAGAAAACCTGCCCTACAGCCACAGTCCCTGCCCTGCTGAAATGCCGAGCTGCTTGTGTGCTGTTTCTGACTCTTGTGATGGAGAGACACCTCTTGCCCAACCTGCATCGTGGTACTTGTACTGTAAAGCACCTTGATTCCAAGGGAGGAGAGCCTGCAGTGCATGCACAGCATAAAATGCAGTGAGAATAAAGTAAATTACTCTTGTGGTTTTTTTTCGTTAGTTGTTTATTTAAGAATCAAATTTCTGTGGAATTTTTGGAAGAACCTGTTCTGAGATTAATAGGTGGAGTTTTTCAAAGCCATTGTCTTCATAATCTGTTCAGAATGCAGCTTTCACTGCCTTTCACTTCAGCTTCAGGCACTAAGTATTTCTGCAAATCACTCCTTGTAGACACATGCCAAGGACTGGGAAAATTAATGACCCTCTCTGCAGCATTTAGTTTAAATGAGACCGAGATCTCTAGTAGAATCTGAGACTCCTAGGACAGTGTTCTGTTATCTGACTCAAAACATTGATTTCTGAGTTACTAATGGGATTGTGGAATAAGTAATTTAAAAATTGGCTGAATTTGGGTAGAGTTCACAGCAATGACAGCTATACCACTATCCCTGTCTAATTTTGGGTCTCCATCTCAAAGGAAGGTATTCAAAGGAAAAGGAAAAGTAGGAAAAGTATGCCAGAATTTTTTACACAGACAAAACTTTTTTCTATTAACCTTTATGTTTTTGAAATGCACTGTTTTGAGTGAATAAAAACTGAAGAAACAAAACCAGGAAGCAGACACTGATTTGTAAAATTTCAGCCCAAACAATGGCAGTTTGGCAAAGTTGTAGGTTGGCTTAAATAGAGGAGTTTATCATACAATGGCAAGTGTTTGGCAACATGGTGAAATGTGATCCCACTCATTCTGCAAATAGTCTAATATACTGGATTTGAGTTCACATTTGTACTTACTGACAGCAGCGTTGGTTCTGGTGTAAATTAACAGAGGAGTTGTCCTGCTTTGAAATCAAGGGTGGCTAGAGAACTGTTATAGTAGGGCTTTGCAGCCTGATCAAGGCCTGAGATGACACTACTTTTTTTTAACCTGATAAAAGCTGATCAAATTCTATGCTTGCATTTCAATTAGTAAGAATAATTATACTTGCGTGCATGTTAAAACCTGGTGTTTTTTTTGGGCACAGCAAAACCAAAGTTGTCATGAAAAGTTAGAAGAATAGGGATGATACTCCCAGAGTATTCTCCTGATCTTCAATAATCTGCTTGTCAAAGGCTTCCTGAGCTAAACATGATAAGTTTGTATTTACTAACGTTTACTGGACTTTTTCCATAACTTTTTTTCTTGAGTTTTTGTGGAGTGTCCAAACATGCTGTTGCAAGGAGTTAAACTGCAGAAAAGTTTGAGAGGTGGGTGCATTGCCTTCCCAAACCTGTGTCCTTTCATTTAATTTCACATCTCCAGGTCTTTCATTGGAAGAGGTGCCAGTTTGTTCAGTTTTCTGTCTCTCCAGCCACTTCAGTTGAGGTGTACTGGCATGTTATTCATTTGCATCTCTCTTTTCTGCGTGTGTATTTATTTCTCCAGAAACTCCACTTGCTTCTTGGAGCTTGATGTCCTTTTCTAAATTAATTGCTTCTTCACTGGTATGTTTATTTGTTCGTGTGTCCTCCTACCCACATCTCAGTTGTTCATTGAAGTTTATGCTTTCTTGCCTGCTGTAGATGTCAAGCTTACTGTAGTACTTCACAACATATTGGGAATTAATTGTTAGGAAAGAAATCAGTCAGGCAGCAATCTGTGGTGTGTGTGTCTCCTCAATACAGTACAAGAGCTACATAGCATGGTGAAGATACAAGTTGATGAATGAAAAAGTAGAGAATCCATTTCCGTGCAAGGAAGGCCTGAGTTGCCTTAGACTCCTGAGCTCTGTAAGAGACTACAAAAGGGAAAGTACTGAAAATAGAGATTTCTTATTACAGACAGAATGATAAAGGAGCCATGAGTGATACTGATGGGATAAAGGGTGAGCAAAATCATTAGCTAAGAGGAAAGAGAAATAGTGGGAAATGGGCTTAGAATAAGCTAATAGAAAGCTGTTGTTAATAAAATGTGAAATTAAGCTGTGGTACTCCTTGCCATGGGATGTTGTCAGTACAAAAGATTACATGGGCATGAGAAAGGGCTGCCAAAATAGTGGAAAAGGGGGGTATCAAACCTGTCTTGATCTCTAAGTCCCTAAATCAGACGTGATGATACTCCCCTAAAATACTGCACACTTGTCTTCCTTATGATCTGCCACTGGCTTTTCCTGGAGCAAGGCTGCTGGGCTGGTGGACTTTTGCTCTGGCCTGAAGGACCATCGTTGTGTTGCAATGCGTATTCAGGGACCCCGAACCGGAACAAATCACCCAGAACTGGAACAAATCACCCTGGCTGAGCCAGATGCCTCGCTGTCACAGAAACCGTGCTGTCTCTGTGAACCTATGTAGAGCCACTTGCAGACTAGTGAAGTTTTTTCCATGTAAACTTAAATCCAGTGTTTTGTTGTCTGGAAAGCCTTTTAATTTCCAGCCTAAACTTATTTTGATAAGCTTACACTTACACTTCTTTGTTCTAGCCCTGCTGACTGTCTCTTTGGTTTACTTATTAAGAACTTCAGTAGTTTGGTTTTTTTTTTCCTTTGGTCAGATGTTTTGTTGCGCTATCCCAGATAAATTTTTTGTGAATATGTATTACCAGATTTATGCATAGTATTCCCAGCAAGATCTCGATAGTCCGCTATTGTAGCATCTCTATTTCCCTTCCTGCCCTGAAAATGTGGCTGCTTTTTTTGAATCATTATATTTTATTTCTTCTGAACCAGCTCTCTTTAATGACTTTTACTAGCTGCTTATAGGAGGGTTCTACACAAAGTTTTTCCTTCTCTGCTGCTTCCAACTAGCAGTTCATCACTTCTCAGAAGAAACCACTGTCTCTAAGATCATTACTCTGTTCTTTGTTGCTCCTTTTCATCCTGTTTCTGTTCTTAAGATTTGTTACCATCTTTCTTGTGTGTTGTTTCAGTCTGCGCTGTACTTCTGCTACCTCCTAGTTTCATAGTATCTGCATATTTTTGTAGTGCTCACCTAAAGGCATAAAAAAATTGGAAGTGTTGAATCAAGAAATACTAAAGACCAGTCTTGGCAGAAGTCCATAACTAACATCCTTCCACCTTTTTCTGAGAGAAGTCTGTTGTCATCTCCTCTTGATCTGCTGCTTTTCCTGTCATACTGTTCTTGAACTAACTCTTCTCTTCTCAGCTCAACAAATTACTGCTCAGGTGGTAGTGTAGCAGATTCCTTATTGAGTGAGACTAGAATTATGCTTCTTTTCTATAAAGACTATTTGCAATGTTGAAGAAAAGCTGGGTGTTTGACATGGTTCAGCTTTTAAAATTCATGTGACATTTTGTTTGGTTTTTTTCTTTACCTTCACATTTTCATTCTTTCATTGAAAATGTGCTCCAAGCAAGAGGCCCTGCTATCACCATTAGTTGTATGTCCAGGTAACTTTTCTCCACATTTCTCTATATTGAAATGGGCCAAAAAGTGTGTAGTTGGATTTGATGCTGTTGTGAGACTGTTCCATCTCATCACAGCCTAGCTTCCTGTTAAATCAGAAGGTAGTATCTCAATATGAAAGGTAAGATTATGTAAGTGTGGTAGATGCTTTTTTTTTAAATTAATCTTTCAGAAGGCCCTTTGTTGGTCTCTGGGGTTGACAACTATCTATGGTGCAGAGGACTGTAAAATTCTACATTATTTTCACTCTAGCAGGAGTAGTGAGTTCCAACAGTTGCCCAGTTCTCTCTCTATTGTGATTGTAGATGTTTGGCAGACTTAGATAGCCAAAGGAAATCTATGCACTGCCAATAATAATATGAACTTGGTCATTTAGCACCTTTTTTCACCCCTACTAAGGTGAGAGCATCTCACAGTGAGAGCATCTCACAGCCTTGATATTCCATTAGTCTGCTGTGCTCAGTCTATTCCGTTGGTTCCTCTTGGATGTTGGGTATGCAGGACAGAGCTGGTGCCAAATCCCCATGTTCAGCAGAGTGCTGAAATTACTGCCATTCCTGACTCTGAATGTCTGCAGAGTGCAGATAGTACCAAGAGACCACAGGAAATCTGTGCATGCTCTTGGGGCTAGAGATGTGGGAATCCCATACTGCTCATCCCTGTTCATGAGGTGGCTCTTCTCTGCCTCTTCTTGTGCTGGCACAAAACCACTCCAAAGACTTAGACTGCATGGAAATGGTTGGAATTCTTTCTGTAGGGTTAATTTGACTGCTTTAGCTCTGTATGGTTAACTTGCATGTTTTAGATCTCTGGCTTGGCACAGAGTGTGGAAAGGAAAGGAAAAAGGAAAGGAAAGGGAAGGGAAAGGGAAGGAGGAAGAAGCACTAAACAGTTTCAGTGTGGAGGCATGCTGAAAATAACTAACTTCTGGGCAGACTAACAGAGTGCTGACGTGTGCTGTCTTCAACGTGACAGCTGGACAGATGTGTCCATCTCTGATCCCAAAGCATTAGCCAAGATGCTGTGCCAGAGCTGTTACCCCTGCCTCTGAGCTGCTCATGGATGAAAAGCTGAAAAGCCCAGCTGCTTTTGCTGCATGGTGTGCTTCCAGCAAGGAGGTGGCTTGTGTCCAGCCAGCTTGGCATGTTGGCTGGGCATGGTTGCCTCTGCCTATGGTTAACCCAGTAAACAAGGTGCTTGCTTAGGTGCAGTTATCTAATTCTGGAGATAGCTGCTTTGCTTTTGGGATTGGATCCAGAGATGAGAAGGTAACTGCTGAAGCTGCTTGCCAAGGCAGCTATCAAATCTGATGACGGATCAGGCCTTGAGGTTAACTAACAGCAATTATCTTTACTGTAGCTATAGCTATTCTGAGTGAATTTCAGGGTTTGTTTTGTGTTGAGTTTTGTTTTGTTTTGAAAAATAGATGCCTCACAGTCCTGGTTTGTGTGTAATTCAGGGGAAGTACCAGCCCTCATCTTGGCAAGTACAGCCTTTTGGGTACAAACCTCAAAGGTGTGGTGACAAGTAGGGTAGCAATGAGAAGTTAAAATGTAAATGTCTGATACATTCTTGTATTTTCATTTGGGAAAGGCTTCTCCAAAAGCACCTCCTTGCTTTGGTAAGGAAGCAAGTGATTTCAGAAAGAAACATGTTAAAATCATGAGGCCATTCATTGTACTTGTTTTGATAGTGAGTCTATTTTCTTAGCCATTCATTTGCATAACCCTAGCCTTTGTGACCGTTTTGTACCCTTTTCTTTAGCAGATGTTTCCCCCCAGCACTAGTCATGGTGGCAGCTTGTGCAAGGTGGCAGGACTGGGTGAGTTTGGGGAGAGGGGTGGAAGCTACAGATCATAAATAAGCGTGTTGTGTGATTGATGATATGTAGCAAGTGTGGTTTAGCAAGATGAGCTTCCAGCTTTTCCTGCAGAAAGGGGATTCACACCTTTCTTTACTCTGGCACATTTCTGCAAGATGATAAGAGGCAGGAAAGAAATGCAATTTCTATAGCTAAATTTCTGTGTGTTACTTTTTCATGTGTTCTTACTGATAGAAGGCTTGGGTGGGTGCCCTGCTGTCAGACTGTACTACCCAGCACTAGCTGGTCATGAATCCATGCTTCGTGTTCACAGGTATTGCTTTTTTTCTTAAAGACTGCTCATGTGGACAGCTATAAACACTGATGGAATGAGCATGAGTCTCCACATCTCCCTTTCCTCCCTCTGGTACTCAGATTTCAGTAAGTAGGGCATTTGCAGCTTGAAATTTGTAATTGTAACATTATCTATCAGAAATAAGGGGAAAAAACCCTGCTAAAATACGTAGTGTTGAACACACTAGATCTGCTTCAGATAAAGCTGACCATTTTTGTGTGCTATTAAACCAAGTGTTTTAAAGGATTAGTAGATACTATATTTTAAGAGATTGGTTAGTGGTGGGAGGTAAGGCTGCCAGTGAAATCTTTATTCTAGAGTCCAAATGCAAAGATCTCTTATTAGAATTTATCCACTTGTTTAGCTTTTCTTAACAGAGGGTTCATAGGTCACAGAAACAAGTGCAGTATGAAATTTCATACTCAACAGTCACCTGCTTTTAAAGAAAAATAGTTGTATTCCAACAGTTACTGGTTTTTTTCTGTCAACATATGCCCCTGTGTGTTTACATTTGTGTGTATCCTAAACTTTTTTTTCTATTTTTTTATTTTTGGCAGTAGAAGCCCTTACAGGCTCCAAAGGATTTTACTGGCTTTCTTTCTAGCCACTTTTTCCTAAGAAAAGGTGACCATACCAGTAATGAGAAAAATCCTGTCTGCAGCATTGCCTTGCAATTGATTAACACTGCTGCTTTGCCTCTGCTTGGCTTTGTTTCACTTTTTAGGCTCCCTTCTCCTCTTCACAGGAATCCCTGTTTTGGGGATTTTTTTTAACCAACTTGTCATCTGCCACATAAAGGCACGGGTGATGGGAAAACAGGGCTTTCTTATAAGAGAGCCTTGTTGTTCCTAATCCACTATAATTTCTCTCAGTTTCCTCTTCCTTAATCTCATTTTGCCCCTATTTCCAAACCTCCCCACCTTCATGCTGATGGCTCCTCCCTCCCTGATCTTTGGGTTTGGACAAAGCTGGGAGGCGTGGTTAGATGCCAGAAGTGCTCAGTTATTACTTACACTGGGAAACTTCATCCTGTCTGACAAGCATACTATTCGTAGCCTTGAGGGATATACCTGAAGGGCACTGAGTTTCCACCCAGAATTTAAGTAGATTAGATTATGTATACATATTTGTTGTGACTTGGCAGGTATCCCAGTGCCCGAGGTCTTAAAACATATACTTTGCTATACCAGAGGCAAGCTCAACTGCATGTTTCAAAAGATGCTCTGGGGAGATGGCAGGCTGCTGTTTGGAGTCCACAGAGGTGTTATTCTCTCTAGATCTGGTACAGCACAGGAACTGACTGCTGTTCTGTCTAGTCCTGTATTTTGTCTTGATATGAGGTGCTATCAGGTGCCTCAAGGGGTGGTATAACCGTAAGATACAGAGGAGAAGATGATCTCTTATTTAACTCTCTCTTGATTTGTATTTTGTCCTGGAAAAAGAGGGTTGCTATTATTTTTTCCTGAAGCCCTCTTAAATCATGTTATACCTTTGGATGATCCAGTTATCTCTGTAAATCTTGTCTGTTGACTGTAAACTACCTTCTGGCAGTTAATCTCACAGTCGAATACTTTGCTGTTAAAAAACAAGTTGTGGGTGTTTATTTGTTTAAAATTTGAGTGTCTCTGTCATAAGAACAGATGAAACCTGTTACTCTGAATCTGAACAAGTTACTCCACTGCCAATAATTTTAATAGTTTTATCTTGTTATCTTGTTTAAAAAAAGAAAGAACAAAACAAAGATACAAACATGAAAATGCAGCCCCAAAATTCAGGTGCTGCGGATATGCTGGAGGGAACTGTGAAGTTAAAACAGCTGTATTTTATGAAATTCTGTTTGGTATGGCACTTTTCCTTATAAGGACCAATGACCAATTGTTTTGATTATTTAGAAGGAAAAAATTCCATGAGAACTGTTACTGAAAATGACTAACTTGGCATTTGTGATCTGTCGCTCTCTTACAACGTTTGATGCAATACTGAATTTAAGATAGCTGAAACATCTAGTTAGCTGCTCTGTGCTTCAGTTGTTCCTATGTGACCTATTTATTTCATTTTCTTGTAAATTGCTAATATTCTATATGCTAATATGCTAATATCTGTAAATAAATACTCCTCCTTTTTGTAGTGGTGTCTTCTTAATATCCAGGCCTTTGTAAGTCAAGAACAGCCTGTGCATCTGATAGAAATCTCCAAGACTCGGTTTGCAATGCACAGCGACCTACAGGCTCAGGCAGCAAGGAGCTGAGTGATTCCTTGGGTTTTGCCACCAAAGCAGGGAAGCCTTGGAAGGAGGAGTGTGGCTCTGCAGCTGCTCATGGGTGGTGGAGGCTCTGGAAGAGCACACTGGTTAGAGCTGCACTTCAGAAACTAGGGATGGATAGGTCGTGTTGCAAGAGTAGGGAAGACTTGACAGAGAGGTAGGCTGCATTTGGTTAAGTAGTTTTGTTTCTTTCTTTAAGCAAGTTGATAAAAATATGTACACTGATATGCCTTAGGTATGAGCTGCTTTTCTCAAAGTTACAGAGAGGGATGTGAGAGAGATGGGATCAGGACTTAGCAGATCTGAAATGTACATATCTATCTGAACCATTCCTTTGGTATCTTAGTGGCTTATGGAAGATGCTTGAATACAGTAATTACAAATCCATTTGTGTTATCTATTAGCCTCTTAAAGGTAGAGGATGAGGAATAACCCATTGTGGGGATTTTTCCTTCAGTTTTTTCCTTACATTATGATATTCTTCCTATATGCTGAAAAAGATTTTTCTCTAACAAACAGAAACTGCATGCAAAATTCACTGCATTTGCCATTCCTTACTTCTGTTTTCCTTTTGTAAGTGCAGAAACATAAGATTTACTCAAGCACACAATATGTAGGAGTGTCCCTTTGTGAACTTCAAAATAGATGAAGTGAGAGAGAATTTCTAGGCTGATGGTTACTGAGAAATAATTAACAAATCAAATTCGCTATGGCTTAGTCCGCAGTAGGATGTTACCTTGAACACAGTGCAGTTCCTCTTACAGCATTGTTTGAATTCTCAATGTCACATCACAAAGGACTACTAACTTACTACTTACTGTAGCAAATTCTTGTTGTGGTCAGCTGGGTTCCATTCAAGGTTTCTTTGTGTTGATTGCTTATAATGTGCTGGTGTTTTTATTCCCACCTGTCTCACTACCCATGCCCTGCTTTACTCAAGGATCATTCTGAGTAGAGGTAGATGCTCCATACATGTTGGCAGGTAGGCAAGAGTGCTGCTTTTTGTGGTAGAGGTTGTGAGAAAGTTGGTTATAATAATAGATTAGTTTTGAAGAGCCTGCCAAGGCTCTGGTGGCCTCCAGTTCATATGTGACTGAGCTTACTTGGATTGTAGGGGTGAATTGTTATGGGGTGGACAGGTAGAGGTCACTACCCACATAAATGAAAGAGAGAAAACATACCTGGACCTGGCCTTGGGAGCAAATCAGCACAAGGGACCACAAAGAATATAGCAGAAGACAAGGAAACTCAACAGGATTCTTGATCAGTGCCCTCATACGTGCTCAGGGCTGTGGTTTTGCAAGTGACGCTGCCACCAAATCCAGGAGTGAATTATTTTTTTTCTCTCAGATGGTGCACAGTGCCACAACAGAGGCCTGAGGTAAATGGGTTTAAAAAAAAAAAAAAACAAAACAAAAACAAAAATAAACCAGCAAAAAAAAAAGTCAGTAGCCTCACCTATACCATAGTGTCCTCCTGGCCTGGGTCTGCTGCAAGGCACTGTGTCTCCTCAGCTGTGAACAATACCCAAGAAGCGGCTACAGGATCCTGTGGAGGCTGGAGGAGGAGACTGATCCGGTAAGTATTGCATGCTCAATTGCACAATAACTTCACAGGAGGGTTTAAACTCCTTTTTCTGGAGCATTGCTCCATCACTCAGGTAGCAGCCTTTCCTTTGCCATTTAACTTAGCCATTCTCAGACTTATGTCAGACTCCTGTCTTATTTATTTTCTGTGAGTTCCTCATCCACACAGATGTGTCCTCACTGACCACCTCTGAATTTCTGCTACTGTCCCTCCATCCTTTCATTTCTTTTACTCTCTCATCCAGGGTATCAGCCTTTGCTGTCAGTATCCCCTACCCTTCTCCCTGGTCTTTGCTAAGTTGGCCTTGCCTACTTACCAGTCCAGCTCTACCGAAGGACTCCTCAGATTTTTACTGTGTCAGCTCCCTGATACCTCCCATGTCTTCTCCTTTCCTTGTTCTCTGTTCTCTTACATCCTCTGTGTAAAAGACCCATTTCATGAGGAATAGCATCAAGTTATCTTAGCTGCCCACATCAGTTATCCTCACTGTCCAAATCTTTGCAACTCTGTCCTGTACCTACCTGGCCCTATTTGGAAAGCCTGGAGATCTCCAGAAGGAGAGTGCTGACCCCTCACTGCCTGCTCCCTGCCTTGGGGAGCTGAGGCCATGGGGAAGGCAGGAGGCAGCCCAGCCCAGTTAGATACAGCAAGGAGCTGCCTGTCCCAGCTGAGCTGAAGCCATGGCATGCCTCACCTCCATGCTCCCTGGAGCTCGGCTCCTCGTGTTGGATGCAAGGGGAAATAGTTTGAAGGCTGGAGGGAGCCATGTGTTCAGGGATGTGCACAGACATAGAGAATGGATGGTGGTGTATGAGGCTGCTTCCTCCTGCTGCTGCCTGCACCCCTGCCTGTGTGACATCCTTCAGCTTAACAAGTGTTGGTTTGCCTTCCTCCCAGCAGTGACTGTCATATCTGTGCTGCTGACTCACGTTTTGTAGTTTGTCCAGTACCTGACTTGACAATTGCAAGAGCTCTTGATCACTTTTTTTGATGCTTTGGCATTCTTTTTTCTTCACTCCTGTTCCCCTCAGTGAAATGTCATCTTCTGATCAGTCTTACTTCAAAGCTTTAATGATATATTTCTTTGCTGTGCCAAGTCCCAGACATGATTCACACTTTTCTGCCTCCTTTCTCTGCTGATTTGATCTCTCATTTCCTCCTCACTAATCACAGCCTTCCCCAGCTTTGGTTATGCTGCCCCCCTGCTCCAGACCTTAGTCATGCTCAGCGTGTTTATTCATCCTAGAGCAGTCTCAAATACAAAGCTGTGCTGTTGTGGACTTTCATTACTGTGCTCAATCTTCACTCCGGGTGAAGTACACAAAGTTAAAATTTTGAACTGTGTTGCTGTTCTAAATCTTCTGTGTAGTAGAATAAGTTTGTGTAGGTCTAAAAGCTGCAACAGAAATTTCTTACCTTCACAGTGTATTTTACAGTAATTTTCAGGAGCAATAAAAAGAGTGAAAACAGTTTGCAAGCGGGAGGTTTGACACAAAAAGTGCAAGTAAAGGAGGTGTTGAGTTGTTGGTTTTGTTTTTTTTTTTTTTTCCCCTCTAAGGAAATGCTCCTCTAACACTCCTGGATGAACCTTATTGTTAGGTAACCTTGCAGTGCATTATGACAGTTTATCTGTTGTCTTTATAAAAGAGGTCCTTAAGTCTCCCAGGAATTTGTTAGGGAGTGCTGTCCTTCAGCATAAGGACAGCTAGTTTCCCATGCATGCAGTGAAATATGTAATGCATATTAGTTTTTTCTTTAAAAACAAAACAGAAACCCAACAAACAACCAAAAGCAGAGCCCTTTATACTCAGATTCCCTATCCAGCAGTGTCTGACCATTTTAAGTTTTGAAACAATAGCAACCAACTTACCCCATTACATATGTCTCAGAAAAACCTACAAAGCATATGTAGTATGTGGAAATAATTTGGAAAGCATCTTGCAGTTTTGAAGGGCACACGGTGAAAAGAGAAACTGGGAGAAAAGAATCTAAATGTGGTCATGAGGGAAGAAACTAGTTAGCAGTATTAAAATAGATTTTGTAATGAGTGGGGTGACTAGTAACATCTTTTATTTTTTCTGATTTCTCTTAGCACATAAAACTGCAGCCCATATGAAGAGGGGAATTAGTAGCTAAAAGATAGCCATCAGATTTCAGAAGATAAACAAAAGGTGGATCTGAACCTTGAAATTGTCAGCTCAGCAAAGGCAGAGTGGTGAAAGGAGGGTTTCCTGCAGAGCCCCCAGAAGATTGTGATGGATTGTGCGTTTCTGGAAGGGGGACAAGAAACAGGCAGTACAAAGGTGCTAAACCTAAACAGTTCTAACAAAACACTGGTCAAGCCTTTTATCTCCAACACCCTGCAAAACATAGAAGGTATTTCAGATTGACACCACTATGGCAGTTGAGCTGAAATGTTTCCTGACTACTTTGATTCTTGTGTATACCATCTAGAGGAGCACTGTGCAAGACTTGCTTTGTTTTTAAGGTCATTATCTTTCACTGAAAAAAATTCACCATTACCTAAATCAGTAAATAAATCCATTTGTCTGAACACCTGTCTGAAAAATTAATTTACAACTATTGTAAAATTCATCTCTTCACAACTTTTTAAAAATAAAATTAAACTAAACTTACCTTTTTGATTGCAAATTTTTTGCTAGCCGAGAGCTACTTTCCCAGAGCGTGAAAGGAGCTCAAACGCCTTGTTGGAGAGGAAGACATTCTCTGGGATTCACAAAGCATCTCTATTTCATGTTTCCATCTGCCCTCCAGGATTTTTTCCCACAACGTGCATGAAACATTGATGCATACCATACAGTCATAAGACTATTTTTATTCCATCTTTTTTGTCACCATCTTCCTTCCACCTTTCTGGAAGCCTGCCCTACTAGCAGTTTGCAGCTGTTCAAGGCGAAGTCTTGCATGTGTTTTTCTCACATCACTTAATGTAGGCTTGAAACCAGGGAAGCAGAGTCTACTAAGCTGCTTTAAAAAGAGAGAGCTTGTAAGTGGCCTGGTGTCTTAGACTATGGAGAATAAAATTTAAATTTCAGGGTATCAGGGTCTTTCATCGTAGATCACCCAGTGTTTACCACCTTGCTGTGGTAAGCTTTGGCCAGCAAGACTGAGAAAGTATTAAGACTGTGTTTGGAGGTGCAGCTGGGGCAGAGTAGGGCAACACATATGCATTTCACAACCTGTTTCTGTGACAGCAGGGAACCCTATCCCTGTCCCTTGACATGACATAGAGAAGCCTTGTGCTACTGTCAGCCCTCCTGACTTGGTCTTGCCAATAACAAGATAATTACCTTGTGATTTAATGGTAAAGTTGATTGGTGGCCACATTGTTAGGACATTTCATCAGGCTGACAGTAGCTCCCAAAATGGTTTTCTGTTGGTGCAGCTCCAGGGCAAAATCTGTCTGGACTTTTAGCAGATTCTGGCTTTGCTGCCTGAAACTGATCCAGTCATTGCTGCCGGTCACGTGAATGCAAATATTGTAATCCAGGTGGCTATTCCAGATACTAACTGCCTGCCTTATCTCCTACTGCAATGTTCAGTTGTGTAGCTCTAAATTATGCATGACTGCTCTGAGCTGTTCACTAATCTGGCATCAAATCTCAGAATTCCTATGCATTGAGATGTGCATCCCAAATTGCATTGCACGGCATCACGGTGCTCTGGAGCAGAATACTCAACATGCCAAATGGGAAGTGGGAACAAATCTGCAGTTATGTACTTACTTCATTCACAAGGATGCTCATGTAGCAGCAGGGCTTGTGGGGGCTGTGAAAAGTCACTCTAGTCAGAGTAAGCTGTTTAGGTGTGTGCTAACAGCATTGCTCAAAGCTGGTACCTGAACAGAGTCAGAAATACATTTGGTGTCTGTGCTGTGCAGCTTCAGAAAGGCTCACTGATTACAGCTTTGAAGAGGGATTTGCTTTGGTATTACCTTAAGAACTCTGCATTTTCAGTTAACCTTCCCTAAGGCTTTTGTGTTTTGGCTCATAAGGTCGTTGATACTGTCGTTTAGCATCACAGTTGTAGCAGTAGTAGCAAAAGCAATCCTGGCTAAATGTAACACATTCTGTTTACTGTAAAGCTACAATAATCTATGAAGTTTTTTCTTTTCAGATAGAACAGCAGTTCCTTGACTGTAGGTTGTATTGGAAGTGACTGCTTGAAAATCACTCTTACTTGTTGCCTTTCTTTGAGGGCTGGGATAAGAGGCTGAGGAAATAGGACAAGCAGGATCAGCATTTTAGTTGGAATAGCTGCAGTAAATAATATAGTTTAAAAAAATCCAAGGTTGCAAAAAAGCAGTGCTAAACCTGGGCACAGCTTTTGCCCCCAGGCAATGTTGTTTAGGCAGTGTGACTCAGGGCAGGACTGGGCTTCTGCTGCAGGCTTTGCACTACTGCATGGTTGGCACCTCTGCACAGGATGTGGTGTTACGTAGTAGGGAGACTACCCTACTACAGTCACTTTATATCTGTCCTGCATGAGTTGTCATTTTTTCCAAAATTGATCTTTCCAGCCATCTAGTGTAACACCATGAGGGAAATTAGCTTCTGTGAAAGGCCTTGCCCCTCTTATTTGAGCTTCTGTTAATTAGCAGGACTAGAGCACCAGAAACCCTTTTACTTGAATGATAGCTGAAAGTGTTAAAAGCATCTTTAGTTATGATTTGTTAGGTGACTGTCTCGAAAAAACAAACTTGTAACACCTATCCAATCTATTTGTGCTCCGCAAACTAATTACGTTGTCTAAATGGTACATGCTCAAGTATTCAGGTTCAGAAAAATCTTCTGAAATGCAAGTATGGAAAATCATGGTTTCAGGGGTAGTATGGGCCAGGCAGGCCTGTAGCAGGCAAATCTGGAATCTGTTGGTAGATGCTGTAATAAAGCATAGAGTTGGTGGCCAACTGCATAGGAATGATAATTTGAGAAGTGTCGAATAAACATTTGAGGAAGTCCTGTCTTGGGGAATTGAAGTTCTTGGGAGGCATCAGCAAGAAGTAAAGATGTTCTGATTCAAAAATCAAAGTGAACTTTATCAAAAAGACTTTTTAAGAAAACTAAGATGATATAAGAGGGCAGGTCTTTGGACAAGTAAATGACAGTTTAAGAGTACTATCAAGGGGTATAAGGTGAGTTCTAAGTTAAAGGGGGGTCCCAGTTAAGTTCCACAGAGATCTGTGGACATGTTTGTGGGTGGTATCAGTAAGGGGATGAGCAGGTGAATGAGGAACTTTGCTGTGAAGAAGAGAGCTAGCTGTGGAGAACATTGGAAGGACATTAAAATACTGAGCACTATGGAACAAAATGGGTGATAAGATTCAGTGTAGATGAATTATTACAATAACTAAGAAGGATAAGTGGGCAGAACAATCCCGTTATATATTAGATCATGAGTTTGAGCTGAGTATTAGCATTGAGGAGTAAGACTTGGGAATTGTGATTGAGCATGAACCCATTGGTCACCAAAACACAATTCAAATATTAGAGTAAAAATGTACAGGATAAATTTTGAGAATGTCATTACAAGAGTGTATGTTTGAGTTGCTTCCAAGTGCTATGTGTATTTTTGGAGCCTTTGAAGGTTTATTAGAACTGGAAGAAGCTTAGAGAAGGTCAGTAGGGATGATGAGCTACATGGAGTGGCTTAAAGAACATTTCTGTAAATTAGAACTTTGGTCTGGGAAAGTAATTAATTGAGGGCAGTGCTGTGGACATCTGCAAAGGAAGGAAGATTAAGACTAACCATGGCCTTTTAAAACAAAAGTGTGCACAGTTAGGAGGGAGGGCATATTCAGAGCCTTCAAAAAGAAGAGGTTCTCCATGAAATCAGCAGTGGAGAGACCTGTGGGATGACTTGTCAAATATATGTTGTAGATATTACAAAAAGTTATATGGTTTCCAGGAGAATCATGAGCTATTGCTTGGAAGGACAATGTGCTCAAAGTTGCTAAACAGAAACCACACATGATTCAGAAATTCACCAGCATCAAAGGAGTGGGTGGTCTGAAGAGAATTAGAAAAATATCATACGTCTGTGACCTGTTCTGTACTTTTGGCTGTTACTGAAGATAGAATACTGGCCTAGAGGTAGCATTAATCTTGCCCACACACCAATGGTCATTTTAAGGTGTCTTGTGAAAAGAAAATACTTTTCCTTAAAAGTATCAAATTAGTTCCTGACCATATTAGTGTATAATCTCATGCACCTTTAGATTGTGTGTTTGTGCTTGCATGTTCACCTACAGGATTTGCTTTTGCATTTTATTGTAAAAATAGCATGGGCCTATATGCAGATTAAATAGAGCAAAGTTTGTTTTCACAAAAGCATCATCACATTAAAAATGGGTGCTGGTGGTGGTGGTGTAATTCCAAAACACATGAAAACACTTCCGCAGGTTTTAAGAATTCTAACAGTAATTACACTAACAGTGTTATTTGTATCACAATCTTTCCAAAGTTTTTAGAAAAACATCTATGCAGTGACATAGAGATTCTTAAAAAGTCCATAAAACCACAATCATCAGATGGGTTAGCTCCAGGCAGCTCTTGTTTCCTTTAATTTAGTATATAACCAGGAATCCTTTGGAACATTTAGTAACCAAAACTGAGCTCTCAAGATTTAAAGTGGACCTAAGTAGTCTGAAACATGGAATGCCCACAAAGAGATGCTGGATGGTATTGTGATTTTTTTTTTTTTCCTTTAAATTACAGACTATTAGGTCATGCTAAAATAAACATTAGTAAGTTCATGTTCTACTTTTCCAGAAACTTAAGGGGAAAAAAAAAGGGCAAGCATGATAGAATTTTTGTTTTATATTATGAAAAAAAAGTTATGTAATCCTCTTTTTAGTGTAGCATATTATAAGAATGAGTTACTTTCTAAAATTAAAAAGCTGGTTGTCAAAATTTCATGACTGTAGTACTCAGACTGTAGCTCTCAGAATTGCATAGAATTATGACAATGAAAAAAACATATTAAACTTAATAGTTGTATCTATATAAATACCTATTTTTGTATGATGCTTACTGTCCCACAGGAATCCAGGGTTTTTTCCTACAAGTGCTTGCTTTATTAATTAATAAAAGATAGGTATATTTAACAGATGTTTACTACTGAAATCCATGTATTTGCTGCCCACAAGAAAAGATGTGTGTGTCTAATAATTTTAGTGCATTTGTTTCCATTGCTACCCAAATTTCAGACTGGTTTGACGGGGTTGGGATTTTTTTCTTCTCAACCACCTGCAGTTTCTGTGGGTTTCTCTGTTTTGTTGATGTTTAAAAAAACCCCAACAAAACAGCAAAGCCTTAATGAAATCTAGTATTGATGAATCTTGTATTTTTCTATCTTCTATATAATATTCTTTGCAGCATAATCATCATTCTGCACACAGTAGATATTAGTAATGTGCTGTTGCTAACAGTAGACTACAATTGTTTGTCTGGTTTCAGTTTCAGTGGTTATGTTATTTCATTGTGTTCTGGATGTTAGGCAGTTTCCTTGAGGGGTGAGCTCTTATGTGTTATTATCTCTAAGTCATTCTTATGTTTATATCTAAGATCTCTGGAGAGATATTTTCACTGTTTTGCCCACATCATTCCATTTTCCTTCAGCAGCTTTCGCAGGCGGTTCTGCTGCATGCCTGGATTTGGGGATTTGGTTGTGCCTTCCTGCAGCCTGTGCATGCTCTCACTGCTGTCCTACCTACATCTTTGAATGGTTATTTGCAGTAACTGTCATAGGAAAATGCAGAAGGCCAAGTGGCATCATCCACCTCTCAATGCCATCTCATCCCACTGGGCCCTCAGTGTTGGACCCCTTTGTCTTTTCACATCTGTCTGTCAGCTTATGAGAGGAGCTGTAAATGCCTGGCTGATTGCCAGCTGATTCCTAGCTCTCAGGTAGGGTACCTGCCAGGTCTCCCCTCTCACTGCCTGCCATACAAAAAACCAAAGTGCCAGAAACAGGGCTCTGGGGGCCAAGGTCTGTCCCTCCTGCTGTTTGGCAGTGCCTTATTTTTAGACAATTGTGCCAGGTGTCTATACATGTTGCTTGCTGCTCAAATCTCTTCCAAATTACACAAAAAAGCAGACATAAAATCAAATTTCACTTTATGACAGTGCAGGTGTGAGCCTCTCCTGGCCTAGTCAGACTTCATGGCCAAACTCACTTTCTGGTTGCCTCACCCTAGCAATGCCCATTCTTCCTCCTTTCTGTGCTCCAGCATCAGTGTCTCAGCTTGAGTTTCCAGATGTAGAACCACAGAGAGACCTTTGTTGCCCCTTTCCCCCTCCACCCCTATTCAGCCAAGAACAAACAGGGGAAGATCAGCATCTTCCTACCAAAGCCAAAGGGTTCTCTTTCTAAATATGGGCAAAGGTGAGCAGGCTCCCTCAGCTGTCTCTTTTAAAAAGGGACATGCTCAAATAAAGGCAGATCAAATGGCCTGCCAAACAGGCAGGGATGTATACCCCTGAATCAGTCAGAAGATTTGATTTTAATTCAATTTGGAGAAAGGCATCCCTAAAGTCATCAATACTTCAACATCTTTGCATGGATTTTTCTTACCTGTTGACTGTTTCTGTTGGTGGAATCAGCTTCTGCACACGAGATCCTCCCCTATGGAAAGTTAATTCTCTCTAAGAGCAACCTCTGAAAGCCACAGGTGGGAAGCTGGATCTTCTGCTGCCTGCAGCTACTCTGAGTTGAAGCTTCTGCTGCAAAAAATCCAATGTTTTTCTACAGAGCCAGTCAGACCTCCTGCTCTGTCTCTGAGGCAGTACGAGTGTGCAGCAGGCACGTTGATCCTTGTTGATCCAGGAAGGGTGTCTGAGCCTTGCAGGGCTGCAGGTCCTGGCATGCTGTCCTGGAGCAGTGCAGGCACTTTGCCACTTCTGCCCTATACCAGCAGGAGGATTAAATCTGCTCCCCCACAAAATGAAACTGCCCAGGGAAGGCAGCACAGGAAAAGCAAGAGAAGGCGAAATGGTGCTCCTTCTTTGGTTGCCTTAACATGGGGTTAGATTCCTTCATCTTCAGGAGCTCTGACAACATTTGTGCCATTTTAAGAGCCCCAGTGAAGGGGGTGAGGTTTGTAGTTGAAGTCATTGAACAGTTTGGATTGGAAAGGACTTTAAAGATCATCTAGTACCAGCCCTCATGCCATGGGCATGGACAGGGACACCTTCCCCTAGACCAAATTGCTCAAAGCTCCATCCAGCCTGTCTCCTTGAACACTTCCAGGGATGGGGCATCCACAGCTTTTCTGGGCAACCTGTTCCAGTGACTGCCTCTCTACAAATGGAGGTGCTGTCTGACAGTCCTTTTGCCTCTTCTGAGCCACAGTAAGTGGCTACATCAGCTATCTCTTGCTGATGATTTCACCAACTCAGCTTCTCCAGCTATCCCTGATTGCTTCAACAGAGCAGATTTCATTTGTCAGTACTTTTAAATCAGGTGACTGCTTGTCAGTGCTCTGTAGACTATGAGTCACCTGATACAGAAAAGAGGTAAAATCATTACTAGGCTGTGGTAATGGTGGCTCTTCCAGGTGCATGGGCAGTAGATGCACCGAAAGTCCTTTACTCTGAATGGGTCTATACTGTTGGCAAACCTGAGAGAGGTTGGACTGGGACATCCTGAGATTAGTTTGCTCCATTGTCACCTTGAGCAGCAGCAGCAACTCCTTGCTTCCTAGGCTTGCACTTGTTCATCCTTTGTTCCTCAACGAGGATGGCAGTCAGTGTTTCAACTTTCCAAACCTCACACCACAGTTCCAGCTAGGGCATCAGCTCTTGCCCACGTATCTCTCTGCCATGCCCCTGCTCCCTTTCCTGAGGCACAGCTCAGTGCACATGACAGCTAAACCTGAGGTGGAGGCACAGGTTGGGAGCAGAGGGCAGAGGAGGCTGCCGCTTGCCAAAGCAGCTGCGGGTGGGTTTGTGCCACGTGCGAGTGAAGGGCAGAGGTGGAGCTGCCACTGCTGCTGGCCCTGCTGGGTGGGCAGTGTGAGCCTGGCACTGCTGGGAGTCCTCTGCCTCGTGCAGGGCTGGGAGGGTTCACAGGCACAGCCTGGATGGACATAGCTGGCTTCAGAGGACTTGGTCCTGTCCGTGTGAGTACTGCTCACCTGGGATCTGTGCGGACAGCACTTCTTAAAGAATCACAGTTTCCCTAGGGTAAGTAACCACTTTCCATTTTGTTTCCTTAAAGAAGTATTTAAAAACCCACAATGACTCTAATGCTATTAACTCCTTACTGAGTTCTACCATTATTATGATTCTGATATTTCTAGGATCCCTCCTTTCAGGAATTGAAACTAGATTTGCTGTTTTATATAAAAGGCAAAATTATTAATAATACTGTGTTCTCATTATTGCTCTTTTATTTTGAAAGAAAATAACCATGAAACAGTTGTTTTCCTTTACTGTGCTTGAACCCTCTTTAAGTATGAAATGCAAGTTAGGAGGAGGATTATTGGTTATATTTCTGTATTGTCTTCATTACCCTTTTAGCTGAGATATCAAATATTTTAAAATTTTTTGAAGTGTAACTATTTGATCAGGTTTTTAAATAGGAACTGTGAATTTGGAAAAAAAGGTGTTAGTCTTTTTAATTTTAAAAAGGAATAGATTATTTTTCATTTTATATCTTATATTATTTATCTTCCACATAAGGAAGATAATATTCCACTTTTTTTTTAATATTCCACTTTTTTTTTTCTCTTTTTTTTTTTTTTTTTTTTTTTTTTTTTTTTTTTTTTTTTTTTTGGTTGAAATTCAAATACTCTCTAACCTGGAATTATCTGGGTGTTTGGAGACTTAGCAAAATTAGTGCTTCACAAATTCTGGAAGATCTGGTAAATTGTATGAATTCTAAGAATTCTGACAAAAGAGAAGTGGTATTTTGTTATTAGTACCCAAGTAGCCTTTGCATTTTGCTGTGTGATGCTTCTCTGCTTCATGTGGAGAATACTTTGAACTTGGTTATTCATTAAAAATTCTTCCTACCTCATGTAGATTAAAAGTTTATAATACTATGACCATAAGCAGTTACAATGTAGATCTTTGTCCAGTATTACACCTCAGATATTTTCTAATACCAAAATCTTCTCAGAAAGGTGATCTAGAAATCAGCACTGTCATGGACAACTTTTGTCTTCTGTGCATAAGGAGAAGTCTTTTATCCCATAGCATGCTTATTGTTGCAAGCTCAGGAATTATTTTATCTTTTCACTTAATCCTGTCAAATGGAGTAAATGTTTTCATTATTTATACAAACTTAGCTCCTTTTGTGTGTGTGTGTTGTTGAGCTCTTTACATAATAATGGCCCTGTAGAAATTGAGATCCCACTAACTGTAGGTGCAGCATTGCCCTCACCTGGATCCACTGCATTGTGATTTTGCTGTATTTGTAAGGTAACGAATGAATGAGAGCATCTGACTGTCCTCCTTCTTTCTCCTCAGTATTTTAGCTACATCTCGTATTTATCTTGTTTATTTACTTGTTCAGTTGCTTCATTTTCCCCTGATTCCATAGTCCTTCCATGTCTGTAGTAGCCTGTCTCTGAGGGCATCTGCTTTTTGCTAGAGCAACTTCAGGTGTGTGTTCAGCATTGAGGACTATAAACATTTGAGAGAAAATTAAATGCCACTGAGAGGACTTTATAACATTTTAACAGGATTTGTTGGGATCTTTTTTCCAAACAGGAAATAATCTGTAAATAAAAATAATGAAGGAACTAAGTCCATGAGGACTTAGTCCATTACATCTATGTGTCTGTCTTAAATATTGTCTACTTAACAATAGTAGTACATTGGTAGAAACATCTGGAGAATTAAACTCTTCCTTTGTGGCAGTGGAAGATACTGAGATGGGCATTGCAGGGGAATGGATTTGTAAGGGTCTTGCTGGGAGAGGAGGTAAGGAGTCACCAGCATTTTTTTCCCTTTAACAAGATGATTTGGGGACCCCAAAAGTGGAGGTGAGGGTTGTGCTCATTAGTTGAAAACAGAACTTCTTCTTTAAGGGCTGGAGCTGTTTCTGTCTCCTGCCTGTGTGTACAAAGCCCCACAGAAATGTTCCTCAGCCATCAGAGAGCTTCATTCGCTTGCTCTGAAGCACTTCTGACATTCATAGGTGTTCAGGGACACCTGTTTGCTCACATTCATGCTCACCAACAGAGGATGCTGGGGCTGTGCAGAGCTGAACTCTGTATCAAAAGAAAGAATGATTTCTGGAATGAATGGGAAGCCAGGAGGGAAAAGGTTTTGTGTGGAGGGAAATGTTACATTACTACAGGGCTCCTGCCAAACAGCTTCAGCCTGCTGTGGGGTATGAGCCCTGTACAGGGCTTTGCCCTTGCACATCTGGGAGAATTGCACAGGATAAACCTCCCCATTACAATGAGGCACTGAACATGTTTTCTGTGTATACCTGTGTCATCCAGGAGGCCTTCTAGCAGGAAAAGGAAGACCTGCTGTGAATTTACAAAAGGATGATGGCAGGGGAAAGCGAGATATAAGGGAAATTCCAAAAAGGCCCTTTCAGTTTGCTCAGGCATACCTAGACTTGCCCTCCTTTGGGATTTACCTGTAGCATGTTCATCATTAAGAGGTTTTATTATTTTTTTTAAATTAATTTTATTTTCCTTTGCAGGTCACCTTTTAAGCTGCTATTTCCTGTATAATTAAGCAGAATGAAGGCATTAGGTTCTAGTAAAGTTGGGCCCAATCCAGAATCTTCCCTTATTCAGTCCTTTCTGAGTAAGAAACTCAAGTCTGGGCCCAGCATTTCACATGTTTTGCTGTTACATCTAAATTATTTGTGGTCTGTGGATTTTTTTTTTTAAACTTTATGAAAATTCCTTTGCTTTTGTCTAATTTTATCTCTTTATGTGTCACTGTCCAGCATAGCATTAGTTGAAATTATGTAAGTATACTGCAAATTGAAGTGCATAATTGCTACTGATAATGCAAGAATGATTCCTACAGTTCATAATTAACAGTATATAATGTTCTGTGCATGGGTTGGATCTGTCCCTGTTAACTTTTCCTTTCCAATTCTTTCCAATCCCCTGGTCTTGCCACATCACAGCCTTTATGAATGCATGGTTTCGCTGGAGTCTAGTCCATTGTTCCTTTTGTTTTTCAGACCAGTAAAAATGGGAAGTACTGGATTCTGGTTTCCTCCAAGAAGAGTCAGCGGAACTGGTTAAGACCAAAATCTGAGGACTTTAGTGGGCAAACATCAGGTGTGCATTGAACAGAGGCTGCTTTAATCCTGCTCTAAGTATATGCTTCTTTAAAAATAGTATTATATATAAGCTTTTGTGTAATGTGTTTGTTATATTTGATACTGCATATAATCATTCATCCTGCAGTTGAGAAAGTACCAGTAAGAATGTGGATTTTAAGTGATAATATGTTGAGACACAAGCAGGCAATTTTACTCATAAAATTCTTTCAGCTGGTCTTTGGAAAAATTAATATTTGAGGATCAGTGGTTTTTTTAAGTTTTATCTCCATTGCTCAGTCTATATATCCACACCCCCAAAAGAGGAAAACAAGTGGTTATTTGCTATTCAGAGATCAATACTGACGTTCTTAATTGCCTCACCTATTGAGAAGTGATACTGAGATAATAGTGCATACATGTTTTTTAATAAAATGCTGTCATTGTAAAAGATTGGATCCACACTATATTTGTTCTAATGATGCATTTTTAAGGACACTTAAACACAGTTCAAAGTCAGCTTAATTAGTTTGATTGTAGAGGAACAAAACCCAAATTGTTCATCCCTGTGAATGTTCTGACTGGTATGGCAGCTAGGTTGCATGAAATTTTGGAGAAGATAACAGTAATGTTATATTGGCCTGAATATAGGATGGTCTCCAGCCTGAGGTGTGATCTTTCCATTGAGAAAAGGAGTGAGAAGTTGTCAGATGTTAATTTGTTAAGTCTAATATGCTGTTTCACAACAAAGGCTGCTTCTGACATCACATCAGATTCTGCAGAGCACCCTTCTGCATGGCCTCATATCCTGCATCTCCCCAGCTTGATGCATGTTCAGTTGCTTCCCACCCACCCTAGTGTTACTAGCTCACCTCTATCCTCATGTCCTTAGATATTCCCAATGCCTGTGCAGCACTCCCTGAGCCTCCCTAGCCCTACACCCCATCCAGGTTCTGTCCACTCTCCCTCCCTGTGGTGGCTCATCCTCTTTCCCTGTATCTTTCCTGCTGTCACCGCTTCTCTTGCCACTGCCTGGGCACAGAGTCCACTTGCTGCTGAGCTCTGGAGCCACCATGGCTGCAGTAGTGCCACTCTCATGCAGCATCTGGAGGCTGTTCCCTTGCCTTTTCTGCTGATCCTGCCTGCCCTGTCTCAGGCTAGGTGTGGATTTGGCAGCAGGGCCAGAGGGGCTGGATCTTTTGTTCCCCCTTGGGGCTGTAAGTGAGCCCTGCTCATGCAGTGAGGGCTGTGACTGCTGTGCTCTCAGCTCTGAGTGGTGGGTCTCATGGAGGTTCCTGTGTGGTATAAAAGTACTCTGTGCAATTGTAGGTCAGGTTGGATTTTTTTCTCCCTCCTGAACTTCATTTGTCAAGAGAGATTAGCCTAAAGCAGAATTTCATTCTACATTCAGGCCAATATGCATTGAAGACCAGTGTGTTCATTAACAGAAGAAGGAAAATAATTTTATTACCAGATTCTGATTAAAGCCTATATTTAAAAAAAAACATCTTTCAATCCACAGATATATCACAACTTTGATGTTAGTCAGACTCTCCTTTTGATTACATTGGTGGATTCACTGAAGTCTTTGGAACTGGTCTTCACTTACTTTTATTGAAGAAAATTATTGCTCCTAGGTCTCCATGTGAACTAGAATTAGTGAACTAGATTGTTGATTATGAAACAGAAAGTAAAATTAAGCTGATACTTTGAAGACCTGTGCATTTCCCACTCATGGAACTGATGTCTTCAGGCTTCATCCCACGAGTGGGAATTAGTTTGAGACAAATCTGAAATCAAGTGCGTCCTTAAAGAAATGCCTTTTCTCACACTAGGTAGCTTTAAAAGAAGTTAGTGTTTCCTTATGAAATGTAAAGCAATAAGGTGGTCTTGCAAAACTGCTTGTTTAAAAGAGGTAGCATAGCTTAACCTGTCATTCAAGGACTTCAGGGTTGAAAGGAAGCAGATTTCCAGCTTGGTGTGCCAGTACTTCTCTCCTCCTCCAGAGACAAGGGAAAATGGGGAGGAGGGAGCAAAAGGCTTAGACAAAGACACACTCTGTTATATTTCAAATGGAGGTCTCAGTCTGAGGATTTCTTAAAATGCAGACATTAAAGAGCACTTCCCCTTCTTCCTCTCCCTGCTTCTCCTGTCCTGCCATGCATTGAGGAAAACAGGCTTTCCTTCCTCCTCGCTTTCTGCCAGGACCATGCTGGGGCACTTGCAAGGACCGTGTAGTTTTCCCCTGGCACACCTGGGTGCTGCTCTCTGCTCCTCTCTGGAGCAGTTGGCTCCCTCCATCTCTGCTGAGCCTCAGCAGGGCTGAGAGGACAGCTCAGGCTCCCTCCCAGCTCCCAGCCTCCCTCCCTCACTGCAGCAGGGAAGAGCCTGGTTTGTGTTGCAGGGAGGTGGATTTGGGCTGGAGCAGCTGCAGCCTGGTGGTGCCTGCCCGGCTCCAGCTGCCCAGCTCCACCTGTCCCAGCAGCTGTGGCTTCCCAGCCCTGCTGCTGGGCTGTGGCTGTGCCTGGACACTGAGCCCTGGACCCTGCCCAGCCCCAGTGCCTGTGCCTCCAGCACAGAGTGGAGGGGACAGCAGCTGCCAGCCACCACACCGGGCTGGGGGTGGGTGGTGGCACTGTCAAGGGAGAAGTGCAAATTCTGGGGCTTTCCAGCCCTCCCAAAGGCTTGCTTTGAATGCTGTCCTGCTGCCCTCCTTGTCCCCACTGCTGCAGACCTCAGGCTCCACCCTTCCCACGATGGGTAGTGCAGGATTTTGGTATCTATAGTAGCAGTTGTGCTCCAAGGATGAAGCGAAGCTGTCAGCAATCCCTGACAAAGGAGGGCTGTTGAGTGCCCTGTGATGGCAGGTGCCCAGTTGCCACTATATGATACCAGATGACAAATTTAAAGCTTCTCACCCACAAGTCAGACACGAGGATCACATCATGCACTCCTGACAGTGAAAGCCTCCAGTTTAGTTCACATTTTGCTGTGCCACAGGGGCAGGACTTGGAGCCTCCATCCCGAGCTAGCCTGAGTCTGAATGCTTACAGCCTTCCTGTCTCACAGGGTAGCGTGAGGAGGCTGGGGGTCTCCAGCACTGGGCTGATAAAACCCTGATCTGTCTAATCTAACCCTAATCCATGGGACTTCTGTCATTCATAGATTGAGTCTCTTTTAGCAGAGGGTGAGTTTACAGGAGAATTTCACCTGCTGTTAGGCATCACTGGCAGTGCGAGCATTTTGCTAGAGTAGATGTGCAGATGTGCAGTAATCGTGGGGAAGGAGGTACATCCTAAAGGGAACATGAGCTTTGCCCTCCATAGTGTCAGCATGGGTACTGCTGCGTTTTGTGCAGCTTTTCAAACGTTGTGAGGCTTACAGACTTCTACTTTGATAGTTTTGTGTGTGTGTGTGTGTGTGTGTGTGTGTGTGTGTGTGTGTGTGTGTGTGTACATATGTGTGGGGGGATGTCTGTGCAAACACCTAGGCACAGCTGTAATTCCTTTGAAATCAGAAGCCAAAAGGTGCCTGGGTAGGTAAGCTCTTTGCCTGATGCCTCCCTTAATCTGACAGAAACTTTGCTGTTCTCCATCAGTGCTTGAGGGGAAGGTTGTGAGGTGTGATTTCAGGGCATATGTGGATCTGTTCATCCTGAGCAATGCGTTTTAAGAGTTGCAGCAAATAGTATAAAGAAACCTGTAGGTATTACATTAGACCAGCTGAACCTAACTTTATTTTTAAGTTTTATTCAGAAGCATCACATAGCAAGTAAACTTCAAAATATAAGTTTAGTTACAAACTAGTTGTTTCTTATTTTTTTTTTCCAGTCCCCTTTTGCTTTCTTTTACGACCACATGAAACTTGAGAAGCCATCTAAAGCTAAATCATTTAGTGGAGTTGGGCAATTCCCAAGTGTCCAACAAGAAGGCCTGGTTTAGGCTGCGATGGCCACTGTCATTCCTGGTGATTTGTCAGAAGTAAGAGATACCCAGAAAGTCCCTTCAGGGAAACGTAAGCGTGGTGAAACCAAACCAAGAAAAAACTTTCCTTGCCAACTGTGTGACAAGGCCTTTAACAGTGTTGAGAAATTAAAGGTTCACTCATACTCTCACACAGGAGAGAGGCCCTACAAGTGCACACAACAAGACTGCACCAAGGCCTTTGTTTCTAAGTACAAATTACTAAGGTATTAAACTCTATTTATCTTTCAGATTCTATTATCTATTTTATGTTGGCCGTGTTAAGCCGTGTAAAAGTATATATTTCTGTACGCCTTCAGCTGATTGCAGAGAGGATGTGTTAATTAAAGTAGCCATTGGATTGTTTCTAGAATTCTAAATTACCTAAGTTTGCAAGCTAATGTCTTTGATTTTGTTTCTTAATTTGTTTTCTGCTTTTGTTTTCTGTTTGTTTGTTTTTGTTTTTGTTTTGTTTTGTTTTGTTTTTAATGAGCGTAGAATTTTCATTTGTATAAGGAATTGTCACAAGAAAAAGAGTATGGACTGAAAGTTCTTTGGCTATGGACTTTTACACGAGTACTTTCATACTTGCCCATATACCCCTGTTACAGTAGCTAAAACCCACCAAAGCTAAAGTGTCAATTTAAGAGAAATGGCTCGCGTTTTGCTATATTTAAATTTGTCAAACTGTCCTTGTAGTGTCATGCTTTCAGTTAAAAGGTTCTGTTGCAAAGCAGCCCTTAGTGTAGTATTTAGCTGCCATTAAAAAATGAGCACGTGTGTTTTTTGATCAAAATAATTACTTACAGAATATATCTGTGTTTAAAGGCATATGGCTACTCATTCTCCTGAGAAAACCCACAAGTGTAATTATTGTGAGAAAATGTTTCACCGAAAAGATCACCTAAAGAATCACCTACATACACACAATCCCAACAAAGAGGCCTTTAAGTGTGAAGAATGTGGAAAGAACTACAATACCAAGCTTGGGTTCAAACGTCACCTGGCTTTGCATGCTGCAACAAGTGGTGACCTCACCTGTAAGGTATGTTTGCAGACTTTTGAAAGCACAGGAGTGCTGCTGGAGCACCTAAAAACTCATGCAGGCAAGTCATCGGGTGGAGTGAAGGAGAAAAAGCACCAGTGTGAACACTGTGACCGTCGGTTCTACACCCGAAAGGATGTCCGCAGACACATGGTAGTGCACACTGGAAGAAAGGACTTCCTCTGTCAGTACTGTGCACAGAGATTTGGGCGCAAGGACCACCTCACACGCCACATGAAGAAAAGTCACAACCAAGAACTTTTGAAGGTCAAAACAGAGCCAATGGACCTTCTAGATCCCTTTACCTGCAATGTTTCTGTGCCTATTAAGGATGAGCTGCTTCCAGTGATGTCTTTACCTTCCAGTGAACTGACATCAAAGCCATTTACAAACACTTTGCAATTAAATCTCTACAACACTCAGATTCAGTCCATGCAGAGTTCTGCATCTGCACACCAAATGGTTGCCACATCCTTACCATTGGGAATGCCTTGTCCAATAGATATGGAGTCTGTCCACCCTTCTCACCAGCTATCGTTGAAATATCCGCTCGGTACTACCTCATACTCAATTTCTATGCCTGAAAAAGAACAGCCATTGAAAGGGGAAATTGAAAGTTACTTAATGGAGTTGCAAAGTGGTATGCCTTCTTCATCCCAGGATTCTCAAGCATCCTCATCAAAACTAGGGCTGGATCCACAAGTAGGGCCACTAGATGATGGGTCGGGGGAAGTTTCCCTTTCCAAGGGCTCCGTTCCTATTAGCGAACCTCTAAACGCCCCATCATTGGACTTTTCTCAGCTGTTCAACTTCATACCTGTAAATGGCCCTCCCTACAATCCTTCTGTTTCCGTGGGAAACCTCGGGATGAGTTACACGCAGGAGGAGGCACATTCTTCTATGACTCAACTTCCACCACAAACCCAGGATCCACAAGATCCTAGCAATAGTATAGGTCTTGGGCCTCTGCACTCGTTGTCAGCAGCTTTCACAAGCAGTCTAAGCACAACCACCACCCTACCACGATTTCATCAAGCTTTCCAATAGGATGTACAAAGCTGGCTTGTTAACTGTCTATTTGTAGAAATGCCTTAGGTGACCATTTTTAACTTAGTGCCTACTATAAGACATTATAAATTCTCTGCTTTTGTACAGTACCAATCTCATGAAGCCAGTAAGAAATTTAAATTAACTTTTTTTAAATGTTTTGAAAGTGTTTATTCTCAGCTGTGTTTACTTTGGTTTGTTGGTTTTTTTTAACAGTCTCATTGTATTGTTTTCATTTTCACTGCCAATTTACACATTTAAAATGTTCAGTAGAAAGTCATCCCAGGCAAACTCGCAACACTCATCCCGTTTTTAAAACTTTTTCAACCATACCAGCTATACTGTTTTATTGAGGTCAGTGGTAGAACTGCCACTTTTACCTTTGAATATATTTTACTATTTGCAAATAATCCATTTAAAATATGTATCACAAGGATTCCTGAGATTTGGGAAAAAAATTCTCCAGTCTGTTTCCAAACAAATCCTCTTCCCAAATGGTGACACATCTGACCTGTTCTATATGACAAATCTAAATTTTTAAAATAAATATAGAATTCAGATTTTTCTGAAAACTTGTGTGTGTATATATAGAAGTCCATATATACACATGTACATATATATAGCATTTTGACTTGTATTGAAGTCATTATAAAAGTTGTTTAGAATTTTGCCATTTTCTGGCTTAAATTTTGGTGGCCTGTTATGGATAACAGAAGAAAAAAAAATTAGTGTAATTCTCTACGATTAGGGCTGAACAGAATTTCGACAGAGAATCTCTGCTTGCCTAAATGACAGATGTTTCAAGTTGAATTTGAAACTGTGTTGTTGTGCTTTCGTGACTCTGGTATAGGGAAACAGGCAAAATTAATGGCTGATCTTGAAATATAAAAGTGTTGTAATGTAGTAATGCAAATATTTTGTCGCAGTTTTTGTTTTAATTCTTAACTTGCTGTTTTTTTTCTCTTTAGTAGCGTAGAAAGAGTACTGCATAGGAACCTTCCAGTAGTGTGTTCACATTTGTAGGCGTCAGTCTTCTCCCCGCTGCCACCGCCAAAGGGTGGATCAAGTCCAGCCAGAAAGTGTGTACCTATTTTCAGTTCAAAACTAGCGTGCAGTCAGAAAGTGAATGTAAATTTGCGACTACCAGTTTGTTTTGTTTTTGTTTTGTTTTGTTTTTATTGGAGTGATCTTTTCAGTTGTGTTACATGGTGTGTTATGTCCTCCTAAGCAACAAGTTAGATGTTAATCACACTTTCTACACCTGGGTACTTGGTTAGGGACTTTTTGCCCATTGCCAAGATTTAAAGACAGGACTCTTAGGAGTGAAGTAAAAGCATATTGCTTACACCACTTTTTACCTAATGCAATATATTCTATTTCCCAACCCCTAATAACCAAAAGAGGAAAAAAAACCCTAAAAAACAACCAGCCCTGTGATGCATAAAAGCAAACTAGATTTGCTGTAATTCAACAGTAACATTATTTTCCTTGTCATTTTTGTACGAGGAATTAAAAAATGGAAATTGAGTACATTAGTATCTCTCAAACAATAATGAGGATTTATACAAGGTTTTAAGTGGTTAAACTAAATATACTTCACAGAAACAAAAGTTGCTCCCATTAAGGAGCTCATGCTCCGGATATTTTATCAGTAGCTCCTACTGTTTTTTTTAATGCTAGGAGCAATATGCAGGTGTAGTTTTACTATTTTTACATATGTGTATTTAAATTTTATTACTGAAAAATAACATTTTTATAAATGTGTTTGTGTTCCAAAGGCATTAAAATAAGGATGTATTAATAAGGAAAATACCTTTTGAAATTCCACAAACTGCTCCTAGATTTTGGGTTTAGGAGCACGTTGTCTCAAAGTGGACGTTTAGCTCTGCTTCACGACTGCTTCCTCTGGTTTCTGTGAAACAGATTGCTCGCTTGCTTACATCTTTAGTTGAATGATTTGTTCAATATTGCTTTTTTTCCATTCACCTTTCTAAAGGAAAGAAAAACACAGATGAACAGAGCACAAGCTGAATGCAGCCGAATGTAACTCTAGTTTATATGAACGACCGTAACGCATCTAAGAAAAACTCGGGCTGGTTCTCAATCCTTTTAATCTGAGATGAAGATAAGTGGACTTAATTCCTCCAGTGGGTTGTGTCCCGCGTGGAGCCGAGCATCTGCGACTCTCCCTGCAGCAGAGGAAAGCTGCGAGTGCTCGGCATCCTGCAGCAGCGTGGCCGGGCAGCGCTGCCTCCCTGGGCAGCCTCTGGCACACAAACTTCCAGTCTGGAGCCACTGGTTATCAGCCCCAGCTGCTGAAAGATTGCATAAAAAACAAAACCCACAGACACTTTGCCAACACCCGTTTCTTAGTGCGCAGCCAGAACCCTCGCTACTTTGTGCCTTAGCTTCCTGAAAAGGGATTGACATTTCACTTGCAGTTAGATGTACATTTCACTTGAGAAATAGAGACCTCAGACAAGATATTGAACCTCATTCAGTCAGGGTTTCAGTGGGTGGCTGCACCCAGAGTGTTTGCAGCTGAACTAGGATGTAGGGTAACGTGGAAGCAGACTGACCCTTTAAGCAATACCAACACCACCAGAGTGCTTTTGAGCATCACTTAGGCAGAGTCAATATTGGCCACTACTAAACCATCCGTTTTTAAACCCCATTTTCTTGATTTCCCGTGGATTCTTGGTGGGAGGGGGGAGGGCTGGCTGATCATGCACCACTCTTTGTGCAACTTCTAAACTTCTAGTAAGGTTGTTTTGTTGTTGGTTTTTTTTTTTGTTTTTTTTTTTTTTAATATATATATTTTTGTGTACTTGTTGCTTGTGCTTTATTTAGTAGTAAATTGTGGAATAGAGTGATTTATTGTTAATTTGGCAGTAGCGGTTTTTAAAAACCATATACTGACTGAAACATGAGCCAGAGCTGATTGCTTTATTAAGCTAATAATGAATGTTAAGAGTACATATTTTCAGGATCATTTGCCTAGTGAGCTAAACTTGTATTATAGGCCAATATTTTTTAAAATAAAGCTTGGTCAACCTCTATGTTACACATATTACAAGATATAGCACTTTCAAAAAGAAAACCTAAACCTTTTAAGAAAATTTCTTACAGGTTATGCTTTTTATTATAAAACCTTTTATTATAATTTGTTTCAAGTGCCATTAGATTACATATATGTAGGCCTTTGGTATAATGCTTTGTGTACAAAATGGTAGACATTGTAATTTTAAACAGGTACATTTTTACAGTGTTTTCTTATCAATTTGCTATATTGCACAGAACCAGTGTGTCTTTCTTAAGGGTTTTACAATGGTTTTTACTAGGTTTACATGTTTCAAACTACACTGTCTTCTACTGCCATTTTGAATACCAGTCAAAAACAATTAGAAGTTTGTCCTCACCATTTGCAAACTGTGTCTTCTGGAGTTCTTGATGGTAAACTTTGTCAAAAATATTTAACATGCAGTATTTGATACAGAATTTTTTTAATCATATCCTATCATTGCTATGCTGCTGTCTGAAGTTAACTTTGGGCCTGATCCTTCATCCGTAAATGCTAAGGGGATCCTGCATCCTTTGTTGTGTCTGTCTCATACACTGGTTTAGCAGCTTCTCCTGTATTCTTTTCAGTCTATAGATAAGCCTCTGAAATATATGTACTTATCTGGTATGTAGTAAACCATTATAGGCTTAGCTGCCCATCCTGCTTCCCCCCAGTGTACAGTTTAAACCACAGCTTACTTAGCATCATGCTCAACTTACAAGTAATGCCACAGTAGTTCAAAATGTGTTTGGGTAGTCCCAAAGCTTTTATGCAATAAGGGTGTCTTACTTTTGTTGGAAGGCAGTGTCTTTTGATAACAGTTATCTAGCCCTGGAAGTGACACAGAACTATTGCTAATCATATGTAAACACTTTTCAGTATAAGCTTCAGTGGTACAGTTGAACCAGAGTGAATGTTTATCTCCTCAGAAACACTCCTGCAATATTGTTATATTGGATCATGCTGCTAATGTAACTTGGGATACAACTCCTGTCATGGTGCTACAAACCTCCCTGTCTCATTCAGATGTATTTTTACCCATAGAAAAAAAGGACTATGCTAGACCTATAGTTGTATGATATATTTTTATACTGTGACTTAATTTGTCATTAATGAACTTTGTGCAACACCACAATGTATTCATATGCACTTGCAAAAGTAAAATTTTGGACATGCAAATTTAAACGCTGACAAGCCCAGCTCTTGTTCACAAAAATAGGGGACTGCTAGTTAGTGTTAAATGTGGGCTTTTTATATGGTGTGGAGTGAAGAACATACTATATGTTACTAAAAGCCTTAGACAAAAACTGGGAAGAGTATATTGGTGAATGATGTCACACCCAAACCTGACTCGGATTGCTCAAATTATATTTTTAGCTAGTGGAAAAATTGTTTGGACTTGTATGCTAAAATGTTTTTAATGATAAAAGTTTTGAGTCAAAAAAATAGAGAAAAAAAATACAGAAAACCCTGCATTCCAGACTGAATTTGTATATGTTTCTTGCATTTAAAATTTGCTATCCTGTGATATGGGAAATTGAGTTGCTTATCATGTATATGTACTTTAAAATGTATTCACAAACTACTGTTGTATTTGTATAAAATATAGACAAAAAGATTGCATATATATTTTTGTGTATAAGCTCTGTAAAATAGCAATCACGTTATGAAGCTGCAGCAGAACTTCATTTTAAACATTCACATCCAAAGAAACAGACTATTTATTGTCCACATACCCTGATTATAAAATATACCTTGCTGCTATTAAACAATAGTGCTGCAGCTTCTTGTGGCCTACAGTGTTATGTTTGCTGTACAAAAATATGTGAACTCCACAAAATATATCAATAAAATTACAGAATGGTTTTAGTTAATGAATAACTTATGCCTGGCATTTCAATAGATAATCTTGGTCTGCATGTTTGGGATTGCAAGTAGTTACGGAGTACATCCAGTTTTACTGGGTGTAGTTTGCAAAGGCATGACTGTCTTTATGATTTATGACTGGTAAAATGTCAGTTTTTCAGAAAATCCTAAGGCATAAATATCTGCATTTCATTATTTCACCAAGAAACAAATGGGATGGTGCTTCTGTGTCTGTGACAAGACAGGTCTGAACTGAAGGAAGCAATTGGGTTTGCCATCAGATTGCACTTGGAAGCAGTGTGAGACACTGGAAGGTAAGTATGGGGTATCCATAGTGGGACCATTCCTTTGGGACACACAGTGGTTCCCCATCATTTCAGGTTAATGCAAGTCCCATACATCGTTTGCTGTAGTTTGCAGGACAGGCTTTAAGGGCGTGGCATGTGCTGGGCACATTATGTGGCGTGTCTCTCTTCTCTGAGGAGAAACAGTTGCTTGGGTCCCGTAGATGTCGGTCTGGCGAGGCACTGACTCCTGAAGAAGCCAGGCTAATGCCTGGGGAAGAGGTGCCTCACAGCCAGACAAGCAGCTTGCCTGCACACGACTGCTGGTTACCTCTGCTCATTCCATGCAGGTGTTCCCTAGCATAGCCTGTTTCCCAGGAAAGCAAAAGACTAGCATTTCACATTACATTGCTTTTTGGAACATATTTGCTAACATCTTTAGCACTGTCTGTGTTTCCCTGCTTCTGAGGTCCTCTCTTTTCCAAATCTTGGCTTTTTAGCTTCCTTGCTGTAACCCGGTTTGAGAGAAATGTTTGTTAGAGAGAGTTGTTGGCTTTCACCTTCTCCACATGCAGACATCTTTCCTTTCTTGTGATCCCCACCCCATTCCTCTGAGCTGACTTACCACTTCTGTGCCACAGGTTTCTTACTTGTTTGAGAGGGTTGGCCTTGTTATATTGAGAGTCAAAAGCTCAACACGTGCTCTGTGGTATGAAATGCTCTGTAAAACGATTTATAACTACCCACAAACACATACCCCACATACACCCCCTCGAGAGAAAACCACCCCATTCACTGTGTTGCTGTCCTAGCTGGTCTCACCCACTGTTACTGATTTATCATGTCCTCCTTCCAAGCAGATAGCCTCTAGAAATTCCATCAGCCTCTGCAATAGTTAGAGGGGGATTACACAAATGACATCTGTGTGTTACACAGAGATCTCTTGATGCAGTTCCTTGTTAAATTCAGAGCCACATACATCTTCTCTTCTCTCTCTCTTGTAACCACCTCTCCAAAACTTGCATAAGAAAGTACAGAGAAATTATTCCGTAGTATCCTCTGTACCTGGTGTTGCTGTCCTCCAGGAGTGGAAGAGGAAGGCTATTCTGGTTTTCCCCTTTCCTTCCCCTTCCCCTTCCCCTTCCCCTTCCCCTTCCCCTTCCCCTTCCCCTTCCCCTTCCCTTTCTTTTCCTTTCCACATACAAGCATGCCTTAGGATGAAAAATGTTTTTTTGACACAGAAATCCAGAACTGATGCAGAGCTACTGCTGGATGAGCAAGAACTGAGCAGCTACATGCTGTTGGTCTCCCTGCCTTGCAAATCAAAACATTCTATAAAATCGGATAGAAATTAAGTTTTCCAAAGTGGGAGCTGCCATAGTTCACAGAGCAAGGATTGGTGATCACAAACAGGCAGCAAGTGGGACAGCAAGATAACTCTGCTACAAAATTTAATCTGTACTTAATAGTTTGAGAAGTATATTGGAAGATTAACTGGTGCTTATCAGTGTGAGCTGGGGCTTTTAGCAAATAAACAGCAACACTGTATTTGTGTTTTGAACACTGGAGATAATGGTGTTGAAAATGACAGACCCCAGCAGTAGTGTGAAGTTTCAAGTTCCTGCTCATGTGCTACATCCCAGGTAATTCAGTATGAACTGTCTCTACTCCTAATAAAGGTTTAACAGCTTGCCTGGTCTTTTTCTATAATTTTATTTATTTATTTATTGTAATGTTCTGCATGTCCTCAAGTAATGAACATTTTCAGAGAGATAAGTATTTGTAAAAAATATAATGAACAATTCTGTTCTTCATTGTCATTGCCATCCCTCAGCCTTGTCTCATTTGGGGATATGTGTATCACAGGAGCACCAGCTACAAAGCTGGTTTGCCTCAGAGGGGACCAAAGAGACATCAGCTGTCAGCTGAGCTCTGAGAACAGAGGTAATGCCTGCTGTGGCTGAGCTGGAAATCATTTGAATTGATCCCTTGATAGTTTACCATGGGGCTGATTCTCACTGTTGCACTGAACTGCCACGTACACAGAAGAATGGATAGTGTCACTTTCACGTGTCAGATCTCTGCTTGATGTGTGTTAAGTGGTACAGAAAACCTGAAGAGTCACAGTTTCTAAAAATCAGTACATTGCTTAAACTGGTGAATGTTTGTGTGCACATGTATGTATGCATACATGCATGCATGGGAGAGTAATCCAAGCTGGAAAAGTTGATAAATTAGTTTTGTTTTTTTACATTTGGGTTTCCTCCAAAATGTTTGAAGTGTTTGTGTTTTACAAGTCCAGAGTCAATCATATTGTTTGTTAAGATATCCCCAAGTTAACACAGTCTGTGCAGGCAAGCTGGAAGAGTTTCTTCCAATTGCTTGATTAATCTATGAGAGACAGCAGTTTATCTAAAGGGTGCACAGGCTCCAGTGAGGAAGGTGTTTGTCAGCTGTCCTTGTGTATTCCTAGATACAGTTTCAGCAGAAAAGTTCTATAGGCTGTGCCTGGTTTACTGGCTTTTGGGTTAAATTGTTACATGCATGATCATGGGTAAATCCTTACATTTCCTTCACAAGTACTTATATTGAAAATAAAAATAAAAGAAAGGCTTTGTATGGTTTGTATGCCATAAGTGAGCAACATCTGAGCTGTAACATAAGACTATCAAATATCAAACATTCATGACAAACAAAGACAGACTAAAGTCCCAAACTTTCTGAAGTCTCACGTGAAAATTGTTCCCTTTTATTTTGTCAGTGTTTGACTTCTTACACCAATGAAGTATTACAGGGTTGCCCCATAGTTAATATGCTCTGTTCAGCTTGGGCTGAAGTCAGCAGTATTTTTACAAGAGGCTTCTGCTTACACACTGAAAGCCTTGCAATAATGTACTTGCATTGTATGACCCATCTCAACGTTGGGCTTAAAACACTTTAGCTTAAGGCAACCTCTGAGAATTTGCTGTGCTCCACCAGAGTAGCCAGGCCACCACTTCAGAGCCACCAAATTTAGCTGATTCTCTTGCCTCTCCTACTCTACAGCTCTCCAAAGAGGTGGTGTTTGCAGGAAGACACCACATTTGCTAGGGCAGTGTATTTAATATACATCACAGAGCTGAATGTGATCTGTGTTAATGGGATTGTGCAAGCTGCTGGGTGAGACTCACCCCTTTGTGCCTCAGTCTGGGTATCAGCATTAAATCCATGTACCTGGAAAAGCAGCAGCCTCCCAGCACTGGACTTAGCACTAACATTACCCCCTGAGTCCTCTGCTGTACGTGATTAATTTTTCTCATTAAGCATTGAACCTGTTTCCTAGTCCTAAAGCTACAAGTCTTAAATGACCCAGCAAAGTCAGCTTTGCTCCAGGGGCAAGACTGCAAAACCAGTCTTGGACAATTTGGCTGCAACTACTGCTTAAGGTTCCTGCCATGTGACAGCAGTCAACCTGACAGGATAGGCACCCATCTTTGCATGGCCAGAAAATACTGCTGTGGGTGAGAGCCTGTAGTTTACACTTCATTGTCTTTATCCCCAAGTTTGGATTCTTTTAGCTTGTCACAAGGTGCTTTTTTGAAATTGTATTAATTAATTGAATTAATCTACAGCAGCAGGTCTCAGATTGTTATCCCTGGTCCACCTTGGTCACTGAGACCCCTGTAAATTAACTGTGAAACCTCACCTGCCTTTCTGGTGCCTTGAGTTAAACCTCAGTGTGTTCAGGTAAGGAGAGTATTTGCTTCTTGCTCTTGAACACATGGAGAAACCTTAGTGTGAAGGAAAAAAAGCATCAAACAGCTGTTTGGCAGTGTGTGTTTGAAACTTGATCGTATTATTTATAAACTAGGGTTTAACCTTTTAAAATGTTTATTATTATTATGTCTCAGCAGTGAAACAGCATCACAGTTCTTGCAGATTATTTTTTTCTGTGCATTTGGGTTTACCTTTCACTCCTTTAATGAAAACTTGTTTGTATTTGTGGTTCCAGAGTGTCATTTGTCTCACCAAAAACAGTCCAACTCTGAAATATGAACTGGATAATTTTCTGGCTTGTTCTTGTAACAAAAAAAAAAAAAAAAAAAAAAAAAAAAAAAAAAAAAAAAAGGGTTTATCAGTGGCCTATCTTGAGAGCAAGCCTCTGTGGGGACTAGCTCCAGAGAATGCTATCACTTACACCTGTGCAATTGATCATATCAGAATCCCTTTCAGGCAACTCTGAATATCATTTGAGGTCTATGAGGTGTGACCAGAAGCAACACTTTGACTATGAAACTCTGTGCATCAAATCCTAAAAAACTGGGATTAGAGGGACTAACAGTAAAAGGAGAAAAAAGAAAACTCTTGGTTTCAAACAGAGAAGAAACCTCTCGGAAGTCACTAAGCCGCAGGCTATGGAGATGTCTTGCTTTGAGTAGGACTGTAATTTAAGTACTGAAGAGCTACATTTGGCTCCTTTAGCAAGGTTACACAGTAACCTAGTAGAAACACAATGTGTTGAAACACAATACCTCTGTATTGTAAGGCAGTTTTCAGAAGCCTCTGGATAGCCAGGCCTTCAAGGGATAGTTACATGGTACAACCACCAAATGTACAAAGAAATAATCATTAGGAGAAGTGTATAACTATACACTCCTAAACTCGCTGAAGTCAGTTGCAATCCCCAGCCCTGTCCTTCTCCTGTTTTAGACAAAACTGGCTGTTAACCACGAGAGTGATGCACCTTGAAAACCAAACTGGTGTTTGGTACGTGCCCTGGGTTGTATCCATGCCAGCCCTTTAAGGCCCCTGGTGTCCGGGCTGACTCCTGTCCAGTGACCAAACAAACAGCAGCAGTAACTAAGAACAAAGGCAAGCAAAGAGTTCCTGTATTCCTGATATGCAAGTGAAATATGAATGGGGGAACTGAGTGAGATTCTGTTTCCTTCTCATCCAGGAGCACAGACTGGGCTGGGCAGCTGCTGCAGCATTGCATGCACAGGTATGTTTTACTTGCAGAAATACAACACACAAGCCTGGAACAAAGCCATTGCTGCTGCAGTTTATTGTAGCTGTGACACATTGCAGCCCACGGGACACAGACTGTGCTTCCCTCCTGTCACTTGTAAAAGTTCCCTTGGCAATCTGTACTGATGGCTTCTGGCAACAATGTCTGCCATGGCGGGGTAAAACAGAAAGATTTCTGACAGAATAGGGCAACAAGGAAATTACCTGAAACAGTAACAAAAGGACAACTGACAGATGTGGCCATGGAGTTTGGAAATAATAATATGGAAGGCGTGATATATCCTTTTGGATTATTTTAATCAAAGAAATTTGAAAACAGCCCTAATCCTATTTTATAAACATAGATTTTATTGCTGGCTTATAGCATTCACAATTATCAGATAGGCTGCTGTAGTTGTTGGCTTAACAGGTCTGTGGTCGGTCTTTTCATCCACACATCCTCCTACCTGTGCCTCCCCACACCCAACTTTCCCTTAACCTTTCCACCATAACCTGGTGAAAACAGGCTTGGAGAATTCAGAGCAGAAATGTCTTTCTGGTGCTTTTATAAACTATGTTGCACAGAAGCCCACTGAAGAATTGGAGCCCTACTAGCACTCAGAAAACAGGCATAAAAATCTTTTCTGTCTCTTATGTAGCTTCATCCACTTTCTGCACCTTTTCATTTCCATCAGAACTCAGCTGCCTAGAAGACATACCCTGCAGAGACTGGAAATCAAGACTTCCACATGCAAGCTTACATCGTGGTGCTGCTAAAGAAAGGAAAGTTAATACCTGTTATCTCCATAGCTTATTTATATCCATAGCATATTCACTGCATATTTAAAATGACACTAAAGATCCTCCCTCACCCCCAAAACACCCCTGTGTAACTGATGAGCTGGAGAAATGTCCCGAAGCAGGGGTAGCAATGGGGCATTAGATGGGCTCATGCTCTGCAATGGGAAGCTCACGGGACGTGGTAGCACCTGAGGGTCCAGGGGCCTCTTGCACTTCTGGGAGGGGCCAGGAAAGAGGAGCCTTGTGCTGTCAGGCAGCCCCGTCTGCAGGAACTGTCCCACCCACTGCCCTTGCGGGTCTCTTGGCATCCCTTAGTCTTTGCACTCTCATTTGTTAACAATTCCTATTAGCACCTATTTATTTATTTATTTATCTTCCCCAGCCTGCCTGTTTCACACTGCCAGACGAGAACCCAAATTCTGCATTCCCATTCATCTGTGGTCCAAGTTTGCTTCCCTGTGAATTCCTGCAGCAAATTTCTCCTGATTTTCCTAAATTTCAGTACTGGGTAAGATCTCCATCACTGATTCACTGAGAAGTGATGTCTTTGAGACCCTCTGGTTGAGATGATATAGAGTTCAGAGAGGGTCAGAAGATGACCTTGGGACATCAGGTTTGTGTGTTAAGGTGAACAACTGAACCCATCTCAAAGTGGAGAACACCCCAGTTCTGCACATGGTCTTACTACCCTCCAACCCCCCTCAGCAGCCTGTGCTGCATTTTACTCATCCAGAGGAGAAAAACAAACAAACAAACAAAAAAACCCAATAAAAACAACAACCAAAACTGAAAAGAAAACACCAGGAAACCCCTGCAGGGAGTGTCTGCAGAGTCAATGCTGCCCAGAGATAAACCCTGGAGAAAAAAGGCACTGCCAGTCTGAAGCCCCATGGCAGAATCTGTACTGAAAAATCTGACATTCAGAGGAAGGTTCTGAAGAGTGAGGAGGTAGGAAATGGCTTCCAAGTTTTCCAAGATATTTGTCAACCTGCACTGAAAGATATTGGAATATTCAAAAATCCTTAACTGTATAGATCTCATAAGGGTGTTCTGCTACAGTACAGCAGGTACCAGACACTATGGCAGTTTGCATGAGCACTGTAAATATGTGAGAGGGTCAAAATTCCAAAAAGCCCTTTAAAAACCACATGGACCACTAACACAAAATTATGTTTCTTTGATTTCTGCCAGAACAGCTCTGTAAATTCAGGAATAATTTTTCTAAGAAGGATCCAGAAATAAAATACACACCTGTAGTAGTGCATGGGGTGTGATAGGAAGATGACCAAATAGTTATGTGTAATTCTAGTTACTGTATCGAAAGGATGATACAGAACCATTATTTGTCTTTATGCTGCCATTAAGGTTATGGTCCTGCATGGGCAAAGCTGAGCACCCAAACCAGTCCCCTTGTCCCAGTCAGGTTGAAGTGGTAGGTTCCAACAAACACACTTTTATATTTATGCCTGCCATAGCATCATCAAACATTAGCAGTCACTTCAGCTGCTTCACTGACAAAGACTTTGAGCTGTTTAATGCACCTGATGCTGATCATTCCTGCCTGGAGCCATGGTGAAATGCATTCACCAGTCACTGCCTTATTTACTCCTGGGGCATTTTGCTAGAGGCATTCAATGGGCAGAACATATTTCTTTTTCTTTTGAGATTAGAAATGATGTGATATACTTATGAGTTAATCATTTTTTAGCTTTAAATCTGTTTGCCTTGACTTTCTAGAGTTTTGCTTCAGGGCTGGAGAAGAATGTTTCCAGGTGAACCTGATTTGGTTCTGACAGTTGTGACAGATGCAGTTCATTTGGGGGAGGGAGGGGAAATGGTGAAGGGAGGATAAAAGGCTTTGGAAGCCCGTTTAGAGTCCTTTCTGTCAGGGAAGTTTTCTGGTCTTCTGTCTTAGTAGCTGCCTGCTGTTTTCTCCTTCGTATTATGCCATCACCTATTCCTCTTAATTGCTTTCTTTCTTTTGAGTATTCCCCCTCCGCGGATTTGCGCCCCTGCAGCAGTCCTTTAGTTATCCTTGGCAAGGGCAGCAAAAGCTCTCTGGGAGGAGCTTCTTCAGCCAGGACCCATCGCTTGCCTCCACGCCTGTCCTGGTGCTGCATCGACTGGGAGCAGCTCTGCCTCCTGCAGCCCCTAGGCTCTGGGGGCTTTGGCTCTGTCTACAAAGCCACCTACCGTGGTGCAACGGTGGCTGTGAAGCAGGTGAAGAAGAGCAGCAAGAACCGGCTGGCATCCCGGCAGAGCTTCTGGGCGGAGCTGAACGTGGCCCAGCTCCAGCACGACAATGTGGTACGTGTGGTGGCTGCCAGCACGTGTGCCCCGGCCAGCGACAACAGCCTGGGCACCATCATCATGGAGTACGTGGGAAACATCACCCTGCACCATGTGATCTACGGCACCGGGGATGCGTGGAGGCAGGGGGAGGATGAGGAAGGAGGATGTGGAAGGAAGGCCCTGGGCATGGAAGAGGCTGTGCGCTATTCTTGTGACATCGTGACAGGCTTAGCCTTTCTGCACTCGCAGGACGTTGTGCACTTGGACCTGAAGCCTGCAAACATTTTCATCACTGAGCAGGGAGTGTGCAAGATCGGAGACTTCGGGTGCTCCCAGAAACTGGAGAAGGGCTTGTCCCACAGCACCCATATTTGCCAGCAGGGCGGCACGTACACGCACCGCGCCCCCGAGCTGCTCAAGGGGGAGCGGGTGACGGCCAAAGCGGACATCTACTCGTTCGCCATCACGCTGTGGCAGATGGTGATGCGGGAGCAGCCGTACCTGGGCGAGCGGCAGCACGTCCTGTACGCCGTGGTCGCCTACGAGCTGCGGCCGCCGCTGCGCGCCGCGGTGTTCCGGGGGCCGCCCGCGGGCCGGGCGCTGCGCCGCATCATCCGCGGCTGCTGGCGCGCCAGCGCGGAGCGCCGCCCCAGCGCTCGGCAGCTGCTGCCCAGCCTCCGCGCCCTCGGGCACAGCCTCTAGAAACTCGGCTGCTTGCATCCCGCCCGCCGGCTTTTCTCTCCTTTTTCATCGCTTCAGCCTCTGGGTGATCCTAAGGCTTTGTTGTTGTTTCTTTATATTTGGTAAAAAAAAAAAGAACCCAAACTGTTTTGATATAAGAAAATTAAAAATAAAGATATCTAATGAAACGGTGGGGTTTTACCCTGGAAGGGGATAGAGGCAAAGATGAATATGTTGGCAGATATGACTTTTTCTGGTTGATGTGTTGTGTGCTGCCTTGCTTACTAGGAAATGTGATGTGCAGAAAAATTGTAGGTTGTAAGTAAGTGAAGTACAAATAAGGGTCTGCTTTTGGAAGGTTCTTTATATGTAATACCTTTTGGTATTTTTAAAATCTCAAATATGAGTAGTTCTTGACACCAGCTAGGGTAGTGCATTTGAGCTTTTCCTCTTCATTTACCAAGGAATGAGTAGGTATCACAAATCAACGAATGCAGAAAAAAAATAGTGTCAGTGATCTATTTAACTTGTACTTAATTTCAGTAAGTGTTCTGCTTCTGATATGGAAAATGTGAACTACTCACATACTCCTTGAAATAAAGAACCTTTTCGCGAGTTTAAGGCTACTAAGAGTTGCAAGGATGCATTAACAACCTGTCCTTTTTATAAAGACTTCCCTGCTACCAGGTGTGTTAGTTACACAGTAGTTAGCTACTAGCAAGTTACTACTTGTTAGTTGGAACATTGTAACCTTTGTCTTAGAGCTTTTAAAAATGGGGGGAAAGAATGGTAAAGTGAGGATTATTTTACTTTATAACCCATGGCTCAGCATTGGACAAGATACTGGAAGTACTTAAAAGGAAGTTTGCTTACAGCTGTAATAATGTTCCTGTGCTGGTGCTCAAAGCATACACTATTGAACTATCCTCTGCACTGCTTATGTCTTATCTGCTATCTTTCCTAATCTGGTTGTAGTGTGTCTGGGAAAGGAAGTGCTGTAGGCAATGCTGAAGACAAAAAACCTCTGATCCCTGACTTATCAGAACAGATAATTGTACATCTGAGCCCTTATCTGGAACTGCCTGCTGTAGCTGATATTGCCATTCTGCTCCAAGCCTCTGCTTCTTTTTAAGACAGGAGAAAGAGTGATGTTTCAGTCAAATGGTTTTTCTTCTTTACCCTTCCTCCCCCTTGCTTCCATTCTGGAAAAAAAAAAATCCCAAAGGAATTGAGCCAGTTTCCTGATTTCTGACACACATCTGTTCTTAGCCCCGTGAAATCCTGGAAATGAGCAACTATGTGAATTTGAGATGATTCTGTAGGTCTTTATGGTATTTGGGTTAGTAATTGAAATTAATGGTTTATAAAGCATATCTAAGCTTAACTATTTCTTGGTCTTCTGTCCCCCTTAAGTGGAAATAGAAAATGATGGCTGGAATAAAAAACACTGAAGTAAATTCTGGAAAAAGTTTCCCATGTTTCTCTGTCAAAATAGTTATGCTGTAGAATATATTCTGTGCTATAGAACTAGAACTTTTTTTTTGTGAATGTTGTATAACTTATTTAATAAAGAAGTTGTTTTATAGGTGTTATCATAATAAGTCAGTTAACTTTTGATATTATTAGCTGAGGGACTACAAGATAAAATTTTAGATAAAGCCATTGCTGTACCTCACCTCAGCATCAAGCCTTAAATAAAAATGTTTCTGTAGGTTTCAAAAGAATAAAAAACAAAATTAAGATTCTTTAGTAGTTCCTAAATGCTTGTGTTGTATTTATTTTGCTAGTCTAGGAAGCTTGCTGCTTATACTGCAAGCAACCTGTGATTTTTTTTGCTTAATGATACTTTAGCATCAACAAGTGCTACTTGAGCCTCTGTGAAAAATCAAGCACCCTTCAAATCCTCTGTTGTACTTGACAGAAGGATACTGAATGGCCAAGATCTACTCTTGAAGTATAATCAGCTCTGCAGATGTTTCTGTCAATTTTATGGGGTTCTCTTTTGATAGTGGGAGAGAGAGCTCTGCACAGCACTCAAGATGTACACTATATATACTCTGCTGTCATAATGATGGTCTCTTTTCTATCAACTTCAAAGGTTTGTTTTATTTTTGATTTTGATTGCTAATGAGCTCTGAGTTATTACTAATCAAGAAATATCTCCAGTGTAACAGCTCAGAATCTTTGGTTCTGTGTGATGATAATTTTGCCTGTTCACCTCACTTTACACTAATATACCTTGAATTACTTTCCGCCAGTTTGTACTTGGCCCTTGCAATTAAGTAACTCCACCATCATCAAATTTGTTTGTCTTCTGGCTCCCCCTCTTGCACTTCATTTGTGGATGTGCTGGGCAGCAGAGGATCCCCTGAAACACCAGAGGACACTTTCTCCTGCTGAGAGAACTGACAGTTTCACCCCCTGTGCCTGTCTTTTGACTTATCCAACCCCAGATTTCTCTCCTAAATGTGGCTGCTTAGTACCTTTCAAAAGTTTGTAGTGAAGGATTTTTCAAATACCTTTGGAAACCCTAAGGGAATATATCAATCAGAGCCTTATCAACATGCTGTCAGTGTTCCTAAAGAATTCCAATATAATCCAACACAACTATGAAGTGCAATTCTTCCAGTGAAAGCAATATTGGCTCCTTCCAAAAAATAATCTCTATGTATCTGTTATTTCCTTTAATATGGAATCAGGTAATGTATCTTGTACAGATGTCACTCATGTAATTAGGAAATTTATTTTTAAGGACTTCCCCAGGATATGATCCTGGAGAGAAGAGGGGCCAAAACCACCTGGTTGATTTTTAAGCATTGCCTTCTCCAAGCTCAAGACTTGTCCATCCCCATGAGCAGGAAATCAGGTAAAGGTGACAGGATGCCTCCAAGGATAAAAAATGGGCTCCTGATTAAACTCAAGCATAAATAATAAATATGAAGGAATTAGAGACCAGTGTGGGGTCTGAAGCAAGGAAGACTTACTTTTTGGTAAAGACAGATCAGGTTAGGGAACACTGAAACAAGCAAGGCCTGTGGAAGTTCATAGGCTCTGATGGGATGAATTCACAAACGCTGAGGGAGCTTGCCACTGTCACTGCCAGGCAACTCTTGGCTGTCTTTGGAAGGTCATGGTGCTTGGAAGAGAATTCTGAGGTCTGAAAGAAAATAAATATAACTCCTTTCTGCAAGATGGCCAAAAATGAGGGTCTAGAAAAATAAAGCTAGTCAACATCTTCTAAATCCCTGGAAAACTGGTGGAACAAATACTCTGGAAATCATTGGTAAACATTTGAAGGACAAAAAAGTGATTGGGATAGTCATCAGGGCTTCATGAAGAGGAAATCAAACTTTGTAGCCTTTTGCTATGAGATTACAGGCTGCTGGAGGGCAGTGGTGGTTGCTCATCATGACCTTAGGGAGGTTTTTAGCACTGTTTGCCATTGCATCCTCAGAGAGAAACTGATGAAATAATGACTGAAAGCTGGAAACTGAAAATTAGCTGATCTACTGGGCTCAAAGGGTAGTGATCAGTGACACGAAGTCCAGTGTGAGACCAGTCTCTAGTGGTGTACCCCAGAGATCAGCACCGGGCTCAGCGCAGGCTGACAGCTCCGTGAAAGGCTTGGAGGATGGGATGGAGCACCCTCTGCTAGAGCGCAGGAGACAGAACTGGACGGAGCAGTGGGTACCTTGGATGGTTGCGCTGGCGTTCAGAGACATTACCGAGCTGGAGAAACCTGCCGCTGGCAATGCCCGGCTCGGGTGCCGGATAGCCCCGGGGCAGCCGCTCGGGAAGGAGTTGTGCGGAGGGACCCGAGCTGCGGGCAGGCACCGAGCTGAACGTGAGCAGGCGCTGCACCCTTGCGGCAAAGGCGGCCAACAGCACCGGCTGCGCTCCAAAGGCTGCCGCCGGCTCTTCCAGGAGATTGTCATCCCCCGGGTTCGCTCGGCCCTGGTGGGACACATCTGGGACAATGCGGTGGCCTCTGCCAGAACAAGAAAGTCACGGATGTGCTGGACCACATGTTTTCTTTACATATAAAGAGGATACTGTAAAGTGCTTGCATTCTCATGGGTAGTAAGCAACAGCAGTAGCCCTGGACATATTATCCATATTAGAGTGTTGTATTTTGTGCTTTCTTGGTTATACAGACAATATTGTCCACTAAGGGAAACCATGAGTTACAAGTTCTAATTCTGGCCTTTTTTCTTTTATTTTATAACAAATCCCAATCTCTCCTGACACATCTCCTTCCTCAAATGGGCACATGCATAAAGCTTGACAGGATGAAATTAAGAAATTTTCTGTCACTTCACCTATTTCAAACTGAATCCCCAGATAAGAGCCAATACTAATTAGTCCTGGAATGGTTTTAGGTTAAAATTAATTCTTTTTCATGCCTTACAATGAAAAGCAACTGATACATGCTATCCTGAGCTCTGTGAAGTGCAACAATTATTTTATCAGTCAAGTGATTAGAAGAAAGACAAGAAAAGATGGCTAGAAGCATGGGAACATGCAATTATAATAAACAGTTTCTAGGAAAAATGATAAATAAGGAAGAGAAAAAGTATTGAAGCTTATAATTCCATATTAATCTTCAATTACAATAGTTATTACTGAAGGTTTAGTGTCTTTGGATCCCAAGTAGAAATATTAAGAGACTTTTCATAAGGGTTTTAAAAGAAATTAGCATAAGATACAATGCTTGATGCTATGCTCTGTATTTGGCTTGTTCTGTTCTTTGCTTCTCTTCCTACATTTTTTTTTAATTATGCTTTATCTCAACCCAGAAAGAAAGTGGTACCATCACTATTTTCAAACAATAAAAATACTACATGACTTGGAAAGGGGCCCATCCTCAATTGAGAAGGTAGGATGGGAAGTATGAAAACATAAGTCTGAAGAAGTATGGGTTGTTTCTCTATTCTGTGGTAACATATACCACAGCAAAGAAAACAAACAAAAACTGTTTTACACAATAGACCACAAATACTTGTAAATTCAATGGGACTTAAGTGGATGCTTATTGTTTGACTCATATATCAATTTTTGCAATGTTAGCATCTGTGTACATAATTTCATCTGTTACAACAAAGATGAAAATAGGGATAGGAAACAAATGGTTATTTTTCAAATTAACTATACATGGAATATTCTACTTTTACTTTGTTCTAGCTATTTATCTGCTGCAAATACCTTCATGCAGTGCTCAAAGAGGCTCTTTCTATGCTTCAGTTAACCCAGCTGCCAAATATTTGTCTGCCTGTCAAAGAAAAGCCTTAAAACCAGTTAAAGAAGGCAAATGGAACAAAAAAGTCTACTGGCATCTATTCCAGTCTGCCAGTAGCTAAGGATGGCATGGGACAATTTGACAGTAGAGGCACCACCATCCACCCCTGGACTTCTCAGAGCACGAGGCTGAAGTTCAATAGCCCAAGTGTTCAGCAGAGCAGGGAGGTGATTGCATTTGCCTTTGCAGGGCACCTGGGATAATAGGGCAATTCATAACTTAATAAATATTCTACTGCACATGTGCCAGGCTACAAAGAGCAAAGTAGGCTGCAAATTGGAAATGTAAATGTCCAGTTCTTTTTAAGTCACTCCCTCCACAAGGGCAGAAGGAAAACTAGTTTTGTTTTCAAGTCATGCATTTTTCCCAACTACTTAAAAATGGTGAGAGGGTTTTGATTCAGATATGGCATAAATGGAGCTCGTCCCAGAGACAAGTATAGAAAGTTGCACCTGAACAGAGATTGTAGAAAAGCTGAATGAAAATAAGGGCACTGATAGGCTGGGGAGGCTACATTTCTTTAATTAGTAGTTAATACTATATATTACATAATACAGTAAGTTTAGAGAGATACCATACACCTTTTCCACGTCCTTTTTGCTTATCCAAGAGTTCCAATAAAATGGTTTACAGATAACACAAAAGCTACATGGAAAGCTTTTGAAGGAATGTATCACTGCACTAGCATGCCAACAGATGAATGTCACAATGATTTCTCTTTGTTAAGAAAGTGACAGAACTCCAGACCTCCCCTGAAGTTGTCAATCCTTATACAGCTTTTGGGAGTGAAATGATTGTTATAAAATGTTTTCTGATTGAAAGGGGAGAAGTAGATATTACTAAAGTTTAATAAATCATTCCTGCCAACAGCTGACTTTCAGAGGAAACAAATGTAGTTATGTTTTTAAAACATTTTCATGCTTGCATAGTTTGTTTAAAAAGTTTTATACTGAATTGTAAACAGCATTTGAAAAGTGTCCTGATTATAAAAATCAGCACTACCTGACTGATCCTAGCAAAAGAGCCATTTGCTCAGGCAGACAATGGAGACATTGGAGACAAGGAAGCTGGAGGAGGCAATGAGATAAGCCAGAGACAGGGAGAGAGGAGACACCCCAAAATCCAAACCTATTTGCTACAACCTTTTCAATCAGTGAAGCTCTCACTGAAAAATAAGTTTATACTGGCATGTGGCTTTCTGTGTTGCATGCTGGAGATACCTGCCCACTGGACTGTCAGGATCCTGCATGACTTAAATTAAGGTCTTGAACTAGTGCTTAAAATCAGGCAAGGCCACTGATCCAGTTCAGAGTGGTCACCTGTTTCCACCAGCTCAAAGTAGTCTCTTGGTTTGCTGAAAGAAGCATAGACTTCCTCTCACCCCCAGCCCCCCAAAACCCCAACTGGTCTTGAAAACTTGCCCACCTTTAAATGCTCTGCTAGCCATTACCAGTCCCCAAACTTCCTGAGAGGGTTTTTTATTTCCTTTTCTTTACAATTGCACTATTATGAATTCTGATTAGTGCTATATTTAACCAGCACCAATGACTTAGCAATGTAAGCTAGTACACAAAGCATTGGTAGATTTTTCATTGGAAAAGAAATTTCCTTTATATACGCAAGATTTTAAGAGTAAAAAACTCCATTTTCTGTATCAAAGATGTGTTGCTGCTTTCACCTTTTTTCCCAGGGAAAAAAAAAAAAAAAAAAAAAAAAAAAAAAAAAAAAAAAAAAAAGAGAAATAATTCCTAAGTGTTAGCATAAGCATTTGTTCCTGCCAGAAAAAGGGATTGGCCGTACCTCACACCAGGAATATTTCACAAGAGTGTATAAGAATCAGTTATTCCTCTGAACAGGTAAGGAACTCTTGAAAAGGAAATACATCTGTGGCAGTGTGGTAAGGGACTATTGGTAGGATGAAGTGACTGCTGGATGCTCTCAGAAATTACTTCCAACAATCATAATTATTGAAAGAATATTTTTAAACATATGCATTTCATACATAAATTAAAAACACAAGGTCAAAGAGCTGAAAAAATGACAAGTATTAATATTTCTGAATTTTTTTCAGGGGACATGGCTACCATACTCAAATCCACCTTCTGTGTTTACCACAATACTTAATTTTATTTGCCTAAAAAGTGAATGCTTGACCACAGCCCTAATAAATGGTAATACTACCTTCTCCTCACTTTTAAACCTGTAGAAAATACTGCTTCCCTTGATTAGCACCTGGAAAACCTGTTGCTGGGGATTCCACTGAGCATGGAGGCAGGAATGTTGGATGTGTAATTGTTTGCATATTAGTGCACATTAATTTACATACAGTTGTTCTTACGTTATTTAAGTGATCACTGCAGGGGAAAAAAGACTTTTCTGATTTATATCATTTCCTAGGGGAAGAATATAGCAAACTATATTCCACATTTCCAACCACATTTTGTAGACTGGTGTGAAAGGCCATGCACAAACCCCATTTTCATGAAGTGGGAACTTTTCACAAAGTAGGAACTTCTGGCATGCATTTAGGTGAAAGATGTTCCATAGACTTGCTGTAATCTCCTAGTAAGATGTTCCCTTAAACAAAACCTCTGGGTCTTCTATGAATGATATTACAAACTCTGGTTGTTGTTCCTGCCCTGTTACTGCAGCCTCATAACTTCCATGCAGTAAACTGCAGCTGCCACTTTGCCACATTAGCCTTGTGGAGAAGTTAGTAAACCCTTTGAAACCAAAACTTCTTCATATTTGATGCCTCTTGGATCACTTTCATGTTATGTTGTGGATCTGACCAGCTGTTCTGAGCAATCACAGCGTGATTATTTCCTCAGTGCCTACTAACTCCTGTTTCTAAAGCACATCTTTAACACCACAGTATCTCCTTTAGTTCCAGGTCCTAAGTTCTATGTTACTGTCCCTGTTTCTGTCAGGTTTTGAGTAATTTAGCTTGGCTAGTTCACAGAGGGTCAAGTCACAACACAAGAAGCATTGCTGAATTGGCTTTAATCTTTCTCTCCAGATGCCAGGGCTGGGAAGGGCACCTCAAGTCCCACAGAAGGCCAACACCTGGATGTAATCTAGATAAAATTGCAAGTTGCAACTAATATCCGGCTCTAATGGTACTGTAACATCAAGGTGGAAATCACCCCTTGCTTTAAGTCTCTTCATCATCTGTGGCAAGCGTTTGCTAAATTTCGTGCTTGCAAACATTCACCATCTGAAAACCCATTGGATCAAGAGTATCACAAAAGGACACCAGTCCTAAAGAGATGAGGAAAAACTTTTCAGGAACAAAAATCTAAACATGAGGGAGTGATGCATTTCGTATCAAGAGAAATTTTTCTTCTAGTCATAAGGCAGTGTGAGGCCAGAACCATTCCTTAAATTATCCCTCTCTGTGAAAGAGAAGCAGCACAAGCACCGTGAAGCAATTCCCTACTACTCTGTCTCGCCAAAGAATTACATTAGATTAAACTGCTCTTTGGATAAAAAAAATCCCAAGATCAGTGACTTCATAACTGGGCTCTGAAACATATGGGAATGTATTATGGGCTACATATACTGACAAACAGAATTGCTAAAAATTAAACACCACTTTTTTTCCTTCAGGACAGACATCCAAACATGCTAATACCCTGCAGCTGGCAGCTTCACCTCCACCTTTTGCAGGAGGCAGACGTGAGGAGGAAAGACAACTCCAAAGTCTTTCATAGCACAGTATTGTGAGAGTTTGTATGCACCAGTATGTGCCACTAGTTCCTAAACACTCTCAGTACAAAGCATCCATAGAGAAGCCAGCGAGGTAAGAGCAGCAAAACAATCTGTGTCCTGAAAGTCATTTCCAGTTCTGGTGTTAAAAGAGCTTGTTCTGTTCAACGAGTCACATAGATGTTATTTGAGTAGGTGCAAGTTTTCCACATATTCTACTAACTACTGCAGTCATCTTGAACTATTGTCACAAAGTGAGAAAGATCACAACAGTGCCAAGTGATGCTGCCTCAAGTGGCCAAATCCAGACTGTAGAGATTTGTGAAGTTTATTATTTTTTGTACTTGATTAACTTTTCCCCTCATGAAGTCCTCTGAGGTGACTTCCAAAATTAAAACTGGATGCAAAAGACCCCACAATTCTGTTTGTATGCCCACTAGTTCTGCTTTCACTGGGCTGTTGCTGGAGACTTTTTGTACAGGAATTGCATGCCCCCACTCTTGGTAACCTGGCCTGGATAACAACAGATGATAGGGTAGGAATGGGAATATAACTAGTGTGTGTGAACAGAATCCCCAAACTGGCATGTTCTGAGAGGATGTTTGCCCAAAACCTGATAACATTAAGAGGAAATTAATAATAACAAAGCTTGCTTAAGACAATGACCATCCAGATTAAATCATAACCAGGGAATTAGATTAACAAGAGGGGGGTAAACAAAGCTTGAAAAGGAGCATGAGAATTTGTGATTATTAGAAGAAAACTTGTGCTAGGTGCTAATATTTCTAAGACCTTCCTCATCAGACATGGAAAGGAGCTGCCACCTCTTTTCAGACAGAGGGGACTGACAGGGTGAAGGAACAGCAGGGATCCACCCCTCCTGGAATGTGGAATGGCTGCACAGGCTTCCAAAGGTGGGACTGTGTATTGTACCCCATGCTTCCTGCAAGAGAGTGGAAGTGCATATAAGGAATGTGTGCCTATGTAAGTGGGATCAGTTGCAGAAGAGTATGAAATTTGTAGGTGCTTACCAGCAATTTGTAAGCCTCTAGTATTGTCATTTCAATTGTTGTGCTGATACTGATCCACAATATATTGTTCATTGATTACCAGCGAATTACATGTTGCTAATCAATAAACCACCTTAGCTGCTATCAAGGCTGTGTGAGTTACAGTCATTTTCTGCAAAAAGTGTTTTTTTCATTACTACAAATTTGACAGAAGCATCACATCTGCAGAGCAAGGAGTGGGGAGAAAACAAACATTCTTCCAGGGAGGCAGAGAACACATAACTCATCAATTTTGGAAAAAAAAAAAAAAAAAAAAAAATTAAGATTGAACTGGAACAGGACAAATTCAAATATCCTCCTGAAAGCCCCCCAGATGGACAATGCTGCTTCAGCCAGAGTGTTTGAAGACATATTGTAATGATGTATCACAGATATGATGTCACTAGAAATGCTGTAGCAAGCTGTTGCCTATCAGCAGCTTTGTAATTTTTGTCACGATGATCTGTCAGAAAAACAAGGCAAAAACAGGCTGACAAGGGAGAAGTTCTGCTCTAACCACATCAATGATATTAGAAGCCAAGTGTATTATCTGCCAGGCATAAAGCACATTTAAAAGAAAAGAGCTTGTGGTGATAATGAAGATGTTGCCCACTTGAAAACATCTCCTAACAATGAATACTTGTGGCAATGTTTGTCAATAGTAAAGGACAACATCAAAGCACAGTTGCTCTTTTTCTGAATCACAGACCTAGTTTATGTTTACCATGCTTACATGAGGAATTTTTAAGTTAAAGAGAGCTTAGTATTTTGATGGGTGGTTACATTTTTATATGCTGAGCTTTATGCTAGAATTGGCATGAAAATTTAGAAAACGTAAAATGGACAGACTAAGTGCAATATGAGAACTCCAGCTGTGCATTCTGTCTGCCTGCTACCTGCAGAGAGCAATGCCAGTTAGCAGCTACCCATCTACACAAATCAGTCTTTTAAAGGGGGGTATTTTAATTCCAGGATTTTTTTCTGAAGTTCCAGTAGCTTGGGCACTTGTAGAGAAAGCCAATTCCTGAGCAAAGAACTCGGATGAGAGTTCTGCAACATGATACGACTGAGAAACTTAACACAAGAGGATAAGCAGATACCTACAATTAAGACCAAGCAGATGCTGTAGCCTTTATTAAAAGGGTTGAAAATTGGATTTCTCATGACTGGTTTACAGACTCAACCATCTATTGATGACCTTTGTGGAAGCCTGCTTCATATGATCCTGCTTCATAGGTATTTGAAGACCAGAAGCTCAAAGAAAACCCTTAAAAGTGTGTTCAGATCCCAGTGACCTTGGAGAAGGAAGTTATTTACAAGTAAATAGCAATATCTTAATCACCACTGAAAGCAAGTACTAGAGGTATTAGGCTGCCACAACCATAACAGCTTCCAGAGAGATGCCCACATGAAATAACCACTATGAAAAGTGACATAGCAGTTAAGGAAGCTACTGTGAGCCCTGCCAAAACAATTCATGGGCCACCAGTGTGAAATAAACAATCTATTCAAAAAAATGAATGGTGTTCACAACCCAAGCTGCAAAGGCTGGGGAGTATGTCTGTCCTTTGACCCAGCCAAAAGTGCATCAGAAAGGTTCAACATTCACCAGAAGACAACAAAAATCTACATTTCACTAAATTTCTATGAAAGACCTGATTGACCCCAGAAAATGCTCCTTCTGCCACACAGACTCATTCCAGAATCTACTCTTCTGAAGGACAAACTAGTCAAAGGAAAAGAGAAAAAAAATCCCAGTAATCTGTAACCCCCCTCAAAAAATCAAAGTATCATGAATGCACATGGACTGATACTCTGCATGATAAATCACTAAATTAGGTATCAAATTGTTTCTGCTACAGACCACTAAGTCATGTCAAAATCATGTCTTGCTTCTTAATAGTTTATCTTCTTAATTACTTGACATGAAAAAAACATTCCTGGAAGCTTCACCTAAAAAGTACAGGCTACTGGGTATTAATTTAAGTCACAGAATGACAATCTCTTAACTAAAGTTAGCATCATCTGGGGAGAAAAACCTACATGAAAAGCAGTATGTAATCAAAAGAAAACCAGGCAGAATACAAAATATGAATTAGAAGTTAAGAATGACAAAATACAAGATAAGCAAAAAGTTGTATTTAGAATGGCTTTTTACTCACATGAATGGCAAGGAGCATTTTTAATATATAGTGTATTTCAGAGAAAACAAAGTTCAGATAAATTTCTGCACATTTGTGGAGAAAAATAACATATATCAGAAAATTCCAACAATAGCCATGGAAAGCCTTAAACATAGGAACAGAAGTGAGGCGGTTTTTAAATCAGCAGCTCCAGATAGCCTGCATCCAAGAATTTTAAGAGCTGGCAAAGGCACCTTGTGTGCTGTTAATGTGGATTTTCCATAAGCTCTGAGAAATCTGGGGAAGCTCAGAAAAAAAAAAGAAAAAAGAAAAATCTCAAAGAAAGCTGAGGTAATGCCAATACTAGGAATATAAGTAAGAAAGGAACAAATTCAGGAACTTACGGTCAACCTCGCCTTAATCCTAGGGGGGAAAAACCAAACCCAAACCAACTACTTCATACAGAAACAAGAAATAAATGAGCAAATTGTACTTAAATTACACAGCTTAAATCTATGGAAAACTTATATTTTTGTAATTACTTTTTTTTTTTTTCTCACACAATTACAGCATTTGTTTGGTAGACAATAGGAACAGTGTTGATATAACACATTTGTAACATTGACTATTTCAGCAAGACACAAAGAAACTGGCACAGTTCTGCACATACAGTTCATAGCAAGCAAATTAAAACTAAGGCTACAGGACCATGTCAGTCAGACATATTTCTAATTGAATCCCACAGGAATTAGTTCTTGGCAGCAAAGTACTCAGTATTTTATCTGGAAATAAAGTTTACAAAGAACATTCATAAAAGCTCTAAGTAAATAGTGAAGTAAGGCTGCTGATTGGGAACCATCTGGATTACTGGAAAACTAAGTGCTTCAGCATGATCACTGTGAGGTCATGTATTTAAGAGTGATGAATTTAAAACACTTATAGATGGAAAACTTCCTCAGGAAGTAGCTGGAATAGCTGGTAACAGAATAAACATGGGTTCCTTCAGTACGAGTTCAAAAATTGTATATATGTAATTGTTAAATGGCCCAGAACCAAATGATGTTTTCATTGCAGGGAGGAAGAGACAAGAGAAACGTGACTATCATCAAAACAGATTTCTCAAGTACTGATCTCCATTGGCAAAAGATATTGCTGCATTTCAGGAAACAGCAACAGGATGACAACTTCTGTATCCACATTTCTTTGAGCTGCTTTATCAGAATACAGCCTCCAGTACTTTCAAAGAAGATGTAAGTAAATTAGAGATTTCGAAGAGTACAAATAATCCAAGTGCAAACAAGCCTAAATAATGGAACAGTTGGCATATACAAACAATAACAGTTGGCAACTGCATCACATGAGGTTTTAGGACCAAGTGAAGACCTCTAAAGCAACTGGTAGGAGAAAAAAATACACTGAAGTACAGTGTGATAGCTGAAAGTTCATCTTAAAATACCAAGTAAGCTTTCTTGAGTAACTGCAATAATAAATAAGCTTCCAGAGGTGCAGTAGTTATGCTAACATTATACATGTCTATGATTCCTGGGCAGAACTCCAAATTAGAATGTAATTATTAATTTTAAAAGACAGTCATAGTGACCTTACTATAGGCCATAATTTCAATACATGTTTCACTACTTCTCCAGTGATGTAACTTGAAACAGACATATTTTCAGCAAAACGCCTGGTTTGGGACTAACAATTACCACTGTCCAAGCCAAATCAAAGACAATGTCAGTAAAAAACATCCCTCCCATGGCCAACCTTAACAGATAATGGAACTTCCATAAATAAAACTAATTTAAGTTCTTAAATTTAAGCATGAATAGAATGAGAGCTTTTATTTAAAACTCCTGCTCTCGCACCTCCACTGTGCAGAATCACAGACTCAACTGGGCTGGAACAGACCTGTGGGACCATCGAGTCCAACCTGTGCCCGAGCAGCACCGCGTTAATGTAAACCATGGCACACCAGTCTTCCCTTAAACACCTCCAGGAACAGTGCCCACCGTCTCCCTGGGCTGACCATTCCAATGTGTTATCACTCCTCCTGTGAATAAATCCTTACTAATGCCCAGCATAGTAAGGATTTATTCCTGGCACGGCTTAAGACGATGTCCTCTCGTCCTGTCCCTTTCAGTAATGAAAGAAGATAAAAGACCCGAAGGCTCAGACGGGAGCGGGCTCGCTACCAGTGGAAGCGATAAAGCTTCGCCCGTGCGCCAGGCCCGGCCTTCCCTCCGCAGAACGCCGAAATGTCCGGAGAAGGCGAGCAGGAGCCCGAGATGCCCGCGGGACCCGAGCGGGAAGGGGCTGTGTCCCGCAGGACGGCCAAGCCCGAGCAGGGGCACAGCAGCTGCCGGGCCCAGGTCCCGCTGCGCTCGCCATCAGCCGGACCGCAGGGCCACCATCCCGCAGGAAGCGGAGCCAGCCCGGCCTGGCCTCCCCGCCCCGGCGCTTCCGCGCCCGGCGGGCGGGTGAAAGGTCCCGCGGCGCCCGGATGGAGGCGGCGCCGCTCCGCTATATAAGCGCCCGCCGCCGGCGCGCCCGCCTCTCCCGCGCCGCCGCCTCCTGGCTCACCGCTGTTCGCTGGGCCCCGCGCCGCCCGAGCCCGGGAATAAGTCGGTCAGGAAGGCTCCGCTGCCGCCATGGTGAGCGGGGGAGCGCCGGGGGCGGGGGAGGGAGCGGGGCCGCCGCGCCGGCCCGGCCGCGTGGCCGCCGTGCCCGCCCGGGCCGTGCAGGCCCTCGGCCCCGGGGCAGCGCCGCGCGTCCCGGCGGGCGCGGAGGCTCCTCGGCTGCCGGGGCGGCTCCCGGAGCTCCCCCCGAGCCGGCGGGCAGCCAGGGCGACCTGCGGGCCCCGCAGTGCCGTTCTCTTCGGGAGCGGCTCCGGGGGAAGCGAAGGCGAGGGGAGGCGGCCGCAGCCCGGCGTGAGCGGGGCTGGTCCGGCCTCGTGTCCCTGCCCTTACAGGCGGCTGTTTAGGGAACGTGGTCACTTAATGCGGCAGGCAGCACCTCATCGTCACTGTGCCATCCCGTGTTCCACAGAATCGAAGAATAGGTCAAGTTGGAAGGGACCACAGCGGGTCATCCCAGAGCACATGGCACAGGATTGAGTCCAGACGGCTCTTGAATATTTCCAATATACTCCACACACAGCCGTTCTGGGCAGTGTCCCAATGCTCAGCCGCACAGTAAAGAAGTTCTTCATGTTCAGGTGGAACTTCTGTATATCAGTTTCTGCCCGTTGTCTCCTGTCTTGCTGGCTGGCACCACCGAGAAGAGCCTGGCTCCATCCTCTGGGCAACCCCCCTATTTGTATTTTTAGAGACGTATATGTATATATATATATAGACATATATGCATATATATATTTCTCTCCTCTTTTCTTAAGATATTTACTCATTTTTTACTATTTCATCAGCTCACTAAATTCACATTAATGCCCCATTATTTGCAAGTGTTTAATTGTTTAAGCTCCTCAAATCAGTTTCGTGAGTGGCCAAATTAGTCTTTCTAGCCAGGTGCCCCTGGTTTTTTTGTCGTGGTGTGAGTTGCTGCAGGTTTGTTGATCAAATCTTCACTACTTCATTTGTGGTGAGGTTAAGTTGTAAGATACATGAAGAATGAAATACTTTTTTTTTTTTTTTTGAGGAAAAGGAACGGAATAGGAATGTTTGTGCCAGCTCTGTATAGGTAAACCAGGGAAGGGTGTGCTTGCAGCTTCCCATGCTGAGATGCAGTTAGACTAAAAAATTGCTTTTCATTAGCGTTAGCACTTTGCCCTTTCATTCTCTTCCTATTTTTTTCTACCGTGCCACCATGCCCTTCTAGTTAATAGTGTTAAACAGTCCCATAGCTGAATTGTTCTTTTGCACTTCAGAAATCTGTTTCTAAGAGGCAGTGGATAGTGTGAGTTGGTGTTCACTGCAGTGTCTGATGTTTGTATCTTCAACCTTTTAGGCGTTTAAAGATACTGGCAAAGCACCTGTGGAACAAGAGGTGGCGATTCATCGCATTAGAATTACCTTGACAAGTCGCAATGTAAAATCACTGGAGAAGGGTGAGTAGTACTTCTCTGTTTACTTGGAGAACTCGTCAGGTAATGAATAATAGGTGCCATGTAGGGCATTGCAAAGTACAATGTGTTGAAACCAGTTGTAATTAAGGATCTTACCGTTTGCCTTTTTGTATGTGCCTTGGTTTGCAAAGTCAACCCCAAGTGCTTCATACACCAAAAAATTCTGATTTAATTTTTAATGAAGTTAGTGTTTTGGGGGTTTTCATTATGCAGAAAAACTTATGTCATAATGACTAATGTAAGAGAGTGCAGCTTCTTCCTTTTAGTTCTTATGGGGAATTTTGAAAGAATTATCACACTCTGAATGTATAAGAACTGAAAGGCACTGGTTTCTTGATATTTTGTTGTGTTATGAAGAGTTTAGTATAACATTCTTTAAAAAAAAAATTAATCTTGTTTAGGAACTAGCTTTGCCAGTGTTTAATCACATAATAAAAATGTAAAAAAAAGTTACTATTTGTAGGATTTTCAGGCTGATAACAGCTTAAATATGGTTTCAACTTGTAGTAATGGGTTTTGCTTATTGTTGCACCGTGATTTTGGTCACCATGTCATAACACTTCCAGTTGTATGTGGTTGGCTATGAGGATAATGCTTAAAATGAATGGCAGTGATCACTCATACGCTATTCTGAGCCAACATCTTGTTTAAAATACTTGCTTAAAAAGTCAAGCAAGTAAAACAGTCACAAGGCCTGAGCTGTTGCATGTCTCTTTTCAGTCTGTGCTGACTTGATCAGAGGTGCTAAGGAAAAAAACCTGAAGGTGAAGGGACCCGTTCGCATGCCCACCAAGGTACTTGACACTGTTTTCCTCTCTTAAAAGTTGGTTTGCTTTCTGCAACTGTGTGCTTAAAAACCTATTTTTTTCAGGAACAAAAGGTGAAATGAAAAGCAGTGCTGTTAAACTGAAGGTGACCCAGTGTAAAAAGATGATTTCACACCTAGAATAACTGTTAAGTGCAAAATATGTTGAATGTGGAAGGGGCTTTTCTGTTCAATTTATTTTAATAATGAAATAATTTTTTAAATGAAATTAAACATGTAAGGAAGGAGTGTTAACATCAGTAGACCATGACTTAATAGCTAACTTTCTAATGGCACAGATACCACACAATATTTGTAGGGGATCACCTTTTTGTCTGGTTGTGGATTACTCCTCTGAGTGCACCATCTAAATACCTGGTGTTTGACTTTCCAGACCCTGCGGATCACTACCAGGAAGACGCCCTGTGGTGAGGGTTCCAAGACCTGGGATCGCTTCCAGATGCGTATCCACAAGCGGCTCATTGACTTGCACAGCCCTTCTGAGATTGTGAAGCAGATCACCTCCATCAGCATCGAACCCGGCGTAGAAGTCGAAGTTACTATTGCCGATGCCTAAATGACGGTCGTCGTTGAATAAAAATGATTTGCAAGTTTTCATCTCTTGTTTCTTTTCTTATGTGTGCCCAGAGATAGTTCTGTGATGGTTTTTGTGAAGAAGGACAGCAGAAACCACAATCAGAATGCTGTGTGAGAGGACTGTATATTTAAGGAAGAATATGCACTTGTAAATACCAGGAAAATTAAACTTGGGCATCCCAGTTTCTTTGGAGGCTGGCAACTATATGGTTGTGCAGCACTTCATGAAAAATATATTTTTTAACAATTTAGGGGTTTGATTTTGGCCAAAATTTTAGTTTATACACAGACAAGTACCTGAATTAAAATTTATATTTAGATAAAACTACCAAGTTTTCAATTATTGGTTCTTGCTGTGCAAGACTGAACGCTTATTCTGTTTGGATTTTTTTTCCCATATGTGTCACAATCAAAGGATGCTGCAAGTGATAGTTGTAAAACTTCATCATTTTTGATGAACACATTGAATTTAACAAGTTTATTCTTTTGACATGTGTGTAGAGTCACCAAACTGAACTATGGCACTACCTAGTTGTCTTTCCAGTTTTAGATTTCTACCAACATTAATGCTAAGAGTAAGCTTCATATGTAAAGCAACAAAACAGCCATTTTTATTGCTGCTTTTAAGTCTCAAAGGAACTGTGATTAATTCTTAAACCAACTAAACAAAGCCCAGAGTTACAGAGAACAGTTTTATATAATCCATTAAGGATCAGATTGCTGCTTCTGCTTCAAGCATAAGAGAGAACTTGAGTTCTAAATAAAACAAGCAGTGGTGGTTCTCTGCAAGCAGCTTCAGGTCCTGTTTATGTTTGCTAAGACCTAAAACTGACCAAAGCTTGAGCTTTCTGACTCAAGAAGTACAAGAGGCCTTCAATTTCCAGTTAGTAGGCTTGAGAGCTTTGGTGGAAGGGAGGTGAATGAGTTAAAGTGAACAGATTGTGTCAAGTTTACTTCCTTGAGAAACAACTATTGTGAGCAGAGGGGGAAATACCCTCCAACACAGAATATCTGTGTCTTCCTTAAAGTCTGTTTCTGGTAAAATGCCACAGATACAAGGTGCCTGACAAATACTTCTGAGTTTGAAAATTATTTCTATTATATGGGTTGCTCTTCACAGGAATAAATGGGCAAACAAACAGCACAAGGAGATACCTTGCACTCACTGGCATAAGTTGCCTGTGCTCAAGTAGTCCTCCTGATTAACAGAGTAGCCCTGTGGCTGAAAGCACTTGGAGGGATCTAGGCTCGGCTGGCAGGGTTTGACATCAAAGTTCTGCTTTTGGTTTTCCAAAGGGTTTCCAAACAGGTTTTTCCCTGTTGGTCAAAACTGTGGAACAGTTTTGTATCCGTTTACATCTGGCTGTACTCTGACTCACAGGGTGTCTCCTAAACACACCTAAATGACCTGAAGTCCCACCGATCTTCTTTCAGCAGCGGCACTTCAAGGACCAATGTCCTCTGTCACCTTTTCACTTGTCTCCCACTTACCTATAAACCCAGATCAGCTTTACCTTTGTGTCTGTGTCCCGCACTGTGCAGAACACCGTGAGCAGGCCGGCTGGCCCAGGAGCGCTTCACCATTGCCAGCGGAGGGAGGCTCGATCCTCGGCTTGCGGCGGCTCCGCACCGCGGGTCACCGCGGTTTTATTTATTTTCTACTCCGTTTTCAGCTTCTACACCGCGGCACTGCCGGAGCGCTTTTACGTAACGCCTCCGCTAGCTTTATATAACTCGCTCGGATGGAAACAGTTAGGTACGCGCGTCTCCCCCGCCCATCCTGCTCCCTGTATCCAGCAGAACACCCTTCCTCCTCCTCTGGCCGCCTGGTTCAAGCCTCTCTTTTACTGCGGACGATGAGCAACCATTGAGTCTCCGGCACATTGTCCCGTCCCGCTCCGCTCCATCCCGGCGCCCCCATCCCCTCCCTCCCTCCCTCACGAACCGGCGGCTCCGCTGCCATGCGCTGTGCGGCAGCGCCCCCTGCCGGCTGGAGGGAGCTGTGCCCCTACCCGTGCCCGCGCCCCCCCGCTCGGCCAATCAGCGTCCGCCTACCCCCGCGCTCGGCCAATCAGCGCCCGCCTCCCCCCGCGCTCGGCCAATCAGCGCCCGGCTCTCCCCTCAAAACGCCCCCACCCGCGCGGGCCCACAGCGCTCCCGGGAAGGGCGAGCGGGGCTCGGCGGCTGCTGGAGCGGCCGTGGCTCTCTCCTTGCACCGGTGGCCCTCTCTTTGCCCCGCTGCCTGCGGTGTTGAGCCTCCCGGGAAGGGGCTGCAGGTGGACGAGAGCAGCGCCCAGTGAAGCTGTTAGCGCGCTTTCCCCTGTGTGTTTCCTAGTATAACTTGCCAGGTGTTTTTTTTTTTCTAAAGGTCGTGCTCCCCAAACTTCTCTAGATTGCCCTGTCTTCTTCAGAAGTGCTCGTTTGTATACGAGCTGGCCCCATCTTTGTTATGCTCTATATGTATTTTGTCCGCTCTCTGAGAAAATGATGGGCTTTAATTTTTGTTTTGTTTTGTTTTTTTTGGTTTTTTTTTGTTTTGTTTTTTCTCCCCCCTTTCCTTATAAGTTCCTTTGCAGAGAACGATGGCTGATGAGGGGAAAAACTATGTTTCCACGGACGTGTGTGATGTGTTGGAATCGGTTTCTTTTCTGAATATAGAGGGTAAACCTTCCCCCTTGGAGTCAACAGTGCTGCCTAATACAGAGGAGCAGCAGGTGTGGATTGGTTTTACAACGTGTCTTCTAGTGATGATGTTTTTTGTTTTTTGTTTTTTTGTTGTTTTTTTTTTTGTTGTTTTTTTTTTTTAAGCTTTTACAAATTTTTCTTTGATAAGAGCTGCTGTATTCTCTGCCCCAAGATCTGTTTGATTTTTCTGCTTATTTCTTATTGCTTGCATACAGGTCATAGCCTGCACCAAATGCAGATACATGGTCAATGCTATGCTAAACTTTGGGAAAAAAAAAAAAAAGTAAAGGACTTCAGCAATTGCAATTTTAATGTATGGGGACTGTACTTTTTTTTTAAATAAGCTTGAAAAATATATGCATCCTTGATGTGAAAGCTCATTAGGTGCTTGGAAATAAAAAAATATAATGCTCTGCTGTGCTCGAGAAGAAGATACAAAACCCAGCTATGCATTTTTAGAGGGATACATTTCCTGGGTGACTTTTCCTCAGGTGACTTCACTTTATTTGTCACCTGAGGAAAAGTCTGATTAGTACTGGTCATGACAATGCTGTGGAGAACTCTGGTAGATCCATCTGCCAAATGAAACATTGCCAAAGTAAAGACTGAAGCTCCTGGAGAAAGGAAGGAGTGCTGGGATCCCTCTGAAATGCTCCCTGCTAATATTGCTTTTCCTGGATGGGGAGACTGTTCAATAATGGTTGGGGGATGGAAAAGGCCACCTGAGCAACTGAGAATGGCTGCCTGGTTGTTACTGGGAGGAAGAGGAGGGTCTGGTGCCTGGGTGGTGGTAAGGGAATGCTCTCTTGAGGCTGAATGTGTCAGTCAGTGCAAACTGAACAAAATGCAGAACTATATAGCAGCTGTTAGAATAACACAGCTTGAATTCAGTACAGCAGGAGACCAGAAGGTGGAAGCACTGCAGTTTGTGCCTCTGATAGTGTGCTCTTAAAATCAAAACACTGGCTTTGTCATGAAAGACTGCTAAAGGGAGGGGAGTGGGAGGACACACACACACACAAAAAAAAAAGGGTTACTTAAGGACAGTCGAAGGTAAAGAAGCAAATAAAAGCTTAGAGTCGGAACCTGACATGAAAGGAAAATGTGAGACATTAATGTAAAATAGGAAACACTGTATCAGATATGTATGCTGATATGATTTGGGGCTGTTCTGTTTTAAAAGTGGCAATTACAACTGTGTTTCTTCTTTTTAATGAATAGGTGTATGAGCCTTTGAAAGTCTTCTTGAGAGTGAGGCCCTTTTCTATGGCAGAGCTTGAAAGCCATGAATCCCAGGTTCGTTGTAGAGCGAAGAAATAACATTTTTCTTCTCCCCTGAACAACATATAGTATTGTAAGGCAGAAATTTCTTTTACATAAGCCATGTATTGCCTCCACATGGAATTATTTGCCACTTGGACAGATGCAAGATATTTTTTTCTACCCCTGTGACTTTTAATAATTTATATGGTATGGACATGCATACCTGTAGCTCTTCAAAATTCCCCTGGGCATGTTATTTAAAAATTGGAGTCAACTCTCAAGATACAAAGGAATTCCATGGAAGAGATTGTGCAATTCTAGGCATAATTGGAGTATCTGACCCTTTAGTTTCTTTGAAATGCTTGATTAATTTCCTACCCTATCCTGGTGAGTTTCTGCTCTAAAATGTTCTGTACACTGTCAGATTCAGATGCTTTGGCATTTTATACACACACACATGTAGAAATGTTTATAAGTGCTCTCCTTCCCCTCATTGTGATCTCTGATGCAAAGAATCTCCTTTAGCTGTCTTTGGAGGACAAGGTCTCTGTATTATATCTCTCAGCCCTTGTCTTTGCAGGCTCTCTGATCAAAGAGAGGTCAATCTGAAGAGCTCTGAGAAGGATTTAATATTAGTTCTTATTTGCTTCTTGCAAATTGCTTTTAAAATATGTTTTCTTGCTTTAATCTACCAGAGTTGGAGCCTTTGTATTGTTTTCACTTGGATAATTCTTTCCCCCCTCTCAGCTTCCCTTTGCCTTTGCTTAGTCAGCTCTCCTTGAATGGTGTGTACTTTCACAGTGCTTCCAGTTTGGTAAATTCCACAGTCTGAGCTGGCTCCAATGTAAAGTGATTTGCAAAATCAAATTGTTTCATGAGTTGTTTAGCACATTCCTCTTTTGAGTGAGGCATTTCTTAAAAGCAGGGAGGAAAAAAGTGAACATTGAAGTTTGCACTAATTTTTTTGTTTTCTTGTAGCTCAGGCTGAAGTAATTGAACTTCCAACCTGTATAATCTGTTTTGCTTTGGTTAAGCATTTTTTCTCAGAGTCCAAAAACAGAATGATTGAAAGATCTTCAACATTTTCAGTGTTTTCTACTTTCTTCACTATCACCTGAATCAAAGATGAAAATGCTTGGTAACAAATAGAAGAAACCCATGCAAAACAGTTGAGTAAACCTCACTTCCAAATCATTAAATCAAACAGATCAATTTAATTTTTAGGTCTTTTATTCCTCCCTGCCATGCATTATTTTCGGGAAAGTACCTTTGTTCCAAATACATGGCACAAAAAAAGGAAAAAGTAGAACCCAAGACCTATTTCTTAGAATTATAGGCTGATGCTTTAAACAAAGATAATCAGCAGGTTAACTGATCAGTTGATGCTTATAGAGATAATGATTTATGGGAGTAAATCTTGAGAGTTCTGGGTGAAATTCTGTACTCCTGCCAGAAATTCTCCGAAGTCACCTGTGGGAAAGCAGGAAGTTGTGTTTTTTGGCTATAAATGTTGTGTACAGTGCCAGAAATGGAGTAGCTTCTGCCAACTTACCTGCAGGGTTAGCTGGGGGAGACAAGTGGAGTGAATTGTTACCAGCTGGCTTCCATCTCTGCAGATCTGATTACTTTGGACCTCTAATCTCTGGCTTCTATGGGGTTGGTGGCAACTGATGGCACATGCTGCAGACCCTGGATTATTCTGTAGCTGTCCAGGGTTTAGTGCATCAATATGACCTTCATTCCTGTCCCTGGTGATGTGGAAGAAATGTTCAAGACTGTATAGGTTCATACCTGGCACAGTGAGTAGGCGCTTGGTCTAAATTCAGAAAGCAGCTCCTTAGAGCTTCTCAGAATCACAGAATAAACTGAGTTGGAAGGATCATCAAAGTCCAACTCCCTGCCCTGCCCAGACAGCCCCAGGAGTCACACCATGTGCCTAAGAGCACTGTCCGAATGCTTCTGGAGCTCTGTCAGGCTTGGGGCTGTGACCACTTCCCTGGGGAGCCTGTTCCAGAGCCCAACCCTCTGGGTGAAGAATTTTTTCTAATTTCCAAGCTAAACCTCCCTGACACAACTTCAGGCCATTCCTTCATGTCTTGTCACTGGTCACCAAGAGGTCAGTGCCTGCCCATTCTTGTTTCCTCATGAATGAGTTGTAGGCTGCTATGAGGTCTGAACCAGTTAATTACTGGCATAGAGCTTCTATATCAGTTAATAATCAGACTTGTTAATTGAGGCTCCTAGGATCAGCAGTACTTCCTATGTACATAGCATACATGGATTTTTTGTCTTAGAAGTTCTGTCCAGTCTCTGAACATAAATATCTGATTAAGTTACAATCAGATGATGCATCAAGACATTAAGGTATACTGGGAGTTCACTTTGTATCTTTGGTAGCCAGTCTGGTGTAAAATAAATTTTCCTTTAACACTGCATCCTACATTTATCTAGCCAGGGATTATTTGGTAATTGAGAAATAGCAATCAAATTACTTGAAACTAATTCAGTTTCTTTCATTACTGGTAACACTATTTGTCAATCAAAGGACAATGTTTCAGACTTAATTTGGTAATTCTGCTCTTAATCTGTTTCACACTGAAAATGACTGATGTGGAAAAACAGTAGATTTCTATGTAATTTTGTTTTCATAGTGATTGTGCAAGCTGCAATCATGAAATAGAAGGGTTTAGAAAGTGTTCCCAAGGAAAAGTTGCTGGAAGGAATGCTAGTAAAAGTTTTTACCTCTTAGAAACCCCTGGAGGATTGCCTTGACTTTATCTATACTCTGGCATTCATGTGCAGTGAATATCTCTGTAGTGACATGCCTTGAGATGATATGTGTAAATTGTGGGACTTTTTTCAGCTGTGGTAAATGGGTGAAGACACTAGGCTTTTGGGGGGCTGTTGGAGGGGGTGTTCATTTTTTGTTTTGTTCAGATACCTTTCTCCCCGAATAATTTTATATTGTGTTTTGATTTACCTTGTCTTGTTTTTTAAGGGTTGTGTAACTATTAAAGATGCCCAGACAGTAATTCTTAGTGCACCCAAAGAGTCTTCTGCAATGAAAAACAGTGAGAGAGGGATTGGTCATGCTATGCACCGCTTCACCTTTTCTCAAGTAGGTAAAATTATTTCAAATTTTTTGTTTTGTTTTTTTTCACTGTAATAAAAACTGAATCTTGTATTTTGTCATGCAATGTGATTTTTCTTCTTTTAATTACATGTGGTGGTACTTGCCTTTTTTTAAAACAAAGACTGCTTATTAATTACTGATAAGCTGTCAGGAAAGCTGTATTACAATGGAGGTGTCTCTTAGATGAGACAAGGAAGCTTCTTTCCCAGGTCTGTGGTTTTCTTTGGTTAGATGCTACAGAAACTTATTGTAGGCACAAACTTACTGTGATTCTGCTGTTGCTGCAGATGATTTTATCTTGGAACCTTATGTTTGTAGGAATTTAGTAACTTCCTTCCTTTTGAAAGAATAGAAGCTTAACTGCTTAAACCTTCTATACTGAAAGTGAATTTCTTAACTTTGCCTACTGCAAGAGGTTCTGTTCTTACACTATCAAAAGATAAATAATTCCAGAGATTGAGTTATTTAGACCATTGTAATGCTGATTTTTCTTGTCAGTTGTGGGTGACTGGTGAAGAGTGAGGAGGGAGTTTTATATCACAGGCAGAGCTCTTGAAAGTATCCACAGCATGTACTCAATAGCATTCTGAGCAGTTTATTTTAGGAGTAGGAAAATATTAAAAAATGACTGTAAGCCAGAGTGCCTCTCAGAATTAAGCAGGCATCCTGTGAGAACCCAACAGAATCTGAAGGGCTTCAGGCAAGACAGGAAATTAAGCTGATGTCTCCTACCCAGCTTACTCTGAAAAATTAATAATTTCTTATCAGTACTTAATATTTTGGCTTATTCAACTTTTGTGCCATTTGTCACTCCTTGTTTCTTTCTTTCTTCCCCTTATCCTAGGTCTTTGGACCGGAAACTACTCAGAGTGAATTTTTTGAAGGCTCAACAAAAGATATTGTAAGAGCATATATTAGTGGAGTGAATGGACTGGTATTTACTTATGGAGTTACAAATGCAGGCAAGACATTCACTATCCAAGGTATAAAATATTTACATGTATAAAAATCAAGTCAAATCCAATGACAAGTTTACACAAATATCTACACTTAATTTTTAATTTTTTTAAGGGACTTCAAAAGATCTTGGTATTTTACCTCGCTCACTTGATGTGATTTTTAACCACATAAGAGGAAGACATTACCTGAAGATGAACTTCAAACCATATTTGAGCAATGATGTTAAGAAACTAGAAGATGAACAAGTTAAGCAAGAAGAAGCCTTAAAAACTGCTATTCTTGCATCACTGAAAGAGGTCAGTGACCAAATGCTTCTCAAAACTGTTCTGTAAGTCAGGAAGTTTTAAAAGGCTTTATTCCACTATTGATTCTTTATATATATAAAAATCTACAGTATGTATTCTTGGTGAACCTTGGAATAATAAGATAATTGGCTGGTTTTGGAGCTTGGGGTAAACTGGAAGAACTTTCTGCAGCACACAGTTCAAACAAAAAGCCAGAACAAAGCCAAATCTCAATTTCTAGAGAGAAGTCTCCTCTTTAGAGGAGCAGTTCTGACACTGTTATGTCAGTAGCCTTTGAAAAGTCTGAGAGCTACATGATCTATGTGAAACCTGGTTCTTGTTAACTGGTTCTTCTTGTGGTTCAGGTTCCCAGGCTGGACCTTGGTGCAGTCATTCAAATGCTTGCACTAGATCAGGAGAGATGATGGCACTCTCTTAGCAGAGACAGGGAGAGTCCCTTTTGGTGGAAGAGAGTCTAAAGGCAGATTAAAAAGTTTATAAACCTGTGTTTATATAACTTCAAAAATAAACTTTGATTCAGTAAGTGAAGTGAGATTCCACAAAATGAATGTCCTGAAAGGATTCCTGTCTGCCTTAGGGGATCCTATGTGACTAAGGCTGGGCTCTGAAGACTGTAGGTAGAATAGAGAAGTCTTTACTGTGGCAGTCTCCTGCTCTTGTTATCTAGTAATTTCTGTTTCTGAGGTGAGAAACTGTCTCACCAGAAAATGGGCATCCATGTATTTGGGACTATTTTATACTTTTAAGTCCAGATGCAGTTTGCTGTCAGATTGCTTTTGTTCAGAACACTTTCCTCTGAACTGTGATTCTGTGCATCTAATCTCAGAATGCATTAGGCTCAGCTGGTTATCATTCAAAGCAACTCTAAATTCTGGGATATATAGAAATTATGACTGAGTTTTCTTTTTTCTGTGGTCTTTAATACTAACCTTGTTTAAGTATTCCAGTTAACCCTGAAAAAATTGACTCAAATTCATATGTAAAGTTCCACTCTAAATTCTGTTGCTTAATTTAAACCCTGCAACCCCAAACTTTGTTTGGTCTGAGCCTGGTTAACTCTTGAGGAAATTCTCAGATGAAAAATTGGAAAGATTTGAAAGATTCCGTATTTATTTTGAAAGTGTCTCTGAGTATGTGTATGCACATGTGCATAGAGAATGAGGGGGTCAAAGAAAAGTTGAGATGGTTAGGAAGATAGTAAGTAAATACCTTTAAAAATGTTATGGAAGCCACTGCCTTGAAAAGAGGAACAAGCAGGAACCCAGGGTCTGGAACAAAAGGTCAATATCTTATTTTGAAAATAACTCTATAAAAATATTTCTTTCTGTTAAACCACACCCTGATTTACTTATAGTTTGTAACTGAATGTTGCAGTAGGTGATCTAGATGCTGATGCACTGCAGTGAAAAGAGAACAATGCTCCACCTCCAGGAAGGGCAGGTAAAAATGCATCAGGAAACCATTACATGACAGGACCTTGTTTGTGTGTTACAATGCTTCCATAGAGATAATCATTGATCCTCAGTTCTGAAGCTGTGCTTCTTGATAGCTTGTGAATGAATGGCATCACTGTTTGGATGCTCTCTCAAGCTGTAATCTGAGAGCAGATACGATTTGGTGGGCTTGGCTTTGTTTTTTTTTCTGTAGGCTCGTTTCCCAGGCTCAGTTTACATGTCATACAGAAAGAGCTTGCTGTTCCTTTCATTCTCCTGGTTTTAACTGCTCTGAGTTACTGCAGCACTTTGTCCTACTCTTTATATTCTGTATGCAGCTCTGCTTCAACAACTCTTTCTTAGCATGGTTCATGCCCTCTATTTTCTTCCCTTTCCTGATTCTCTTCGTGGAATTAAATACTGATTTTTACTGGATTAAAAGGTGCTCTATGTGCATTCCTATTCCCACCTGTTCTTGTATTTTCTCTTGAGTGTCAGCTTCTGTTGTTGGCAAACGTCAGTTCCTGTTCCCACTTGTTTTCAGGCAGTCATCTGAACACTCTTTTCTATATTTCATTTGAAGAGCAGTGTAGCAACAGATAATTCAGTTTTCTCAGAATACCTTTACAAAAACTTATGTACAAGTAATGTGGTACTGGGTTTTCTAAATTCCACTGCATTTTTGACATGCATGGATGAGATACCGTATGTGTCAGTCTCATATCCTGCTTGGCACTTCACAAACAATGAATAGGATCTGTGTTTCTCTAGTATTTGAAGTCTAGCCAAAACACAATCATATAGACAGTGCAGCTTTTGCAAAATGGTCACTTGTATGATTTGTTGTAATTCTATTCTATGCTATTTATCTTTAAAATGGAAGATCTCAGAATATGGCTTTGTGCCTCTCTGTTTGTAAGAATTCTGGTTTGGATATACAAGTGGGTAACATTGGCATCAGCAATCAATCCATGATCAAGTTAATGCTGCATTTGAGTAGCTCAAACACTAAGGTTTGCTTCTCTGGGTCTGTTTCCTTCTACTGTAGGATGACTCTCAGGAAAGAGAAATCAGGGTGAATGTCCTGATTTACAGGGGCCTATAAAATATGCAGTGTAGAGGTAGTATGTAAAGATGCTGGACTCTAGTGGGAGTTACCTCTGGAAAAACTAATGTAATGAAGTAGTAACTTAAAGGCTATTCTTTGGTGGATCTTGGCAAGTTTAAAACAATTCTCTTGGTGTAAAGAAATTCAGCAAATGTCTGTATTTAAAGAAGCTATGCCATTGTTTATTTTTCACAGCCTTTTAGTTCTTATCTGAATTAAAGCAACACAGTGTTGGTTTGTCATAACTTAAGTCCTGCCACTCTGGCAGGTAGTCCTGGAGGAAACTTCTCCAGTTCTTTTGGATGACTGAAGCACTGTTCAGATTTAGTCAGTAGCTCATAAAAGCATTCTGGGCTGTTGTAGGCTGACAGAATCCTTTTTTCCCCTAGGACTCTGAAGTTAAGTCTCCACTGTTAGCAGCAACTGACCACCAAAACTGGTTGCTAGGAGTAGCAGCAAGCAATAATTCTTGTGATAGAAGGAGCATTTATTGATTATAATTCAGTGTTGTCAAAAGCATTTCACTTTCAGCAAGGGTGGCCTAACACTTAATATTACTTCAGTATTTAAATCTTAAGTACTGCAATTGCTGTGTTTTTAACTCCTGCTTTTCTCATCATCTGTTCATGTGGATTTAATAGTCTCTTATTTTCTCAAGGAGACAGAAAGCATCTCAAATACTGCAACAAATTTCTGTGAAGTGAAGTTGGATTCTTCTTACTGCGCTTCCGACAGTCACCCTTCTTACTCCCTAGGTAAAGTGGAAAACTGTTTTGTGGGGGAAAAACATAATATGAATTAAGAAATATTAGTGGGCAACTACCAGTGGATACTAAAAAATCCCTATACTACACTGCAAAGTAATCTTGACCAAATTTTTGTCTCTTTCATCTGGAGAAAGGGTAACTATATAAGAATATTTTGGTAGTTTCACTCCTTTTGGGGAGAAGATGGGGGACTTAGTTTTGCAAATATAATGTATAAACTGCTGGAAGTCTGTGATACAGCAAGACCATCAGCTTAGAACTTGGGCATATTCTTGTAACAGATGACTGCTGAGAAGTTTGAACATTTTTGGATAAAGCTGAAGTTATCTGTGTGTATCTAACTGTACAACATAGATGTATCTAAGCCTTCTCCTTTTAGCAGATTCTATAGGTCCTTTTAAAAGATTCTATATACTGATTTAAAATCTGTCAATGGGATGATCTTTGAACTCTTCCTCTCTTTTGGGTTTGCAGAGAACTTTGTTCCACTTGACATTCATAGGACTAATATGTACCAAAGAACACAAGCATCTGTGTGGATTTCCTTTTGTGAAATTTATAATGAATATGTGTATGACCTATTAAATATTTTATCTGCATCAAAAACTCAAAGGCGCAGAGTTTTAAGAATTTGTGAGGATCAAGGAGGAAATTGTTACATTAAAGGTAAATTATTTCATGACCTAGGCAATTTCACAGAATTTCTCTGATGATCAGAAATGTATGTGAAAGATCTCTTTTTGCAGATTTAAAGTGGATTAATGTTCAGAGCACTGAAGAAGCCTGCAGACTACTAAAAATAGGAAACAAGAACCGAAGCTTTGCCTGTACTAGAATGAATGAGCAATCAAGTCGAAGGTTTGTTCCTCTAATTATAAGCATACCCTGTCCCTTTTTAGGGGAAGGGAGGGGACTTTAGAATATGTGTGAAATGAACCACTCTTCAACAGCAGTTTAATACTTCCCTTGATTATTCTGGTTTTTTTTATTAAATTCTCTCTGGAAGAAAACTAGGAGAGACTTTGACTAATAGTAGCTGGACCCAAGTTACTATTCATGTCTTTGGACAATCAAAAAAGATCAAATCACATTCTTTTTTGAGTGCCATGCAAATGCTTGAGTCTTGGCAAGTGCTAGTGGTGCTGAGTGAGACTGGCTGTGTGAGGATGTTGAAGGAAAAGCTGGTTAATTTTTCATAACTGACATATAATTCTTGAAACCTGGAGCCTGTCACTAGGGGCTATAGGAATGAGGAAGACATGTTATCTTGCAGTGCTGCTAGATTTTTCTAAATGCTTTTAGATTGCTGTGTTCAAGCTGAGCTTACTTTGTATCTTAAGAATTAAACCCCTAGCTTTTTACCCAGCTCTAGACAGGGATCAGAGAGAATCTGGCTCTTGATGGAGTGAGAGGAAACAGAAGGCTGTGTCATTTCTATTGAAAGTGCCTCCTTTCTTGATTTTAATGACCTCTTAATAATTTGTCCTGTAAGCGTGGAAGTGCTGTGTTTTTATTTTTAGCTAATACAATCATAGTGTTACTAAGTCTTGGTTTTTTTTTTCTTCAAAAAGCAAGAGTTATGTTGCTCTGTATTAGCTAAAGACAACTGCTGTTAAATTTCATGCTCTTCTTACAGACTTCTATGCCTAGAATGCCCACTGCTTAAGGCATATATTAAAGAAGTTTGTGTGCTGTGCTTCTTGATAAATCAGAAAAACTGGGCATTTCTGGACTTTTCTCTTTGGTTTCAGACAGCATGTCCACTGCCTGTGTAGTTTGTTGTCTAAACCAGAGATACTGATTTTCAAGTGTTACAAATTCAACCTTTTTGGAAAACAGAATTATTTCAAAACCAAACAAGTAAGTGTGAGTGTTGAAGTAGGCAAAATTACAGGACTGTAGAACTTGAACTTATTCCCTTCTCCCCACCATTTTTTTCTAAGTTAGTCCTTCAGATTTGCTGACTTTAGGTACTGCCTAAGGTTTTCTATATGCAGTGGCCACATGACTACTCACTCGTCTTTTGATCCATAGACTTTAGTGAAGTGGCTTGGTTTTTTTTCTCCAAGACCGTTTGTAGGCTTCACAAGCTATTTTCCCTTTTTCTGTGTGGAAAAAAAAGTCATAAAAAACAGTATTTATTGCTGCTTTTTGCTATTGAATGAATGCATTGCAAAAGTAACTAATGTATTAAGGTAACTAGTGAATTAATTCTTGTCCTTTCTTCAGCACTGAGCTTTCTGTAGCGTACAAATTTTTGCTTTACTTCAGGGACTGCTTAATTTTCATAGCTGATTATTAAAAAGAACTTCTTTCCATTCCAGTCACAGTATATTTTCCATCAGACTGCTCAAGCTAACTGATGAGCATCAGCCACGTGTTCTTGGAGTATCAGAGTAAGTGAATGCTTTGTGTGATTACCAAGAACGTAAATATTTTTGAAAAATTAATAAGGTGTAAGCATGCCAAACTGGTGAACTTTCTAATAATAAACAAATTTTCTGAGAGTTGAGCAGGAAATCAACTCCACTGAGTACATAAACTGACTGGAAGCTCAGCAGGGACAGGAACAGAAGTGTTTCCCTGTCTCTAGGTTTTTGCTGGAGCAACTCTGTCAGTAGTGTGTAAATTGAGGAAAATGTGTGTTGTCTCACATAATGGGGAGGTGGTGGCAGAGTAAGACTATGCAGCACCAGACTATATGTCCTGGTAAGCAGAATTCAAGTGTCTGGGTGGTAGAGGGTGATCTCTGCAGCTGGAGGGCAGCAGTTGATGCTGAGGGCTCAAGGTGCAAGCTATACCAGTCTGTCTTTCTACTCTGGGACCAGATTAGATTTTATGGGTTGAATGTTTGTGACAACACATTTGCTATGCTCCTAGAAAGCAAATTAAAATCTATAATCCCTAAAGAATGCTGGTGACATGGTCTCAGACTGCTCCATGGTCCAATGGTAGAGGAAGAGGGAATCATCAAATGATTTGGTTAAAAACTGTTCTCCATTAATATAAAATGCTAATGCAATAAAGTCCTTACAATTAAGTCTCTGCTCTTTTATGGTTTAGAGGAAGCAGCCTAATCTTCTGGCCTGAAGCCATACAGATAGCTATTTTGGGATGGTGTCTTTTTTTCCTTCTGATTAATTTAGCTTGATACAGAAAAATGAAGACAGCCTGTAACAGAATGTTTTAGTTCAGTCCTAGCTCCTACTGATTTCTCTCATCTCTGAGTAGAGATGGTAATAAATATACCTCACTGTGAGATAACACCTTTAAATGTCAGCTGTTACAGTGATAAATGCTCTTAAGAAAAGAACTTGAGAAAATGACTGCATCTGTATAGTTTTGCTGTTCTGTCTTAGTGCATCCCCCTGGCAAAGCTTGCAGCAGCTATTAGGTGAATGACAGTGTTTGTATGTTGCTTATGGAAGAAAAAAGATTTTCATCTTGTGCTGGAAAGGATAAAGAACATAAGGCTTTCATACATTTGAAATACATGCCTGAATAATTTTTATAAGACTTATTCAGCTGTATGAAAGGTTATGGTCTTATGAATTATTTTATTTAAATAAATATATGTATAAGTGAGTAATGGTTTTGTCACAAATTATCCAACTTCCAGAGCTTCCTGTATTTCAACAGCCTTCCTAATATAAAGTTAAATTTATTGAATTCCTTGATTATCTAATGTGATTTTCTTACTGTCCCTCATGGCACAATAGGTTACAATTCAGTGGTCTGAATTTAGTGGCACATAATTGCTGTAGCCAAGAAAAGAGCTCTGAGATAAGCTGGGAAGGACTTCATGTGTATGTTCTGGATAACTCTTTCATGCAGGTTGTCTTTCTGTGACTTGGCTGGTTCAGAGAGGTGTAATAAAACACATGTCTTTGGAGACAGACTGAAAGAAGCAGGAAATATTAATAATTCTCTTCACATCCTTGGAAAGTGCATTGCAGCATTGAAGCAAAATCAAAACCCAAAGTAAGTGACAAGTTATTTACATGCTAAGTTTTAGGTGGAAACACTAAGTATCCCCTTTATGTTTCTGCAAGCAGCTTGCGCAGAGAAAAATGGAAATCTACAAAATCTTGTAAGTCTTCTTTATTATGTCACTGAAATGCCTGCAAAGAATATTTTCTCCATAACTGGTGTTTGTGGAGAGCAAAAAAAGACAATTTGCAGCAAACTACCACAATTTTTTTAGTGTAGGTATATGAATAATACACTTCCTGTGCAAATCTCCAGTTTTGTCTTCTTCCCTTCCACCTGCAAATTATACAGGTAGATTCATCAGGCAGCTGGTAGATAACCTGTACTTAGCTTTTGGCTTGTTGCACTCTCTGCTTTGGAACACTAGGGAACTGTGATGCAGACACTCTGCTGCTTTTACTTTTAAATATTTCAGTTTGTTTAGGAAAGACCTTGCTCTTTGATGTAAAATAACAGGCTTAAATATGAGCATCCTATTGGCTCCCTTTCCTAAAGGAGAGAAACAAAATTGAGGCAAGCTACAATAGTCCACAATTTTAAAATTTTTATTTCATAATTTTTTTTTTCCCTTCCTGAGGATGAAGCCAAGCTATATTCCATTCAGAGAGAGTAAATTGACTCGTCTGTTTCAGCCATTTTTTTGTGGGAAAGGCAAAGCTTGTATGATTGTAAATATCAATCAGCATACTTCCACATATGATGAAACACTGCATGTAATGAAATTTTCAGCTATAGCCAGACAGGTAAGAATGTATCTACTTTCTCTGCTAGTCTGCTTTTTATTTTTTTTCTTGTTACTAGTGATTTGTGAAGTGATCAGGTTGGGTGGATTTGAGTGTGATTTGAATTCTTGATTCACAGTATTAGTTCTTCTGCATGTGGCCTTTCTCTAAAAGGCTTCTAGTAGTCTTGCCCATCTTCAAACCTATTTTATTAAGAAGTTAAGACAACTGCAGGTGTCTGGATGTTCAGTTCTACACCACTGATGTTCTGTGTAAAACATAAGGCACTTTCAGATATGACTGATTTATACCATAAATCTGAGCAAATGCAGGATTGCAATTAAAATTTTTCATTAATTGCTTAACCTGGGTGCAGTTAAACATCCATTACCACAAGATGAGTTGTTCTCAACTTCTTGGGCAGTTGGTGGTAGTAAAAGGAATATCATCTTATTTTGTAGTTTAGATGAGATCTTTTGCAACTGCATTGCTCCCATTTGGCTAAATGCAAGTAATGAATAACAAAAAAGTGTCTTGGCAAGCTTTTCCTCCATCTCCTTCAGTACCCCTGGGTGGGTCCCATCCAGTCCCATAGACTTGTGTGTGTCTGTGTGCTGTAGTAGGTCAATGAACCATTTCTTCCTGGGTTATGGGGGCCTCATTCTGCTCCCTGTCTCAATCTCCCATTAAATTCAGGACTTGGGGTTGATGTTTGACCTTAACCTGATTCAAGTTCCCTGGAGCTGCTTCTTGCAGGGAGTGGGATGCTGGGCTATGCTGTGTTTCATGGCAGAAATACTGTAATTTTTTAGTCTGGAGCCACAGATTAGTTCTGACTTGTTATTACAAATCTGTAATACCATGTCTAATATGATCTCAGAGAGGAAGATTTTTCAAATTATCTTCAGGTGTGACTTCTGTTATACTTCTCTGATATGTTGTCCTACGACATAGTTACTTAAAATCCTTGTGTAAATAGCATGAATTACTGAATCCTGGTCATGGTATTTCAGGAAGGAGCAAATATTGAAGGGATTTTCTGCTTTTCATTAACTTTGCAGGAAACTGCACCAAAACCCTTATATTTTAGGGGAAGAGAAACCACCTGTCTAGACAAGAATGCTAAGTTTGCCAGCAGATAATATTTCCATTTTCACTCTTTTTAGGGTACTTTAGTCTTATATTCGTATAAGGATTATGTTATATTGATAGATTCTTTTTTTTTTTTTTTTTTTTTTTTTTTTCTGCTAAAAGGCATGTAAGCTTTTGTTGACATTCATGTAATCATTAAATATTGTGTAAATACAACAATGCATTCATGCCATTTCTTCCTGGTATTCTGATACCTGCAATATTGACAGCACTGGTAAATCAACTCTGGATTTTTCAGGTTATCCAGACAATCCTGCCCAAAAATTTTGGTTATTTTCCACCAAAGCTAGTTGGAGGTGATGGCAAACCTATCATGCACTTTGATGCTAGCACTTCTGTAGAGGACTTTGCTGGCAGTGCTGAAACCTCTGCAGAAGAGGAAGTGGACATCACCATTCTGAGTCATGAGGTAAATACATGTCTACATAGAACTGCACCCAAGAAAGCAATTGCTATTGGTTCTAATATTGTTTTAGCAAAAGAAATGTGCTGGAAGCCACATCAAATGGGAAGTTTAAGTTTCTGTTCAGTGTCAGACTGACTAGACTTATAGTGGCTTAGTTCAGTGCAGTTGTGGAAGGATGCCCTGTGGCTTTTCTAGTTAGGTCAAGTGCTAAATTTGGAATTCAACTGATTGCCCAACAAGAAGATCAAGGAAGCAGTACATATCTTTAAAATAACACAACTTAGTTTTTTGTGCCTTTTTTTGTTTGTTTGTTTTTTTGGAAGCAGCAGTAACAAATTAAGATGTGCATTTTAAAAACAAAGATATACAATCTAATAGCAATAAACTGTAAAAATTAGTAGGCTTTGTTGTTCTGTGCAAAATAATATTTAAATGCCAAACGAGAAGTAGATTTTTTGATAGTGAACACTGTCAAGATGAACACAGGATGAATTTGCAGTAGAAATCCATGTTTGAAAATATTTAAACTTTGGTGCAGACCCCCAGAAAACATAGGCTTGTAAAAACTACTCTCTGTGGAAGGCTGGCTGTATGAATATTTTGTTTGAGATGCATGTCAATATGAGTTTCAGTCTTGGTTTTTTGAACTGAAATATTTTAAATTTAGGAGCTTTTGAAAGCTGCAGAGGACTTAAAGGAGAAGGTAGCTGCAGAAAGGCAAAGTAAGCTCTTTCTGGAGGTGAAGATCCGTAAAGAGATGGCAGAAGCAATGTTTCAACAGCTGTTGGAAACAGAGGAAGCCTGGAGGCAAGTCATGCTGCAGTCTGCTCTGAGACTGAAGGGATTCCACATGTATAAATGATACATATGGATGTATATACAGATATGTGTATATTCAGGACATACCTATTCATCTTATTTAGAGAAGATAGGGCAGTTTCAAAACCTCTAAAGGAGAGAGAAGGAGCATTAAACTTGTACAGATCAGCATCTTCCCATTTACAATAAAAAAGTAATGCTGCTTTCTGTTGAACTTTCCTCAGTTTAATTTGTAATTACAGGAGTTGTCCTGGCTTATTATTACTACTTAAGATCTTTGAGGGCACTAGCAGATGTGGAAGATTGTTACAGGTACCCCACTGAGAGTTATGATTCTTCTAAAACATTCACTCTGTCATGTTAATATGCATGCATGTGCTTAAGGTAGTTTGAACTGTCTCTCTTCTGAGCTCCTCTGCATGACTCATGAACCATTGTTAGTTTCTCATCTTAAAAATTGCTGTGGCTCCCTGCACTGATATTAATTTAGGATTTTTTTTTTCAAGTCCAGATTCCTCAGGTTGAGTTCACTTCCTCTTAACTTCTTTAATTCAGTTGCCTGCTCTTTGAATCATTAACAAAAGTTAACACTAGGTTGCCAGCTGAGCACATTATGGTTTAGCCCCTGCACTAGCTTTAAAATTGTTTGGCTGCCTTTAGCCAAACACATGAATTAGCATTGATGCTTTTTCTCTATTGATGTTCTGCATCACTGATGGGGCATGTTTGACAGTAATGGAGTACTGTGTAATACATTGAAATAATAGGTGGAGAGAGACTTCTCACAAGAGTATGTAATGACAGGGCAAGGGGGAGTGGACTCAAACTGAGAGTTGGTTTAGATTGGTGGTTATGGAAAAGTTCTTTAGTGTGAGTGTGAAGGGGCATTGGAAAATGAGGTTGCCCAGAGAAGTTGTGGATACCCCATCCCTGGAAGTGCTTAAAGGATGTGTTGGAAATATCTAGTGAAAAGTATCCCCTCCTCACGACAGGGAGTTAGAATTAGATGATCTTTAAGGTCCCTCCCAACCCAGGCCATTTTATGATTCTATGAAAATGAATTTGGTGTTTATCCTAAGTGGGGGAAAAAAAGGAAAACCAACAAAAACCCAAAGTGAAGATGCCACCAGGATATATGCTTCAAATATAACATTTAAATGGCTGTGGTCAATTGTATGGTGTATTTTGTTTGGTTTTTTTTTACTGTTGTTAAATGTGTGTTCTTCTATAGAACTTTTTTTGGTACATGCCAAGTAGAAGTTACACTTTGTGCAAGTCTGTAGGATCTTTGAGGTTAAAAGGAAAAAAGTCTTTGTCTCATTATTTCTGATTAGAGAAAAAGCTAATACTCTCAGTTGAATATATGTAGTGAAATGTAATAGCTGGAATGCAAACATATCACATGTAACTACCATGTTCTCTTCAGCAACCGCTTGGAAGATATGAAGGACAGTTATGAGGAAAAGCTTGAGAGCAAATTTGAAATGTATAAAGAGGCCATTAAGAAACATGCATATATGTGTGCAATGGAACAAATTGAAGACCATTATGTTCCCATAGAAGAATTTCTAGCTGAACAAGAGAAAGTTGAGGTATGACTTGACTAATCTCTTATGTTCTAATCTCTTAACTGTAAATTTAACTTTTCTTTAACAGAATCATTCTGCGATTTTGAATGCAGCACCAAACAAGGAAAATAACTAGCAGTTCAGCCTTGCTGTTCTGTGTTCAGTGCTCACCATAAACATACACATGTGCTCTCTCTGGCACCACCTTTAGTACATGCCCAAACCTCTTTGAGGGCACAGTTCAGTTAAATCCAAGTTGTCTTTATCTTTGTGGTGCAGTGATTGGCACACCCAGGGGAATGATGTATACAGGAGTCTGGCTTTCTAGAGATCTTTGGAATCCTAGGATGGAAGAGTGATGGGGAATTTGTTACAGGATAACTATTTTAATTATAACTGATCTCTGCTCTGGAGTGGTGGAAGGACTGTGGGATAAGAAATTGATGAGAAATCAAACTTCATGCAGGAGAGAACTGAATCTTCTGACTGTATTTAAACACAGAATTTCTCAGAGTTGGCAATAGTAAGTTGCTGCTCCTTCTGCAATGCATCCAGGTTAGCCATGAGCAACTTAGTATTCTAACCTCTGCACAGGTGGTTAAGAGCATCCAGGCAGCAGATGAGCCCTGTGGATCTTGTTGTTTTCAGAAGGTTTTTAGTGGAAGAATAGAACAGCATGGTGTCCACCAGAGGAGCTTTCTCACTGCACTGGAACTGATTTGACATCCCACTCCATGGATAGGCAGGTTCCCTTCAAGACACAAGAAGTGGGTTTCTCTTGTAGATTGTAGTATAAAAATATTTCTGCTTCTACAGCTCTCCATTCAGGTGCTGACAATCAACACCATGTTATGTAGTGGCCTGTGTTTTTCCAGCTCCTTCACATTTGTCTCTTTTCTTCACTTAGACTCTGTTTCTATGTTCAGTTAAATCCTAGCTATAGACCATATTAGAGTGGTCAAAAAGTTTTAATAGTGCTCTTATGCTGACCAAGAGGCTGCATAAAGGAGGATTCAAAGAACAAGATGCTTTTGGTAGCAAGTCAGATAAGAAACTGTTGAAATCCCTGAGATGTAGAAGGGTTAGTTGACAAAGGAAAGCACAGCATGAGTGTAAGTGGGCAGCTTCAGAGAACCAGAATGAGATTAATAACTTTTCTTGATGATGCCACTTGTTTGATTTCTCACTGTGAAATTCCACCCCAGCAATCTGACAGATGCTGGAAAAGAGTTTCAGATTAAAATGTAGCTCTATGAAGTACATTCTTCCTTAGTTAGCAAGCTAACTAACAACAGTTTTTAGCACAGACACACTTAAGTTTCTTTCTGCCATATGGTTACTTTTAATGCAGCTTGGAAATCCTCAGACTTAAAGAGTTGACTCCTGACTAAAGGAACTTCCTCTTAGATTGCTTTGTGACCTGATTGTTATCCCTTACTGTGATTTCTTAACCATAACCTGTGAAATAATTTAAAGTTGCATGTGTGTGTGTGGTGTAATTGAAGGATGTGCAGAATTGCATCAGATCAAGGAGAAATGCAGACAAATTCTACCTTTTTTTTTTTTTCAGGATAGAGAGAGAAAAATACTGCAACTGGAAAGACAACTTGATGAACAATCAGGGAGGCTGTTGGCTCTGGGAAGTCTGAGCTCAGATGTTCCAACTACTGGAAATAACATGGAACAAGGTAGGAATGTAATTTGAGAATTCAAAATTCAGTTTACTTCTGGTAATGTGCATAAGCAAAAAAGTTTTTCTTTTACCTATAGATCTTATGGACAGAACAACGAAGAGAGCCACTGAAGTATTGCAGAAACAATGTGAAGAGAAGGAAGAGGTAGCTCTTGCTTAGTATTTATCTGGGGATAATGATTGTAAACTCTGTCATGGTCCAATGCTTAAAGATGTGCATTGTAGACAAAAGCATGAATATTCCTGCAAATGGGCATTGAGCTTATAAAAAAAAAGCCTTTGCTCAGTTGTGAATGACTTTTGCCAGAGACCCTTCTGGCTTTATTGTGCTCAGTAAAAACATTTGCTACTCTAACAAGTCATGGTGAATGTGGTGTGAGTTGGAAGTATGTTTAGCCTTGTGCTGGAATTTATTGACAGTATTGCTGCCATGACCTCAGAGCTTTTCCTCCTGAAATGCTTCAGGCTTCTGCACAGGGAAACAGTTAGAGAATCTGGTAATAGTTTCATTTTAGATCTAAAATCAAAATAATCCCTTAAAACACTATCACCCTAAACTTAAGTAAATGTGAATATCTCTGTTATTCAAACAAGAACTCTGTGCTCTGAATACCATATAGAGGTAGGAATTATGGAAAACATTAATTTTTAAGTATGCATTTTTATTCTATGCCTTGAGTGATCTTTTTGTAAGGATAGCTTGTTTCCCATGTTCAAAGATGGGGAGAAGGGAAGAGGTAAGTCTTGCTTCCTTCTCTAATATCAAATATGAGTAGGGATTGGAGAAATAATTCCAGCTGGTTCTAATAATCCATGTAAATGAAAAGCAAACTTAAATCCCTTTCTACTGAGAATACTCCAAAAATAACTTTTTCCTTACCAAGTTTAATGTCTCGTGCTATGGCTGTAGCATTTGTTTTCCACTCCAGTTTTTGAGATCTCCGCATAATTTTTCCCATGTCACTTTCAAATTTTGGTGAAAGTTTGGCTTTTATGCTTGTTATGAGTATACAGTTATTGATTGTTTTATGTGGCTAGGAAGTGTTAGATTGATGATATTAATTCCTGGCAATAATTCAAGTGAGAATGGTTTAAACCAGTTGATTCCATTGGTGCCTTTCTGCTGCTTTGCCTCAAAGGTGAGTGCATATGTGACTTGTCATTCACTACTTTTTTTTCTTCCCATTCAGTCATTAAACATGGGCAAAGGATGTGAGTGTTTTAGCAACTTTGTAGAAGTAAATTAACAATAACATCTATTTTTCTTCAGAATTTATTTTACCTCTTGGGGTTTAGGCTTAATCCATTAATATTCCCATCAGGAAGGTGAGGTCCCTTGTGGAAACTGTGCTCCAATTCTTTATATGAATAGTGTTAATGAGACAGAAGTGTTCTTTTAACTGCTCTTACTGAAATGGAGCAGGCTGCCCCAGATGTAGCTTAGTCTGTGCTACTGTTCATTGATTGATAGGTCTGTAAATCAAAGTAGCTTCAAAACAACAACCTTTGAATTCTCCAGCTGCATTTTGTCACCTGAAATGATGAGCTGGGACATAGGAAGTTGAGACAAGCAGACTTTCTTATTTTGATCTTGCAGTTTGCACTGTTTTAGTCATAAACAATATTAATGTAAAACATGTTTTGAACATCCATGTGTATGGGCTTTATTTGCAGCTAATAAAATCTCTGAAGTTTAAAATACAGAAGCTAAATGAAACCCTGCTAGAAGCTAATGAAGGCTACAGAAAAATGGCAGAAGAAAACAGTCAACTGAAGCACACAATCATGCTCAAGGTTAGTCAATGATTTAAAAGCAACTTTAATATGGCTTACATCTATAGTTGTACTGGATGCTTCTGCATCTTTTTACATGTAAAACCACTGTTAAATTAGCAATTTGTTTTGATGTTAGCATTTTTTTCTGTGCCTAAATACTGGATTATGAACTCAGAGCCCTTGAGTTTCACTACTTGACTCTGAATCTTGTAAGACAAAACTCATTTTTCAACTTAAGTGATAGACTCTGTCAACAGGGCAGCTCTGCTGACAAAGCCTGCTAATCTGAAGATGTCATGAATTATTGTCAAGCAAAGAAAATACTGCTTAGAACTCATCATGGGCCATGTAGCTGAGGCAGGCAAGGTGTCAGTGCACAAATGCTGCTGCAGCAAGGCCTAAGGATCTATGGCTTTAGAGCCATACTGACAGTCCTGCCAGAGGTGGCCAAACTGGATGAGAGATACAGACAGATAAATTGTTTAATGCAGAAACAGACATCTTTCCTGCAAAAGCAGGGACTTCCTAAGGTTTACAGCATCTGAGCTCAGATATCAACTAGATTCCTAAACAAAAAAATTAAACTTTTGAACTCTTGGCACTTTGAATCTGCAAATCTGCAGGTATAATAACTGCTTAGTGATGTCTTTCTTTGAACATCAGATAATTTTCTGCATGCTTTTTAGTTTAACTCTGAGACTGAAAATTATTTGACTTGAACTTTTAAATTAGAAGTAACCTTCCTATCCATTCGTAATAGGAAGGTGATTTTTGTTAATCACAGATTAGAGAGCGTGTTTAATGATCTGTATTCTGCCCATTGGAAGCATTTATTCTGTCCTGGTTGGCAGACTTATAAGAGTTTTAATTTGGCCAGTTTTGCTTTCAGAAACTACAAGGCAGGAAAGCCACCTTTATTTGGTCCCTAGGACAACTTCAATTCCTTGCATGGTGTGGCTAATTATTTTAGCATGAGCCTCTTAGTCAGACTTGGTCTCTAACTAGATTTTATGGCCCTGTAGTTTGCTGGGTTTTTAATTTGATGTAATTTAGAGGAAATGGGTAGTGAATGGCCATATGACATAGTAATAACAAGGGTGTTTATGGGTTTAATAAACTAATGTGAACCAGAAAATTAACTGCATGAGACACCATGCAGTGCTCACATCCTTAACACAGCCTTATCCTCATAGGATCAAGAAATGACCAGTCTTCAGAACTGGGCTAAACGTGTTCTTGAGCTTGAAGAAACAGTGTCTTCCCTGCAAAAGGAGCTTGGGGAACAGAAAAAGCATTTCTTTGCAGAGGAGTCAAAACAGCAGAAACCCAGGAGAGGTTTGCTGGCTAACCTGAAATCCACAGTAGCATCCACAGCTGGTACACCTCTTGGTAAAGGCTGGGGGAAGTATGAAGAGGCTTCTCCCATTTCAAGAAAAAAAGTACTGTTGCCTCATAAAGCAAAAGAATAGTATTTCATAAATCAAACTGTGCAATTACTGGGCTTCTTTATTAGTCCTAAACTGTTGGTAGCTCTTTCTCACTCCTAGATGCCATCTTCACTGTCATGTTGACTGACAGAAAAATGTTTAATACAGAACTTCTTTAATTGAATCAGGGTTGAATTTAGAGCTATAAAAGTTTGGGTCTAGACATGTACTTCTACTGTTGATATAGGGTTGTGATTTGAGAAATATATATATTTTAATTCTGGAGTAGCTGTTATCATGGTCTTCTGTACTGATAAATGTGTGGCTCATGCAAAGTGGGATGTCCCTCATCTGCTGTTCACTATGTTTTTATGTTATTTTATTTCATTGCTGGAAATCAGATGGCTTAGTTAAAATAGCATAGTTCTTCAGTTAATAATCTGGTTTTGACCTGGAGACTCCCTTCTTGGTCCCTTCTTGGGACCAAGCTAGGAAAACTGCTACAGAAGGCAATGAAATGCAATCTGATCTGGCTCCTTGCTATTTTGCAGATAACTTGTCTTTGTAGATACATTTTTTTTTTTTAAATAAAATTTGAATTTCAACTAGGAATATGTATTAAACTTTGAAAAATGTATTTAATAAAATTTTCCATTGCTAAACTCAGCTCTGAGTCTTCATTTTATAAATCAGCAAAACCAAGATAAGGAAAGATCATAAAATTAGAGTCCAAATAAAGATAGTGATTGATCTTGAGTTGAAAGAATCATATCCTTGATTATATTACTTAGCTTTTATCTAGTAGCTTAAGGATTGAAGACTGGAGCATGATAAAATTTGAAGTAGTTTTCTTACAGCCCTTTCCAGCCAGTGAAGGTGAGAGATTTTTTTAACTACTGTGGAATGCCTGTGATTGCTGGAGGCTTGCTGTGGAATCTGTGAGTAAATTGCACTGATCATTCCCTGTAATGGTGTTTCTCATAGTGGGACAGAGTTCAAAGCAGGAACCTGACCCTCCCTGGGGAGACAGCAGGTGGTGCAGCTTTCCTGTGTGACAGGAGGACAGCCCTTCTCTGCTGTGACTCCTCTTGCCACATTCTTGGGAGTTTTGGGTTGGTCTGTGATCAGGAATCACTCTGACATCTCTTGAACAAGGCTGTAGAGGTTGTACTTCAGCCATTGCTTTTCTCATGTTTTGAATTTATCTGTTAAATACAGGATTATCTGGCTTTAGTAGTTCTGAAGGCTGATAATCCCTGCAAGGTAGAATTTCTAAAATATTTTTCTACTCCCATATAAACCATTCCAGCTATTAAAAAAAATGTTGATGTAGTTATGACATACAGAATGTTGATCTCTTGAATAAAAAAGCTGTTACGTACAAATTGCTTTAGGAAAAGCAATTAAAACAGAAGTTAAAAAATCATCAGAACAGGGTAATACTGGAAAATTTCCATTATATCATTTCAAACTACCTCATGCTACACCTTGGCAGCCTGTCTAGCAACTTTATGTAACACTAACTATAACCTCCTATTTCCTGAGCAGCTGTTCTTGCTATATTCCCTCTTACTTCCCAGAGCTCTTTGGTTGGCTACAGGAAATGGTTTGAAAGGCAAAGTTACATTATCTTGAGCTGCTGTTGTGTTTTTTTTTTCTTTTTTTTTTTTTTTTTTTTTTTTTTTCTTTTTTTTTTTTTTTTTCTTCAGTCTTAAAATAAAATGAAGCCTGTAGTGAGCTACTGGCCAGTACTGAACTGTTAATGTTTTCCCAAGGGTTGCTAAAGCACAGTGTAGCTATTGCATTAAAGGCCTTTGGGAGGCTCTTCAAGCTGAGGGTTCATTCTTCTCTTTATGCCCTCCAGAACAACAAGAAACCTCAAGAAGAATGCAAAAATGGTTGGTTTGGTCCTTTTCAGTTTCTAAAAAGTGACTGAAAGCAGAATCCATTAATCTTGATAGTGGTGATAATCAGATTCCCCTGTTCCAAATGAAGCTACCACTGGATAGAACATCAGTCGTTTGTTTTATCTAAAATTACTACCATACAATTTTCTCCAGATTAAGTGTTTATTAAAATTAAAAATCACCATACAATAGAAACTATTTACATATTTAACTGATAGTCTGTTTAAACTGCGCAGTTTGACTGAAGGAAGCCACTGGAGGAGAAAAGCCATGCATACTTCTGCTGCTGAGCTTCACCTGCAGGCACACTGGAGCTTTCTCAGAAAGATTTCAAGCTTCTGCAAAGTACCATTTGCCTAAATAATTGGGCTGAAGGATGGCAAAGATGTGTACTGGGTTTCAGTTGTAAGAACCAATGTTGCTTTGAAAAAGAGGTAATCTATGCTGTGGTTACATTGCAAGTGCACTAGCTCATCTGTTTGGGTAAGTAATTTGATAGAACAATTTAATGTAAAGAGCATAGCAACTTGCATTCACTTTCAGTATTACAGATATAATTCTTAACAACAAACAACAGAATCACTGCAATATAACTTGTTCTTCTATTGCCTGTTTCCACAAATTGTTTTTGATAGTGCTAGAGCTAGTTGTAGCTTTCAGACAGATTTGAGGTTAGTTGATTAAAGCAGCAAAAATATAAGGAATATTCTTGAATAACCACCGAGGATTAAAAATGAAGATTAAAATATTTTCACTGGTAACAGCTTTAGTGACTGCAATGCAAGTATTAACTTCCTTCAAAATCCTGTGCTTTTCCATGGACTTCAGATGATGACTTTGGCCTTGTGGGAAGCTGAAGGGTGAACACAAGAGTGAGGTGTGCTGCCACATCTGCAGTCATGTGTGTTCATCTTGCACTTCTGCATCTGTGATGGTTTCACAATGCTTTGAAAATAGTTTTAAATTTAGGGTTTTACAGCAGTAAACCAGAACTTTTTTCAGTGTAAAGAACTGCACACATAACTCTTCCTCAAAGGAAACATTGACACTGTTTAGAAAGTCTTACAAGAGCTGACACTATGCCCGATACTAATGTGAAATAACAAGGATATAAAAATAATTTTTGCAATATGCTGTATTTCAAAAGAGATGATTTAAGAATGTCACCATGTCTTAAATCTGTACATTCTCCTGTGTGACTTTTTGTTTTGAAAACAGCTGTTCATGCATCCTCTCAACCCTTTTATCAAGGTCTCCTTGTAATATACTGCATGACAGATCCTAAGGTCTTGTCAAGCTGTACCAGGGCATGATTGCTTTCCTTCCTTTTCTCTCTTTACCCCAAAAAGCCTGTTTGCTTTGTGATGTTTCTACAGGTGCAAAACACAGACCTTTAAGGAGAACTTGAAGCTTTAGAGGAACTGTTTTAACCAAACAAAAGCATTATTTCTCTGCAGAATTATTCTTTCCTTCAGCATTTCAGCTTCCACACTCAGTTAAGACACCTGAATGCATGAAGTAACTGGTTTGAGCAGTCTGTTCTAAAGATAGTCAATAGAAAAAGTGTCTTAGTTCTATGGCTGTTGTTGATACTGCCCTTCTGTTGCTGTGTAGAAGTCATCAAGCACACTCTGTAGGTAATCAAAGGTGGGTCTCTCTTCTGCTTTGTCTTTCCAGCATGTTTTCATGATATCATAAAGCTCAGCTGGGCAGGTTTCCATGCGTGGCATTCGGTACCCACGCTGCAGAGCAACCATCACATCAGAATTGCTCATACCTTCAGCAAAAGGAAAAAAAGAAAGATTTGATGAAATGATCTCAATTCCTAGAGTATAATTTTTTTTTTTTTTTTTTTTTTTTTACTTCACTCTAAAGATCTTCACTCACTACTCTAATACCCTTGCTACTTATTAAAGGTAACTCCCAGCATGCATTCAATAAATTAGTTTGAGGTGTGTACCAGCAATGAGAGACTTGCTCTGAACATCCTGGTGGGAACCTTTCCATTTCTGCAGCTGAGCATCACAACCTCTAACAAGACTGGGAAAAATCACAATTCTTGTCTCCAGAACCATCTCTGTTCTGTTCTTCTGACCAGTTCTGTCCCCATCTATTCTGCTTCCTGTGCTGTTGTGATTCCCAGCAAAGGCCCACCCTGGCAGCAGCCTTCATCTCTAGCTGCAGAGCTACTGCTCTGCTTGCTGGAGACCCATCCATCCTGAGATGGAGAGCAGCCTCCCTGTCTGACCACATGGCCAGTCAGCCTGCCCAAACCTTTCAGGCTTTCTTCTACATCAGCTTTTGTCTAAATGCTGCTGATTGCAAGATATCGGACAGTCACTCATGAAATCACACATAAAATTGCAACAGGCTATTTCCCCTCTTGTCCTGTTCCTCTCATGCAAAACCATCTTGCCAGCTGTGTTGAGCTTTGCATTGCCTGCTATGGTTTTCTTTCAGAGGATAAGAACAGTAAGTACCAGCAGTGCATCCTGCATCTCACATGCCAGCTAATGTCACATGAGAGAGTCCTGCCCTGGACTCCATTCTCCTCCCCCTTTTTATTATTTCCTGTCACTCCTCCCCCCTTTATCAAACCCTTGAGAGACTGGTTCACAGAACAATTTCAACACCTCCTCTCATGAGGTCAGTACCTAGGACCAGCTTTTGCTGTTTTAGGCTCACCACTTCCTACCCAGAAACCTGCTTTTGAGTTTGTCCCTTCCTCTGCAACTCTAATCACCCCAGTGATTGCACTGCCTTCTCTGGACACAGACTCTTTCCTGTACTCAGTGACTGCTGCTGGTTCTGAGGGCTGGGCATGCAGGAAGCACCTGTTCTTCAGCCTAGAGATTCATGCTCACCAGAGAAGGCTTTCCCCTTTGAGAAGGGTGCCCCAGGCCTCCCAGCCACAGGCTCAATACTCCATGTGGTACAGTTCTGCACAAGGCTACAGCTCTGTGAGGTTTTCTCAGGCCATCCAGCCTCTGCTCAGGGCCATGCAGGACAGGCTCCTGCTCACACCAGCTGCCCAGAGGTGCAGGGAGCAGCTCTGCTGGGCTGAGAGGAGGCAGGATGGGTTCTGCTCTGAGCAAGGTCAAGACAGGAGATGCAGGTGTGGTGCTCCCCTGAATCCTTGGTGCAGCTCTGTTGCTGCAGACTCTGCAGATCTTTGTATCTATTGTCTGACTGCTGTGGCTGTGGTTTAAGCCACTTGGCAGGTAAGGACACATTTGAATTACAACCAAATGACAACTTTATCCACTATAACTACTTGGATTATTCAAGATGACCATTGTTCATATAGTTGACTTCAGCTCAAGCCTGTTGGCTTTAAGCTTTTCCAAAAATACCCTCAGCCATGTAATCTGACTCTGGATCAAAGTGCTTACTTTGGGCACATCTTTTGTATTTTCAGTTCCTCTTTGGAAGGAGAAGGGAAGTTTTCCTGAGCTAATACTGCCCATGTGCAGAAAAGAAGTATTTCAAAGTAGGGGAAGGGCATGTTGTCACAGAATAAGGAATTACTGCTATATAGAGACAAATTAAATACAGGAAGAAAGGTAATAAAGCATTTATGAAGAACAGTGATTGGACTGCTTGAACCTAAAGAAATGGATTATATATAATATATGCAGTAAAACAGTTATTTTTCCATAAAAGATCTTATTTAACTGTGCTGCTACATAAAGACTGCTGCTACTGGGCTTTTATGCAGAATGGGGATGATTTTTTGGGTTTAAGTACTTCATAGGATTGTGCATAGATCTGTTGTCTGCAGGACTGATTGTTGCATAGTGAATGCTAAGGACAAATTTGTGTTTCAGCTACCCTGAGAAGAACAATCTGTTTAATATCCATTTGAGTTCAGAAGCAAAAAATGAAAACACTTTTGTGGGTATCCCATAGTAAATATGTCATGTACATACTTCCATGTGTTTGGGGTTTTATTTAAAACAAAAAAGGGTTACCCACAGTCCAAGTAGTATTATCAAAATAGTTACTTGTTGAACTTTTAAAATCTGTTTCAATTTCTTCTTTTTGTAGCTAAACAATTATTTGTCTCACCATATCTACATCCTAATCAGTAAAAGAAATCTATCCCACATACATATTTATCACACTTACTCCCTCTTGATTGCTAAAGTTTTGGTACATGTCTGTTAATTTTTGTTGTGGTACATGGTAGGTTTCACAAAGGCACATTTGTTTATGTTAGGGCCTGGGAAAATGATGTGAACAGAGTGGTGTGGAGGAAGAATCCCACTGTACAGAAAGGGTTCTGCATTGTGGAGAATATATAGATATAACTGGAATGCAATTATGGATGGTGCCAGTATTGACATACTGTGTAATCACACAGAAAATAGGTTTAAACTACCAATTCAACTTATGTGCCGAGAGAATCAGATACTTGTTTCATATTTCAGAGGTAATTCCTCAAACTGTGGTTCCACTAATGGCTTTGAGTTTCTCAGGAGGAGCAAACAGCTGCTGGAATTTAAGAACAAAGATCACAAAAGCTCTAAGTTTCCTGGCTAGAGATGCTTCCTACCAAGTTGAGTACAGGTATTAGCTACTTGCCAGTTTCAACTCTCAACAGCTGCTTCATATGCAGCTATATGCTGAATACTCTGGTTGCTAGAGCTGGTTAATAATTGAAAATAATATTTTGAAGCATTCCCATTAGAAGTGAAAAATTAATTTATTGTTTCTGTCCAGGCTACTGGTTACAACCTATCACCAGGTTACTACTGCCATGCTGGGGAAATTTGCCCAAATCTGTCACCTCTCTTCATGTAAAGTAGATTGGTCACCCATGTATTTTGCTGTGATTCTGATTCTTAGAATCAACTTTCAGTCTAATAGGCTATTTCAATGTATACTTCTATTTAAAATATATATATATATTTTTCTTCCATTTAAATGCAAGCAATACCTGCAAATATTAAAATAAAATGCCTGCAATATTAAAATATTCTAAAATGCAGTTAAGAGCCTTCCTTTTGTAACTGCTGGTTGACAAATGAATTCACAGTGCATGGAGTATTTATGATACTCATAAAAATGCTCCCACATTTTAAAAAAATATTGTCCAGACTTCCCCTAGAAGAGAGATTTTCCCACAGCAGTGCAGCAGAACCATGTCTGCTGTACAGATTGACTTTGTCCTTAAAATAAAACCCTGATATGGCTCAGGAAGGTAAAGAGAGAGCAGATCTAGCTGCAGAATTAAGTATTGGACTGGGCTTTGTATTTTTGTAGTGCTGGTTCCCAGGTGACTTTGTAGGTTTGCTCAGAAAAGCATTTTTTAAATTTCTAAATTTTCTAAACAGAAATTTTTCAGAAATAATCTTGTGAGCCCAGCTCAGTGCAGGGACTGTCTGTACACACAGGAATTCTAAAGGAGAAAAAGGTACCTTGACCTTGGGAAGAGCCATGCATTACTTGGCTGCACACATCTCCCCTCTGATCCTTCCTTGGGACATGAGCACTGTTTAAGAAGAGCTCTGGGAAGACTTGCTGTGCTGTCAAGTATTTCATAGCCCTCACCACAAACTGACCCAGAGCACCCAGCTGTGCAAGCAGCCCTATCACCTCTTGAAGTTTAAGGGGGCTGGTCTTGAGCTTAAGTGTTTTCCTGGCCTAGAACTGTGCCATGAGAATGTCTGGTTTGGCTCTACCTCTTGTATGGAAAGCCACTCTGCTCTTCCATAGCAGAGTGAAGCTGGCTGCCATCACCCCTTTCCCACTGCCTGAGTCTAGTGGGATTTCCCACCTCCCTGTGTCCAGAGGTGTTCAGCCTACTGTCACTTCAGGGACTCGGGTCTTGACCATCTCAAGTGCCTCTTTGCCATCTCTGGCACTTCAGAATGCAGAGTTCCAGCTGCTCATGAAGTGGTGAAAATGTTTTCACTGTTTAAACAACAAGAGCTGTTGCACTGGAAGTACTAGGAAAGCTTTGCTTGGATGAAATACCTGGTGTCCTTTTCCTGTCAGGATCCCAAGGCTCTTCTCAGAAGTTACTCTGCCTATGAGATATGCATACATGGCTGTACTTTCTCCATCTGCCCACAAGAGAAGGGAATTCAGGGCAACTTCCCATAACCTCAGTAAGGTTAAATGAATGCAGTCTACTGCCCAAAATTAATAATCTATGCCTGAGATGTAACAATTTTTTGTGCATAAAAAAACCCCGTCATACAAGGTGTCTCTGTGTGCTGGAAATATTAATATATATTTTGTTCAACAATGAAAAATGAAACATGAAGCACTTGGCCATCTCACAGCTAATGCAGCTCCATTTGATGTGCACTCCCCTGTGGTGTTGTACCTGACTGTATGGAACAACAAATAGCAAACAGTCCTAGTGGTACAGCAGCATTGCTTTAGGGTCTGCTTTCATATTTGCTTAGACTAGCTAGCACTGACATTATTACAGCCTATTTGCTTGTGAAAACATGCTTTCTTAGTATCTTCACATGTTAAGTTATTAAAATCTCCAGCAGCTTACAGAGCACTGCTAGAACTTGCAGCACTGCATCCTCGCCATGGGACACAAAACTGCCCACAAAACAGAGATGTCAAAAATGCAGGATCTGCATTTGCTGCAGCTGTAACTCCTTTAGAATATATAAAAATGATTATATACCCATGGTGCCATTAGCCAGTTTGCTCAAATTTACCCTGGAGAGGCATGTGCCTTACACATATAGTGACTAAGTTTTCAAAGCAGTAAGATTACCTGTAGGACATTTTTCCAATCATTGGTGTCACTACTGTCAAATGCCAGCTCTTTACCTGAACATTTTCTTTGCCTTTTAACACCAAAGTAAAAATACAGAATAAAACCACAGGCCCATACCTGGATAAGGAATCTTTCCATATGTAACAATTTCATACAGGAGAATCCCAAATGACCACACATCAGATTTAATAGTGAAAGATCCATAGTTAATTGCCTCTGGTGCTGTCCATTTAATAGGGAATTTTGCACCTAAAAAAAGAGTAGAGTCTCAAATAGTCACTTTAATCCATTTCACATTCAGCCATAGATGCAAAAGCAGTAGCAAGAAATACCTTAAAAAGTCATATCTTAAATTACTGTCTTTCATATCTAACTAACTGATTCCAGAAACTGCCATATAAAAGCAAACTCCTTTCAGTTAAATAAAAACATTCAGGCAGCCTTTGTTGGGAATACTACATTAATTCATTTGACAACGAGGAGTAATACAAGCAGAATCTCTCTAAGCCCTTTTAAGCCAGCTCTAACATTCTGGCACAAAATACCAGGTGAGCTAGGAAACTTTTCTGATAGCAGAAAACACATCAAAGAAACTTGACATAAAAAATTTATAATCTGAGAAGTTACTTTAATCAATATGCAATGTCCAGAGCTTGCTGAAACTCACAGATATAGTTCTGTACCTCTGAAAACTGCTTAATCAGAGCCTTCCTGCTCTGTTGAATTACTGTAACTCAGTGACTGCTGAAGAGCTCATGCTCCTTGAATCTCAGCTGTAGTGCATTGTTCTATTCTTTTTTGTGCTTTAGTACTTCCCCTCTTGCCCTAAGTTACCACAGATCCATCCAGACTGTGAAAACCTGAGGCAGTGTCTTTAAAAGAAGGGGAAAGCCAGCCAGCAAACCACTCTGGAAAGTCACCCTTATGCATGGAAGCAAAAATAAAACTTTTCACTACTACCAACAATGCACTTCTTGAAAGAATCCTTGACAACATTAGCAAAACACTCATGGCAAAACCCAGACATACATCTTTTATAGTATGTTTTCCCTCTTTGCCAACCCTGTTTCCTCCCATCCCTGTGCACAGCAGGGACATGACCCAGCCTTCCAGTGTCCCAACTATGCTGCTGAACATGCAAATTAGTGCTGCAGCTCCTCAAACAGCTTCCAGAGGTCATCAGTTCTGCTAAAGCTCTTCTTGTTACCAGCAAATATACCTGCTAGGGCTTCTTCCTTTCCCTAGGTGAAAGGAGGTTCATATGGCACTCAAGGATGTTTAAAGATCACAGTTTCTTGGCCTTTCATTCTGTGAGATGGAAGCTGTGACTGTGCAATTACTTTGTTCAATTTAGGAAAAAACTGTGTGTAGTTAAATACTCTTGGCTGTCTTTGTCTTTCAAATTTATTTAAAAATAAACTGATAAAAAGCTTGGGCAGCACAGAGAGGTTATTTGCTTCCTTTATTCATTTTAGAAGTTGTTGGCATTAGAGTGCTGTCCCCAGGAAGCATTTTCTATCCTTGGTGACCATATTTCTGTTAGATACAGCCTCACTGCCTCCCAGAGGCTGAAGTTTTAAAGACAAAAATAGAAATACATACCTTCCCTTGCTGTGTATTCATTGTCCTCAATCACCCTTGCTAGTCCAAAATCAGCAATTTTGCACATCAGCAAGTCTGAAACCAGCACATTTGCTGCTCTCAAATCTCGATGGATATAATTTTTTCTTTCTATGTATGCCATCCCTTCTGCAATCTGTAAGCAAAAGAACAACTATTTTGGTATTTCAATTCCATACAGCTCCATTAGCAGGTCTGATCCCTCTTTCTTCAAAGGTATCAGCAAAGCCACATCCATTTATTCATTACTGATGTCTTTGGAGAATTTTTTAGATGGAAACCAGGAAAGGGGGGATTGCCATGGAAAAACCTATGCACAGATCCAGTCCTGCAAAACTCTGCTTACAGCAGCAGCTCTGAAAGAATTATTTGGGTGAATAACAGCTGGCAGGATTACATATGTATGAAAGACATTTCCTGAAACAGAATCTCGAATAAAATATTCCTAGAATTTCTATTAAAATATCCCCTTTCCTAAATTATAAACCAGTTTATTTTCTAAATACTAAGAAAATAGAACGAATTAATCACTTAGGATACAGGTGTTCTAATGAAGCAAGAGCTGATAAAGCAACAGTGCAGAGAAAGTTTTAAATCCCAACAACTTTCTACCTACACAATACAAGCCTGGACAATCAGGAAGCAATTACTAAGACAGGGGAAACAACTTTATTTTCTTCTACAACAATAAGTACCTGTTCATACATGAGGAGGTTTTGGCAACAGCCAGCTCTCAGATAGTATCATAAGTAAATCTAATCTGCATTTCAGCAGCCCAAATTGATTTCCAAACCAAATTAAAGAGGATTAATAACCTCAAAATATGCACAGGGGATGACATTTTTCCAGGCTACCTTATTTTTTAATTTTTTTTTCCTGAGAAAAACATTTTCCTTTACAGGGGAAAAAAAAAGAAAAAGAAACTGAAATAATAATTTCTAAAGTCAGAGCAATAAAACTGATGTGTAGACTGTATTCTGTCCAACAGTTTAAGAGGAGCTAAGAAGAAAGAAAAAGAAACCCTGTCTTTGGGAACCATCAGTTTTTATCTTTCTTGTTAGACTGGTGATGTTACACTCTCAGGCAAGGTTCCATCTGTGCCACAGGAGCCTCTCTGGGGTGTCTGTGGGGGTGCCAGACCCCCCTTGGCCACACGATTTGGGGAACACCCACATCAGATCTGCCAGTGGAGCAGCAGGAAAGCAGTGAGGGTGCTCCAGTCCCTGGCACTCCACCAGTCTGTTTCCTGTGCACCTGAGGAGCAGAGTGCACAGATCCCTCCCCAGCTCCAGAGGGGCTCCTTTCAGCTGGGCAGCAATGCAGGCAGAGCAGCTGACCAAATCTGAAGAGAACTTGAGCATCACTTCTGCTTATTCGTTTTTCAAAAGTCCCCACGGGTACTGCCAAGGCAAACGCTGCCACCACTTACAGCACAAAGCTACACTGCCTTTGTTCCTCTTTTTTGGTTTAAGCAATGGAAAAACAGAGCCACTTGCCCTCTCACTTCCTTCCACTGCAAACCTCTTCTTACAGCAGATACACTCTGCAGAGAAGTGTGACATTGCCCTGGTACAGTGCAGGGGGGTTCTCACACTAAACCAAGAAGAAACTCTGATGAAGAGAATGAGCAACACCTGCATTTCACATTTTCTAGAAATAAGTAAAACATTTACTAATGAAGGAAGTAGCTACAAGTGAATAATTGCCACAGAAAGTCTTCTCAGGGACTCTCAGACATAATAGAAGAGCAGTATTTAATGTAGAGTCTGCTCTGCCTACATGGGTTTGGGAGGAAGCAGAGATGAAAGGAAGGTTTTGCTGTGAGATCAATGCTGAGTTTGCACTGCCCAGCCTGGCAGATCCACCCAAAATGCAAATAAAAATGCCACCAAAAATACAGCAAACACCACAGAGGAACCAGCTTCCCTCCTTCTTCCCTGCACAGATATAACATTTGGGTAAACTGTGGATAGAGAATGAAGAATCACTTCACAAAATAAACATTTGTGCTCATGATAATTAGTTTCTGAGTCCAACCAAGAAAAGCCATTGGAAAGATGATTTCATTTCCTCTTATTTGTGCTAGATTCACTGAAAAATGCAGAAAGTACCAAAGTAAGAAAATATTAACAGCAAGGAATTTTTGAATCAGAGAAGGAGGGGAAACACAACCAAACAACCAAATTCACACATCTGGTCATGTTAAACCTTTGCTTATGGGAAAAGAAGGAAGAAGAAAATTGAGATTTTTTTGATTGAGGGAATGGGTGCCAGAGCCCATGTGATAACTTCTAATGATTATTGTTGGGTTTTCATTGCCAAATGAAATGTTAATGCTGGAGAAATTCATATGAACAAAAGAAAATTAAAGCCTTTCCCCCTCTCTTTTAATGATCATTGGTACCTGTCAAGACTGTTCAGCTACATGCAACATCTATTCAGGAGCAGGATGAGAAAGCTAATTTGGGTTTCAGAGATATGTTTTGTGGCCTTTAAAAGAGAATTCTGCCTACACTGCTCAAGTGTTACTGCCAAGAAGGGCAGTTCCCCATCACCTTTAATGAACTACTGACACACACTTTTAGAAATACCCAAATTAAATCCTTTTAAAAAACAACCCAAACTTATCTCTACATAGTAGGAACTATGCACCCAGGGTAAGAATGACAGAAAAGTCCTCCAGGAGAAAATGCATCACTCCATAAGCCAACCTCTGTAACTGTAAAGCTCCAGCTAAAATCCCAGTGGGGTGGGACAGTGGCCTCAGAGCCACTCCCAGCTGCCCACGAGGGCTGCTCTGGCCCACAGCTGGGTGGGATGCTCCTGCCAAAGCAGGTAAAGAAGCCCAAAAACCAGAATAGAAATGAGTGCAAAACACTGAGGGTGGACACAAGCATCCTGTTGTGCATTTTAAGCAGAGGAAATAATGGAGCATACCCTGAGTTTCACACTGCCTTAAATCTGGTAATTCTCTCAGATCCTAGGGATGAGCTTCACTAAAAACAGTCTGCAACAGTCTTTGAAAGGTTTGATGTGGAGGTGTTATTGATCTGGACAGGGCTGTCTTTGGTCTGGGATAAATCTTTCAATAACCTTTCAACAATGTCCATGCATAATAAAATCAAATATACTTCTTGGTCATAGAGTTTTGAAAAAGACAGTTCATCTTCACGTTACTCTTTGTCTGTGAAGAGGGTATAGACCCTTTGTATCTGGCCATTGAGAGCTGTTGCAAAGGACAAATATCTTCAAATGATACATCAGTGTAGTAACAATTTTCAGTTTGCAGCAGTGCTTATTCTAAAGGTGAAGTCAGGAAAGGTTGCAAAAATCATATTCCTCTTGCCCCAGTCAAGCAGCTATGTAGTTACAGCAGATTCAGAGGGAAAAAAATTATTGTAAAAGTAATGTATATAATTATGCACTGGAACATTAGAGTGTATCATTAAAAATCAAAGAAGTATGAAAAGGAATACACAGTGGAAATGTCACAATGCCAAATGAGACTTAAAATTAATTATAATCTAGGTATGACTTTCTACTATGATTTTTAAAAGGAGGGTAGAGAGGGATTAAAACACTGCATCAAAAAATCTCTATTAATTTTATTCTAAGTTTACTATTTTTTCAATGGCACTGTAGCCTTGGAAGACAGAAAGAAGTTGCCAGTCAAGCTGTAGATCATAGAAGAAATAATGAAAGTATCAGCACTGCATGAGAAAGAAATGACTGGTTTTAGGACTAAGCTTTGACGCTTTCAAAAGTTAAGAGTTTGTTTAGTAAAAACAGGTATCATTTTCCTAAGCACAGCCCCTACAGGAGTCTTACCTGGAAGGTAATGGATTTGCATAAGAAGCAGGAAGAGTTTACACATACAAAAGGTTCACTGAATTCGTGCCCTACGTTTCCAGCAGATCTAATCAAGCAGGAGCAACCATGAATTCAGGAAATGTGAAACAAAGAATGTGGGCACTAGGCAAAACCTGCCAGGCCTTTTTCTCAAGTTCTAAGTATTTTTCTCAAGAAAACAATGACCAGATGATCCCTCTTCAAGCAGGGAATGGACATTCATCTGTTCCTGTTGGAACTGTTGATATGTGTTCTGGTGAATGGCAGCAGTTCTCGTTGTATTAGAATAATCACTTAGTAGTGGATTTTTTACTATTTGATAAGTTTGGTGAATGATGATGGGTTTTTTGTCATTGTAATTAGAATTAAGTTTTAGAATTAAGTTTGTTAAAAGCACCAGGTATGAAGAGTTCCCTAGGCATTTCAGGTATCCACAAATCTCCTGAGGAGGGGTGCTTGTTCTCCTTTGCAAGGGCCCTGTGAAGGATTACAAACATTTCTCTTTCTTTTCTTTTTTAAAAACTAAAAGGGGGAATTGTGGACACTGCTGAAGGCCTAGGCAAAATCTGCCACGCCTTTTTCTCAAGTTCTAAGTATTTTTCTCAAGCCATGAAACTTTTTCAGCTCCAGCCAGGATTTTTCCCAGGCTAGAGCCTTTTCCTTTACTGTAAACATAACAAAAATAATCATAACAGAGAGAAACACCTGCAAGGTCCATGGGAAAGCCAGAGGTGTCTCTTTCTCTGACCAATGATCTGTCTGTATTTTGTTTTGCATGAACTGCCTTATTTAAGGCAATGGCTTCTTTCAATAAATTGCTCTTTCTTGCTCTTTCCTGCACCAAGCAAGAGAGTGTCTCGTTGCTGTTTTTTCACTGCTCCAATAATCCTTCTCATGGCAACAAAAGAATTGGAGGCTCTTCTGGTAAATTGCCTCTGAGGCAAGACAGAACTAGTAAAACCCTGACTCTTCCAGTTGCTTTAGGAACTGAAGGAGCCAGGCTGGTGCTGACTTCTACAGGAGATGCCACAGCTCTACTCTGTAGTATGTGCTTGAAGAAATGTTTGCAAAACTCAGTGTCCCTTAAAACATTCTCATTTCAGAGACTTCTAACATTCATCTCCAATGGATAAAATTGTCTTTGCCATGCATAGCTAACATTAAATCCCCCCAGCCCCTATCCATATGCACTGATTAAAATACAAAAGACACCTTCAGCTCTGTCAGAGAGCAGGTTGCTTTAGAAACTGAGCTGGACCACCTTCCTAGCAGGCATTCTCTTGCCATCTTGCCCACAAACCCAATTTCATAAATCATGACCATTAGTACAGAAAGTAAACCACCAAGGTCCAGAATCCACAGCTGTAAGTTAAGGTAGGCACTAGGTGTGAGTGTAACCCAGTAACAGCTGTCTCTGCCAAAAATGTTCATCTGCAGAGTGTTCACCTAACTAGACAGCTAAGTCAGTACTGAGCAGGAGTGTATTTGATTACTTGCTTGAAAAATGCTTATTTTTAAAAAGTTGTTTATTTCACCTAGAGGAGAAGTTCTCATTTTGCAAAGTCAGAATGTTTCACCACTTGCAAACACATAATTTTTTTCAAGACTCTGCAAGGCAAAGGTGTAATGAACTCAGAGAGTGGAGCACTATACAACAGCCTGGCAATGCAAACAACAACCCAGTGCTCTTCACTTGGAAAATCACCTTCAGCCAGGGCTTCCTCTACAATTGCCTGCACTATATTCTTTAGCCAGCTCATAGTCACAGAGACCACATCCTCCTCTCCCTTTCTCCCATTCCCAGTCCCTTCTCTGATGGATGATGGTAAAAATAAGCTAATGCTCAGCTACCATTTCTTGCATTTTCAGTGTTCCTGAGAAGCTGGGATAGCCTGGCAAAGTGCTTTGCCAGAATGGTGTGATCAGAGAGTAATGAAAACCTCAAGTGTGTGTCCACCAAGAGAAAAAAAAAAAAAAAAAAAAAGCCTGATCTTATCTAAGAATAAGAATCTTCACCACAATCTTCCTTCCATGTTCATTTTAACTTCCTTTGTAACATACCTCTCCAAATTTCTTTCCCCTTCACTCTGCAGAGGTTAACATCACTTCTGTAAGAATAAATTAGTGTTCCATTTGTACAAACCAGTCACACCAAAAAACTACACACATTTTGTGTTCTCCTTTACACACAGCCTCCATTCAGGAAAAGTGTGATTCACAGGTTACCTTAGCAGAAGACTGAAAAGATTTTTGTCCAACTTTTGCCCTAAAGAGCTACCAATAAATTCAGACTGCCAGAGACAGAGAAGACTGGTGGAATATCTATGTAGGTAAGAGGGAAATCTCTGGTCTGGAACCACACACATGCAGCCTGCAAGTCTATTTCTGTTATCTCACAGTGGCATTAAGGGCTCTTTAAATGTGCTCAAAACCCCTACAAATTCTTTCCATAACAAAAATCCCAGTATCTCTGTTCCAAAGTTTTGTTTGGGCCTCAGCCAGAAACCCTCAGAGAGGCATTCCTGAGCATCCCCTTAGGATGACTGCAAGCCAGTTCAGGAATTCCTCTTGATGCATCTCCTATGACAAGAGGGGCTTGTCACATCACCTGTGCAGCACCAGGTCCTGGCCTCTGAGCCAAGTGCAGGAACTGGCTCTGAGAGCTGCTGTCAGACCAGGGTGACAATGATCTCCATTTGAAGTGACCTTCAAAGCTTTGTGAATGACAATCTCTGACCCTTCTTATCTTGAAGTGATTTAACCAAGATGTGCACAGAGTTGCTCTTTAGTCCATTGCTCTTTTCAAGCCTTAAATATCTAAAAACACAGTATTAACTTAAAATGAACACAGCATCCCTAACTCCTACAAAAAGATCTGCTGTGAAACCACATGTACTTTTCTCTCCATATCTCAGGTCTCTTCTCATATCAATGCTCACAGATATTATTTTCTCTCTTGAATTTTACGCTGTTTTCAAAGCTATCTTTTATTTTCTTTTCTGCCCCCTGTTACTCATCTCTTCAGACCATGACCTAGGATTCAGCAGGTTTTCCACATCTAAGCTTTTATCCCACTAAAAACAAATTCACAAACTACCCAAGGAGTCCAGAAAAATTTAAAGAGCCTATAGCCACACTAAAACAATAATTATAGGAATAAAAACACTTCCATTGAGTCTATGTGAAATAAAAACCTACATTTGATATATGGAACACCAATATAACAATATGTGATATATAATATACTGAAGAATACAATAGTTTCCAGTTGTAAAGGACCTTCAGTGATCATCTAGTCCAACTGATTGACCACTTCAGGCCTCTTTAACCAGAAGTTAAACTCTATATTAAGGACACTTATAAGGACATTGACCAAATTACTTTTAAAATATGACAAGTTTGGGCATTGATCACTTAGGAAGGCTGTTCCTGTGTTTGACAACTCTTTGTAAAGAAATACTTCCTAATATCTAATCCTATAATTATTTGTATGGCAATAATTACATAAAACATTTATATAATATTCTTATTGTGAATTTTTGGTATAAATTCCTAATGCTGTATTCCACCTTTTAATGTTTTCCCATCTTTCCACATGAGTTATAACGAGTTAACATAATAGGGTACAACAATCTGTAAACTCTAATGCATTAAAAGATAACCCCAAAATAGGTTTGCCAAAAATAACCTACCAGAAATGCCCTCATTACCTACCACTAACATGAATTACAACCTGCAAAAGCAGAATCATTACTTTATTTTTGTTACATGCCTCCCTGGACACCTAATTTTGGTTACTGTTCAAGACAAAACATCAACTCTGGGACCTTTGATTCAGGTTTTGGCACACAAATCACTCTGGATTCTCTCCTCAGATTTCAGTTAAGACAGAGATAATTTTCACATTTTGAAACAATCATCCCTGTTCATAAATCATACACTAGTACCTGAAATACCATTTCACAATTATTTACCTAAGAATTTGAAACCAAGAAGAGTACACTGAGGTTAAGAGGAGTTTGGCCAGTTAACCAAACTTAAGAAGTAAAAAAATGACACTTTTGTTAACTCTGAAGGAATCTGCTGAGCAAAACTCATAAACTTGTCCTCACACTTTCAATTTGTGGCTGCTCAAGTTGAAAACAGCCTTTTCACAAAGGAAGGCAGCTGGGTACTGCTGCCATCTAAACAGGTCACCAGCAGTATCTAAGAGACAAGCAGAACCACATATTCCCTTTAAAACCTCTTCCATCTATTTCCTCCTTTCAATTAACCAAATTTACTCACAATTGATCTGTAAATTGCCTTTTTTTAATGTAAAAAATCCTTAGAATAAAATGACCTAGTATGAGTTTTAGACTCTAAGAGCAGGAACCCTCTATAATTTTGAGCATATTTTTAGTTTTACCTGAGCAGAGAAGTCGATTAGCTTCGGAAGCAACAATTTGCTTCCTTCATCACTCTTCAGAAAATCCAGCAAACTTCCTGTCAAAACAGAGAAAGATTAAATCAGTGCATCTTATTACAAAAATAAAGGTCACATTGGTTCCCCAATTTTATGGATAACAAAACTGATGTATTTTGATGTATCTTCAAGTTGACAACAGTAAGCCAGTCCCTCTGCAGGATTTAACTACAGGAACACCCAAATCAACACACCAGACATTCAAGTTTTGCTATTTCCCTGGCTGCAGAAAACTCCCATGTGACCATATCTCAGTTCAATGGTGCAATAAGCACCCTACTCTGTGGACCATCAGGAAAGCTGTCTAGGAGAATCACATACATCCATCCTTTCCAAGTCATACAGACTAAGTGCCTCAACATTTGATCATTAAGTTACCAGCAAAACTGCTTGAAAACAGAACAAAACAAGTAAAACTACTACCCAAGATAATTTGAGAAGGAAATTTCACATATTTTGTGTAGTAATGCTATATAGAGTCATTTCTTAGTAGGGCAGCCACCCTTGCAGGATCATTCCTTACTCACCTCATTACACACAATTTTATCAATTCAAATTCCTCATAAGGCAATTCCTAAGGTTTGTTTTAATTGCCTTGCTATGATACCAGCAACAAAAGTTAGGTAGGGAGAGTCCAAAGAACCAGAGCTATTCTGGGGGCTATCCTCTGATTTGGCAACAAAAGAAAATGCTGCATTTAAGCAAACTGCAAAAGTGGTTTATCTCACAAATGCAGTAGTGAGTCATAAAATTAAAGCCTGAGTTCATCTTAAGGATAGCTGTTCCTTCCCTTAATATTTGAACTTTCAAAAATAACTCTCTCATTCCTGTCTTTAAAAAGAAAGGGAACTAGTTTAGGAGAAGCAGAAGAGTTCGCTAAACTATTGCTTGCAGATTGTTGTGGTTTAACCCAGCCATCAACCAGGCTCCATGCAGCCACTCACTCACTCCCCACCTGTGGGACTGGGAGAGAATCAGGAGGGTAAAAGGCAGAGAACTCATGGGCTGAGATAGAGATTGATAGGAAGAGGAAGACCAAAGGCTGTGCACACCAGCAAAGCAAAACCAAGACTTATTTCAGTGCTTCCCATGGGCAGAGAGGTGTTTGGTCATTTCCAGGAGAGCAGGGCCCCATCACATGTCATGGTAACTCAGGAAAACAAACACTGTCACTCCAAATGTCCCTCCTTCTTCTTTCTTTCCCCAGATTTATATACTGAACATGATGCCACATGGTCTGGAATATCCCTTTGGTGACTGGGGTCACCTGTCCTGGCTGTGCCTCCTCCCAGCCTCCCATGCACACCCAGAGAGTGGCAGCAGCACAAAAAGTGGCAGCACAAAAAGCAGGAAAGGCCTTGGCTCTGTGTGAGCCCTGCTGAATAGTAACCAAAACATCTCTATGTTATCATCACTGTGTTCAGTACAAATCCAAAACACAGCCCCATAAGCTGCTGGGAAGAAAATTAACTCTACCTCAGCCCAAACCAGCATGCAGATCCAATGATTTTCTCACCTTTTGCCATGAATTCTGTTATAATATAAATAGGCTCTTCTTTGGTCACCACAGCATAAAGCCTAACCAGCTTATCATGCTGAAGTGTTTTCATGAGGTTGGCTTCCTCCAGGAAGGCTTGCACAGACATTGTTCCAGGCTTCAGAGTCTTCACAGCCACTTTGGTACTGCTGTGATAATAACCTGCAAGGAGGAAGCAGGATCAGTGCCCTGGAGCCACTGCAGCCCACAGGGTCCCGAGGAGCAGGGATTTGTAAAGCAGGTGAGGCTGGATTCCAGGAATAGCTAAGAGCCTGGAAGCAAGTGCCACATGTAGCACAAATATTTATGCTAGAATTCCTTTTTGTTTTGCAACTTATACAGCACCACAGAGAAAAATGATCCATTCCCTATTTTTAGAAATCAGTTATCTGAAAAAAAAAAAAACCAAGCAAATAATCTTACTTCATACCAAGTTTCTATTCACAAGTAGCCCCTAAAATACTTGGTCAAGGCAATGAATGTCCACTTAAACTGCCTCAGAACAACAGAGTCCAAGGACTGGCTGAAAGATTCTGAAGCATCTGAAATCCCATGGTTACACTTATTTCATGCATGCCAGTCTCATGCTTATAATCCTTCCTGTAACCCTTAGTGCTCAAAATGGAGCATTACAGGAAAGTGCAGCCAGATGGTTCTCGTGACCAGCAAGGACACTCTGCCAGGACTGCAATCCTGCAGTGCTCAGCACAAGATTTAAAACTTGATAACTTCTTATCACTCCATGCCAGGAGTGGGGGAGACTGTGGCTGTGGTTCATTTCTGTTTAGCACACCTTCAAATGGAACTTGCTAATCATATAAAAAGCAACTATCAGTAAAGAGAGAAAAGCAGCAAATTATTGTCAAGTTTAATCTTTGGCAAACATTAAATAAATGTTAAAACAGTATTAAAAATAGAGTTGCAATCACTGATCCTAAAATTTATCTTGTGAAGTAATTTAATTTGAAAAATAAAATTTAAAAAAATAGTGCAAAAAAGGGATATAAATGCAACTTTTATTCCCACAATACCCAGTGCAACATTGCAGAACTATTTCTCAGAAGAGGCAAAACCTTCATGACTCAACAAAATTGCCTCATTTCCTTATTCAGCAGCAATCTGGATCATCACCATGATGGATACACCTCTAAACTGGAATCCACCATTTCCTTATGCTATTTATCATCCAATAAAAGAAATCAGAGGCAAAGCAAGGACCTAGTTTCCAGATCTTAAACTATTGCTCCAAGCACTACGTCTTTTTTTGAAGAAGGATCATCACCTGAGAAGAGGCACTATGCCACAATCACAAAATATTAGCCTGCATGATTATTAAATTTATTTTTCCAAACATAGACAGGTCAAAACATAACAAAGACATTTCTCTAAGTTACCTAATAGTAAGAAATTACAGCTACAGGTCAAATCCACTGTTAAAGCTCAGGTATATGATTTATAACCATCAGAAAAACAGATAATAAATATTTTCCTCTCTGTTTAAGAAGCAGAAAGATTCTTTGTATCATTTCTACTATTCCATCCCATGCCCTAAAACAGAACACAAGCTCTACTCTCAATTTGTTGAATTCTCTACTGAATATACTAATTCATACAACTCTTTCAGTGAGGAAATTATGATTAGCATATTTAACATTAACTATGTAACAGTATTTTACATTCACTAAAGATATCCATCAAACTCAGGTCTTTTTTACAAGCAGTTTGCTTTACTACAACATCTCTGTGATACTGAGGTTTTCTGTCTGCCTTGACCCTCTGGTGGTAATGTACAAACAAAGAGCTGGTGAAAGCACTAGAAATACCTGATCTTGATTTCTCTCAAGTTCATTTATTTCATCCTGTGTTAGAGGGATGGGACACCAAAATAAGGTGGTCATGAGCTCTATGAGCACACTCTGATATTTCTAACAGCTGCAGAAGAAAATACACTTCCAAAGCACACATAACATATATTCTAATTCAGAAATTATTGAGTAAGAGAATCTTTTACACCTGAGATGCAAGCAAGATGTGACTCATTAATAACCTACACCATAATTGCTGCATTTGCCTTGTTAACTTTCCTCTAAGCCCTGCTTGAGAATTCTCTTCATGGATTATTAATAGCACAGAGCATCATGATTCACATCATATCAGTTCACACTAGGAACAGAAAATACATAAAACATAGACCCTGCTCCTGTAGTGCTGCTCTGGTCTATGACATCACTAAAGTAGCTGCCCAGATGCACTGAACTCCATGGTCTAAAAACCTTTCATACCACGGCAGGAAGTCAGTCTCTTTGCAGTTTTAGCTACTCTTAAAGATCAAATGTGAAGCAAGCAACAGCATGAAAGCCTAAGTGTTGTGTGATGATGTCTCACACAACAAACCATGTTCTCTACATGTTAGAATTGAATTCTCCAAAAAATTAGTGTTTCAGGTATTTATTTTGGAGTTGATCACTATTACTTTGACAGAGCAATATCTTGAGGAGCCAGGTTGTCCCCTGAGTTTTGCATAGGCTAAATCAGGCCAAGGCCTTTTGTTCCTAGGATTTTCTTACTCCTTCCAACTATGGAAGTTAATTTCCTCCAAACTCTTCAAGAGGAAGATGTCCACATGGAAGCCCAGAAAGTAGTTATAGAGAGACTAAAAAGAAAGGACTATAAAAGCCATAATTGCATATCTTCATGTTGCAGTATCAGCATTATCTCTATATTCCCATGTCTCTCAGAAACACAGAAAGGACCTGAAGAAGACATCTGTGCCCAATACCCCCACGGACACCTAGAGCTGTTGTTCAGGATTCTGTCTATTTGGCTTTTAATTCCCTCCAGGAATGGAGACAGCACAACCCCTCCAGGCAGCCTGTGCTTGGTCACTCACATAGTGAGTGTGGGAAGGAACTGTCTGTGCTCCACCTTGTGCCCCTGGCCCTGGGCACCACTGAGAAGAGCCTGGCTCCATCCACTTTGCACACCTCCTTCAGCTGTTTACAGACACTGATAACAGCCCCCTAAGCCTTTCCTCAAAACAGAAATGCTCCATGTCCCCTCATCATCTTTGTGCCTCTTGGCTGGATTTTGCCCAGTAGCTCTACATCTTTCTTTACCAAAAAGCACAATTCCTCTGAGTGGGACACTGTTCCCTCTGAAACCACAATTCTAAGTATGCTTTATCAAGAAGAAATCTATTTAGTAATTAAGCCATGGAACAATATTTCTCTCTAATTCACACAATGGCTGAAAAATATTTTTTCTCAGTAAGGAAGCAGTGTAACAAGCAGCTCTGGAATCAGGACAGCACAACCAGATTATTGCTCTGTACCTCCACATAACTCCCTAAATCCCTGGGTAATCATTACAATACACAGTGCTTGCTGACACCCTGCACCACACAGCTGGCCTAATATGCTTTTCCTTCTTGAGCTTCCTTGGTTCTAGGATTAACCATGCTCCTGATTTGATAGGATCTGTGCCATGCAAATCATCTTCTTTCTCTTCAGACAGAAAGCAAAGAAGAGGAAACACAGCAATCGCTTTCACAGTACATTAGTTTTTCTCACAGTGCAGCAATTCAGACACAGGGTTCAGGCTCAATTTAGATGTTAAAATAATGACACAAACAAGAGGAAGCATCTTGAAGCAGAAACACCTTTTAAAGTTTTATTCTTCTCTGTGTGTATGTGCAGAAGTAGTCAGTTCCCAAAACAATCTGCATTTTCAAGCAGTTGATTAGCTCTCACCACAAAGTCTTCCACAGTGTTCCAGTGTAAATTAAACATTTGTTGCCTTGGTTTATTAGACAGAAATAACTGCACAATGGTTGAAACGTGTCCTATCATATATATACATATACCATGTATATCATAGCTAGAGGGTTTCTTAAGCCATTGCTCATGAAGGCAGATAAAAGGCTGAATTTGGCCATATGATATTGCAGAGTTGCTTCCACTTTTTACATGATTTATACCAAAAGATTGCACCTAAGACTCAGTTGGAGCTTTCTGATTGACACTGCAGTGGTGTGTGTATAATTTGCCCCTCAAACAGCAGCAGTCTGTGCTTTGCTTTCCTGAATGAGAGAACCTCTTCAAAGCAATGACATTCCTGTCAGACTGACACTCTCCCATGGATTATCAGAGACCCCTTCACAGCTTTGTGTCTTCCAGACAGCTTTGGGATACACTTTTAAGTTGCTCAGAAATGCTCTGCCTATAGAATCTTGGGTCTTAAAATTAATAATGATCATCACCACCATAATCTGATCTTTTATAATATAACAAATTTATTCCTATTTAAACAAAACGTCCCAAAAAAGAGATTCAGGGAAAGGCTCAGAGAATGATTTGGCCTGAAAAAACATTTTAATGAAGACTTTGGGAGGAAGATACAGTTTACTTCAAATAGGATAGTAACTGGCAAAGTGTGTAAGCAATGAATAGTGCACAGGACATGCAATGAGGAAGCCAAAGGAATACACTGATGTCAGAATAGGCAGCATTACAAAAGCAAGATGATTAAACCATTTTCCCAGAATGTGACATTGGGCATAGCCCTTTGCCGGTAGGAAGTCACTAAGGCTGAGGAAGTACTGCTTGTGAGCCAACAAAACAGGTTATTCAGGTTATAATAATCAATGTTATCATTTTCTGCTGGGTGTATATTAATGTTTACAACTTGTAAGTCTTATGACAGTTTTATTATTGGGGTCTTGCCTGATGATTCAAGGTATGAGCTGTTCAATCTCTACATAAATCACCTACTTTCTGAGCAGCACACTGGCAGACAACACTCTTGGGTTAAGTCTGTTCCCTTTCTTCACCCAGTACCATGCACTACATTGCAGGAGGCATTTTCTTCACAAATGAAAAATTAAATCTCTAAACACAATTCACTAAAAGACATTGTTTCTTTCTATTTCATATTCTTTAACACTTTCTGATTTAAAACAAAATTCTGAGGGACTCATCAATTTTGAGATTCAGGAGCCACATCTTACTATAACCATATATTTCCACTTCAAAACACAACAAAACACTATTGTCTTTGACCTTCTAAACTACAGTGCTTACTCACTACTTTTTTCCTTTAAAAGACAACAAAAAGCTTTGTTCCACTTCCTTGTCAGCTATCTACCTCCTTTTACAAGCCCTCTCTCCTCATGAGAAGGTATATTCTGGTCAATATACCAGAATTTTGCCAGTTTTGCTGTTTGATTTTGCTGTTTTGCAAGTATATAGGATCAGGTTCATGTCCACTACATTTTTGAATGACTCTGAAAATGAAATGATCCTTCCTTCAGAATTAAATGCTCATTTCAAAAGAATAAACTCACCCATCCAGACTTCTCCAAACTGACCAGCTCCAAGTTTCTTCACTAGTTTAATTGATTCCCGTGGAATTTCCCATGCATCTTTATCCCATGGTTTTTGAGGTTTGGGACTAATGCAAGCTTTTTCCAACTTTCTGCATAAGCCATCTGATTGCTCTGATTTTCAAAGAAAAAAGAAAATACAAAATACATTACTATCCTCTGCCACAGGACTTGAGACAAACATTACTTAATTGCACTAACCAGCCCACAATAATGTTCAAAATAACCAGATGCTATGATGAAAATGTAGCCTTTCTGCTGCCTCCATAAAAGTTTAAGTGCCTCTGATCTGAAATTTGGCATTCAGAGAAAAATTTAACAAAAATGCATCTGGTTACTGTCAGATTATTGAGGGGTTTTAGTATGATTTGAACCAAGTAAATACAATATCAGATGTTATTACTGACACTATGTTCATTAAGATGCACATTGGAGTCAGGTTTGGGATCTGTATCCTGAATTTGTCATTAGATTTTCTTGCAACATGGTTTCAAACAGATGTGCACACAAGCATAAGTAGGTCAACATTATTTTTCCTCTAGACACTGACCAGCTACAACTTTTATAAGAATGTTGAATAATTCTCAGGTTTTCCAGTAGTGCTGAACAGCTAGCACACATATCTAACTATGGAGAAAAATTTCATGGCCAAGTCCTCAGAAAGGCTTTTAAAATTTACTGTGTGATTTTATGGCCTACATTTTTTTTTGGTCTTGTCTTTATTCCCAGTTAAAGATTAAAAAACCTGCATTTTGGAGCTATCCAGCAGGAGGTTATGCAGAATGAGAAGCCAGTTTAGCAGCTAAAACATAGGTAGGCTTGTCTCTTCCTCTCCCCACTTTTTCTTTTTTTAAATAAATGTATACATTCTATGTGGGTGCAATTTTATTTCTTTGAAGTATATGAAAATTTCTTCCTTTAAAAATAAATAATTAAACACATTTGCAGGAAAAATGAAACCAATTTCATACTCAACATTAGGTAGAAGACAACATTCACAAGTCCATATGTATTTCTTTTAATTATGAATGAAAATTTTCTCTGAAATAAAATATTATTTACAATGCAGGCAGTTCCTATTATAGCTTCACCCTAAATTTGATGAATTGTATTATAAAGGTAGTCTTCATTTCACAGTGCTATGCCACAGAGCAATCAGCACTAGATCTCGTTATGGTAACAACAATACTTGGTTTCCAATCAGTATGTTATCTTTGATAACATACATGCCCAAGTTATTCAGGAAATAAAAAAAGGAAAGATAAATGCTTTGAAACAGAAGAAGAAATCCTTTCTTTTCCTTCACAAGAAATAATGGCTGCATTCTATTAAATAATTCACCAAATGCTTTAACTTACTTTGATAATGTTTGATCATATCATTGATGTTAGGGAAAGTTATTCTTGGGGAGATGTAAAATCCTCCATTGTCTAGACTCCTGATTTTGTAGTGCTTAATAACATCACCATGCTCTGGATCATAGTCTCGTATGGAGAGAGAATAGCTGCCTGTGGATAAAGGAATGCTCATTAACAGATAGCAAACTATCTACAGAGTCCACACATGCACAGCTGAACCTAAGAAAATCACCATTTTGTCTGCTATTCTTTTTGCTCCCTTATTTCCCCAAAAACCATTTTGCAATCCACAGGAGGAAGTTAGCAAAAGCCAGCCCTGAACGGGTCACCAAAGTGCTTACAGTCACACTTTCTTTTTCAGTCTTATTCAACAAACCCACTTGTTCCATATTCCAGGCAGCTGCACATTCAGTGACCATGTTTGCAGAAGGTCCCCCAGCTCGAGTAGAAGTGGCTGGGAGGACAGGACCAGGGCTGCCACCCTGCTCAGGCAGAAGCTGAAATCTGGAGATCAGCATTTTGAAAAAGGAACATGCTGGTTGTCATGGGCCAAACAGCAAAAGGATAGTTTGGGGATGGCTTCAGGCACAGAGGAGGGAGAGCTGATCTGTTGGTCTGCTAGATCTGTTGGTCCCTAGGCAGTTCTAGGGAGCCTAATATCATCTGGGGTTTAAATTGGGGCAGGAGAGCATCTACACAGCACTGGTTGTTTCTTCTACTTGTACAGATCTTAACCATTTTCAAAGGATAAAAAAGGATCTCACCCCTTCATCTCTCCTCACACACATACCCAGTGATTCTGGGAGGTATACTTTGCTTTACTCTGAGTACCCTTTGTAGAATTTAGGAGACTTTCTTTGAGAACTTCATTTAAGAGTCTTCAACTGAGAGCACAATGATATGGTCCAATTACAGACGATACCTAGTCAAGAATCTGCAGGATTAGAGCCAAAAAATTACCCTGTGGAGTGGAGGGGCATGACTTGCTGAAAGGCTTCACCTGTCTTCCTCTGGAGGATGCAGTGTTACAGCACCCAGCTGGAATATCCACCCAGACTTACAGTCAGAGTCCACAGGCTGGGACAGAACTTCCCATGCTCTTCTCAAAGTCCTGGCTGAAGAGCCTGGAGCCTCACTAAGCTTTTTCAGCACAAAGCTGAAAATTTTTTGTCTACAGCACAAAATTTTACAAAAAAGCTTTCTGACAAGAATCCCACTACCCTGTAGGAGTGAAAATGTTCATTGTGCACTAACTACAATTTTAAATTTGTAACAATGGATACAGACCCAATAATGGCAGACTAGAGAATGCAGCAGCTACTATTACAGTAACATGTCTTTCAATAAAGGAATCACAAACATTAAAAAGAGAAAAGAAGCCACTTCATTCATTCCTGCTCCTTGCCAGTGTAATCACATGCATAACACCTTTTTTTTTTTTTTTTTTTTTCTTTATCTCAGCTTTGGGTGCTAGCCTGCAACTCTCTTCTCTCCTTTTCTGGTGATTTTCTCGTTCTTCTCACTCCTACAGAAATGCAGAAAATTCCCCAGACCCAATGCCAATTTTTGTGTAGACAGACTGCATGTTTTTATCTCTATATCAATTCCAAAGTACCACCCCAAAACCCACCTTTTAATGTTTCACTTTCTCTGATAAGGAAAGCTCCAGGACCATTTCCAGGAGCCAGGAGTTGTCTTTCAGCATCTTTTCGGGTTATGTCTTTGAAGAACCATCTGAAAAGCATTTCAAAGAGTTAGAACCACCTCTTTTCCCACCCACAAAGGATACACCACCAAGGTGAAGAAATTTCCCAGAATTTTGAGACTGGGAGAACTCACTCTTCTGTTTCCAGGGTGTTTACTTTTGCTACATAGTTGCTGGGAATGAAACCTTCTTTTCTTGTCGTGAGGGATTTTGCCCTCCACCATTCTCCAGATCTGAAAAACAAAACCAACAGTATTCACAGGAAAGGAAAATGATAAATTTTTTTTTAGGTTCTAGTGTGCTGAGAGTTTTGCCCAGGCAGAAGAGAGAAGCACAATCTTTCCTCTGAAATCAAGAGCCCTGAGAAGCCACTGGTTCCACTGGATCAATGTTTGGTCACTGTTACACTGAGGCCAGCTGCCAAGTCAGAGAACCAGAGACTCAAAAATGGTTTGGGTTAAAAGAGACCTAAAAGATCACCTCAGTCATGGGCAGGAGCACCTTCCACTGCAGCAGGTTGGTCAAAGTCCCACCCAACCTGGAATAACTCCACAAAGCACTTGTATTTTCACATGAAGGGAGCTCACTTACCATTCATGTACCCATGGCATGAGTAGGATGTCAAAGCATTGTAGAGGGAATTAAATGGGCTCAAAGAAAATATGCAATACAACAATATTGTCATACTTACTCCTCAATAACTTTCAGTTTTTCTCCTTTTTTGAAGGACAAGTCCTCTTCATGAATGCCATCATAGGGATACAAAGCCACCACAATGACTCCATGCTCCTCTGCATCTACAAAAGCAGAAAGACAAAAGCACATTCACATCACTTTGCAGGCTGACTTGGGCACAGCACACAGCTGTGAGATTTCTACAGAAACATACCTTGGTTAACAAACCTCTGTCCTGGTAAGAGCTGTGCTTCTGGATTCGCCTACAATAAAATAGGTCTTTAATTAAGCAGTTTTAGATCTTTGTGATGATCTTATATTACAATTACATATTATACAGTTGCTTTGGTATCATCTCATATGTCTTAAAAGGAAATGTTCAGATTTTTTCTTGCCATTCTTCAAAATATGTATTATATATAAAAACATATATTATTTATATGAAAATATAAAAATACAGGAAGTCCCCCTAGATATTAAATTGAGGAGCTCAGACCTTGTGAAGGTGTGGCACAAGCTGTGGGGAGGAAGTTCACAGCTTTGGGACTGCTGCTGAAGAGGTTTTGGGTAGGGCACTTCAGCAGGACAGTTATTACCATGTAGCTGCCATGCTAAAGAACTACAAGCACAGTTTGCCACTAAGACTGTGCAGGGAAAAAAAAAAAGAGTAATAAAAAAAAGGTAATTTGTGATGTGTGTGCATCGACTGAGAGCACACTGAGTTCACTGTGTCAGCTGGGGAGAGAGGAGAGCAGGGAGCCATTCACACCTGCAGAGAGCAGGTCCCTGAACAAGGGCAGTCAGGAGACACAGTTTCCTCAGCACTGTAGAGAGGGGAAAAAACAGGTACCAGTCATGCTGCAAATTAGCAAACCCACTTGGTACCCAGCAGAATCCCCCTCCCAGCACCCCTCCTTCCAATGCCAGGCAGCAGACACTGAACACATGAGCCTGATCCTCCTGCAGCACAGCTGCTCCCTCCAACACTGACCCTCCACTCCCAACCTCACCTGCACACCTCAGGCAAGATTGAATAGTGGCCTTCAGTGAGTAAAGCTGACTAGAGCTGGTAAAAAAATCACTCATGATTACTTCAGCCTTTAAATGGAATAGCCAACACCTGGATCCCATAGCTACCCTTTAAAAAATGGATCTAAGCTATTTCAGGTTTTCTAATGTCATCTAGCATTCTTCTACAGACATAGTTATATCTACTCAAACATTGCCAAGTTACTTTTTTTTATGCAGAAAACTATGACAAACATAAAGGAGCAAACCACCCTGTTTTAATTTTATTCCTCTATGTACTTATTCATTGAGGCTGAACTGCACAACACTAAAAGCCCAGTTGTGGATTAAATAATTTGAATTTTTCCATGCATATGCTTTGGATTGAAATTTAAGTTATGCCAGTCATGTTTTGTTCTTGCTACAGGAATTCTCTCCTGGGACTATCTACTTACTGGCCTTTGCTGTTTATTGGACGTTGGATCCCTCACATAAATAGTTCGTTCAGTTTTACGTACTGGTTGATTCTTCAAATCTAGCCCATCTCCATGCAGATTCTCTTTCCTTTTTGATTTTATACACCCCATATTTCCTGTTGAAATAAAAAAGGTATTAAGCAAAATCATTGTGCCATGAACCAAGCCCTTTCCCATGAAATCATCTGGGCTACACAGTAAAAATGTGCTTCCTTTTCATAAAAAATAGCTCATGGGAAAAACAACTGAAGGTTAGGCCCACACACACTGATAGCTCTTTACAGTTGCAAAGAAAAGAAATTACCTTGTCTCAATTCACAGATGAAGTAAACAGTTACTGACCATTTCTTCAGAGCTTTTATATTTTTTCCCCAATCTATCCCTCCCTGCCCAAACCCCGTGTTCTGATACTTCTCTGAGCTTTGGAATGGACATAACAAAAAATGCAATTATTGTAGGGATAACTTTTATTTATATATTTTAAAGAAAACACTATTTTGGGAGACATAGGAAAAAATTCCTGACAAATTTCTGAGAACTGCAGCTTGAACTAGCAATGCCTGTATCTCCCCACTTCATTCTGCAGATGCCAGTCTAGCAGGGAGCTCTGTTTGATCCAAATCCTGTCTCACATGAGGCTGATGACTTGTGCAGCCCCAGCTCATGGCAGACATGCAGCTACAGTGACCTCCAGTAATGCATTTCACACAGCAATGTTCTCCCTGTGTCACAGCAGCCTAAAACAGCTGATGTGTGTGCCAGTGATGGCAGATCACCACACAAGGATCTCTTTTTCAGTATCATTTAGAAGGCTAATCCTTCTCTCAGGATGTGCATCCATGCTAAATCAGATGAGATACAGCTGTTTAGCATCTGCATGACTGGAACCTGACTGCCAATCCTGTGATACAATTACATAGTACTCTAGAAAATATAAATACAACATTATCTCTACAATCCTCCCTCTGAGGAGAGTAATTATACTTACTCTTCAAAGAATCCACTATGAGTGCTTTTCAACCCTCTCCTTCCTTCTCCTCTCCCTCCTTTCAGGTCAGTGCTCTAATGCTAGGTTCACAGTCACATTTTTCCTTGCAGGCACACAGTCTCACTCCCCCCTGCCCTAATTAATCTTTAAAGCCAGTTCTTTGAAGAACAATGTAAAACCTAAAATAAGAACTCAGTGCAAATACAGGCTCAAGCAAACAAACACAGCTGGAGAAGCTAAAGCAGATCATAAGACTCTCATCCTACTTTTACCTTCATCTTTAGGACAGAAAAAGTTCATTGTAGTGAACAGGTCAAGTAGTAGTAGAAGTGTCCATTGGCAGACACAACTGTTCCAATGGGACAATAGCTGCCTTGCAGCCACAAAAATGAGACAGATTGCTCTGGGTTCATATTGAGTTTCATACTTTTGTAATAATACTTATGATAATCACAATCCTAGCTGATTGCAAAAATAAACCAAGGCAACAAGCAGTCCCACATGGCAAGCCTCAACTTCCAATATCATCTTCACTTAATGTCCTATCCTGCCACTGAGAAAACTCTACATAATGACACATGCACTGTCCTATCCACAGGCAGAGTGTTTTCTTATAAATATGACAGGAGGATACTTCCTCTCCTACCATTTCTGCAAATTATCTGTCACTTATTGCCAACACATCTAGGATGTCAATAAGATTTCAGCAGTGATCTGTGATCTTGGTTTAAAGCAACATCAGAGCCCATTGCTCCCCTTCTTGTCTTCCCCTGAACTAAAAATAAAAGGAATCCTACCTATCTTATCAATAGGCACAGACCAGGCAGAGAATAAGAGTTTCCTTTTCTTGAGTGTCAACATTTCAGTGTTCTCACACTTATTTGAAAGCACTGGAGCACATCTTTGTAGAGAAGCTTCCCTTAGAAACAAACATCTTTAATGCTTAATTTTAATGCTTTAATTTTTTAATGCTCACCTCCACCTAGGTTACATACTAGTTGTTTTGCAATACTGAGAAGGATTTTTAGATTTATTTTATTTATTTATAACTGTGGGTATGTAGATGACTCTTGTTCCTTCATTAATGGTTCACAGGAAATTTCTGTACACCCACAGGCAGACTGGTGTTTGCAAACTCACTCTAGACATCAAGAAGGCCAGTGTTTAATTACCTGCTCTATCTGCAAGATCAGGTATTTATCCACTTAAGTGCTAACCTTTTTGTTCTTGAATAGTTCTGCTTCTACAGAACAAACAGCTGAAGTGGAGGGCATGAAGTAATTTGATCCAAGTTGTCAGCCAAAAATCCCTTTCCCTATTCCTGTAAGAAAGCTGAGCACATCTTTAGAGACTGCAGCATGGCCAGTGCCAGTGTAAACTCAGAGAAAAGCATTTTTTACCCAGATTTTTTTTCTGCAGCTGAAAGCACATGAACAGCTGTAAGTCAAACCTGCTGTGAGGCTGTGCTGGTAAGCTCAAGGTTGGCATTTGCTCATGATAGTAATGATTGATCAGTAATAACTATGCTGAGGTGCTTTGAAATCACACAGAAGTTTCCTTGATGCCATGTGAAATCACACAAACACAGTTTGTGAGGTGACCCTTGTGGTGGCTTCAAACAAGGAGAAGATCCTGAGCTCCATCATGAAGCACTGCTTTCTCTGGGTTCTTTTCCTCATAGAGATGGAAGTCCACAGTCCTCACAGGACTCAGCTAGTTCTACATGAGCAAAAAGCCCCAAGGCTGGTGCTGGAGCCCAACTGGTTTAAGCTGGTTTAAGGTGTTTATTGCCCCTTTCACTCCAGTATAGCCTCAAGGATTGAACATTTAGCAGGAGCCAGCTGGTAACAAGGGTCTACCTAAAGGTGAGTCCCACACTGCATTCTCCCAAAGCAGCCCCATTCTTGCACTCCAGTTCTGCTCCAGAACATGGATTACAGCTTAGCATGTGGGCAACTGCTTTAGGAGTGGGATCCTGACCTAACTAAAGTACCAGTGCAGGGAGGAGGGTATAAGTAAATAAAACATTTCATTTGCTCTAAATGTTTATTTGCCCAGCACTCTCTTGTTGTGTCACAAGCAAGTGTTCTGTGCAGATAAAAAGAGAAAGAGAATACAGTAAGCAAAGAGCAATACAGAGAGGCCAGCATCAGTACAAACCAAACTCCATTATTCCTTATCAGAGATAAAAATAATTTGTACATCAGAGAAAATGCTGCCAGTCCCCCACTCAGATGTTTCCCATTCCAACAGTTCTGCAATGCAGGAGACACTGATTCCTATTCATGCTTTTCATTCATTGTCCTGTCCACAGCTCTAGACATGAAAGATAAATACTGAATTAAAAGAAATGCTATTCAACATAGCTGCTAATCTTTATAGATAGATACCTAAAAAAGGAACAGCTTCTCTTTTAAGAAAGAGCATACTGTAGTCCATGGCTAAAAGCTAAACACAAGTCCTTAGGTTAACAGCTGCAGCAATGAGACAAGAATTTAGGTTCAGGCACCTTTCAAAAGCCACAGGATTATCCATAAGAGCTATCACATAGAGCCTCAGCAACAGGTTTTCCAAGACACTGATTTTGAAGTCTACATTTGCCTTGAATTTTCCTTCTGAATCTCCTATCTCATCTTGCTACTACAGCCCTTGGGATTTAATTCCAAAATGGTTTGGGAGGAGTGGAATTCAGAAAATAATGCAGCATTCTTCCAGGGTTAATAGTTGCTGTCTGTCCCCCAAATAGAATTGCTTTATACACCTTTTTCTACACTTCCAGCAAAGTAATGTGTCTAAAGACACAGTAATTCCTACTGCAAGCAGTCAAGTTTCATGTGACCATCACCTGTCCATCTGCAGCATTTGGGGCTTCATTTCCCCGCAGTGCTTCCCTTTGCATCCTCTACAAAGGTGATCCCATTTCTTGTTTTGTGTTCATAACCATTCTCTTCCTTGTGATTTTTTTACAGACAACATATATGATGAATATTAGAAATTATTTCCTATGAAACCCACTTGAAATATCTGGTCTTTTCTTGATCAAAGTCATGTCTTCATGGAAATGATTATCAAATCTTCATAGATTATACTTTGGCTTTTCCAATAATAAAGTAACTTTAAAAAAACATTAGAACTACAACACTGAGCATACAAGCTCTACTTTATCAAAGAAGTATGTATTTTATCCAATAAATATCTATTGTTGAAAAGGTCAGTAATCATGTATCTAAACACCAATGCTCTATATGCCTTAGGGTTTTAACAAATATATACATATGCATTTTAACAGGTACAAAAGTAAAATAAATTAGTAATCAATTGAGTACAAAGAGTAAACTCTTCATTTAAACCAAAAATTTCTCATGCATAAGAATAAGAAAAAAAATTAATACCCTCAACTTACTCTGAATCTTGAATATTACTTTATATTTAAACTTCTGAACCAAAGAACAGAAGCAACTGTTTATATCTACATGTAAAAGCCCAACTGGTTTCAACCTGGAGCTTTAAAGGGGGTTCAGAGAGCAGAGGAGTAAATAGTTTTATTTTTAATACCACTTTCAAAATTTGAAAACAATGCCATTGCCCTCCTTTGTTTTAGATATTTCATTCTGGCCTTTAGTGCCAGTTGGTTTGCTGCTACTTGGCATGTTACAGTCAGAGGTAACACAGTGATGTTTTCATCAGATCTCCTCAACTCCTGTGCATTTCCCTCAAGGTCAAGGCAGAAGTGTCTTGAAACTCAGAGTGAGCAACTTAGATTAAAACTGCTGAGGAGGAAGAATCATAAGCCTGCTCTGCTCAAGGACACAAACATCTGCTTTATCAGAAGCTTATCCAACATCCTGTGTCACTTCAATCAACTCTTCACATTTATAATTCTATGAAAAAATAATTTTAAAATCTTAAATGTAAGGAGTTCATTTACCTTAGCTGTCATGCTTACCTTCACTTTATATTGATCTGCTTCCACATCATCTGTGCTACCCAGGTGTTGCCAGGACCTCCTTTATCTCTGTTATTGGGACTATGAGGAGCACTATTTCTGGAAAACTTGGGTTCATTTCTGACCCATCATCACATGGCAAATCAACTGCCCAGGAATACAGAGCAGGAGTTTAACTAGGGGTGGTAAAGATCAGCAGTGGCTTATCAGTACTGCTCTACACATATTTGTGCCAGTGAAGATTTGCCACTAGACCATGGTGAAAACAGGAGCTACAGAAATAAATTATCTGTGGTTGGGAGCAATATGAAAGCATCAACTGAAGAGAAGTTGTTTTCTGTACCTCCCCAGTCTCAGATAAATATATACAATATATTTATAACATTATCCATGTATATACAATATTATGTATAGATAATACATTTATAATGTATTAATATATAATATTATCTATAGATACGCATTTTAATTTTACTGTAAGTCCTGACTGTCTGATAACTTTCATCAAATGAGACTCATGCAAATTTAGAAATCTGGGGTCATCTTTCATTTTGAGCTTGTTTCACTTCCTACATCTTGTTTTTGCCCTAGCAACTAGCTAGGGGAACTTTAGCAGTTTCTTCTTCTTCTTCTTCTTCTCTTGCCTTTCTGCTAAAATGGTTCTGTACATCTCAGTCAATCATTGCCATGTGTATTTTAACATTTTTTTAAATTTAGCTTATTTCTGTAGGTCTGGATCACCTCATGTCTGCATCTCCCAAATGGAATTTATCCATGGATAAATGGGCACAGACACACTTGGGCATAAATCACCATGTGCTCCCTGCAATGCTTATGGAAAGGAGCATGGATAACCTGAATCTACCCAGTGTCTGGCTGTGACAGACTTGCCCAGTGTGGACTTCCACTGGTCCTCAGCTGTGAGAAGCTGTAGTCCAGCTGCCAGCATTTAAAAGAAAATGGAAAAATAATGGGGGGAATTCTTTTAACTGCTTCAAATTTCTTTGCAGAAAAGGTGAGACAAAGTTAAAATAATATTTTGACATACATATCTATAAGCAGGTGAAAAAGAGAAACAAGCTAATCCCCAGTGTAACCAACATTGCCCTGGTGGAAAAGTATGCAACAAGCATGTTACTGTAATATTTCCTCAAATCTGGTCTCACTTAAGCCAATCCCTCAAATTTTCTCTGCATGTCTGTCAGAGCAAGACAACATAGCTATCTAGTTTATCAACCATGATTAGAGCAAAGGACTACAAATTGCTCATTGGGAAAGGCAGATCTGTTCTGGGCAGCACAATCACATGGCACAAGCTCAGAAGCAAGTTTGCCATGCTCCATTTTTAGACAGATTAATGGATGATGGTGGGGAAGAACAAAATATTGTTGCTGAAAGGTTTCAGAGCCTCCTTCCACTTGGCGTAGAAGCTGTCACGTAAGTCCCAGTCTTAAAAATGTTTTGGAGACAATAATGGCATTTAGCCCTTCATCCACTTGGGAGATTTGGAAGAAGTCACATCTTTTTCAGCTTCAATTTGTGACTGTAAAGACCAAATCCTCTCAGTTTTTTCCATTCCCTCTGGTTATCCTAGCAGCCCTTCTCCACATCTGTTTCACTTTGAACCCATCCCTCTCAAGTTGGAGCTACCCTGGTGTTTCAAGACGATTTTCAGCAATGCCTTGAAGCAAATAGCATTACTATTTCTTCCATCTACTGAAATACATCACTCAATAAATCCCAGAAATTTATTTACGATTTTCAAACTTTCATCACATTGGCCTTTCACAATCGTATGGCCATCCAAAAAGACATCTAGGTTTGTATCACTTTTCATAACGACAAACAATTGTCACAGCAGACTTTCCTATCTCCTGTGGCATTATCTTACACCCTGATATTAAATTTCTCCCCATTATTTTCCCAGGCTATTCATTGTGCATGATATTCTCAGCCACCTGCATGTTTCTAATGCCTCTTAACATCACAAGGGGCCTCATATTTTTTCATTACAAATGCAAGTACTTTTTAAAAGTCTCAATGCAATGCTAATGTAACACCAGGAAACAGAAAGTGGTCCTGCTAGTGGTTCCTGTCTGCTGCACTTCCCCTTGCTCTGTTTCTTTCACAATTCCTTCCTTAGCAATTGAGATCGAGACAAATTCTACTTTGTCCATGCTCAGACCATTTTTTATGCTTTCCTATATCAGTTACAGAAAGTATCACCATACCACTTTCATGCTCCCAAACACCTGCATTCCTACCACACTCATACCTCTATCACATTTCTAGTTCCTCTGCAATGCTCAGTTTTGAGCCCTGCACCAGTTTTTCTGCCTTTCCTCTTCAGAGCTCTGATTCCCAACATTAGTGCACAAATATCTCAGTCCAGCTACACCAGTCTGGATTATCAGACACCTTCCCTGAATCCTTTACCAAACTAAGTACTGTTCTCAATTAAATTCTCACCACCTATTCCTCTGTCATTTGGGTCCTGTTTTTCTTTCCCACATTTGCCTTTGTATTGAAATTAGGGGTTAGAACTCTGCAATATTCATACCTCAAGTCCACTTCCTTAAAATAAAAATTCAAGTGACAACAGGGCCAAAAAGTGTGCTGCCATACAACTATATTGGAAGTGGACTGTGGAAAGAATAGAATAGAATAGAATAGAATAGAATAGAATAGAATAGAATAGAATAGAATAGAATAGAATAGAATAGAATAGAATAGAATAGAATAGAATGATTTGGGTTGGAAAGGACCTGCAAAACCATCTAGTTCCAAGCCCCCTGCTGTGAGCAAGGACACCCTCCACTAGACCAAGTTACTCAGAGACCCATCCAACCTTGGCCTTGAACATTTCCAGGGATGGGGCAGCCACAGCTTCTCTGGGCCTCAGCACCCTCACAGTACAGAATTTCTTCCTAATATCTAATCTAAACTTGCTCTCTGCCAGTTTAAAGCCATTCCCCCATATCCAGTCAGTCCATGCCCTTATAAAGAGTCCTTCTCCAGCTCTCTTGTAGGTCCCCTGTAGGTGTTGGAAAGCTGTTCTCCTCTCCAGGCTGAACAACCCCACCTCTCTCAGCCTGTACAGCAAAAATCCCCCAACAGCTGACATAAGAACCAAAAATTTTGGTGAGATAAAATACCTGGAGCATGCCATACGGATGCTGTATTGATGTGTTTCTGAAAAAGGCAGACCTATTCAGAGCAGCAACATCATATATCATATCATATATCATCTCATATCAAATAAATCTTTTTCTCCTACACTCCCCATTTAGATTTGTTTTTTCTTACTAGATGAGGCTTTTTAGTGATGCATTACCCAACATGAACTAACACATTGCTATACTAAATGGCAAATAAGTGACTTATCACATCTCAAACTTCCAATAGGAAGGAACACTTTGGTAAAACTAATTCTATCACATCTTTCCATATTCAAATGTCACTTCCCAACCTTTTTCTGTCTTGCCTTTAAGTGCCCAGGGAGAGGTTAAATTTATTCAGTGCTTGGCTAAAATACACAGTCTTTGCTGGAGCTCATAAATGATAGCATAACACATATAATAAATATCATCATAGTTGGTGGCATGAAAGGTAACTCTAACAGGGGTGGGAAGCTTTAACCAAGAAAAAAAATCTTCTATTTTTCTGTTAATTCACTATCGTTTTGTCTAGATTAGTTAAAAATCTTGGTTTCATGCAGGAATTTTGGCAGTGGTTAAAAAAAAAGTAAATAAAAATCAGCAAGAAACACTGAAAATAATGTCACTGTGGTGGTATAATGATGTTATAATGCTTTCAGAAGGATGAAAATAAAATCCTGAAACAAAGCATCACATTGAAATGAAGCAGAATTTGTACAAACTACTGATCCTTGTTTATTCAATTGAGGAAAATAGAATTACCAAAACACAAGAAAGTTAATCCACAGAAGACTGTAATTTTGCTCACATTGCATAATAGACTTTATATATTATGAAAATGTTCCAGATTCATTTAGTCAGTATTTTGGCACTAATTTTATACCAAGTCTTACATTAAAATAACATCTGTTTTCTGACCTTATAATACTTGCTCCATTTTATTACAATCATTTGCCTCAACTTCATCTTCCAGAATTTTGAATCAATATCAACAATGAATTAATTCACTTTGCCAGCCCTCAGGCAACCACATCTTCCATTTCCTCAACATTTTTCCACTGTACTGTATATTTTGAAGAGAGGGGAAAAGGTCAAATAACATCTTAATTTGACATAACAGAATAAATACCTCTATCACATTCTTCAAAAGGATCATATGACATGGAACAGAAAAGCTGTGCCAACACATTAACCAACTTAAAGCAAAGGTTCCCAAAATACTTTAAAGACTTTTAAGTGTAATGCAAGCTATAAGTAAAAATGTCATTTTCTTGACTGGTTAAAACTCTCAGTAATGACAAACAGCAGCTTCATATAACCAAATCTCCATTTCCAAATGGAAATTTGGCCAAACCACTACATTGAAAAGGATCAACATTCTTCCTAACTATTAGGAAGTGTCCCAATCCAGCAAGCAAACCCCAAGGATGAAATCTACTTTCCAAGTTGAGTGTATCTGTGACTCACATACTGGTTTTTTCAGCTTTAAATTGATGATTTTGGCCAATCATGGCAGTGTGCTTAATTTTCAGTAGTCTATATTTGCCCTGCACTTTATGTGTGTCCATGCCTGCCACTAGGATAAGGATCCTTCTCCACTCCTTTTTGGTGATTAGAGCAAGAACTGTGATATAGAAAAATGAGAAACTACCCATAAAAAACCACAAAGGCTTTGGAGTGAGGTCCAGGAACAGCCCAAAGGTCTTCATCCTCACAACAAGTGACATAATGGAAGGATAGGGCAAGCTTCACACATTTTCTTTGGAGAACGCAGATCTGGGAACTATCCTTCTTCACTCCCAACAGTACTTACCCAGCTATTCATCCTCAACAAGGTGTAGTTTAGGGATGTGCAACCAGAGCTCCTATGGGAGCCCAAAAGGCCTGGCTCATGCCCACAGTGGCTTTACTCAGGTGTTGATTTCAATATACTGTTTGATGTATTGGAAAGCAAAGGCACAGCCACACAAACCATCTGAGTATTACTGAGCTGTGCCTGCATTTACAACATGACACATGACAGAGAAATGAGAGCTTACCCCTCTTTTCACTGAGCCTCAGAAGACAACAAGGGACACAGTGAGCAACTTGCTAACTTATGAGTTTGAGGGATCATCACCAGGCTGCACACTAAGGAGCTCTTCAGCTGAAATTTGTTCCTCTGCCTTCTGCAGAAAGTGCAGAGGAAGGTATATTTGCAGGTAGCAGCTGATATTTGAAACTTTTGTCTCTTTCAAGTAAGGCAGCCTAATGCTCAACCTCCACATGCCAGGACAAATGGATTGATGGGACTCCTGTTGAAGGAAATTATTAATAGCTACTACAACTAATGAGACAGGGCAGTTATTTAAGAAAGTGGCCTTCAACTAATTAATATGTTGTTGGCAATAAAGACTATTTTGCAGATGTGATCTCTTGCTTTGAAATGTGCCTGTAATTCAAACCCACTGTTATATTGTAAATAGAATGCAAAGATCATGAACATCAGGAAATTATCACAACATAAAATCACAGAATTAATAAGTTAGGAAAAGACCTCTAAGATCATCAAGTCCAAACTGTGTCCCCTGTCCCCAACTGCCACATTCAGTGAGGTATTTTGAATGCTTTCAGGGATGGAGATCCTACCACTGCCCTGGGCAGCCTGTTCAAAAACCCAACCACACTGTCAGTGAAGAAATTTTTCCTAATATCCAATCTAAATCTCCCCTGGCCCAACTTGAAGCAATTTCCTCTTGTCCTGTCACTTGCTGCTTGAAAGAAGAGATCAAAGCCTACCTGCCCACACCCTCCTTTCAGAGCATTGCAGAGAGTAATGGGGTGTCCCCTGAGCCTCCTTTTCTCCAGGCTAAACAACCCCAGCTCCCTTGGCACTCCTCACAGGACTTGTGCTCCAGACCCTTCCCCAGCTCCATTGCCCTTCTCTGGACTCACTCCAGAACCCAATGTCCCTCTTGTGAGGAGGGGCTAAAACTGACCCCAGGATTTGAGATGTGACCTCACCAGTGCTGAGTACAGAGGGACAATCCCTGCCCTGGTCCTGCTGGCCACACCATTGCTGATACAGACCAGGATGCCACTGACCTTCTTGGCCACCTGGCTGGCTCATGTTCTGCTGGCTCCTGACCAGCATCCCCAGGTCCTTTTTTGCCAAGCCACTTTCCAGCCTCTCTGCCCCCAGCCTGTAGTGGGGTTGTTGTGACCCAAGGGCAGCACCCACTACTTGGTCTTGTTGAATCTCATGCAACTGATTTCAAACCATCAATCCAGCCTGTCCAAATCCTTCACCACATCATTAAAAATATGATGAAGGACAGCAAATTCACAGCCAGCAAGCCCTGATTAAGGTTTTAAGGGTGGTCTCATAGAAAGTATGCCAATTCTCCTTTGGGCTTATCTTCTGTTTTCAGTGTGTTTAATAAAAGAGAGAAATTGGGAACAGAACATAAGTGCATACTAGCTTTTGTTCTTTCAAATTCAGATAGCTATATCCCCAGGAAGTAGATAAATTTTTATAAACCTCACCTGGTTTCATGCATTCTACAATCCACTTTCAACATGGATTATGACAGTTATGGCTAAATCAGGGAATAATGACTCCTATGTCAATGGATCCCAACTGTGACAGCCCTGCCATTGTGTAACTCATATTACTTTGCCCCATGCTGCATTTGCCATTCTGCTTTATTGGTCAGAAGTCTTATTTATCTGCTGTCAACTCCATGTTTGATTGCTGATAAGTACTCATGACTAAACTTGCAACTAAAACACAGCATTCTTGTTTTAATAGCATCATATTATGTCTTGAGCACATCTAAATCACTGAATTTCACAAAAGAGAAGCAGATTTTTTTTTTTCACTATCTTCAAACACCAGCATGAATTTAAATTGCAAAAAAGTTACTCCTCCAGCAGATTGTATTGTGTTTCATTAGCTGCACAGCACTAGATATGGACAGAACTCTGCTGAAACAGAGGACATTCTACTGGGGTGTGTATATATGAATTCGAGAATGAATTCTACGCTTATATAAAAATTTGGGGGTAAATAATTCATGCTGATGTGAGCTAACACTCAAAGTACAGTTCCTCCTGGAAGTTTGCAAACATTGGGCAAGTTTGCTCAAGTTGCAAGAGGAAACTGCAAGAGCTCTAAAAAAAAAAAAAAAAAAAATCACCATCAAATCCGGTGCCACTAAATTACATGGCAGAAATTAATTTTTTTGCTGTTTAATCTTTGCAAGGATACTAGGCCAACATTCAGCACAAACTGTTTAAGTAGCCACAGGATTCACCTTGTCTTGTCCTCACATATATTAAGTAGCTTCAAGGGTGTAAGAACAACCCCCAGGTTCTGGCACCTCACAGAAACCTATTTATAACTCATTTATTTTGCTTAATTTCAAACTCTGTGTTAATTATATTCCTTCACGAGCATGAATCTAAAGTAGGAAAGCACCAGTTGGTTTCTCAACCAGCTTAGTGAATTGTTTCAATCAACTGTTGCAATTTGTCACACATGGTGTAGCAGCAAAGGGAATCATCAGAACCAACAGTTTGCTGCAAACATGATAAATAGAATTAAAAGAGCTCTATGATTAGGATTTTTGGGAGGTTTAGAGATTAAATCCTTGAGATCAGAGGGTATTTTTTAATAGATACAAGTACACTTCTCTTAAGTCTACCAAACATATCCTGAGGGGCTACAGAATCTCAGCAATTCTGGTTTGAAAGCTGTCAAGTAAAGAGGGAAGTGTGCTCTAACTGCAGCCTTGTGAAACTACATGCTCAAGCTGGGGTGGCAGAAAGAGTGTAAAAGGAAATACCTCACTGAAGGAAATGTCAGTGAAGGAACATGAATAAGAATTCACATCCAAGTTCCTAAGCATATTTTTCACATTTATTGCACACATGAGCACCAAAATTAGAAATGTTTTACATGCTATTTTCATAAAGTAGTGAGAATGAGAATCTGGAAGCTCTCTTTGAAGGAAAGATTGTAAATATCTGGTGTGACAGTTCACTTGACTGCTCCTGCTTCAAAGATTCTAAGGAATAACTGGAGTGCTTCAATTTTAAACACAGGCATGACTTGATGATCATCATGGCAGATGATCTTTCTCAAGGGCAAGAATGAACAGTTTCCCATATTACCAGGACAGCAGCTATGCAATATTAACTTGATTAAAGTTCTCCTATATCTGAGAGAAATTATTCTATACTAAATAGAAGATCTGACTAGGAGACTGACTTAAAGATGTACATTGCATTTGCCCAATATGTTAATTTATTTAATTTTGAAAAACTGATTAATAATTTGACCTCTGCTACTATTTTAACTTAGCCTTGAAATTTCTTGGTTTTTTCACTCTAAAAGCAACCAACATTTCTGTATTCACAATGTACCACTACTGGACTGTGCAGCACTTAGTATTTTCTGTTGTTTCTAGTCCTGTTTATTGGTCAGTTGATAGCAGATGAAGAGCCAGCAGTCACAACCATGGCAAGTTTCACTAAACCAGGCTCTGATCCTGCAAGTGACAGCACACAGCTTGCAGGAGCTCAAAGACTTCAGGAGACTTTCTGCCCAAAGGGAAGCACACAGACCTTAAAATATAGGCCAGCAATCACAATAATTCTAGCAGATTTAGACTCACAGTAAACTGGAGGGCCATGACAATAATTCTCACATTCATACTGCAGACAGCAAGAATTTCACAGCCCTATGATTACAACCATACTGGCTGCTCATTAAAGTTTATAACCTCTGTAACTCCACATAACTCAAGTATACAGCTCACAGGCAGGACATGTGATTATGCTATACTTTGAAAAACTGCCTTAGATTGTGTACAAGCTCCAGTGTTTGAATGTGACTTCAACACTCATGTGGTTAACTTTCAAAGCAAGAACTAAAACCGAATAAATCAGTGTTCACAATGGCTATCCAAGTTTGTTTCAGGAGAATAGTAATGAGTTCACAAGTTGCATTTTAATTCCACAGTATTAAATGTTGTGCAAAGAAGATGCTTTAAAAGCTGGTAAGTCTTCTTCATTGTTTGGCCACACTTGGGAAGTTCTCAGGACAACACAAACCATATGAGAAAAGGTGTAGGAGAGGAGGCCAGAATCCCTAAGAAATCAGAATTGGGGCCGATATTGAGAAATAAATTAAGCAGGAAGACTGCAGAAGTAAAGAGACAAAAAACAATTAAATAAGAATTCAAAGGTTAATAACTAATTGGGTAGAGACAATTATAATCCCTAGGAAAGCACATATTCTCAATCAGTATGACAAGATACTGAACATGTAATAAATATATGTATCCTGTGCTCCAAGGAGAAATTAACTTTCCTGTGTCATACCACACAAACCACCTGCTTTTATTGCAGGAGTAGGGAAAAGGGCCTTTCACTCATCCAAACCTAGTCCAATACATATGATTTGAATAAGCTACTCAAATGCATTTTTGCACTTGTAGCCTTGCTTAAATTCTCCATTAAGAGCAGAAGTATCTCACCTGGAGCTGCCTTCTCCTGCTTGTTCACGCTACCAAAACTCTTTTTTGCTGGGCCAGGTCTGTTGAACTAGGTTCTTCTAAGCTTGCACTGCTTTGTCAAAGCCAAATTTCTTAAGTTTCACTGTTGTGGGGTCAGTGTATGGGGCACACCAACACCAATGAGCACAGAACATCAATCCTGGAGCAAGAGGTGTTGTCTTAGCACCACATCCCCACAATACCAAAACTTGATTTCTTCTCCACAGACCAGCATACATGCTGATAAATCCATGCTCTGCTTCCCTGAACCAGAAGTGTTTACAAGAAAGGTCAGTGCTGGCTCAAAAACCTTTTACATGTGCCACTACACAGCACACAAAAACCTGCATGCAACAGAAAAGAAACTTGACCATAGAAGGTCAAAGCAGCATCACAAGAAGGGTAGACAAAGAGGCAGGGGACAATCCACACTGACCATTTTCAAGACAGAAACCTTTTTTAAGTCAGTTTGAGGTCACAGTTTGAAATCAATGTGTCAAACAGCAGTTAGCTGTCTCTAAAGATCAATTACACATAAACTGTACTCTACACAGAAGAATCTTGCTGACCACCTACTGAAGTACAAAGTTGCCCTCAAACAAGGCACAGCCTTAAAATACTTTGAAGACCTTGTCAGTACTTCCAGGTTGGTACTCCACTGGACTTCATAGCTCTTAAAGAGGCTGGGGGTACATATTTCTGGATGTGTATTCCTTGATAACAAATGATCATTGGCTTATGAAAGGTACTTAGGCTTACTCTTACAGAAGGGGAAAAGAAAGTTTGCTGCAGACATCTAAATCAAGGGATGAAATAAACAGTTTATAACAATGACAGTCCTGAAGACAAAGCTGGAAAGAAAAACAGCAGAATGATGTTGACAAAAAGAATAGGATAGGAGAAGAAAAAAAGGAAATTGTACTAGGGAGTGCTCTTACAGCAGAGTGAAGACTGAAACATAGATTTTTCCAGGAAACTGGGGAGAAAAAGCCTCAAACAAACAGCACATCATTACTTATGAAAACATTTGAAGTAGTGTGGGACAAGGACTTTTTTGGAAACACTGGTAAGCTTATGGCAGAGGGAGGGGAACTGCTCCCAGGGAAATTTAGCAGGAGATTTTGAGAAGAGGGAAGCTCTGCTGGTCAGGCACAGTGGGAGCACTGCTGTCTACTGCCTGCCATCAATCAGGCTATCTACATCCAAAGAGAAATGGGCTTAGAATTCACCTCAGTATGACTTGGTGCTTCTCCACTGGTGCCAGGACAGCTGCTGCAGTCTCTCTTGAAGCACAGTGCAAATACAGCTGGACAGGAAAAGGAGGACCAATTGCCACACCAGCAATCCAGCAGAAGAGTTGCTTAAAAGGCAGATTTTCCTACACCCCTCATGGGCTGCAATGCTTCCTCCAGCCTTTGCACAGTTCAGCACATCTTTTGCAATGGGAAGCCTGGAGTTACAAAAATGTACTTTTAATCCCATTTGCACGTCCTGCTACATCACAGTGGCACATTCAAATGACTCTTGCAATATATTTTGAACAAGTTGAACACAGAATGTCCAATATAGGATTTCCTCTTTCCCCTGCCCATCCCCTTCCTGTTTGTTTACTAAAAACTTTCACTTCCTCAGTGACACTGACACCAGCTCTGGCGATCACTTAACCCTGGTTCTCCAGTCCTTGTCCACTCACACCTGAATCACAGCTCCCCAGGGCATTTAGTATTTACTGAAGGGTTTTAAAAATCCATCAACACATGGGAGGGCTGGGGCTGCCCTGGAGAAAACCATTTTCTGTCCACTGGATTTAATGAATATAAACCTCATGATTCTGGCAAGGGACACTCAAGCAGGCAATTTCAATATATGCAATAGATGTGCTACTATTCAGATATTTCTAGTTGATACTACCAGGAGATATTATTTTTGTCTGAATACAGTAGAACTTAGTCATAGGTCAGACCTACTGATTTATAAATGTGTTACCACTATATAGGAATTCACTCAAACATATTCTTTAACTTTTGCTATTAATTTAGTTCTAAGCCCCTTGTACAGTCGTACATGGAAAGAGAAAACCTGCTTAGCAGCCAAATATACTTCTGTACGAATTCCTGTGATACCATATTGCTACTGTGTAAACCTAGGATAAAACCTGAATAAGATTTCACTTAAAAAAAACCCCAAAAAACCAAAACAGATTTGTATTCACCTATCTGTACAAACTAATGAAGGAAACATGAAAAAAGCAATAGATTGTAGATACCACATCAGAAAGCCCACTTAGCAGATTATGCTTTTTTGGACGAACTTCCTGCAAAGGCTTTTTTTAAACCAACAAAGGAGATGTTAAAAGCACATCTCAGAGGGAGTCCTTTCCCTTCAAAATGTTATCATTTCCATACTCAGAGCAGCCCTGTAAAGTAGAGAAAACTGCAAAAGGTGCCATTGCAGAAGAGTAGCTGCATCCCACACTTCAACGCCTTCGGTGAACTATCACATTCCACATGCACTATTCGTTATTTTGTATCTTGGCCTTTGCAAATTAAAGTAAGAAATTCTACAGTATGTCAGGCACAGGAAGAAGTAGCCTTCTGCCACATGCAGCAAAGACCATAGAGGAAGAAGGACACTTTGTTCAGACTGTTTATCATTGGAGTCCTTTGAACAGAAGACGTAGGACAAGTGTGCTGTGCAAACACAGGAACCAATTGTAGATACTTGAGATGCCAGCAGTTTGAAAAAGATAGGCAATGCTGACCTAAGGGAGAGCAAATACTTCTCTGGCAGTACTAGTCCACCCCAGAGAAATGAAATCTACCCATTGTCCCTCCACCTTTCCCTAGTGTCTTCCTTCTCTTCTGCCCAGCAAAGTGTTACTGGCAAAATACCATTTCTCTTCTGACAAAAGTAACCAGTCTATTTACCTCTATGAATAGTTCTTCAGGGCACAAAAAAAATACAAGTATCTCATAAATATTTGGAGGAAATGCTGCCAGCACATGATGAGTTCTGCCTTCGTGTTTTGTTCCATGAACCCATATTTTTCAGGAAAGATGCTGAACTCAAACGTGAATAATTCTGTCTCGGAAATTACAGCATTTAATGACAATGTCAACAGGAAATGTATCTGAATCAGGCAAAAATAAATATGAAAGTACAGACCTTTCCATCCTTCCCTGAAGGACAATGAAGTTTAAACTAGGGACAGTAACACTAAGGACAGTTACACTGCATTTGTCTTTTATTAGTACAGGCTGATTTCTTTGAGAAGGCACCATTACTGTTTACAGGGTGGCAGACTCCTTCACCCTGTATGCGTCATTAAAGACTGTTTTCATACAAATGCAATTTTATATTTTTATCTACAGTTTCCTGTGGTATGGCTTAGCAAGTCTGAAAGCCTTTCTTATTACACCATCTCCAGCATTCCTATACTCTCATTAAAGAGGGGACAGGAATAAATGGGAGAAATAGGAAGTAGGAATAAGATCAACAGGACAAAAAATCCTAATTCTCATCTGGGCAAGTGGTTTTTCTATAGAATGAAGCCTTTTTGCTTAGAGACGGAAATCCTACAGGGGCAATATCAAAATAAATGCTGCTTAACAGAGTCACATGGTTTGGTGCAATTATTTACACACTCAGCTCCATAGCTTCAAAAGGAAGTATCATTCCCTGCATGTAAAGCTCACAAGCCTCAGGATCCCCGGCCCAAGGATTCTCCTCCCATCCCTTGCATTAGCACATGACAGCTCATATCCTTCTGTGGGAGCAGACATCCACCTCTGTGTACAGCCATGCTGCCACAGCACATTGCTAGGAATCCCAGGTTATACCTAACACCTACCCCATTCATTAGTTAGTTAGTTGTTCTCCAAGTGCTTTTCTTCTGTGTTCACTCAGTTTTGAAAAGGGCTCCCTGAACCCCAAGAGTAAAAATGGGTTTACAACTCCCTGGACAGAAGAAAAAAACATCACTCAGTTACTCATGACGCACACATATGGAAAGGAGGAAAGATCTCATCCCCTTCCCAGATCACCTAGCCCTTTGACAAAAACAAAAATTGTCTCATGATGAACATGTGTTCATCCCAAAACCTCAAAGATTCCTATTGAGATTCAAAACAACATACAGAGTAGAGGGAGGCAAACATCTCCTTTTTGTGACAGCAATGGAATCACATCTGAGATTAAATAAGGCAGCACTTAAACTTGCCCGAGTAACTACAGAGAGGTCAATGCTGCTCCCTGATGTGCCCCACAAGAAGGGCCAGGTGTAGCATGTCTGATCTGGTGAGACACCCCACTGAAGAACAGGTACTGAAGGTACTAAGCTGAGCCAGGAAGACCTTGGACTTGTTTTTGTAACCTGTCACAGGAATTGTTTCCCTCAACACTTGCTGTTCTGTGATGCCATTTAGCTTACAGCAGCCAAAAAGGCCATAGGAAGAAAGGCCACTTCAATTACAAAGATAAACTGGGAGTGGGGGGAAAGCAATATGAAATAGTTACTTATACATTCATAAACACTTGGCTATTCATAAATATCTGCAAGGAATAGTTTCACATCTATGGAAACTCTCTTGAAAATGGTAACACAGTATTAAACAACTTAAAGGCAACAGGGTTTAACTTTGCATTGTAAAGTTTCACAATTGATCATTTTGTCAGAAAGAGTCATTGCACAACTCCACTGGTCAAGAGGCTTAAAAAGGAAGGCCCAAACCTTACCATGTCTTCTGCATATTTCTGTAGGAAAAACCTCTTATTTACTCAGAAATAGAGAAAAGTCAGCCAGTAACTGTACAAAGATATTTGTTTTATGTCATCATGATTAAAAAAATTATCTCAATGGCACACAATTAAAATAGATTTTGATGTTATTAAATAAAGAATTCCTTCCTAACTAGTATATAGCTCACAAAGTTGAAACAGAGAAAGAAAAAAGCTTTCAATCTCAGAAGGGATCCATAAAATGAGACATTTTTTGATCTCGCAGTTCATTAATTTCAATCCTTCTCCAAGGTTTCATAACATCCTATTAACAGTATCTAACTGATTTCTAGCCTGTTGCTACTTTTTCAGAGAAAATGATTTGATTTTTTTTTTCTCATCCATACTTTCAGTGCTGTTGACAGTATGTATTAAAAAGATAACACCTGTTCTGTCCTCAGTGTTGGGCTGGAAACAATCCACACAAACACAATTTGACTCTCCTTTCGGTAAAACTGAGCTATGCTTTCCCAACATAGCTTTGCAATTTCTCAACACGTATCTTCTGCTTTTTGTTTTAACTTTGTAGTGATACAGTGTTGAGTGCAGAACTTATCTACATGGCACTTGGACTTTACAGATACTTTCAAGCAACATTACTATTCCTAAATTGCAGAAGTCTTACAGGTACTTGATGGGATCAAGCTTAAACATTTTAATTTTCAATTTGCATTATGACGTCCTAAACCACATTCAGATTGGTCAGAGTGTTTCTCTTCCTTCAAAGGTGGGAAGGAAAGGCAGGAGATGGGATATTGATTACAGGTTTCAGATGAAACCAGCTTTGTGCTCCCTATGTATATCTGCGGGAATATGATCTGGCTAAACAAGTTTTAAGCGTTAATCCCTTTGGTCTTCAGTGCCAACAGAAGGGAGCAAGGCAGCAAGATGAGTTTGTGCCAACCCATTCACTGCAAACACTTTGAAAGATCCAATTTCCAGAGAATCTCTAAACTGCTTTACTGAAGGTACAGCACCAGCTCCTAAACTAAAATTGTAAGGAGAAAACCCCTAAAGACCCTTCCTCAGGAATACAGTACCTATAATAGTAGTCTGCAAACAACACCGTGCACCAAACATAACAATACCACGTTCTCAGCTTTCTTTTAATTCCAAGCACATTTGAACATACAGTTAAGAGGAAGAAGCTTTAACTTGCAGAACGCACCAGAAATTACTCTCCTAGAAAAAAGCACTGTAAGAAGGGATATCCAGGGATAGCATCACCTCACCTCAGCCAAGGCTATCGTTTCGGCTTGAAGCGCCGACTGCAGACTTTAGCCAGCTAATTTCACACGCTCCCGGCACGAAACAGCCAGAAGGCTCCGGATCGCAGCAGAAAGCCAGGCAAAGGGGTATCAGATAAATCATGCTTTCCGGAATGATTACTTTATCCCAAACGCGGCTACCTCCCTTTAGGCCCCATCCAGTCCTACCGGGCAGGTCGGGCGGCAGAAGCGAGGGAGAGCCGCTCGGAAAGCGCCGGGTCCCGTACACCGCACCCGGACCGGACCGCACCGCGCACCGCACCCCGCACCCCGCACCCTGCACCGCACCGCACCCGGACCGCACCGCGCACCGCACCGCACTCGGACCGCACCGCACACCCCGCACACCGCACCGGGCGGGGGCAGCGCGGCCGGGCGGCTCCGCGCACCCCGCGGGAGGAGCGGGGCGAGCCGGCACCGCCACCGCCCCGGGGAAGGCACGCACTTACTTCGGCGGGTGCCGCGGCCGGGCGGCAGCGCAGCGCGGGGTCCCGGCAGCACAGTGCGGGGTCCCGGCGGTAGCACAGTGCGGGGTCCCGGCAGCACAGTGCGGGGTCCCGGTAGCACAGTGCGGGGTCCCGGCGGTAGCACAGTGCGGGGTCCCGGTAGCACAGTGCGGGGTCCCGGCGGCGGCGGGGTTCGGGGTCCCGGCGGTAATACAGTGCGGGGCCCGGGCGCTGCTGTCGCTGCGCGGGCGGGGCGCGGCCCGCGGGTGGTTCGCAGCCCGGGGACTTCCTGCTGCCGGGGAACATTTGCATGCGGTGGACGGACAGCGGGGCGAGCGGAGAGCGGGGGGCGGCCCCGGGCCGGCGGCTCGGCTGGAGGCTGTGCCGGGGGCGAGGTGGGGCAGGGGCTGCGCGGGGTGGCTGCTCCTTCAGAGCGAGCATCATCAGGGGAGCGAGCCTCCTCTAAAAGTTACAGCTAAACGCAAGTCTGAGACGCAAAAAAGGCGGTCTTGTTCCACCAAAAGCCAAAAACCATCTTGAACTCCAAAAATCCATCTTCTAAGGTCCGTTGGAGGCTTGGTTGAGAGAAACGAAGATTAATAAGCTTATCTTTCAGTGTTTCTTTTCTTTCAAGAATGATTTACTAGGCTGATGAAAAGTAAAATAAAAAATCTCACAGGTCAGCAAAACAGGAAATATAAATGTGTGGACAGAACAGCCAGAGGATGCACGTGAAGAGCTTTGCAAGAGCTAGAGTCAAGGTGTCATGTGTGTACTGCCAGACCACACGGGCGAGTTCAGGTCATGGAGATCACTAAGGCAGAATTACAAATTAAAAGCATTTAAGCTTTCCATGTAAAAGTGTTTAGATAATGGATCAAGTTTGAGGGGGAAAAAAGTCAAAGTGTTACAAGATGCAAGACTCTCAAAGGCATTCTGTACACTTTCCCAAAGCCCACCAGTACAGCCTAACTGTGGGTTGGAGCGGACTCAGGAGCTGGTGAGGACTTCTACAGGACACCCAAATAGCTGGAAATAGCTCATACCCTGTTGGGTTTATGAGGAGAACCTGATTAATGTCGACAGGAGAGATCACAATCACTTACACACAATCACTTCACTCTGCTTGGCGTGTGCTGCAGTCCTGTCTCAATGCCCTGGCTCCAGGTCACTGCCTTGATCCTCTAGAAGACTCAGTCCATAGAAGCAGTGAGACCATAATCTGTCACATTTCTTAATCACTTCCAGATGTCCCTGGGCATCTGTACAGCTCAGGAAAGTAGTGGGAAATACTCTCTGGTCTCCTTTGAATTGTATAATCAATGATTGAAATAATGTTGCATAAATACTCAGTACTAGACCAACCTCTAAAAATATTGTAGGGTGAGACAATAAGGAATTCCCCAGCTTCTATTAATGAAAAGTTGGTAAATGTTTTCTCCATTCCCCTAGTTTATGTAAAGGTATTTCATAATAACAATAATAAAAAATAACAATAAAACAAACCAGCAAACAACCTTTTTCCCAATGAAAGATTTATACAAAAAGGAAAGATCTGACTAAATACACATTGAATTGGGTTTGGGGATTTCTTTTGGTAGGAAATTTGGATTCCAAAAGTTTATGTAAAATGAGCTGTTTCTGTTTGAAAGTGCACTGTTAGTACCTCATGTTTCCATTTTCCTGTTTCCAAGGGTAAGCACCTTGATGTTGTATCTTTCTTCTTGGAGAAGTGGCACACAAATCCCTCCTTTCCTCTTTATAACTTAATTTCATTATCAAGCATTCCGCCGAGTTTAAATTCACCTCCTAACAAAGCACTGGTTAAAATAAAATTTAGTTTCATAAGTGCATAATAGATTCCAGCAGTCTAGTAGAATACAATCTTATCTATAATGTGAATAATCTGGAAAAATAAAAGAGGTGCTGAATTACCCTTAACAGACAGCTGTGCAATAGTAAATTGAAGAGATGTAAAACAAACTCATCAGGTTTGCCCTAAAAGAATTAATAAAAGAAGGGTTAGAGTAGAATAAATACACTGTGCTTTATAAAATATTTTTAAAAGACAGGTTTTTAGTATCATTTGAAATGTCATTGGTTAATGTATCCTTGTTCCCAGTGTTAAGAAGACTATCTACAAAATCTACTTTAGAAAGTGTAAGCAGGAAAGGAATTCTTTCTCTCATTATATATTCATCAAAAGGGGGAAAAAAGCTGATTCCAGCCATGCCACATCTGTAGATCAGCTGTTCATCACGTTTTAATGTCTTTGTGCCTAGATCAAGAGAGTTGGGGGATGGTGTAAAATGGGGCAAGAATGAAACTTCAAGCCTGTCACTGAAGGGGAAGTCCTTGCAGGAAGGGCTGTGAGTCACATTAGCCAGCCAGCGTTCATGCCCAGCAATTGATTTCCCGCTTTGGGAAGATCTGACTCCCAGACAATGTCTCTGCTGCTGGTTCAGGCATGGCTGCAAGGCACTGCTCCAGCATGGAGGCCAGCTGGCAATGTGGGAATCCATGTCCATGCTCTTGGCATCCAGATCATGGGGACTACCCCAAACTGGCCCCTGTGCCCTGGTTCCTGCTGGGATAGAGCTCGTTTTCTTCTTGTTGGCTGGTGCAGTGCAGTGTTTTGGATTTAGTATGAGGATAACATTGGTAACACACTGTACTTTAGTTGTTTATGCTTATCCTAAGGTAAAGCCTTTTTAGTTTTCCATGCTCTGACAATGAGCAGGTGCACAAGAAGCCAGAAGGGAGCTGACCTGAACTGGCCAGAGGGATGTTCCATACCCATCATACCCAGTAGTTATATTACATATTACATATTATATATGTATATCTATATATGTGTTATATATTGTATATATATCTACACACACACACACACACACACACACACATATATAATGTACCCAGTTATTATCTATATTATTATATATTGGGGAAGTTGGCCAGGAGATGGCTGATCATATCTTAGGGCTGGGCACTGATTAGTGGGTGATGAGCAACTCTGTTGGACAACACTTGGGTTTCTCTCTCTCTCTCTCTCTCTCTCTCTCTCTCTCTCTCTCTCTCTCTACTTTTCATTACTATTATTATTAGTAGTAGTACTACTACTACTACTGCTACTATTATTCTCTTTTACTTTGTTTCAATTATTAAACTTCTTTTCTCAACCCCTGAGTTTTTACTTTTCCCAGGTCTTCTCCCTATCCCATTGGGAAGGGGGCAAAGCAGCTGCCAGGTACTCGGGTTAAACCACATCACATTGTTAACTTTCAGATCAGCTGTAGGATACTTTTTGGGAATGGTAATGGCCTGGGCCAGGGATGAATGGAGCAATTTGCCAGTAGACTCAGAGGAATGTCCAATGATATTTAATTACTGACTTAATGAGCCTTGCAGGGTCCACACCAATCCCTCTACATACCTGTGTAAGTAGCTGCTGCTGATCCCCGTTTGGGCTGTGTCTGGGGGCATGAAGAGGCACAAACTCCAGGAAACTGTTGACTCTGGACAGTAAAACACTTCACCATGAACAATGGAAACAGGCAACAAACTTCTTTCTACATTTTATGTATTCCTTCATCTCATTGTTGCTGAGCTCTTTCTGCAGTATGCTTGAATACAAAAGCAGAGCATTGATAGAAGACTAAAAAATAGTAAAGCATAAGTGGCTTAACCAGGGAAATAATTTGAGGGAGATCCCAAGAAATACCTGGGTATATTAAGTTAAAGAAAAGCAGGGAAAATATCACTTTGCTCAAAAATAGATTTGCAAGGATTTAAATTATTTATAAAAGAACAGGGAAAGATAGAGCAAAGACACATGTAAAGCTATGAGCCAGAGTTTTGGAATCACAGTAGACACAGTCAGACATCTTATCTTTAGAAATTCCAGCACTTACACAGTCACTACTTCTATTGTTTTTCTCATAATTTTATCTCAAGACATTATCATTAAGTAAATTGCATATTGTCAACATGCTTTATAATAATGTAGCAATTTTGAAACAAGTAGTAAAGAGTGGATTATAAAAAATGAGATACAAATCATGCAGTCATTCTTCACTCAGTGTTGCTGGAGAAAATAAAAGCTGTGTATTTTTTAGCATTAATTTTCATAATTTCCTTTATTACTGTAACCTACTATTTTAAAGAAAGTCATGTTGAGCTATAAGCAGAATGTTTATAAATTTTATTCAAAGTATGCTCTTCATGTGCTAAAGGTGGTTGCTTTAGTTTGTTCAAAGAAAAATAATATAGAAAATAAATTTTACTTTGAAGTATGAGACAACAAGTTAATGCACCCTTTATGTGGATATTCATCAGTTCCTGTTCTTATTTCCAGTTTGGAGCCTGGGAAAATTAGGTTTTGTGATACTAAAATTAATTAAAAATTAAAACAAACAAACAAACAAACAAACAAACAAACAAACAAACAAACTCTTAGTTTTTAAAGGTAGTTGCATTATGATTATTTGAAATGCATCACAGAATAATTTACAATCTTGACTAATTTTGTGATTAAAATTTTGGAAAATATTTTAAAACACTTTGGGGATTAAAGCACAGATCCTTGTAAACTTTGTATATTGACTCAACAAGCATTTGACCTGTTCAAACTAACAATTCACATACTAACTAGGCTCAAGCTGGGAAAGCTGGCATCTTTCCTGTAGGCAGTGATCTACCTAAAGCACAGCCACTTGCATTTTCTTACACTGGTATTTTCTGGCCATAAATCCTCAGTTCAGCACTTTTTATTTCATCTTGTTACTTCCAGTTTCCATGAATAATAACACAGCAGATAGAAAAAATCCTTGCCTTGAGATCCTCTGATTCTGAAAGTTAGTAAAAGCTGCTTCTTCTGCATCTTTGCTGATTTTAAATATTTTATTCACCTGCCACTAGCTGTTTTTACACATAGAAATCTGTGCCATTTTGTTTCCACTTGTTTTATGGCTGTGAGTGGAAAAATTGCTATTTAGTGAATCAAAGCAGGTCCAGCACTGGAAGCCAGTTTGAGAATCATCTGCAATGAACTGGGTTGTGTTGGTGGGACAGCATCCTGACTATCCTGATGGAGATTGAAAATGGCCTATGTGCACTCTATAGAATACCCAATTGCCTTTCTGTAGAAATGACAGTTCAAATAAAGGGTTGTTGTGGTTGCCATGAATATCATCTTCCAGAGCCAAGAAAAGCAGCTGGACTGATGGGCTCTTCACAGTTCATTCGGATAGGCAATGAGAAGGTTGAGCTGACAACAAGAGATTCCAGGAATATTCCTCTGTTAAAGATCTGTGGCCATTTGCAGATAGCCTGATTGGTCTGAAGAAACTGCCCACACTAATAAAGAGTGTGTCCAATGTATTCTTAATTTAATACACAGTTCTGTGATCAGTAATATTGAATTACCTGAAAGAACAGATTTGAGCTAATTCAGGAGCAGGTGTGTGTGATCATTTCAAATTAGCAAGATCACACAGTGGTGATATTTTTGTCTGCTTGTTTGTTTTCTGCCTTGTATTTGGGGCACTGCATCTCCTATTGCCAGCCTGGATGGGCATTGAGCCTGTGTCTTGCAGGTCCTACACCACAGAGATTGTTAGTTCAGAAGCAACATGGTGTTTCTGGAGGTTGTTTCCACAGTGGGCTGTTGTTGAAGAGTAACTTTCTTTTTCCAGGATCAGCTACTTGCTATAGAAAATTTCCCTGTGGAAAGGCACAGGACCATTTTTAGCATTGCTGCCATGCAAGGGCAGTGCAGTGCCCAGGTTGCCTGCTGCAGTAGCAGTGGGCAGGTAATCCCATTGCCATACAGCCACACAGCTGTATGAAGCATCCATGGACCACATGCAGCTTTCATTTTCCCCTGGGACAGCACAGAGCATCAGGTAACATGTGGATGTTGAGTTAATGAAGTACAGTACCAGTACTGTACAGCTGGAATCACTGAGTAAAAACCTGGTATCAATTGAAGTTATCAAACCCCTCCCCTTTCTGCACAGGGTTTGTGAGAGCAGCTCTTATCCAGGACAGAGAATAGTAATGACTGGAGCAACTCTGAGCATCAAGAAGAAGGTTGCCTTGGTTACATGAAACCTAGAAACACTTAATTTTTTTCTGGTGCATTACCCATCAACTTGGGCTTGGGAAGGTGGCAGGCACCCATGTAAGTTAGGAGGTGACACCTGCAACCCATAAAGTTCTCAGCCTGCACTCTCAGTGGACACAGAGAATGTGTTGGAAGGCTATGCTACCTGGGAGGGCAACCTCATATGGATGATCTCTTTATTCCCTGTCTCGTGACCTGGCACAGTTTTCCATCTTTTCCATCAAGAGAAGCTAGTGTGGATCATTTCACAGTCTTTCCTACCTCCTGCCTGTCTGGTGCTGTGCAGCCATGCCATATACAAACCTGCTGCTGAGCCCCTTTGGAGGAGTGGACTGGCTGAAGAACCTTCATCTTGAATGAGCCTGCTTACCTGTCCTGCACTTAGCAGCAGCTTAGCTGTTGGTAGGACCTCTGGCTTTACTACCTCAGGCTGGGTTTCCAAAAGGCTGTGCAGCATGTCTAAAGGCTGCTGGGGGGCTTCTGAGCTGCCCTTCCAACCAGGCTCCCCCCTGCAGGCTGTGTTCTTCACAAAAACTCAGAGAGCCACAAGAGCAGATGGTGGCAGGGTAGCAGTGTAACAAGTGGAACTACAGCCTGTCCCTCCACAGCTGCAGCTTGATCACTTCCTGTGGGATTTGTGAGGGTCACATTGACAGGGACAGCCTGACAAATTGTTTTCTGTTGAGTGGTTGGCAGCTGTTTGCAGTAACTTGAAATCACGCATATGTCGGACATGAGCAGTAAATCATCTTCTCTCTGAATTTCCTGTTCCAGTCCTTGTATCCCCATGAAGCTCTTTGTATCCTGTTCTTGGAGACAGACCCTAGTGGCTTTGGAATCCCAGCTGTGCCATCCCATCCATTTCAGCTCTGTAGCTCTTTGCCCTAGAATTTGGAATATTTGAAATTTCAACCCTGGACATCTCTGATGTCATCCAGCCCTTCTGTGAGAGTCTCCAAAGAACAATCTGAGCTGGAAACAAAAGTAGAAATAATTGAGAAGCAAAGGCAAAAAGAAAATATTATCTTGAACGAAACTGGACATAGGCTCTATTTCCAGACACACAGGGAGTGTGGAGGATGGGCACTACCAGAGTTCCCGTCCTGGATCAGGTTGTAGCAAGTAGCTCACACAGTGTCTCCTGCTGCCAGTGCCTGCTCTGGTAGGAGCTGCTCCTTAGCAGCTGCTGAGCCTTGGGTGGGTTATCTGGTGTGGAAGTGTTTAGGATAAGATATGAAGCAGTCAGGAAGGCTAAGTCTGAGGTAGCAGGAAATTCTGAGGAAGTAGGAATTGCTGATATTCTCTATCAACCTGTTCTGAGTCTATGCTAGTACATGTGAGCTTTGTCACCTGGATCCACTCTTTGGATGTCCTAAGATATTCTATTTAGTATCACAATTACCTCTTTATTGCATCCACCCATTTGCTGCCACAAGACTGTTGAGCTTACTGGCTACCATGCACACCCTGTTCTTGCTGTTCTGGTTTTTTCCATAGCCATCTGAATTGGTTTAGCACGTGAACACAAGTAATCCTTGTTCTTTCCTTATCTAAACAAGTCCTGAAACTTTACTAAGGTTATTGAAAGTCTAGACCAGCAGCTTCTGGCCTGACTGGGTCAGCCCAGCTTCAGTGTGGTGCAGTCTAATGGGTGGTTTCTGAGGAACACCAGCTCTGTTTAAGGCTTGCATAGGTTTATGGCTTGACTGTGAGTCAGTGCCAGTTCTGTATTAGCAGGCTGTGGGGATGCAGAGGCAAAAGAAAGAGTTAAGGAAAAGATCTGGTGAAAAGGTGTGAGGCAAGGCAGAAATCTAGAGTAAGATCCATGACAAAGAAATCTGACTGGCCAGTGTCCATTACAGATGACCAACACACCTAAGGCTGCAAGCTTGCAGCTGACATCCAAGGGTGGATATCCTTGAACAGGGCAGAGACAACAGCGCATTTGGGCAGACTCTTGGAATGGTGTTAGCTGTGAAAGAGCCACTGAATTTACACTTACAGTCATCTCAATTTAAAGATAGCTTAAATTTCATTGATACATATTTAAACCACCAAAACATTATACTGTATGTATTAGGGCAGTGTTTTGTATTCCACAGCTACTGCAATGTTGGTCCAGTAGAATTTAAAGTGAGGTTTTCTGTTGTGTTGGACCACAGCCTTGGAGGCAAGTGTGACACTATAAACACAATTCAAATGTCAAAAGCAACTTTAGACTGAGCTCTGGAGTGATTAGGCTATTGTTGTAGATGGCATGCGTGTTAAGAGATGTCAGACTATTTAAATTAATTTTCATCCATATGAAGTAAATCGGCAGGCATATTGGCAATGTTTTTTCTGTGGTCCATGCTGTAACATTGAATTTTATTAAACAACTTCCATTAACAAGTTGAACATTCATCCTACTAACACGAGGTCATTAGTGCAACCTGAAATTAGGTTCCATGCATGTGCACACACTGCTGCTGAGGCAGCCCTCTTGCCCATAAAGGGCTAAATTTTAGCTTCCTGGTGCTCAGAAGTCGAGTGTACAAAAAGAAGCAAGGACGTGCACTCTGCAGTCCCCAAACCAACAGAGATGCATACATTGCATTAGGCAGGCAAATTGCTTGATGATAGTCATGGCTAATTTGCTATTTGCTTGTCTATAACAGGATTTCTTCAGGTGCAGCTGTGAGTTGTCTTGTGAAATGTGCAGGCCCAGAGATAAAGTGAATGAATCCAATCTTTAATGTTCTTGACTAGAATATGATACACAGTAGATTCTAAGTTAATTTCAATTTCTACATAAATTATAGTAGAATGAGTTTTTCCTGTTTTACATTTGTGCTAAATAAAGCTGGGGAAAGTAAACAGGAAAAACTACATTATTTTGGGCTTGAAAAATAAAAAAGATAATATATATTTTCCAAGTCTTTCATTTGCAGGTATTGCTGAAAATGTAAAATATCTAATTGACCAAGTAATACACTAAATGTTTCCTCTAAAAAGGCAACTGTGCACACATTTTAAATCATGGGGGCTGTTTTCCCAGTGCTTGGTGACAATACCCAAATGCTCTGCCATCATCTCTGCATGAATGTAGTGCATTGTCAGGAGCTGACATTACCCAGCCTCCAAAGAACCTGCCTGCCCTTATGTGTCAAATCAATGTCTCCCAGCTACAGTAACAGCAAAAGCTGGTTGATCTGTCAAGCTCATGATCAGAGGAAAGGTTCACAGCATCCCAAAGCAGCAGAAGATATTTCTATTAGTGACAGCTACAGCCCTGCCTCCCATTTTAAACAAAAAACGTTCACATGACTCTTTTGCTAGTGGATTCCAGAAGATGAGGATTCTTCAAAACAAATGGGAATTGTGGTTGCACAGCAGGTTCATGGACATGCCTTCTGAGATAAAGAGAATAAATGAATCTGAACCTGGGAATCACTGTCTGCCACTCCTGCATCTATGGGTTGTTTGTCTTAGGCATGAGTGTTTGTGAGAGAAGAAGTCTAGTGCAAAAACCAGTATCACTCACTTTTCTGGGCAACTATTTTATGTGAATAACCTCCTACTTTCCACTCTCCATAATTTATGCACACTACTGCAAAATTAATTAGACTTTTTGTAACCAATTTCGAGAGAGAACCATCAACGCTAACCTTTAAAATGAATCAGTGGAACAACAGCTCTCTCAGATGAAAGGTTTTTTTTTATAAATTATTGAGATGGTCTAGTAATCTAGCAAAAGAGTTACTACAAAGCACAGCTGTGTGGCCACTTTTCTCATGCTATTTTTTTCTCCTTCCTACCTTCTACTTTCTTCTGCATGTGGTGTCCTAATTGCACTGAGCTTTGCTTTTTGAAGGTTATCCTCCTTGTTCTCTTTATTCTCCTTTCTCCTTTACTTCTTCTCCTACTCTATTATCTTTCCTCATCAGTGATCAATTTGCAGACTGGAGCTGGTTCAGCAGAGTGCCCAAAGATGGTTAGAGAACTGCATCATAATGATGCATGAAGAAAAGCTGACACCTGTGTTCATCATGGAGAAGAAATGGCTGGATGAAGGTCTAATTTTAGTCTTCAGTTACTTGAAGATGTGTTATAGGGAAGAAGGTGCCAAATTTTTGGATGTGCTGAATGAAATTATAAGATGCAATGGCCAAAGTTACAGCTGTAAAAATTCCAGATGGATCTAAGGAAAAAGTATTTATTTTGTGAGGGTGGTTAAAGTGCCCAGAGAGCCTGTAGGATCTCCATCCATGGAGATACTCAAAAATCCTAGCCCTGATTTGAGCGGGAAGTTGAACATTGAATGTCTTTGATCTGCTAATCTCTGTTTCCTTAAGGCTTTATTCTCAAATAAGCTTCTCTTCAATCCACCCCAGTGAAACATTTTTCCCTACCTGGTCAGCCATCAGCAACTCTGGCCCCAAAGTGAGACCATGCTTTTTATTCATGTGCACACCTTCTATTCTGCAATTTTTCATCATGCTCTCCCATGCCTGGTTGTCTTTGAATGGGAAGAAGTTGCTTTAGCTCTTTGCTGATCTGCAGGTAGTGGCTAGAAGAAATATACTGAACAAGAAATCTGCTGGAAGAGTCATACTCAACTTGGTGCCCATGAGGTTGAGCCCACCCACCTAAATTGTACCCTGATGCTGTATCCCATGCCTGCATAGGGCAGCACTACCACTGTGTGCAGCTATTTCCCTGCTTGATATTTAAAAGCCATATGTAGAAATACAGCTCTTAACATCCAACATAATGTAATGACAAGAATAGCAGAATCTTGATGGAGAAACACAGAAACAATAGAGATATTAAGACACATTTGTCCCAAGTATGAAGCAAAATGTACGAAAAAAAGATGAAATTACAATAATTGCAATAATACAATTATAATTGTATAATTATAATAAATATTGCAATTGTATATTAACAAAAATCCAAAATATCTGAGAACTGCATGGTGACTGCAGTCAGTAATATACTGTTTCTTGAAAGGAAAGTTATGAATAGCAGTTTGGAGAGTCTGGTTTTGACTACCAACAGCAGCATTAACTTGCTTTTATGGTATGCAGAGCAAAGTTAAGGCTGCTCACTAATTATAAACACATAAAAAACCTTGCACACTGGTGTTTCCTGAAAGAATTGGCCCATAAAACTGCTTAGAATGAGAAGATTGGACTTGATGATCTCAGAGGTCTCTTCCAACCTAATTGACTCTGTGATAAAAATATTTAATTTTGGCACTTAGAAATGTCATCGAAATGACAGATCTGTCAAGCACTGCAGATAAAGTCTTCAAGGAGCAAGCAGCCCATTTACTTTTGATTTTGTGGCTTCCCCCTTATCTGCACAGTGGAGACTACAAATTAAGATAAACAGGAACCAACATGAGCTACTTCTTTAAAAAGAGAAAGAGAAAAAACCTCTGTGAAGGAGTCCTGTGGGATTCCCAGTGCTCAAAGAAACTGCCAGGTTGCATGAGACAGAGGAGGAAAGAGGAACTGGCTCGTGTAGAGGACTTCACCAAGCAGCCTCACTTCAGTGGCATGTGCCAGGAGGGAGCTGACAAGGAGATCCCAAAACCTTTTGGACCTTCAAATGGGGAGTGTGTGAATGTGAGGAGGCCTGTGGGGAACAACAGCCCCCAGGCAATGGGGGTGAGCCTCACCCAGTGCTCCACCATTGCTTTCCTGGGGGCTGCACTTGTCAGGCTCTTGGGAGGAAAGGGTTAAAACAGGAAGATTGAGGAGGAAGGAATAGCTTTGCTCAAGCTTGAAGCTGGGAACACTAAAAATGTTGGTTTGGGATAATGGTGACTGTTGTTCATCCTCTGCCTGTTTTGAGGGGAATTCCTGCCAGGGACATGCAGACATTTGTGCCATGGTGGGGCAGGCAGTGATCTCCCCTCCCTGCTCCAGCTAGCATGAACCTGGCAAACAGAGCCTGTGGCCCTGTGTCTTGTGGCCAGGCCTTGTTAGCGAGGCCATGAAATAAATCCACTCTTTGCATTTTGGCTGTGGTTTGAGGGCTGCTCGGCCTACCTGTAGGTGTGAATCCATAGAGGGGGAGTGTGTCTGCACACTGGACTGTGAAGGCAACGAGGGGCAGAGGTGTTTGTGAGGCACAGAGGTGTTTGTGAGGCACAGAGGTGTCTGTAGGACACTCTGATGGCTCTTTTCAGCTGGCTGGCTCAGCTCAGCTCCAGGGGAAGCACCTGCCCAGGGCCATCCCACGGTGCACCTGCTCTGCCAGCAGCTGTCTGAGCACTCTGAGCCCGAGTGCACAGTGAGACTCCTGTGCAGAGCAGCCATGCAGCATTTCCAGAGCCTCGGCAGCTCCTGGGGGCTGCAGCATGTCACCTCCTGGGACAGCTCTGCAGCTGCAGGCTCCATCACCAGACCTCCAGCCCCAGGAGGCCGTGAAAGGGCAGCTTCCTTTGTTCCTTCATCATTCTCTTGCACTGCCTGCAAACAAAACTGTGGACCTGGGGACAGTTTGTGCCATGCTAAAGGACAGGGGCAGTGTGACCTCCATGTAAGCCATGCACCAGTTCTCAGACATGCATTTTGGCCAGACAAAGCAGGCTAGATAGAGGCAGTAGGTGGGCAATTACCCACCCCTCATACAAAAACAAGTATGTCACCTTTGACATACTGCTGCACATGCTTTGTGATCCAGTAGTGGGTTACACTGAAGCAGGCTTTTCAAAAATAAATAAACAAAATGATAAATGTAAATGCAAAAACCTAACCTTCCCAGCTCTACTATTTATTTCACAGGATGATTTAAACAAAAATTTTCTCAACTAACTCCTCAGAAAATACAATTTTTGTGAACTGGTTCAACTGTGTCAGTCATCAAAAATAAAGGAAAGAAGGTACAACTTTAAACTGGAGTATTAGGTGAGCTCTGAAGTACAAAGAGCAGTAAAGGATTACAGTGATTACACCAGACTGGGTGATAAGAACGTAATAGAAAGGTGATACCACAAGCACCAACAACAAACACTGAAAGCAGGTTAGTGGGTAAGATATATATAGAGTTCCCAGCTATTACAGAAATACAAATAACATCTGGGACAAAGGAACACTCTTTTTTCCTGTGACTTTTTTTTCATAGCATATTTTACTAAGCCAGCTAAATCAAAGGCTTTAGAAAACAATAGTGAGAGAACAATTACAAGTGGAAGATATGGCTCGGATAATATTTGAAGAAAAGCCAGGAAAGCCCAAATCTTTCAGGAAGGCTATTGCAAATGAAACAGAGAGAAAAAAATAAAAGCTCTATATTACAAGTAATGAACAGTCTCAAGAGAAGCTGCAAAGCCTGAAGCTGGATGAAAAAAGAGCTCAGGGGTTAGGAGGGCCAGGAAGAAATGGGTAGTAGCCTTCAACTTTTGGTTAAGGCTAGAAAGTAGTGTTTAGAGTGGTTCCTGGAATTAATAGGCTAAAACATTTTCACCCACACCAATATTAGTTACTGTATTTGGACTTTGGGGTTTGAAGCTGGGGCTTTTGGAGGATAAGTAAACATATATAATAAATGTTAACCTAGAGACAGTCCCTGCCCTAAAGACTTCCAGTCTAGACTTAAGGTGTGAATCTGATGTGGAAAGCAGATAGGGAGTAGAAGAAGTTTTGTTGACAAAAACTTTTGTGAAATAGATGGAACTGGAAGAGGAAAAGAACCAGTGATTGAAAAATGGGGGAAAAAAAGTTTGCCAATACAAAGAACAGAATTCCTGCTGCCAGCACTCCTGTGATCAGATCAGGAAAACACTCAAAGAATGAGGGAGTGGGAGAAGTCCAGATGAGAGGTGTGTAAAAGAGCTATGGAGAATTTCTCAGCCTGAAGATAATGGTGATGTAAATATCAAATGAAACCAAGGAGCTTTATCTTTGTTGTTCTGCCTGCTGAAGCTTTGTGTGTATGGGAGAGAGGGGAAGAGCAGTGCCACAATTAAATATATATGATAGCAGTTAGACATTGATATTTCTTCACTGTCAGATCATGAAGTTATGAGACTTATTTATTGATAGGTTGGGTTCCTGTTAATTATTAGTGGGGTTAATTGAAACCATGGCCACAACAGAAGACTAACAGAAGTGCTAGGTACTGTACAAACAAAGTTGAGTGTTTTCTGACATGATGTAAAGGGAATATATAATAAAAGACAATTAAAAATTAAATAGAAGCCTTAATACATGACTATTCCAGCTTCATCAACTTCTAAGTGTCAGAGTTTGGAAAAGGGATTTTGAGGAGGGAGATAAATGTCAGGAGATTCCAGTTATTTCATGTGAAGTCATGTCTCCAAGATTCTGCCAAGAACTATTACTGAAAGTTGTCCTTTATTGATTTGTTCTCTCTCCTCTAATTCCCTCTCACTTGAACTGTCAACATAAAGCTGTCTGTTTAATTTTTGGTGATTATATATGTATACTCACACGTATGCAAACTGACTCTCAGGCTTACTCTAAGATTTCTGATTAGATGTTTATCTTCCTCGGAGCAGATTTTTTTTTTTTTCCAAGGCCTTTGCATAAGATCAGATTAGCTTTTTATAGATCTAAGGTTCAAAGCTCTGTTTGTACTTGCATATAGAGTAGAAAGAAGAAGTATTTTATTTTGCCAGTTATTCAGCTTTTCCTTCTGTCTCTTTAAATATGCCAGCTCTATGACCAGAATTATGGTGCTCTGATTTATTGCTTTCTTTTGTTGGGAGCAGCATTTGTTTGACTTCAGTTACATCACTTTTACTGGTATTCTGGCCATCTGTATCCCTTTACTGGCATCCAAAAGAAAAGAGTGAAACCTCTTAGAAATTCTTCTAGCGGGCATGCAAGACCTAAAAATTTAGCTGGGGATGATTAGTCTTGAATTTGGGTGAGAGAAAGGACTGCCAGCACAGAAATGCCCCTTCCAGGTCTTTCCCAGAAGAACTGCAGTGAAGAAACTCCTTCACAAGGCAAAAGGCTCAGGAAAATAACACCAGCTTCTCTAAACTCACTCAGGAGGCTTTGCCTTTGAATGTCCTACTGGTGGCCAGGAGCAGACCACAGTCCATGTGTACATCCCAGACCAGGGCAGGTAGTAACCCCAGAGGTGACTGACCTCCTCCTCCTGATGTGGGAGAGAATCCAAGCAAAGAGAGTGCCTACACAGGACTCTACTGCCACTCTCTTTCCTACTTTGCTATTTATGTTGTAGGCAAAAAGAGAGAAGTTAAAGAAACTGCCCAACGGTCACAGGATGTCCTGTTGCATTTATCTGGCGATGCAGGCGAATGACTCACCCAAAATATTTGATGATCGGAAACTATTATGTTTTTCTTTCTTTTTCACATTTCTTCCTGAAAATATCAAGCATTCGTACTCTGAAACATGGTTAAAGCTATGGTTAAGCTATATGAATTCATGGCAAGAATAAGGAAGCTGTCTTTGAAGCTTATCATAGTCCAGAAAAAGTCAAGTGACAAGAATCTGCTTGCTCATCTCTGAAAGCTGTGCTGCAAGAGAGCAAATGGGATCATCCTGATTGCTGGCATGGGTTATAGACTGAACCTGATTTTTTTTTTTTTTTTTTTTTTTTCTGGTAATTTAAAAATGCCCCTGAAGGGTTACCATGGTAGCCCCAGCTCAGAGCAGCATTAACAGCCTTAAGCTGTTCTCAGTTGGTGCTTTATGCAGCCCAGGGAAAGGCTGCTCACCTGTGAGTGTCCAGGCTGTAGTTGCTGGCACTCAGCCTGTGCACGCTGTGGGGACAATTGGTGTCTGCTTCCTCCCTTTGTCACATCTTCTCTGGTGAAGCCTGGCAGCAGGAGAGGCTGTCCCTGTCCCTGTCAGAATAAACAGAGATCAGTTGTAAAGCCTGGCTTAACATACCTGTGCTAAGAAACAACCTGTCCAAAACAGACCAAGGAAAGGAAATACAATTATCCTCATTTTGTACAAAAAGAGTGGAGGAACTGTTAGGATGACTTCCCCAAAATCCTGTGGGAAGTCTGGGAGAATGGAAACTGCTTCCAAAGAGTACATGTGTAATAGCAGGGGCATACAACATTTTCAGAGAAGAACAACACAAGGCCTTCACTAAAGCTACAGAGAGAACAAACCACTTGTAAACTGTGAGAATATCCAATGCATATTGTGGTAGGCTGATACATGCTTTTGGACCAGCAAAAGGAGAAAAAAAAATATTCATCATAAAGGTTGCTGACTAGGGGTGAATACCAAGATTGTTACACTATATTTCATGAAGTACCAACTTTTTGTGTGGTCATGTTAAGAGGCAGCTAAGAAACATTGGGAATGATAACCCATGAAGAGTGAATAAAGAGTCAGAATTACCATCAGGTGATTTTATTTACCTTTGGGATTTAAGACTGGCTTCATATTTACTCAGCAATCACAAAGTGAGTTATTTAGATGTGATTTTTTTTCATGGTGTAAATGAAGCCAAGGTTATCATGTGGTTCCTTGATTACCATCAGCTGGGGAATTAAGAAAACACCAGATCCCATGACATTCACAAGGCTGTGTGAGTTGATAGGACTGACTCCAAGCACACAGAACTATCTCTTCATACTATGCTTAGTTTTGGTATTGAGCACTCAGTTGTTTCTGGGTAAATTTTCTACCTCTCTCTTTGCTTATAAGAAGGATTTTCTCAGTGCTATGCAACAGAGATACAGATAGGAAATGCCAGTTCCTGTCCTGGGGACATGCAGCAGAGGAACAATTTAACAATTTAACAATTTAAGCATCTCACTGGTTTGGCCAGGCACTGAGCACTGTTCTGACTTTTATCTCAGAGTTTTGGAGCCCAGTACCATTTACATAGAAGGTATTGTTTTATAAAACTCCACTGTGTTATGCAAAGCAAGGCATAACCAAAGGCAGTCTAAGAATATCATAAAGACTCACAAAGTCCCTGTCTTAAAAAGTCCTTTTATGGGCCTTTTCCAAAATAATAGCTCCCTGAGGCTCAAATGTCTCATACCCAAGTAAAGATTTTGTTTAATTTATAACGAAGTTGATTTGTCTGCTAGATTGTTTCCCATGGATCAGTCTGTTCACAAACACAAAACATACCAGCATCCAGCTGGGTGCTACTGCTGCCAATTTCAAGACAATAAATGGTTCAGTACTTAGCAAAATTCAAAACTTTTATTCCACAAAGCAATAAAAGCAGCAGACATTGCCTACTGACACACTGCCAGAATAAATATTACCTACTGTACAAGTTTCCATTCAGATCTTTCAGCAGGTCAAGGCACAATCACAGACATTATCAAGCTTTATGCTGCATTAAGAGAGTTTTCATGAATGACTGAAAAACGTTTAAATTGCATTTTCAAACACATTACTCATTGAATCTTAACGACCTAAAATCTTCCTCAACAGCAGGTTAGTACTGCTCTCCTGAAGACAGGGGGTTTATTTTGAGATGAAGCCTTCAAGGAAGACTTACACAGCTTCTTTGGCATTTCTGGCACCCCCAAGACGTGTTCTTGGCAAGCAGAAAACCAAGGGAAAGGGTCTGAAGCTCATCACATCTACAATGTAGCCCCCAGCAGAAACAAAGCCAGGAGCAGTGTTTTCAGCTCACTTTTATGATTTGGTTGTTGTTTGCTTTATTAACACATCCAGTAACCTCAGAAAGGAGGATGTATTGATTGTATGCAGTAGGTGACCCATTGATAGGGTAGTTTGGGGAGCTGTCTCAATGTTGATGGAAATACTTGCTACAAATAAACCTGCTAGATATCAAAGAAATGACCTAGAAAAAGCAGGACTTGTGTATTTTTCCCCTTGAAATAACCCACTGTGTTCTAACCTTGACACATTGAAAGGAAGATTCCTTTTGGCTCTTTCTGCATCTTTAGTAGAGCCCCATCCCAGTTCACAGTGGCTGGACCCCAGCTGGAGTGAGGTGTCCTGTGTGCCAACACACACAGGCAGCCACCAGCTGGTCCTGTCCTGAGCTCCCAGGGGGACATTCCATCTCTCCTCTTGCTGCCATGGAGGGTGCATTTGCTGTGTGAGCAGTTCAAGCTATTGCACAGAGAGGGAACCTTCTGTCAGTGATGAGCAAAAGAGAGGCTTTTAATGGGCCTGGAAGGTGAAGGCACTTGGCTGATGGTGAGCCTAAGGTGTGAAGTGAGCATCACAATGGATATCCACCAGCAGCTCTTTATGTTCATGCTGCAAGAAAATGAGCTGAGATGCTTCATCTGGCAATAGGAGAGCAGCAAATTTCTAGGTGAGAAGGTAATCAGGGAAGTGAATGACATGCAAGTATAGTTTACTGAGGAGAAAAACAGTTTTCCTGATTGAATAGTGCTGGTTGTGCCACAGCTTCTGGACTGTACTTAACTTCCAGTCATTAAAAGGGCAGATTTAGATTTTCTCTGAGAAAATTATATTCTGCAGACAGGAGGTGGATTTCTATTAGTTAACCTAGACCCTTTTCTCCACTTTAATGCAAGTCCTTGTGGACCATCTTACAAGGTTTCATATGGTCTGGATTTTATTTTTTCTTTCTTTGGTTTGTTCTTCCTTTGCAATGCCCATTTAGAGCTCTATCCTGTAGAATACCATAACATTTTCAGGATTTTTTTTTCTGGTAAAATAACCTACATTAATCTTTATTGCATGCAGTAGTGGCACACCATTGAATCCCCCCTCTTTGCTCTGACTCACCTGCTCTGCTACTTTGCTTTGTTTTAGGCCAGACTCAGATATATTTTTAAGGCAGTTTTTAAAAGCAAGATTTTTCTCAGCTCTACCCACTGCTCACCAGCTTTGTTTTCAGCTAGATGGGAATGCACAGCATTTTTAGGCTGCTCCAGACTGTAGCCTGGCAATGGTCAGCAGTGTCCCCTCCCAGGCCTGGGAAATGCATGCACAACTGGGAGGAAACACAAGAGCAGGAGAAGATAATGGGAGCTGTTCACTCAGGAAGCTTCAAAGAAATGTGCTCCACAGCAACATGCCATGAGAAGGGGATTGCTTAGGGATTGCACTTTTATTTTGGACAAAAAGATTCCTTTTTTTTGCAGGTTACATCATTTGATGGGAGAGAAACACTAAAGAAATAACAGGAGTGAGCCATGGAAAAGCCAGAGGTAGGAAAGATGGTCTTTGGGACATCAAGAGTTAAAACTTTAAGGTTGTAATTTATTTATGGCAAAGAGCTAAGGGCTTTGTGTATATGGTAACCAGTCCCAGCTCTTGGAGTCATCGAGGTGGCAGAATCAAACTCAGAACTCTAATTAGTGCAACTGAAGAATGAGTATACTTATTATCTGATATAAAGCAATTTTAGAAACTCCCACAGTTTAGAAATAATAGTAATAACAGTAATTGAAAACGTGAACTGACAAGTCACTAACAACCCATTATATCATGGCAGTGTGGAAGCACCTCGTACCTTTACAAAGCACCTTTCTATCTGTCTCACACACCCCAACGTGGGCTCAAGAGCTGCTGCACAGGAGGTGTGTGAAATAACTCAGAGACCAACACCCAAATCATGGTGTTTCTGCAAGGTCTTTTTGGTGGAACTCAGAAAAACTTATGTGTAGCTGGCTTCACTGGTTTGTCTAAGCAGGTTTGTTTCTTGGTGTAAATCAAATAAATTATTCTGAGCTCTCTGGTTTTGCTTGGACCAAGACAGATGTCTCAGCCTTCTCTTATTTGGGCTCTTATGAGATAGGAATAAAACTAAAGGACATGTGAAGCTGAAAGACTGGCCCAATTTATCAGACAGAGGGGTGATTCAGTGTGTTGCACAGAGGTATGTTGCTTAAGCCAGAAGTCTCAGGTAAGGACCCTCTCCCCAGGGAGCTGCAGCTCATCCTTGCCCACCTGTGTGCTGAGCTGAGGCAGGCCAGGCAGGGGAGGAGGACACAGGCATGAGCCCCATGCTGCTATTTCCTCAGCCTTGAGAGGAACAAAAAGACAAAAGGTTTTGTAAAGAAGCAAGAAACTTAGTTAAATACAGACTGGATGCTGTAGAAAAAAGAAAAAACAAAAAAACAACCAAAACAAAAAAACAAGCAAGAAAGAAAGAAAGAAGGAAAAAGCTTTATTTGCTTCCAGTCATTCTTGTCTTCATTACATGGAATTCCATTATTGGGAGTAGTAGCATGATGCAACTGAGAAAACAGCTACATAAAAATTCCCCCTCCCTATTCCACATTGGCATTCAGCTGCTCTAGGATACCTTATCCTGTGGCTGCTGAGGGAGAGTGACTAGCAAAGGAGGCTGAAGGTGGAAAAGGAAATGTATTTGCATTCCTTGTGCTTTCTCATTTTTGGATTTTTATTCCATCTAGTGCATATATAGGTTTATAGAGAGAGAAATGCTGCAGATTATAATCCAGACTCTAATTAGCCCCAGAACTACTGAGCTGTTAGTCAGTTTGTCTTTCTACAGCCATTCTGTGTGCCCTGCACCAAGATCAGCTCAGCCACATCCAGGCTTGCCATTTCCTCCAGATTTGTGCAGCTCAGAAGATGAGATCGATCCTGTCATGCTGATTTTTCGGTTCCTCAGAGGAGTCTGGGGAGCTGGGGTCTGACTTTGTCGGTGTTCCCCAGGGCTGCCCAGGGCTGTGACATGCAGGTCTCCAGGTGTGGACAGCCCCAGGGTGCTGCCTGCCACGCACGATCCGTGCTGTGCTGTCCCCGTGCGCCTTTCCCGACGGCTGCCAGCTGGCACAGCCACTGCCATCCGCGCTGCCCCCCGGCACACAAACACACACACTGTCCGCGGCTGGCCGTCTGCCCTGCTCCTCCCAGCTGAGTGCAGCCCACCCACCCCGGACGTCTCAACCTGGATGCATAACCAGCTCAGCGTGCAATAAGCATTAATTCTTATTTCAAAACAATCTTGCCCTACTTGCTACTCCATCATTAATTTCGAAGAGTTGCATCATTTCTTTTCTGAGTTATACCCAGTAGCTCCCTTCTGCCTTGCAGCTCCAGAACTGTTGTCCCAAGCATCCATGGGTGTGAGGATGGCCAGCATCCACCGGCATTTGGGGCACCACAAGATGGAGAAAGAGGGGGAGGCAGGGTGTGAGATAACCTGTCTAGATAACTGTGCTGTTTACATAGCAGCATCTGGTATTTTAGGAAAACCCATGGTAGATATATAATTAACAGAATAATATTTATTAGCAAATTAATCTGTGAGCCAACACCTGTAAGGGTATCTGCAGCTCTCACATGAGGTGACACAGGGAAAAGGGAAGGGAAGTTTCAGGGAAGTTTCAGGGAAGTTTCAGGGAAGTTTCAGGGAAGGGAAGTTTCAGGGAAGTTTCAGGGAAGTTTCAGGGAAGTTTCAGGGAAGTTTCAGGGAAGTTTCAGGGAAGGGAAGGGAAGTTTCAGGGAAGGGAAGGGAAGTTTCAGGGAAGTTTCAGGGAAGGGAAGGGAAGTTTCAGGGAAGGGAAGTTTCAGGGAAGTTTCAGGGAAGGGAAGTTTCAGGGAAGGGAAGTTTCAGGGAAGGGAAGTTTCAGGGAAGGGAAGGGAAGGGAAGGGAAGTTTCAGGGAAGTTTCAGGGAAGGGAAGTTTCAGGGAAGGGAAGTTTCAGGGAAGTTTCAGGGAAGTTTCAGGGAAGTTTCAGGGAGTTTCAGGGAAGGGAAGTTTCAGGGAAGGGAAGGGAAGGCTCCGGGAAGGGAAGGGAAGGGAAGAGAAGTTTCAGGGAAGGGAAGTTTCAGGGAAGTTTCAGGGAAGGGAAGGGAAGTTTCAGGGAAGGGACGGGAGGGGAAGGGAAGTTTCAGGGAAGGGAAGTTTCAGGGAAGTTCAGGGAAGTTTCAGGGAAGTTTCAGGGAAGTTTCAGGGAAGTTTCAGGGAAGTTTCAGGGAAGTTTCAGGGAAGTTTCAGGGAAGTTTCAGGGAAGTTTCAGGGAAGTTTCAGGGAAGTTTCAGGGAAGTTTCAGGGAAGTTTCAGGGAAGTTTCAGGGAAGTTTCAGGGAAGGGAAGGGAAGGGAAGGGAAGGGAAGGGAAGGGAAGGGAAGGGAAGGGAAGGGAAGGGAAGGGAAGGGAAGGGAAGTTTAAGGGAAGGGAAGGGAAGGGAAGTTTCAGGGAAGGGAAGTTTCAGGGAAGTTTCAGGGAAGTTTCAGGGAAGTTTCAGGGAAGTTTCAGGGAAGTTTCAGGGAAGTTTCAGGGAAGTTTCAGGGAAGGGAAGGGAAGGGAAGGGAAGGGAAGGGAAGGGAAGGGAAGGGAACAGGGAAGGGAAGGGAAGGGAAGGGAAGGGAAGGGAAGGGAAGGGAAGGGAAGGGAAGGGAAGGGAAGGGAAGGGAAGGGAAGGGAAGGGAAGGGAAGGGAAGGGAAGGGAAGGGAAGGGAAGGGAAGGGAAGGGAAGGGAAGGGAAGGGAAGGGAAGGGAAGGGAAGTTTCAGGGAAGGGAAGGGAAGGGAAGGGAAGGGAAGGGAAGGGAAGGGAAGGGAAGGGAAGGGAAGGGAAGGGAAGGGAAGGGAAGGGAAGGGAAGGGAAGGGAAGGGAAGGGAAGGGAAGGGAAGGGAAGGGAAGGGAAGTTTCAGGGAAGTTTCAGGGAAGGGAAGGGAAGTTTCAGGGAAGTTTCAGGGAAGTTTCAGGGAAGTTTCAGGGAAGGGAAGGGAAGGGAAGGGAAGGGAAGGGAAGGGAAGGGAAGGGAAGGGAAGGGAAGGGAAGTTTCAGGGAAGGGAAGGGAAGGGAAGTTTCAGGGAAGTTTCAGGGAAGTTTCAGGGAAGTTTCAGGGAAGTTTCAGGGAAGTTTCAGGGAAGTTTCAGGGAAGTTTCAGGGAAGGGAAGGGAAGGGAAGGGAAGGGAAGGGAAGGGAAGGGAAGGGAAGGGAAGGGAAGGGAAGGGAAGGGAAGGGAAGGGAGGGAAGGGAAGGGAAGGGAAGGGAAGGGAAGGGAAGGGAAGGGAAGGGAAGGGAAGGGAAGGGAAGTTTCAGGGAAGGGAAGTTTCAGGGAAGTTTCAGGGAAGGGAAGGGAAGGGAAGTTTCAGGGAAGTTTCAGGGAAGTTTCAGGGAAGGGAAGGGAAGGGAAGGGAAGGGAAGGGAAGGGAAGGGAAGGGAAGGGAAGGGAAGGGAAGGGAAGGGAAGGGAAGGGAAGGGAAGGGAAGGGAAGGGAAGGGAAGGGAAGGGAAGGGAAGGGAAGGGAAGGGAAGGGAAGGGAAGGGAAGGGAAGTTTCAGGGAAGTTTCAGGGAAGGGAAGGGAAGGGAAGGGAAGGGAAGGGAAGGGAAGTTTCAGGGAAGGGAAGGGAAGTTTCAGGGAAGGGAAGGGAAGGGAAGGGAAGGGAAGGGAAGTTTCAGGGAAGGGAAGGGAAGGGAAGGGAAGGGAAGGGAAGGGAAGGGAAGGGAAGGGAAGGGAAGGGAAGGGAAGGGAAGGGAAGGGAAGGGAAGGGAAGTTTCAGGGAAGGGAAGTTTCAGGGAAGGGAAGGGAAGGGAAGTTTCAGGGAAGGGAAGGGAAGGGAAGTTTCAGGGAAGGGAAGTTTCAGGGAAGTTTCAGGGAAGTTTCAGGGAAGTTTCAGGGAAGTTTCAGGGAAGTTTCAGGGAAGGGAAGGGAAGGGAAGGGAAGGGAAGGGAAGGGAAGGGAAGGGAAGGGAAGGGAAGGGAAGGGAAGGGAAGGGAAGGGAAGGGAAGGGAAGGGAAGGGAAGGGAAGGGAAGGGAAGGGAAGGGAAGTTTCAGGGAAGTTTCAGGGAAGGGAAGGGAAGGGAAGGGAAGGGAAGGGAAGGGAAGGGAAGGGAAGGGAAGTTTCAGGGAAGGGAAGGGAAGGGAAGGGAAGGGAAGGGAAGGGAAGGGAAGTTTCAGGGAAGTTTCAGGGAAGTTTCAGGGAAGTTTCAGGGAAGTTTCAGGGAAGTTTCAGGGAAGTTTCAGGGAAGTTTCAGGGAAGTTTCAGGGAAGTTTCAGGGAAGGGAAGGGAAGGGAAGGGAAGGGAAGGGAAGGGAAGGGAAGGGAAGGGAAGGGAAGGGAAGGGAAGGGAAGGGAAGGGAAGGGAAGGGAAGGGAAGGGAAGGGAAGGGAAGGGAAGGGAAGGGAAGGGAAGTTTCAGGGAAGGGAAGTTTCAGGGAAGGGAAGTTTCAGGGAAGTTTCAGGGAAGTTTCAGGGAAGTTTCAGGGAAGTTTCAGGGAAGGGAAGGGAAGGGAAGGGAAGTTTCAGGGAAGGGAAGGGAAGGGAAGGGAAGGGAAGGGAAGGGAAGGGAAGGGAAGGGAAGGGAAGGGAAGGGAAGGGAAGGGAAGGGAAGGGAAGGGAAGGGAAGGGAAGGGAAGGGAAGGGAAGGGAAGGGAAGGGAAGGGAAGGGAAGGGAAGGGAAGGGAAGGGAAGGGAAGGGAAGGGAAGGGAAGGGAAGGGAAGGGAAGGGAAGGGAAGGGAAGGGAAGGGAAGGGAAGGGAAGGGAAGGGAAGGGAAGTTTCAGGGAAGGGAAGGGAAGGGAAGGGAAGTTTCAGGGAAGGGAAGGGAAGGGAAGGGAAGGGAAGGGAAGGGAAGGGAAGGGAAGGGAAGTTTCAGGGAAGGGAAGGGAAGGGAAGGGAAGGGAAGGGAAGGGAAGGGAAGGGAAGGGAAGGGAAGGGAAGGGAAGGGAAGGGAAGGGAAGGGAAGGGAAGGGAAGGGAAGGGAAGGGAAGGGAAGTTTCAGGGAAGGGAAGTTTCAGGGAAGGGAAGGGAAGGGAAGGGAAGGGAAGGGAAGGGAAGGGAAGGGAAGGGAAGGGAAGGGAAGGGAAGGGAAGGGAAGGGAAGGGAAGGGAAGGGAAAGGGAAGGGAAGGGAAGGGAAGGGAAGGGAAGGGAAGGGAAGGGAAGGGAAGGGAAGGGAAGGGAAGGGAAGGGAAGGGAAGGGAAGGGAAGGGAAGGGAAGGTTCACGGAAGGGAAGGGAAGGGAAGGGAAGGGAAGGGAAGGGAAGTTTCAGGGAAGTTTCAGGGAAGGGAAGGGAAGGGAAGGGAAGGGAAGGGAAGGGAAGGGAAGGGAAGGGAAGGGAAGGGAAGGGAAGGGAAGGGAAGTTTCAGGGAAGGGAAGGGAAGTTTCAGGGAAGGGAAGTTTCAGGGAAGGGAAGTTTCAGGGAAGGGAAGTTTCAGGGAAGGGAAGGGAAGTTTCAGGGAAGGGAAGTTTCAGGGAAGGGAAGTTTCAGGGAAGGGAAGTTTCAGGGAAGGGAAGTTTCAGGGAAGTTTCAGGGAAGTTTCAGGGAAGTTTCAGGGAAGGGAAGGGAAGGGAAGGGAAGGGAAGGGAAGGGAAGGGAAGGGAAGGGAAGGGAAGGGAAGGGAAGGGAAGGGAAGGGAAGGGAAGGGAAGGGAAGGGAAGGTTAAGGGAAGGGAAGGGAAGGGAAGGGAAGGGAAGGGAAGGGAAGGGAAGGGAAGGGAAGGGAAGGGAAGGGAAGTTTCAGGGAAGGGAAGGGAAGGGAAGGGAAGGGAAGGGAAGGGAAGGGAAGGGAAGGGAAGGGAAGGATTATAATTTTGGAGGCAGCCAGGATTTGGGTGTTCCCTCTCTTGGGCTATGCCAGCATTACTCCAGTTCCCAGTTGCCTTTTTCTGTTTCAAACCAGCCCTCACAGCTTGGAGCAGGATGCCCTGCATCCACATGGATCCTGCCTGCAGCTGGTGTCCCCCACTTGCACAGCTCCATCTGGGACTGCTGCTCCCTAGAGAATGAGATACTGGTAGCTTGCCAGCCAGCCTGACACCAGCCACCTCAAACTGAAACAAATTTTAAGTGAAAGAAAAGTGAAATTACATTGATATGCAAAATAGAAGTGTTCAGTTGCTGCCTGTAGAGACAGAAAGACACAGAAATATGGAGAAGGACAGATAGCTAGCAGTGATTTGCTTCTTTTTTTCAAAGATGCTGTTGGCCCCCTATTCTCCCAGCTAGAAAGTGTCAGGATACTGAGCTGGGTGGGGTTCAGTCACCCATAAGGCACTGAATTAAGGCACTGGGCAAGGCACCTGTTATCTCTAGTATCTCCAGGCTGGTAGTTTAATTTGGAGCACAAACACATTTTCGAAATAATTTTGTGGTTGCCCCCCTTACTCCCACTCCAGCCCAGTCCCTGGAGCGTGCAGTCTGGATTGCTGCCAGGGGAAACTTAGATCACTCTGGCCATCAACGTGCATGGGCCCCACAGGACTGAGATACAGCTGGTCTGTGATAAAACCACAGAGATGTGTGGCTGCATGGGTCTCTGCACTGGCTGCTTTCCTCTGCAGGCTCCCTCCCCAGGGCACTGCATCACTTGCTTATACAGACCTAGCTGCAGTAACTTCTCCAGTGGCTGGACACTGATTTTGGGACTGGAATCTGTGTTGCCCTCATAGGAAGGCAATATGAAGGAATACTGAGAATCTCTCCTTGGCTACAAGGAAGGGATCTGGGGCTCACACCATCCATGGTACCAAGCAAGCATTCAGCTAGAATAACCAGGTATCAGCAAGAAGTCATGAATTCAAAAGTTGTTACACATTTCTTACTTACTACACAATTGTTTACTCACAGCTCTTTCATGTTAACTCCCATGCTCTTGGCAAATCCACTTTATAGTGCAAGCAGCAAACTGCAGCATTGCTGTTTTCTCCTGTGGTGTGAGCACCAAGTTCTCACACTCCAGAAGGTAAGTGCCATCACCTAAGGCCCAGACACATTTGGACTTGTTTTTAATGAAGATCTAACCAGGAAAGGACAGTGCAGGTGCTAGCCTGCCTAGAGGGGGCTGGCCACTCATTCCACTGCCTCCTTTCCCTGGCTTTTTCTGGAGACCCATGGGGAACTTGAAGTGCTTCAGATGCTTAGAGAGGGTATCTGGTACCACCCTGCTGCCTGTTCTGGTTGTATTGGCCAGTTATTCTTTGCCCCCAGCATGGGACAGCTGGCTCCCAGGCCTACCAGTTGAAGCATCTGTGGCATTTTTCTGTAAAATGCAGTTTGCCGGGTGTGCTACAGGGATTGAGAGTCCTTCTGTGGCCAGCACAGATCAGTTTGTGTGCTTACTTCCTCAGCAATAAACTGTGGAAATTGATACTGCTGGTGGAGATCCTAGCATTGCCACTCAGCATGTGGTCTCAAAAACATGACTTGATAGCTGTCACCAAGGTCATCTGATTCCTTTTCTCGAGTTAATGAAAAATAAAGATCCCATCACAGCCCAAAAGGCAATACAAAACTCTTATTACAGACAAAGAGAGGAAAGGATGGGGCAGTGATTGCTTAACACAACCTGGACTCCAGCAGGAATTTGATCTTTCCTACATTCTGCTTTATCTGAGTTACTGCAGATTGCCATGGAATTTTGCCATTCCTCTTTGCTGACAATGGTCCTGCAGCAGTGCAGGGCAGCAGCATCTTAACACAAGCGAAACCTGTGCAGTAATCCAGGTCTGCTCCCAGGCAATCCCCCAAGCACCTGCAGTAGCCTGGGCATGACAATCTGCTGCTTCTTTCTCTCCTAAAACTCATGGAACTTTTTGCAAAACCAGATAAACTGTGATCTGTAAATTCTGGCTATTTTTATTTTTCACTCAAACAGGTGACTGCCAAGATGGGACCCACTGCTCCTTGGAATTTCTTCTCCTGGAAGTCTTCCCAGGTTCCTAATCCCTGTCACTCATCATGTCTGTCAACATGCTCTGAGCTGGCCAGATCCTCACGTTCACTTCCCTCATGGTTCAGAGCTGTCAAACAGCTGCTCTTGCTGGTTCCTTTTCTGGGCTGAGGAGAGATCATGAAACTTCTAGGGGGTTTTGCATCTTCTGTGCTGGCATAGCTCTTTTTTTTTTTTTTTTTTTTTTTTTTTTTCCCTTAGCTGTTTGGACTGAAGATTCTTTTTTCTTAGCTATCTGACTGTTGATTTTGCCAATCCAGCCAGATTGGATTCTTTTACTTGATTCTGCAATCTCTGCATCCTTTTCTGAACTGCTTTATCTACTTGCAAAGTAACTAAATGATTTTTCCACTTTGAATTTTTAGAAAAAGTGACAATAATTTTGGATTAGGTCATTCTTCTCATTAACAGAGAAAACAAACATGCAAGAAGTCAGACTGTTTCTGACTTCAGCTTGTTTATACTAAATGCTTTGATCTTTAAACAAAGCTGATAAATTGGAGCAGCAGCAGGGACAAGCAGCATGGTCAACCCAAAATGTTGAAAAGTCACGTCAGCTGCTCGCTCTATGCCTCAGGCCAAAACATGAGGAGAACCTGCCGACGAAGCAATTTAAAATTAGTTACATTTTGGACATTCTTATCTGATTTCTGAGCTATTGCAATGCATCCAGGCCTTGTTTTTATGTCAGCTGTTTTATTGGGAATTTTTTGGGGTTTTCTTTTAACTGCAAGGAATACAGATTTATTTTTAGATGAAGGTTGGGTTTTGTTTTTTTTTTTTTTTCAAACAGTGCTCTTTACAAGCTGCAGGGGAAAAAAATCAAAAGACTGCCAGTAAAATCACAAAATTTGGCAATAAGAAGTGAAAGTGCTCACAAGCAGTGTGTCTTGCAGAAGCCACAACCCAGGCACTGTGACACCCAGCTCTGCAGCCTGAACACAGCCCTGTGGGCTTTGCTGTGTCCTGCTCCCAGCACCTGGCTCACTCTTTGAGCCATCAGGAGCCCCTGCATGCTGGTGTCCCACTCTGCATTACATGACCACAAGGGCTGTTCTCAAACCCTCTCCCTGGCAGGGTTAAGGAACACCCTGGTGGGCAGTTTCTGTGTAAGGTCTAGAACTCCCACAGGACTCATTATTCTCGTGAGCCCAGCCCTTTCCGTGTCAAAAACCCACACTGAACACTTCCTGAAGCGTGGTTTCTCCTGCGGGAGGAGCCCAGAGCTCCCCACACAGCTGCTTCCTGGGGAACTCCAGCTTCTGCTCTGGGGACCACTTTCCAGAAGTACAGATAGGAGCCTGAGTACAGATAGCATTGCATCTCCTGGCAACATCCAAATGTTCTGACATCTGGAGGAACCCCTTGGCAAGCCCAGCTGCAACCTGCACCCACAGCAAGCATTCCCAGCCCAGCACAGAGGTTTGGCACAGGCAGTGCCCCACAGGTGACCCTCTGGGGCAATGGGCTCTGCCAGTTTGGGGCTCTCCTGAACAAAGCTGTCTGTGTTTAACCTTCCCAGGCAGACTTTCAGATTGAGCTCGTGCATACCGGGAGAGCAGAGCGTACAATTTGCTGCCCTGTTTGACATAATCATAGGCTGTCCCAGTGCCTGGAACAATTTAATGAATACCTTAGGACAGGTTTTGCTGTCAGATCACAATGCTGCCTTTCACAAAAGCTCTTGCCACCGTTACCATCGCTGTATCTGACACTGTGACACTGTGAAAGACCCCCCAGAGGTCTAGGTAGTAGTGTGCTGATGTGATAAAAGTGTTTGTTCAACCTGCAGTAACCCATGATGACTATGCAGAGCCATAACCTCCCTGATGTCTATTCTTTGGCCATATTTTTAGGATAAAATCCTGGGGAAAGGCACTTCATTAGTTCCAAAACACTGAAGGTGCTCTGTGAGCCCCTGTGCTCATATTGACACAGTGCTAAAGATCTGCTGCTGCCATTGCATTCCTCTAACAAACCACAGGGGTTTCACAAGAAGGCTGAAGCACAACCTTGAGAAAAAGGAAGAGAATGAGCAGAGGCACATACAGAGACAGGAAGAATTGCGCTGTCATCAACCCAGACTGCCTCCAACAGTATAATTTTTTCCTCAGCAGTCTGAGAACCCAGAAAGCCAGAGCAATGTTTCAGGTTTTCACTAAAGCTGCTGGGGAAGCATCTTGAAACTTGCTCTGGTTTTGGGACTTGCAAGGTGGCAGGCCAAGACCTCAAAGATGTGTGGAAAGCAGGAACTCAAAAAATACATTTGGATGAGACTTGAAGCAGGGTCTACAAAGGGCTGGCAGCAAAACCACACTCCCTGACACTGTTGTGACACATGCTAAAAAGACACTGATCCTTGGGTCTCTATATGGAGAAATCCAGGGCTGACCCTTAGGCTGCAGGATGTTGCAGGAAGTGTTTTGCAGAGCTGTGTGCACAGCTCAGCTGGGAATTCCCCTGGGTGAGGAAACCCTTGGGCAGAGCCCAGCGCTGCCAGGGCTCCCAGCTGGGCTGCTGCTCTCCACACCCCCTGCCCTGGGCAGTAACCCTGCTCCCACCATCAAAACCTTAGGCATTGCTAAGAGTGACCACAGGACCACACTGAGCAGAGGCAGAAACCAAACCCTGCGGGGGACAGGCCCTGTTTGCAGCCAGCCTGCACTCCTGCCTCCTCCCTGCTTGTGTGCAGGGAGCTCTTCAGAGCCTGGGTGAACCCCCAGCCCCACTGGGTTCAGTCCCTACAGCTGGCTTTAGCCAGTCCCACTGCTTCCTTTCAGCTGCTGATGGCTTCTGCAGCTCTCTGCAGCTTCCCAAGTATTAAGGGTTTTTTGGACACTTTTTGTGGTTTTGGGTGGGTTTTTTTGGTATGAATTAATTTTGGCGTTTGGGGGATTTAACTGAATCAACACAGCATTACTCTTACACATACTTTGCTGGAATGTGCATATTCCTAATACTCCATCCAGATGGACCAGGCTGAACCACTCGACAGCTTCATCATCTGAGTGCTGCAACAGGACTGGTTTTAGAGCATTTACCTCTCTGCCACTGCAATACACACTTAACAAAGATATCTCTACTGCCTTCATAAAGAAATCCAAAACTTCTTCACCACCTTTTATAAGTATTCTAGACCTCACAAAGATATTCAAGTGGCAGGAATACTAATATGACTGTGTGGGAAAGGCTACACCAGCAACAGTAAATCACAGTACATTAAGTGACAAGATTACTACTCCCCTTCTTGGTCTTTGGAGATGGGAAGGTTTGTGTACAAGGGGAGGACAGTTAAAGCAAACAGTGACTATGAGGCATATAAAAACTGAGAGAGCAAACCAAGTGAAAATAATTCAATTTTCTACTGATTAGTTCAATGGGTTATGGCAAGTAATTTTTCCCTTCTGCTGTTTAAGGGGTTTCCCTCTGCTAAATGTTACCACGATCACTGTGGTGTAACATTAATTTGCTTATATAACCTCTGAGTTGCACATAGAGACCCAGATGTTATTTCAGAAACACTACACTTGGGGAGGGTTTTCTAAAACCTGTACATGAAAACTTCATGGCACAATTAATTATTTCTCTTAACAATAATGGGGCCTTATTCAGAGAAGGGCACAGTGATGTCCTACCATGAACAGATAGTTGCTCAGCCCTGCTGATGCTGTTCTCTGGTCCTCCTGAACCTGCAATTAAGCTTCAGCCCTGTAATGCACCTAACTTCATCTTCCATCACTTCTTTTCATGCCATGCACCAGAAAAAGAAATGAATGGGTTTGATTTAATGTTGGATTTAATTAAGATAAATCTAAAGAAGTTAGGGACTCAAGAGCATACTGGAAAGTAAAACTCAGTATGTGTTTACTACATTTAGTCCTTAGAAAACAAAAATTTGCATTTTTCCTTATTTTGTGTCTTAAATGGGCAAAAGACCAAACTTCTATGAATATTTACAGTAGCAATGTAACTTTGTTGCCCAATGTATCATCTACAAAATACCAGCTAATTTCAGAAGGGTATTAGAACAAGCAGTTGAGAAATTTAACAGTGTCTCAGCCCATGTTAACTTTTTTCTCCAATATAAAACAAAGTAACATTTTATAGCAAGTCATGACTAAAACTCTCCTCCATCAAGGGTTTGTTGGTTGAATTATTAACAAAAAACTAAAAGTACTCACAGATGTATTTTAGGATTAACAGACTGGTAGATTCAAACCCTGGGGAACTTCACCAGTTCTCTAAAAGTAGGAAGTGAGGGCAAACATTTATCACAGCCCAGCAGTGTATTCTGACTTCAAGTTGTAATGTAAAAAAAAATAAAGTACAACCAAAAAACCCCCTTTTGTCCTTGGTTAGAGAGAGGAACAGCTACGAACAAAGATATTCTTCTGCTTTTGATACTCCATGTGCTTGCAAAGCTCAGCAGAGACCTTTGAGAAACTGTTCATTTTTACCACTAAGTTCATTGCACTGGAAGTAAAAATCCAAATGAGTAAATGTTGTACCTTTTATATTTTAGCTTCCACACTTTGTATACTGAGCACTGAACAAAATCTAACTACTTTCCAGAAGGTAAAAGTAAATTCACAGGCATTTCACTGTCAGAGCATCCTTTTATAGAAGTAGTATCAGCAAGATCTCAAAATGCTTCTAAAGCATCTTAAGGAGGAAAAGAGGACCAAGTAATAAGACAAGGGTGTTCCTACAAGCAGCAATAAGCCAAATATAGCAAAATTTTAGTGTACAGGGTACTGTGATATACACAGTATAAATGAATCTAGTTTTCATTCAGCCTTATGGACTTGGATTTTTATCTGTAGCTTGTATGAAAATCTAGCAGCATTATTGCATTCACATGCCACTGCCACAGTAGGTTTAGAGCTCCTGCAGTATTAGCACTCTTGCCACACACCCCTACGACCTAACAGGAAACTTCTAAGAAGTATTATTTCTTTAATAAATCCCTTTAAATACTGATGCAAAGCCAGCACAAGACTTCTTCCTTGCTGTAGCACTGTGGCAAAGTGCAGTGACCCAAATTAGCCAAAGTATCTTCATGAAACACCTTACCTGAAGCATGAATGTAACAGTAACAGTTTAGCACTTGTCTGGTTCTGGAAAGACCACAAAACTAGAGAACAGCTATTTCCCAAGGGCTGTTTTATTGCACTGCAAACTTGCACTGAGTCATGACAATCCATACACACACAAACACCTTGGTCTCTTGAACTGTTTTAAAGAGTTGGATTTCATTCCTTAATGGGGAAAATAGATAATCTTATTTGGTTATTCTACTGTTATTCTAGTTTTCTTAGATAGCATTAATGCATGGTTTAGTGCTTAGTTTCTCCTGCCTTCAGCATCCTGCTGCACTCAAAGCAGAGGAGAAGTAACACTAATTTATCTTAGAAATTATTATTTATACACTTGCCTCAAAAACAAGCTCAACATTGAGCTTGGGGACTTAATGTAGAAATAGTTCACTGAGTGCAAGATAGCCATGCCCTAGACATTTCTCACCCTGCCTCCTCTTCTGCTTGGAAAACTGCACAAAGGCCACTCTTCCCTCCAAACTACAAGTGGAAGCAGAGAGCCCTCACCAGGAAAAGCTGGCTTATTTCTGCCCACCCTGAAGCCTGTGTGAGGATTCCAAAGGCCTAGAAAAGAGGGAGGACAGAAACTCCTCTGCTTACTGATACATACCTCCAGACAGAAGGTTTCTTCAAAATATCTTTGAATGAAAAGGAATGGCAAGGAGATAGAAAATTAAAATAAAATAAAATGACAATACTCAGAGGGTAGAGTCCCAGCTTCAGACACAAACACACCCAGCTCTCTGAGCTGCAACAAGCCAGAGCACGCACTAGAATTAACTGTGACCCTTCATCCTGCAAAGGAAACCTGAAAAAGTTTCTCAGTGAGCATGGAGCAGAGAGGTGGACTGGGGTTAACCTCTCATGGTGCACCTGACCCTCTAGTTCCACCTGATGGTCAGATGCTTTTGCTTCTCAAGCACAGACAGCAGCTCCTGTGGCTTTCAGGCTATTTTTCTCGATCCTCTGCATGCTCAAAACCTGAGCAAGCACAGAAGTAGCACATGTGAGATTTACAAAGAAATCCTGAACCCCACTTCCATAGGCTGGGCTCAAACCCTGCAAGACTGCGTTTTATAAAAATCTTTCTTCATACATTCACAGCTTTGTACATTTACAGTTTTGTCAAAATTAGTATAAAACATTTATTGACAGGAGCAATGGACAGAACAAATTTCTATAAACAGAAATTAAAGTGGAAAATGGCTTTAAGTCATTTTTGACCAGCCAGCTGTACAAAAGCTTAAGCAAAGCAGCAGTCAGGGAGGCTGGGTTTGGAAGAATCCACCTGGAGTTCAGATGTCATGCCTTATTAGATCACCAAAATAAGCTGTTATTGTCTTCAGTTTGTTATTGAGAAAATTTTGTTCTATTTCCACTTTCCCTCCTGGGCCTGCTAAGGAAGCCACCTGAAAAACAACAAAAGCAAACCAATCAATGAAGAGGAAAAGAGGCAAAATCCCAAACCTTCTAAAGCACAATCACAAAAAAAGTAACTCTGCTCTGTTAATACTGGTGGAAAACGTTCCTTGGCAGCTAACGCCTCTGATTCTCTTTTTATGTCTCCTTTTACTCAGAGAAGCAGTTAATGGCTTGTGACTGAAAAACCTTCCTCACTCAAATAATGAAAACAAGAGGATTTCAGAACCAAAGAGAAATACTCACAACTTGACATGCTGTGCTGAGGCAAGAGATGCTAAACTCTGGTTTGCAGGGTACTTGGCATTTGAGACACCCAGGTGTAGCAAAAAGCAAAGTGCAAGCTGGGCTTTAAAGATGTCACATCCCAAATTTTGGGTGAAGGGTAAAACCAATTTTAGTAATTAGGATTAGGAAGATGTCTTTAAAGATGTCACACCCCAAATTTTGGGTGAAGAGTAAAACCAATTTTAGTAATTAGAATTATGAAGCATAAAGGTTGCACTGAAGAGTAGCAGGGTGGAGGGGAACAACCCAAACAAAACCAAGCCCCAAACATGCAGAGAAACTCACAAAAAAAAGTCACAGTTAATTGTTGCTGCTATTGCAACCAAAGAAAAAGCTGTTGTATGCACTGAAGTGGCAGGCAGTGCTGAGGGTTAGGCTGGGGAGCCTGTCAGGCAGCACTGGGCCAAGCTTTGTGTATATGAGCACTGGAGTGAGAATTTCACCATTCATGCTCTGCTGGACTGCACACCTTTAATGCTTAATGATTACAGACAGACACCATTTCACAGGGGACTTTGCATTTTGGACTGGAGCATGCAATACTCTCCCCTCTCCTGCTTCTACTCAGGATGCCTTGTAGGATGCCTCTGAGGGATAACAGCATACAGGCCATCAATTCCTCATCAGGACAGACCACACAGTCAGGAGGACAAAAACCAAAATGGAACACTGTCTGCTTTTTTCCCCTCCTCTGTGGACCCTGAAGATCTGTCCTGTGGGGTGGTCCACGCTCCAAAGCCAGTTCTGCTCCATGCTGCCATTCTCCCAGGCTGCTACAGGAAAATTATTTCTATAGTTCCCCATGCAGGGAAACTTCCCAGGCAGACATGAAGTTATCAGGATCTACAAGCCTGTAGTAGATGTTTAACTGATCTTTAAGCTGAGATGTTAACAGCTGAAACTTTAAGTTCAGGCTGTGTTATTAACCCTTCTAAAGCCCCTTGAGACTTAACTCTGTCATGCAGGTTTAAATATAAACATGCTGAACTTCCTCTATTTTACTGCAAGTAAAAAAATCAGACTACTATCAAGAGAAAATAAGAGATTAATTTAAATTACACTTTGAGCCTTTATTAACTTGTCCACAAAACTGCCACGCTTATCTAAATCAAGCACTTATTTTCTGTTTTGATTTTCTCTCTTTTCATTTTTTGTTTTTGCATACAAAACAAAGCGTGAGCAGTTTCTTCATCCTTCAACTTCTGGTGATAGAAAAAACGCTCTGTGTTGTCAGAGAGGAACCTGCCACTTAAGTAAAAAATCAGAGGCTGGCTGACTTATAAATAGCACAAGAATCTGAAACTGGCAAGTGATCAGGAATGTTAATTTTACAACTTATCTGTTCTTACTTGAAATCCACAAAGCACTGTGGGATGATCCATAGCTTTTCTAGGAAGATGTTAACTTTTAATTTTTTACAAACAGAAGCTGGAATGTCCCTTCCAAAAAGCATTAAGAGGCCTTGCATTTTATAGCTGATGTCACTTAAGTGCTCTAAAATATTAATTGGATTAGTCAACTTAATATAAGAATATTGAAATTAGTGTCTTGGGGTTATGCACTCCTGCTTTCTGGGCACGGTTTTGTATCACTAGAGTATCTAAGTATGACTAATGCATTGATATTAAACACTAGTGTTTATTAAACATTTCTCTTAGAAGACCAAATAAAACAAGATGCCTCTACACTGACAGGTGGTATCCACCAAGGGACAGCTGAAAATTAACATATGCTGTGTCTGGTCTCTAAGTGTTAAATCCAGGATAATTCTGATTAATATGAAACAACAACTAAAGGTACTTGATAAATCCAAAAGTGAAAAAAATTTAAATAAACACAGAGGAATAAGCTCTGCTGTGACAGATCTGGTACTGTACACTCTTTAAGCCACCTGATATTCAGAGGAGAGAAATGCAAATCCTCTGTAACAATGCTTAGTTGTAAATTGCTGGAGGTTGCAAATTTAATTACGTAGGAGTTGCCAAGTTTTCCTTGGCAGGGCTCAGTCAAGCCTGACAAGTGCAGTGAGGGAAGGCTGTCACAAACCAAGCTTCAGAAGGGTGCTGGCCTGGCAGAGGGACACCCTCTAAAAATAACAGCAGATTGAGGAACGATGCTGTGAGAAAAACAAAGGTGCTCAGCTATTTTTAGAGATACTCACAAACATCTCCTGTTTTTGCAGTGCATTACAACGGTGAATACAGAAAGGCTTCTTAATCTCTTTCAAAAACTTGACTAGTCCAACATTTCTTTATTTTGCACCTTCCTGTGTACATACAATGATTCCCTGCTGGCAACTCTCCTTACCCTGGTTTATTCTTTAGACCAAACCCAAACTGCTTGACTGGGCAGATATTGCCTCCTTTGCTGTGCTGCTGTCCCTAGGCAGAGGCAAAGGTTGCAGCTTCAGTTAACACGTCCCTGCATCCCTCTCACCTTCATCCTTTCAGTTCAGTGACTACTGCTAAAAAAGAGTCCACAAGCTATAGCCACAACACATCAAAAAAGTTGCCAACAGGTTTGAAAAGGAAACATCAGAAAAGATGAAAATATGGAAGGGGAAACAAACATAGACTATTTCAGGAGCACAGGTTGCTTGAGGTCTAAACTTCCCTTGCGTTCTCCAGAGTACTTCTCAACTTGAAGGTTTTTCTACTAGTCTTGGGGTTTTAAAAATATTTTTCTAATCATACTGAAACTCTTTTAGTAAAGTAACTTCCTATCTGTTCCAGCCACCAACTAACATAACTGTGGACAAAAATTTTATCCTATATTTTCTCCCCTGCTAGAAACTTTTCTGAGTTATAAGAAATACAAGCATTTTGACTTGATATGCATTCACACAAGGACACTGTGAATGAATTAATTTCATAGAATGTTACTAAAATGAAGAATTCCCTTCCCCTGCACCCAGCCTAAAAGCTAAGAGGAATAAAACCCAATGCACTTGAAAAAAGAAGGCAATGATACTCTTTACACTGAACATAATAAAATAAAATGCACTCAGGCAGCATTTTTGAAAATGTACAGGTATGCATGTGAATTATGACACTGTCACAGTGGTGCTGCCACCCTTTAGCAGGCCAAACATTTATTTACTTTTTCCTTACTTTGCATAGGCAAACTACAATTCAGTATGCAAGCACTATGAGCTTTATGAAGACTGAAGTTCAGAAGTATCACTGGCTTGGTGCTTGCTATGGGTAACTTCTGGCTTTCTCTTTTATCAAGGACAGAGGACACACATGAGTTTGAAGCAAGCTGCTTAAAAGCTGCTGTTATTAACACAATAGTTACAGCTGAAGTGTATGCAATTGCATTCACTTAGAAATTATCAGCCTGCAAAACACATCAACTCAAAGTCTTTTACCTGCCAACTCCCCTAATACCCAGGCATGTTAAAAATACTATCAAATCAACCTCTGCTCATTTCCTGGCCTCTCACTCAGTGCTTTGCTCATTGTTCTATTTACTCCTAAATAAAGATGACTCTGCTTGGAAAGTCCTATTTGGCTAGGTCTCCATTTTAAAATCACAGCTAGAAGAGAGAAATTAAATAAATAAATGGGTTTTACCCATCTTTACTCCCTTCATTGAGCAGTCATTTTTAACAACTAGAACTTCACAAACAGAAATACAGCAAACATTTTTCCATCCAGGCAGTAGTATTGCAGACAGAACAAAGCCTTAGTGTCTGTCTAACTCCTGATTTTCTCAAAATGACTGATGGAGATGAGGTGGGAACAAAGACAAGAAAAAAAAGACAAGTACCAGCATAATGTGTATGTTTTGTCAAGGTCCAGAACACTTTGCTTAATTCTAGGCTCATAGAACCACTTTACACTAGACAAGAAACAAAAAGCCATTGCTGTATTCTGGCAGTATTTGAAATATAAGCCAGGTCTGGGACACAAACATTTAGAACAGCAAAAGCTCCAACAACAGCACAATTTGACAAAATGAGACATAGCTACCACAAACAACAGTATGCCTGTCTTCAAAGAGTGGTGATGTTTTGATCAAACACTAAGGCACAATCCAGTATCTGCTGCTAACCACACACAGGCAGGATAAGCAGTCAACTCCCAATTCCTCATTACTCTGTCTCCCAAACCTGGCTGGGCTGGTAAAGATGCTGATGTGGTTATCTGTCTCCCAACAGACCAGGTTCACTAACATTTCAGGCTCACCAGTTTACTGGGGGGAGCCATCATACATTCTGACAACATTCTGACTACCAGTGAGAGACCAACAGCAAATGAATATAACTTCTACAGATTCCACCATTAGCAAGAAGGTCCTACAGCAACAAATTGCAGGTTCCTCCTTCTTTGCTGCAAGTATTGACATGAAGAAATATTGGCTAGTACAGAAAAGAGTCTATGAAAGACTCTTTCACAGAAATGGCATGATGAGGCAGAGCACAGCTTGATAAACACTTCATAAATTGCATTTATGAACTAAATAACAGACAATAATAAACATACATATTTTTCAATGCACTTGCACAAACAATTATTATTCCTGGTTATTCCTAGCTAGAAAGAATATTGTTAAAGATTAATTCAACCTAAAAGCAGACCTGCATACATTACAAATTTCCTAACATGTTTGTAAACAAGGAGATTTGATGCAATTCAGGGCAATGTTTTTACATTTCTTGTAAACGACTCAACCATCTTGCACTGGCTTGCTGCTCCCTCTCGAGGCAGAAGTAAAAAAGTTCACTTCTCTTCGACCTAAACTCTGTGGATTTTTTTTAAGGGAATTCAAAGAATCACATTTCACTCTACAAGACCAACTCTATACAGAAGAGACCATGCCTGCAGAAGTAATAAGTGCTGCTTTTGCAATACAATCACATGGAGCAAGGCTGGATATCTTGTCCACCAATAAAGCAATGAACACCGAGTCCTCTGACACTGCTGGTCAAGGTCAGCTACCATCCAGCAGCAGGATGCCTATTTTATGTTTGCTATACATATATATTTTCCACTAAATCAGTATTTTTATTGCAAGATTGCTTCTAACTGTTTGGCTTTTTTTTTTTTTTTTCTTTTTAATTTTGCTGGAGATTCACAGGCCTGGAAGTGTAGTGGCAGTAAGTCCAAAAACTCCGTTCTTAAATACAGCCAAAGATTTTGGTAATCAAACCTGTAACAGTGTTCTGTGGACCAGAGTATTCACCAAGATCAGGTTTGGAACAGTCATGTTTGACACATCTTTGTCTACACAGGATGAAGAGACTTCCCTAAACAGTGGGTTTGATTAACATTCCCTTTCCCCCTCTCAGAACATCAACCTTTTGGTTTGTTTTCTATTTTTTCCCCCTATACTGAGACTATTTCTAAAGAAAGGCACAAGGAGCTGTTTTCTCTTCCTGAGAGTAGCCTATAGTGTGGAAGACTGAACTGAACCCAGGACCTCAGCCATGAACTTTTAACAACTGAGCCATGGTTTTGAGCAACAGTTGTTACTCTGCAGCCATCTGTGTTAAGCCAAACCCATGGGTGTAATCAACATAATTCAGAGCCAACTGCATCAAGATGTAGAGATGTCAAGACACCTGGCCCAATCACCCAGAAGAGTCAGCTCTTCTGTAAGAGAAGGTGCAGGTCTGTGGGAAGTACTCCTGGATGCTTTTGTGGAATCACAAGTGAAATGTAGATGCCTTTGGCCATTTAGAATTCCAGTAAAAAGTGCTTATGAGTAGAGCAGAAAACTCTCTAAGGTGACTCCTCAAAATGGGAGTGAAATATTTGATAAAATGCAATGGTAAGACGTTGCAATTAAGGAAACTCTACCTACAATTAAGGTCCCTGTTCAAAGATTCGTAAGCCACTTTGACATTTTACCAGCCTGAAATCATCACCTGCCAAAGCAATGGTGCTGTGCACAGTCTGCTAATACTCAGGCCATGTGAATTTCAGCCTATTTCTCAAGCCAGCTGTTTGCCACCAACAATTCCACAAGCCACCATATGGCTTGATGCCCTGCCTCCTCTAAGTCAGACACAGTTTTTGAAAAAGCAGGAACAAGTCCTGGGAACTCCTGTGGCATCTTGCAGGTGAGAATTTGCAAAAAGCTACAAGACATAATTAACATAGAAAATACACAGAGGAAACTAAACCAGACACTCAGGGGAATTGTTAGTCATGTAACTGCTTAAACAAAAAACCTACCAAAAATCTCTATTACAGAAAAACCCCACACCAGAGCCACAAATTTGTATTTATCAAGAATCACTTCAAAGTCTGGGACTCACTTATCAGACAGTGAGAGCTGGGTAAAATATATTGGGTTTTGATACTTTTATAATGATGTATGTGCCTAGCAACTGGCTTTGAAACTTCTACAAGAAACCTCATTTTGTTGCTTTAAGAAGAAACAGTGTCAAAACCATGGAAATATCTTATACTCCCATTTCTACATATATCAAAAGTACTGCAAACACAGAAATCACCTAACACAAGGATCAAATTAAAAAACCCCAAATACCCCACATTCAGCTGAACAGACTTAAAAGTCTTATGTATGTGCTTAAAATACTTATGTTTTAAGTCAGCTGAGCATTTTATTCACTACCAAGACCTCATCCCGTAACACACCTGGTTAATATCAGCATTCCGAGGCAGAAAATACACAATATTGTTGGTGATCTTCTTGGACAGCCTGAAAATTTCAAATGTAGAAGCCAGTAAAGGAAAAAAATAAGAATAGGGAAGGAAAAGTTTCTTTATATTCATTCATTTTGAAAGTATGTCTCAATTTCAGCTACTATGCAATTAAATTGTAGTTAGTCTTTTGAGTGTGTGAGTAGGAGTCTCTTCTGAAATGCAGAAACTATTTCACTATTAGTTCCCTAAAAGTAGGAAAAAAACCCCAACAGTCACTTTTAATGAAAATTTAACTGAACTGCAGAGAAATATTTGAGAAATTTGAATGTAGTTTGTAGCTAGTATATTTAGTTTACACTTGTTTTTTGATACATTTTGTGTAATCCCTCACATATGCCTACCAAGATTTTTCTTACTTGTACAAATATAGCTACATTTTAGCAAAAAAGGGAACAAATTAAAATTATTCAGTGATAAAAGAAACCCCACACTTTGTATATGATGAAACTATTATGTTAATACCTTCCCAGTTGAATGAGTGCTCAGTATCACTGTGAATAAGCTAGCACAAAATTCTATATATTAAGAGTTTAATACATTATATATAATATAATACAATATAATATATATTATATATTAATTAACAGTTAATATTTTGTTTGCACCCTTCTGTGATTTCCCAAGTCATAGGCAGGTGCTATGACTGAGAACAGTTTTAGTAAGATATTTTACATAAGATATTCCCTTTCATGAATCAATTAAAAGGTGGAATTAATGACAAGGTCATAGCTCACACAACTAGTTATCTATAATCTATTTATATATATACCACATGGCTATTTGATTACTTTGGAGTATTTTAATAAAATAATTTAAAGGAGTTAAAACTGCTGAGTTAATGTTTGAAGTTGAGAGCTACTCAATTCACTGATGGGCTTGCTGCTTTCAGGAAAACCCCATCACTGTGTCTTTTTGTAATAAAAAGCAAAAATATTGAAATTTAAGTGGGGAAGAGGACTAAAAATATGGTTTGCATCTGGAATTGCAGATCTAGCTGCTGGCTGTACCACCCAGGGCCAGCCAACGGGGCATGCAAACACCACGGGAGGAGAGAGGAGAGAGCAGGAGAGATGGGAAGGATATCCATCCGGGCAGATCATGGTGTGGATGTCGAAGACGTCGGCGGTGGCGTAGTCGGGGCCGCCCCAGGGCGGGCTGAGGAACACCACGTCGGCGCGCAGGCCGGGCGCCAGCGCCGTGAAGTCCGCGCACAGGAAGTCGATGCGCTCGGCCACGCCGTACACCTCGGCGTTGTGCCGCGCCAGCCGCAGCTTCTCGGCGTCGATGTCGATGGCGATCACTGCGCGGGACACAGGGGTCAATGCACAGGGAGCGCCGGCTGCAGCTGTGGGGTGCACTGGACTGGCACCATCGCCAGCCCCTTACTGGAAACTTTTCTTTCTTTCTTCTCCATGACCGGCTAACCCCAAGCTGTCCCTTACCCAGACACCTAACCCTGTCTGTCCCCCACACAGCATCTTCTTACCTTACCTGTCCCTTCCTCCTCACAGCACCTCCATCCCAAACTGCAGCAGACTCTGGGTCTCCAACTCCAACTTACTCTCAACTAGCTAGCCCACTCTTTTGTAACACCTCTCCCCATTGGGCAGGCTGTTTTCACTTCTTGGTAATCAGTAGAGCTGTAATTAATTGGGAAAGATTGCCTCCTGCACTATCCTTACAAACTATTCTCCTACACCCCAACCAGCACAGGTCACCACTGCTGTGACAACCCACACCTCAGCTCAAGGACCAGACATAGTCTGCCTGCCTAAGAGAGGAAGTCCTTCTTGCCTCAGGTTTGGCAGGAGACTGACAACTTCTATAACATCCATTAGAAACTTACTCTTCTCCTTCATTAAAAAAGGAAACACTTAATCTGCAGATGACCACATAGTTCTGAAAACAGAGTTTAAAAAGCCCCAACCAACACAGCCCAAGAGATGGATGATACAAGAATAGCACATAATAACAGAAATTAAAATTTTGCCAGGAAATACAAAAAGTGAGATGTATAGACTGGATCATAGCCAACCAAATTTAATGCAGCAGAAACTACCATTAGTCTAGCTCAAACATTAGTCAGAAGAGTTAGATAAACTGATATGAGTAGCTGGAAATGTTTTTACAGGAAGTACTCTCAACATTTCACTACAATTTCATTAGCTGGCATCAGACTAACATGAAGTTATCACTTTTCTGTACTTCTGCAGAATCTGCAGGTGATTCCATTCAGTGCTTTAAGTACTACTCACATGGAATCTGTTTTTGAGTACACAGACTTCAAATAACAACTGGGAAAAGTAGCACCTTTGACAGAAGTCTACTTTTACCAGTGATCTCGAGAGTATCTGGCAGACCAGATGTCATGCCACACAAAAATAGCGTTGACTAGTACAACTCAAATCCAACTCTGACTTAAAATAGAAAAGCAGATTTATTAGTTTTTTTTGATAACAGAGAGGTCACATTGTGAGCCTGATGAAGCAAAACAGCTGCTGTTGCTAACAGAAGCACTGAAAAAGGAAATAAATTAACAAACAGCACATACTCAAATAGTGTCAGGAAAAAGACTGAAGAAACAAAACGAATGCACTGTACACAACACCTACTTACCTCTTTTTGAGGTCAATGCAAACTGGATAGCGTTCCCTCCAACCCCGCAGAACGCATCCACTATGATGTCGCAGTTGAACGACTGACTGACGCGGACAGCAATATGCTCAGCTATCTTCTCAGGAGTAACAGAAAACCAACCCTCTGCAGAGGAAGGGGAACAAATGTATTTTCACCTTTATTTTAAGGCCACATAATTTAAAAACAACCAACCAAGACCTGCATAAAACTGAAGGTTTAGCACTAATCCCAAGAAATTTGGCTTAGTGCATTCCACGAGGAAATACCAGCTTTGAAGATGATAAACTCTGCTCAGTCCAGAGATCTGCTAAGCAAACAAAGTCTCACTGAAGCAAACTGATATGCCTTGATCTCAGTACATGCTTTGCTGACCTTGTTGCTGAGGATTCTAGTTTATCAAGGAAAAGTTCAGGGGCACAGTTATGAAAAGCTTTATACATCATGATTATGCTCTGTAGCAAATAAAACCAGAAATATACTCTCTCTTATCCAACATTTTATTTTCTTCACTACAATGTCTGGTCTGCCAATTAATCTGCAAGTTTATGAGGGAAAGCATTAAAAATGGAAGGCTTACAAACCCAACCAACAAAAAATGTCTGGTAATCCTAATTCTTCTTTTACCTATAAATTTATGATTTGAAGTGGTTTGCAAGTAAACAAGGAAAACAGTCACTTTGCAAGTGACTGCTGCAAGTCAGAACAAAGCAGAATGAAACTAGATCCATCAGCATATTTGGATGTTTCCCGAAATTATTTTATAAAATATAGAAATAGAAAAATATCACTGAGTTTCTAAACAAGTCCTGACAAAGTATAATTCGGGTTCAGCAAGATCTTCAGCAGATACAAGGACTAATGCAGGCAGGGATGTCTCACACTAAAAGCACTTCTGAAGCCCAAGATTTCTACTCACCTGCCTGCTGGGGGGGAAAAGGAATTTAAAAATGGGTGCAAACACACTTTCAGTAGTGTTCCTCCTTTACAAAAATTAGTAATAAACTGCAAGAAAGACCCCAGATTTAGATACATCCTTGGATATACCACCAAGTGAGCACACTTAGTACTGAACACACCTCTGTCTAGTTTAATTCCCTCATCAAACCGAGAGAAGAGCCGGTAGCGTTGTGCCCAGTACTTGATGAGCTCTGGATCAGCAGCAATCTCAGGAGGTATAGTTCTCAGTGCATTTTTATTCTTCCTTCTTCTTTTTGTCTCCTTCTTCTTTGCAGTAATGTTTTCATCTACAGCTGGAAGACACTGCAAAAGTTAACAGTCACTGTTCTTGTAGGCTAGGAATGTAACTGGTAGGTGAGTGTTAAGATTTAAAAACACTGCTAAATTACTGTTTGCCAGATTATGAAGATTAGAGGCTTCAAATTAAAAAACAGCATCCTGTATTTCAAGAGATTAGTCACAGTCCTAAAAATCATCACTGTTCATCCATTTTTTAAGAGCCTTAATCTTCAGCTGGAGACAATAAACTCCATGTAATGAGCAAACAAGTGGATCAGAGACCAATTTGATGCCCTTTTATCAGCTACGAATAAAAACCAATCTAGACAAGAGTTTTACAGTAGGAATCTAACATAACCAAACTACTGTAGGAAAGATTAAATTATATATAAAAACCTGAATAATTCTGCTTTCCCTTGTTTCATGTTAAATAGAAAAGTTCACAATACTGATTTTTTAAAATCTTAGAAAATAATTTTAACAACACATGTTCACCAGAGCTCAGCAATGAGCATTCGAACCCAAAACTCAATGGTTTGTGCAGCTACCTGAGGTTTAGTCACCCTCATCCTTGCAGAGGAAAAAAAAGCCATGAATTGCAAACCTGTTAGACTATGTCAAGGATAAACAATGACTGTTCATCTATAAAGAAATACTGTCACCATTAAAGACAAGACCTGGGATTCCTTACCCCTTATACCTAATGAGTCTCATTGAATTAACAAAATAAATAGTAATGCAAGACACAGTGACTTGAGAAGGCAGTATTAAGTCCACTGCCAATTCATTTCATCAGTTTGCAGGAAACTGATTTACCTTGGCTGATGTCCTCTGTCTCTGGCTGGAGATAATCAGGGATATCCAGAGGGACAAGCTGCCTCCCACCGCCATGCTCAGGCCTCCCAGCCCCCTGCTCATCGGAGCCACTCGCTGCAGCATCCTGTGCCTCCTCCTCAGGCTTAATCCCCCCAGGCTCTGTGCAGGCTGCCCTGGAGAATGGTGGCTCCTTCATTTCAGCATCCAGCATTGCACTCTGTGTGGCAGTAACATCTTCCTGACCCTCTGAGTCGCTGCCGCTCACAGACATCGCCTCTGCTTTACCCTGAGGGGTGGCTGCCTGGGACGTGTCCTCCTCCTCAGCTTTACTGACCTGCTTCAGGAACATTTCCACCTGCAATTGTCAAATAGCACAAATGATCAGATCTGTTATCCAGAGCACAGCTTAAAAGCCTTACATTTCAAAAGCACTTGCCACTGCAGGCACTCTCTACTGTGTATATTTTGGAAACAGTAAAATATCCAGACTCAAAACATTTAAGAAATTATGCCCCCTTTTAAAAATATCTGGAAACAATTTGTCTTTGGGAATGAGATGCCAGCTACCCACAAAAGAGAAACAAAAAATCAACCAACCAACAAAAAGATCAACAGATAAATACAGTAAGTAATTCTCATGTAATATCTAAATAGTTACACTTGCCACAGCCCAGGTGACCAAGTCTACTACTTCACAACTATCTTTCTCTAATCTGCATTCAGAGATGTACTCTGCCTCTCAGGGAAGAGTTTTTTATCATAAACAGGTAAAATTACCTTCACACATTAGTTGCCTCACCTTCAAGATGTACCAAATGGTGCAGATGGTAAAGGGTTCTGCTGCACAGCAGAGAGCTGGACATAAGCTCCTAACCAATGCACAGACACCACTCCGAACTCCTCAAAGGCACATGCAGATGCTCCTTTTTACATTATTGTTGCTCTGAGTGGCTCTAGACCTGGAGCAGTTCCTTACCTGGAAGTCTGAGGAAATTCATAACTTTTTTTTCCTTCACATAATTAAAGTTGCCCTCAAACTATATTGGCCCCAGGTACAAAATCAAAAATGAATCAGAAATTATAGCAATGTGACTGGAGTTCAATAAAAAATGTATGGACACCACCAGAAAACAGTGCCCTGCACTTGGGTTTTGGGGAGTGCCAAGCATCCCAGAAGAAGGTGAAATAACATTAACATCTGTCCCCTCAGATTTTCAGAAAGACTTAAGTACTTTACTTAAGACTTTACTTAAGTAAAATCTCCAGTGAACAAGTGTTTCTACTTCTTAGCAATTTCTGAGTTAAAAAAAGCATGAAGTTATAGATAAAAATAATTGCATATAGAGCTATAAGCAAACGTTTTCAAAATTACTATAAACATGAAGTTACATGAAATACACAAATCTACACAAAGATTTTCTGTTACTGCTGAAATACCAGCATTAACAACTGGCTCAGGTGCAATTTACAATAAAAGATACTTTTAGTAACAACAGAAACCCGCACACACCTCTAATGCTATGTGCACTCAGATGTTAGGAATGACTTTCACATAATTTGGCCATTTAAGCTCACATTCCTCTTGACAGCATCCAGTAATACCTTTCCATAGCCATCCTAATCTAAGTACTCTTCACATGGCTGGGAGGCAGGGAGGAGGGGGAGAAAACAAGAAAGAAAAAGAAAAAAAGGAGCAGTGGACTGATATTTAAAAATTCCATCTACTCTGAGCAATTAATTTTTGTTTTCATTTTCATAATAAATGCTAAATAAATAAATAAAAGTTAAGGCAGCAAATAAATCTATGAATTACAACAGTGTTAACAACAAAATATACAAATATACCTTCTTCAAAGTTTTGCTTTTTTTGCATGTCATTTCAGATTCTTCTGTAAAGAAGATGTGTGTGTTTTTGCTCTTTCTTGGTTTACGCATATCCAAGAATTTGGATTTGAGTTTTGCTTTTTTCTCCAAGTACTGCACACTTCGGTGGGTGAAATCTGGAATTCCACCATACCTGAAAATAGACAGATAGGCAGATAGATAGATAAAGACTTAGTTGGTCAATTTTCACCTTAGAAGCTTTAACATGAATGTTGAGATCTACAAAAAAAATTATTTAGACAAAAGTATTTTTTATTGTTCCATTTAAAATACATCACTGGGTGTAGCTGCAAAACAGCATACCTTCACAAAAATTTATTTTTTTTTATTTGAAAATGTTTAACCTAATTAGTTTTTGATTTTTTTTTCTAATAGCTGTATAAGTTTAGATGAAAACAATTCCCCAGGCCAGCCCGAAGAATAGGAAATGAAAAAAAAAATCTTGATTAGCAGAATAAAAGATCTTTTTGGTGGCTTTCAAGAACCTTCAAAACAGCTACCTTTACCTTCTGGCAAATGCAATTAAAAAAACCCAACCAACTAAAAAAAAAATTTCATTGGTCAATGCCTGGAACACCTTATTTGTATGGCAACATTTCACAGTATAAAGGAACCTCATTCCAATATGAAACAGTTAAAAATCATGATCTCAGTTCACAGGACTCCAAAGTGAGAGGACCATTCATTGTCAGAGCCTTTAAGCTCTAATTTAAGTAGCTGACAAGCCACTTAACATTTACACAAATGAAAGTATCTTATTTGTTACACTAAGGTGTAACACATAAGTACTTTCAGTTGTATAAATTATTCCCAGAGACTAACTCTGGGAATCAGCTTCAAAAGTTTAACAAAGAGGAAATGGAGATGAATGGTTTATGTCCATAATAACAAGAGAGCTGACTTGCTATGAAAAGCCCCACAGCTTCTCATAAGTAATTACTTTTGTCCTGTGCCACACTTGAAACCCAACACAGAGCAGGTTTCCTCTGCATCTTCCACTGGGTTCTCATCCACATCCAGCTCGTGGCTAGGAAAAAACACAGATGACAAAGTTACTTACTGTGAAGAAACCAATCATTTTACAGTTACACCACTAAAAATCTTGCATACTGAAAACATTTAAACGTGGGCTTCAAGTAAGCTCCTCCACACTGCTGAAACCAAACCAAGCAAATAACACCACTCTATTCTTGTGCATGAATTTTTGAGTTGGTTCGGTTTTTTTACCCAATTCTATGGACAAATGCCCTTCTAATGGGACTATAATATGCCAACTATTCTGAATGACCTCTTAAAATAGTTAATGTCAAGCCCCACATGATGAAGACAGTGTCTGTTCACCCCATTTCCAAATTACCTTAATCATCTATCATATTATCTGCATTATTACCTATTATTAATACTGTGGCAAAATCAAAATACTAGAACAAAACCAAAGCTACACGATTAGCAGGTAACAATTCCACCCACTCCTTCATATTTGAGTCTGCAAATTTATTAGAGAGGAAGAGCCATCTCACCATATTGAGACTATATATTTTTAGAGAAGAAAGAAAAAGAACTGTGACAAGGCAGATACTGTCTGTTTTATGACTGCCATAGCTCTGAGCATTTTACTGGCAGCATGCAATGCAGTTAAACAACACTGATTATTTACTGTTGTTCTGGTACTGTCTACACTAATTAGACCTAAATAAGCAAGCTGCCCTATGCCATTTAACAATCTCATATACTTCAGTGGCACAAGAATAGTACCATCACCTTGTACAGTCATCAAGGCCATACACTGTTTTCATAAAGCACTGGAAGAGAGGAAATATCCACTGCTTGTTGTGAGGCAAAGCAATAAGCAGTGATGGAAGACTATGTGGCTTTGTACTGACATTTTAACTCATACCCTCAATCAAAGCTATAGTTAATATAAATCAGAAAGCTCCTGGACCTGGACTGCAGGAGAAGAAAAAAAGCTCATATTTATTTCATGACTTACCTTCTCTTGACTTTGACATGCCTATATTCAGGAGGCTCTTCATCCTCATCTTCATCCTGGTCATGAAGCAGCAACTGCTTGTTTCCATTTGAATTCAAGCTACATGACTCCTGCACACCTAAAAAAAGATGCATCATATATTCCTCCTGCATAAATCAATTCCTTGTCTTCCTGTCCCCAAAGTAACCATGCAGCTACAGCTAGTGTTCCAAACACACATCTTTACTTGTCTTTCTTTGAGGGACAACGTACTAATAAAGATGCCAGTATTACACTGTAGTGTTAACAATCTTATGAAGGACCAACTTCAAATTATCTAAGAAAAATAAAATGCCTAAAAGATACAAAATTTGAAACAGTTTCCTCCTTGTGTGTAAAATTTTGTCTCTATCCACTAGCTATGCAAAGATTTCACACAGATTTAGTAAGAAGAGATTTAAACACTCCTCTCATTTCCTTTTTGAAAGGAGATCTTTTTACCTCTCCCATTCCAGCTCTACTGTAGGAATCAAGCTGGGACCACACCTGCTTCTTCCTCTTTTAGAAAGTCACTAACAGCAGACTTAAGTCTAAACTGCAATATCAAGACTAAATTAAGTAATTAAATATGCACTAACAGTGATCTCTCACCAATTTCTGTAGTACATTTGAAGATTTATGAAAAACATATTCTGTTAAAACCATTTCTGGCTGAAGAATACATTCAATATACAGGCTAGAGATGAGAAATCATCCAAAGAAGCAGAGGGAAGAAAAAGGAATCAAGAATATAATCACTCCACAAAATACCTAACTGATTTTTTAAAAATGGCATAATACAGACATGCCCTTGTTTCTTACACATAACCACCTAGAGAATTCTGATGATTATCTGATTTTGTATTACCTGACTGGTCAGCACTTTTATTTTCACAAGATGTTCTCCTTTTCCTGCTTCCTCCATCACAGGGCTCCTCCTGGCTTCCACTGTCAGATGAACTCTGGTCTTCAGGATCTTTGTGGGCTACTGTTAGAGCAGCACTGCTCTGCTCCACTTCCTCCAAATTCAGATTTAAATTACAAATCCCAGAGATTATTTCACTGTGGGGCTCAGCACTTGAAGGAAGTGTTTCCTCCCTTCTGGTGTTGGAAGGAGACAGCTCCAAGCTCAGCACTTCACTCTGCTCAGGTTCTGGGCTAACCAAGCCCATTTCTCCTGAAAGCCCAGTCTCCTGTGTAACCCCATTAACTTCCACCTTGTCACTATGTGAGCTCTCAGTAGTCCATCCTTGACTTGTCCAATACTGAAACTGTTCCAAATAATACCAGTACAGTTCACTATAATGCTGCTCCCATTCTTCCTTAGTATCTGGACTATTCCAAGGCTCAGAGGCTGTGATGCCCTCAGACGATGAGACCTCCTGGTGCTTTTCCAACCAACTTTGCCAAAGAAGGCCCTCTCCATACTCACTCCAGTACCTCTCCCATTTTTCCTTAAGTTCACTGGGTAAAGCCTCATTTGCAAGGCTTTCTGAATTTTCACAGTTCCCTTCAATTATAGCCTGAGGTTTGCTGCTCATCTCACACTGCTCTATAGCTAGGGCCGGTTCACCAGAAACAGACTGGATACAACCACCACAAGCTTTGTCCTGGCATTCCTGCCCCATTTTATCCTCGTGTTTTTGCTTTAACTCTTTTTTCTTCTTCTTTTTCATCTTCACATTATTTTTCTTTCTATAATTTTCTGTAGACTTAAAGAAAATGGAAAAGTTAGAATTCTGCAACATATATACAATCTTGTCCTCTCTCCAATCACATCTGTTTCCATTGGAACCCTCCCTCTCAGTGCAACCCTGATGTTGGCTTTCTCCCCAAAAGGGTTGTAGAGTTTCTGCATCTGATAGGGCCCTGCTATATAGCTTCAACTGGCACTTCTGAGGAAGTTGTGAGGAAGAGCTGTAAGAAAGTCTGCAGAAACACACACACAAAAAACCAATGATAGACAGAAGTGGGGCTGCTGAGTGGGAAGCTCAAAGATTCAAAAGGAAAGTCATCAACAAGAAACACTATAAATCCTAAAGGGAAGTTAATCAGGAATTGAAGGGTGACAAGGTTCAACAGTTCAACAGCAAAACAGCATCAAGGATCTGTTTCATGGGGCTGTGGTGGCTGACCACTTTACCTGGTATTTGCCTGACCAGCAAACACTGTTCAGTATCTTATTAGGATAGCAAACATAATGCTCAACCTCATAGATTTTTAAATCCTTGCTATCTTTGGAGGCTGTACACAAAAAAAGCATCATTTTGTACTCAAAAACTCTAAAAATCCTGTAGCTGAATCCCTGTATGTCTTGAAGAGAGTGACTCAAAAGAGGGGAGCAGTATCTTTTTCATCCCATAATAGTCTCCAAGTTGGCTAACAGAAATACAAGGAAACAACAACCTCCTGCCCAAACAGGCAGCCCTTTCATTTGTGTAATACAATCATTTCACTTGTTACAGTTATCTAGTGGAACAGAAGACAGAAACCTGCTCCTGAAAGGAACACTAAGGTAACTTGTTGGTTTCATCATTAACAACCCCACTTGCTTCAGAGGGGCTTTCTGTGATGACAGAACTCACACAGACAAAGGACTGTGAATGTACACTCTATCAGCTGCAATCCTTAGTTTTGTTACACTGACAAAAGCATAAGGTGGACTATAAAGAAGTTAAAACTCAAGCATTGATCTTTTATCCACATCCTCATATTAGTACACACAGTCATCTAGTAGTCATCTAGTAAGAAAAGGTATTATTTTTCCATTCAACTTACTTGCACATTACTACATAGCAACAAAAATTGTACATATACTTTGGGCTTGAAGTTGGACACCTATATGGTCTATTTACAAGTTATCACACACAGGTTTCTCCTATTTATTTACAAATTGGTCAGGTCAGAACCATGCAGTGCTCTGCACAAAAGTACAGTCTCACTGTCAGGGAGGTCTGTATTCCGTATAGTGGACACTGTGAATATTGCACTGTCTTTTTCTCATCTGTGAAAATTTCAGGCCCTTACTAAAGCCCAAATGCCCCCTATGGGAAGCAGTGCACCAAAGCCTCACCTCCTGCCTTTTGGAACAGCCTGGCTTTATCAGCTGCAATGGGAATTTGAAAAATCAGCTGTTTACATTAGTATCAAAAGCTACACGGTTAAAGCAGACAGTGTGAAAATACATGCTCAGACTGGAGTGTACTAGTCCTGCTGTGCAGCACCAGCTTTACCACAGCTGTTTCAAATCGGGTTTCTCTAGTCACGAGAGCAGTACAGATATGGAAGCATAGAGCACAGCCTTGACCTTGTTTAGTCCAACTGGCAGGAGGGTTTTACAACCTGGACAGACCAAGGTGCTGTGTGCTGTTACCAGGATGCAATGCAGGCAGCTTAAAGGCAGCTCAGATACATGTCCATGAACTGCTCTCTCAGAAATAACTGAGAGGAGGCACATCCCTACATCTGCAAACACAACACAAACAGAACAATAAAGCAGTAAAGATTTACCACAAAGTCCCTGTGGGCTGATTGCCCACCAAACTGAAGAGGCAATCCCATGCTCTTCATAAGCTCAGCTTCTGAGTCCAGTTCAACTTCTTCCAGGTCCAGGGCATGATTAGTATCCACCTTTAACTTCTCATTGGGACAATGGTTCTCCCCCTCAGACACTTGCTCTTCCTCTGTTAACAAGTTATATTCATGAATATAATCTGGTTCTGACACCTCAATGCCACAGCATGGCATACAGAAAATAGCAGAACTGCCTCTTATGCTTTCCTTCTCATTTAAAAACCTTCCTCATAAGCAGCTCAATTTCTGCATAACTATCAGCAGGAATCAAAATGTAACTTCAGCAGCCAAAGCACTGGGTCTGTCTGGAAAGGAGTTAATGTTCTCCACAGCAGCCTCTATGGCTTTGTGTTTGGGATTTGTGGCTGAAACAATGTGGATAGAACACTCATGTTTTGGCTGCTTTTTTGATGTTTTGGCTGCTGCTGGGCAGTACTCACACAGCCTCATAACTTTCTCTTCGTCCGACTCTGCCCTCCCTAGTAAGCTTGCACTTCTATCAAATTGTTAAGCAAAAACATATGTATATAAAATTACAAATATTACTGAGAAAGTAAAAGCTGTAGATGGATGGAAATTCTGAAATCAAAAGCTTTTGACTCAGTTGATAATACCAAAACATTCAAGGTTTTTGGTTTGGCTGTTCAGGATATACTTACTGATTATCACATAACATGAGACCTTTCAATTTTTAACTGATTATTCTCACCACATATCACTCATACATAGTTTACAATCTCCTTCTTTCACCCCTCTCACACTGCCTCAATCTAATCTGTGCTATTAATTATCAGCTTCTATTTCTGCCCAGATTTCCTTTCAAATCAATTATGCTGCTGGATCTATCAACACAGCAATGATAAAAAGTGATATCAAAATAATTATATTCAGGTAGGCAAACATGAGGAATTCAGAACATGGAGTAAGGGAGTGCTGTTGAATCTGTCACAGTATACACCATGATAATTCCTAGATTACAAGCATGCCAAGTGAGACACTTACTTTTCTGGTCCTCCTTATATGATTCATTGTATATATGTGAATCATATTTTTCCCCATCAGTGCTATTGCTTCTTCTCTACTTCTGGCTCAGCAGACTAACTAGCAACAGCTAATGTCCTAGGGTGGGATAGCAAGAGACAAACATCTAGGATCCGCAGACCCTCCAATATGCAACCAATTTTGAATTTAAGTCGAAATTATGATTTAAGACCAGGTCAAGAGCATGTGATATAATCTGTTCCATGCACCAGGTGAGTATTATGTGAGGTGTTTATCTGGACAGGAATAAGCACTGCACTTGGTTTGACACAAACTTCTACATCAAGATTATGGAAGCTATGTAAGTTCTAAGATACTATTCACTTCTGTCCCCATAGCAAAAGTACTGAAAAACAACACAGAAATAGGAACAACTTAAATAACCACACATAACTCACTTTAAGACTGCACTCCACATTGCACAGTACATTGTATCATCACCTTACCTGTACTGTCATTGTCATCTTTGATATAAAATCCTTTTAATCCCAGTTTATATAATTTTCGATCCCTGTAAAAATAAAGACAGACACAGATGCAGAAAGTCACCACTGAAACAATTTTTTTTTTATAGTAAAAGCAATCATTCAGTGGAAAAAGCCTCCCTAGGGATGCAATAAAATCCCCACCACTGGACGTTTCAAGATGACACTGGATGGGTACTTAACCTCTTCTAGGCTCCGCTCCCATGAAAGGCTGGACCAAGTGACCTTTCCAGGTCCCTTCCCACACGGGCTGCCCTGTGACTCCCGACACGCGAAACAAATAAAAAGAGAAACAACATCTGGAAAAGGCAACTCTTAAGCTGAAGCCTGACGGGAAAGGCCACAGGAGCAGCGTTCAGAAGACTGCAGCTACGCAGTACACACGGGAATTAAATGTTCCGCTCCTCCTCTGTGGGAACTGGCTGGAAGGGGAGCGCGAAGGGCGGCAGGGCGCGCTGAGCCCCAGTAAGCGGGATCGGCGTCTGGGTGCTCCTCTCACCCTATTCTGTTCCTCCCCCCGGTGATAAACATGATAAACATATCGGGGTGCCTCTGTGCACAGCCCCGCGAAACCCCGCTCCGCTCGCACCCCCGCCGCAGCAGCGCGGCCCTTCCCGCCCGTCCCCAGCGCCACTCACTCCACGAAGGCGCGGGAGCAGAGGCACAGGATGCCGCCGGCCGCCCCCGCCCGCAGCAGCAGCTCGGCCACCAGCCTGGGGCCCGGCTCCTGCACCATGGCTGCGGGGAGCTCCCCACGCCGGGCCCGGGCCCGCCGCCTTCCGCCGGAACTGCGGCCCGCGCCCGCCCCGCCGCGGCCGGGAGGGCGGCCCGGAGCCGGGACTGCGGCCGGGGGGAGCGGCCCGGGAGGGCGGCCGGGAGGGCGGCCCGCAGCCGGGACTGCGGCCGGGCGGAGCGGCCTGGAGCCGGGAGGGCGGCCGGGGGGAGCGGCCCGGGAGGGCGGCCCGGAGCCGGGACTGCGTGCGGCCGGGGGGAGCGGCCTGGAGCCGGGAGTGCGGGCAGGGGGAGCGGCCCGGAGCCGGGAGTGCGGCCCGGGGGAGCGGCCCGGAGCCGGGGCTGTGGCCTGGGGGCGCGGCCCGGGGGATGGCGGCTCCCCGCGCTTCCAGGACGCCTCACGAGGAGCGGGAGCGCGTAGGAAGGCTTCAGAGTGGTTATAAAAGGAGCGGAGAAAGGGCATCGCAACAAGAGTCTGCAATAAAAAATGCAGCTGCCAAAACCTGGTAAAACCAGGAGTGGGAAAGAGAAGTGAGCAAAGCATTTTTGGAGCAGAATCGTAGAATCACAGATTGGTTTGGGTTGGAGGCGGCCTTAAAATCACTTTGTTCCAACCCTTCTGCCGCGGGCAGGGACACTTCCCACTAAATCACTTTGTTCAAAATCCCATCCAGCCTGGCCTGGAACACGTCCAGGGATGAGCATCCACAACTTTTCTGGGAAACCCCAGTGCCTCACGGCTTTCACAGTAAAGAATTAAGAGGAGAGCTTGAAATAATGAGAGAACAGGGACAGGATGGGCAGAGGGAGTCAGAATGAAAACAAAGAGTGAGAAAAGGGGCTGGGGAGGAGGCAGGAAGGTCGGAATGAGGTCTGGAGGCAGAGGTGGGGTAGGGAGGGAGGAAACCATTGGGAAGCAGCCATGTGTGCTAGGGTACAGTGGTACAGATAACCATGTTTTGCTCACAGATTTCTTTACTGTGGGGCCGTGATTCAGGCAATAGCTCAAGATATAACCTGGGCAAACGCCATTGAGAAACCTGATGACTTGAGAGAGTTGGAGGGTGTTTAGAATCGGAGGTTGGTTGGAGACAAGGGAAGGGGCAGTGAGGAGCAGACCACAGGATCTGCCCTGTAGAACCAGATTCTATCCTTCTATCTCCTGTAGAGAATTTATATGATGGTGCACTAGGTTTGGGAGATTTCCTGCATGAAACCCTGGGTGATGGACTGTTCAGTTCTACTTAGATTACTCAGAGTTTATCTATAAGATGCATCAAATTCATGTCTCTAAAGACCATTACAAAGCCTGCCTTGACATCACTGGGACAAGCTTTTCCAGATAAAAATTAGAGACTTTTGGATCTCTTCTTACCTGCTAGCCTGCTTAATGGACAGTGAAAGAGTATAGAAAGAAATGTAGCCTTCATATCTATCCTACTTTTAGGCCCTGGCCTTGTTTCAGCCAGGACAGGGTTAATTTTTTGCCGTAGTGCTAAAATGGAGAACACAATTCCTAAATCACAACAGGCCCTCTGGAATGTGTTTGTTTTTGACAAGCTGGGATACTGGGCTTTACATTACCTGCATTCAGTCCATGATAAGCTGTGCAGTTTGTCTGCTGTGCTGTCTCATTCTGTTTGCATCAGTGTATTTTAGGTAACAAGGCTGTACAGCCTCATGAGGGTGCAAGATGTCTTCAGGATTTATAAGACATTTCATATAGAAAATATGCAAACAGGAGTTTGGAGGCAGAAGGATGTTCAGGTGACAGTAGCACAACTACAACAACAAATTCCATCCATTTATAGAAAAGAATTTTATCCTCAATTGCCCATCACCTTACATTTGATATAAACAAAAATATTAATTGCCAGAATTAGTCAGGGCTTGAATATGTCTATCACTACAGTAATTAAATACTTTAGAAATACAAGGAAAGATTGCAGCAGTTCTAGCATTCATGTGGGTATAACTGTGTCTGCAATTAGGATGATTTATTACCTTCCCATTTCAAAAGTGAAGATGCAGTAAAACAAAAACCTTTCAACACAAATTGTTTAGCAACAGCCAAATGCTGTGCGTAAAAGTTGGATTGAGAATTGCAAAATATTTTGAGAATTATGATACTCCTTTTCTTAAGGAAACAATGCTACATTTTTAATGAAATGCAGAGAATTGCAATACTGTATAAGAACAAGAGGCCTCTTCTTTTGTAATATTGCAGCCCAATATCCTGCAGCCTGCAGGAGCAGCCACTGATGGCATATTTTCTTCCTGTTTAGTAAGACAGTGGATTTCCTCTCATGATACTTGTCCAGTTTACTCCACAGCAGTTGCAAAAAAGGAATTTTTTCCATTTTGAACATGGCTTCTCCCAGCTTCAAATGATGCTTCCCATATAATAAGTGTGCAATTGATCCATATTCAGCTACTGTGGTGGTGGATTTTATAGATATCAGTCATATTCCTTATAATCTCTTCCTAGATGAAAAACCCTGGCATTTCCAATGTTCCTCCTCTGGGAGCTGGTCTGTACCTCTGGTTTTCCCCATCACTCTCTTTTCCTCTTGTACCCTACAAGAGATACCTCCTTTGGATCACAACTGCACTGATAGGTCTGACCTAGGCAGGGCAATGCACTTGGACTGTGATTTCTAGGACAAATAACTTTAAAATGTGACACTTAAACTAGCAGAATGATGCTTGTGACAAGACTTGCTTCACTTAAGGTTGCACTAGCAAATAACATGCTTAAATTAAAGTAGTATAAACCATCCTTAAAAAACTTCCACTGATGGGACTCTACTGATTAAAAAGTCATATGTAATGAAATTAGAAGTTTTCTGTTGCAAGGAGCCTGTTTTATAGGAAGATAATGGACTGCTTCACACTGAGTTGGTGCAGGATTGGTTTGTGCTTCCACTAGAACCAGACATGATTTACTTGGTCCACGTGGATGACACCAAAGCAAGCTGCATTGCTGTAGCCTGTTCCCCAGGCCACCTGCCCTTCCCTGCCTGCCCTTGCTTTCCTCTGGTACATCCTGTTCTGAAATGCTGCTTCTCTACTCCCCCACCTCTTTCTGTTTCTTGCTCTTTGCTCTCACATGCAGTCATGGGACTCGGCTTCAAAGCCTTTCTTGGACCTATCTGTTGTTATTTTTTTTATATATATCTTAGGTAATAGTGAAGATCTCCCCTTTGCAGTGATCCTGGCTTTACTGCTTTTATCTATGATTCTCAGAAGGTGACCTTGCTTCCCAACTGGCTTTAAAGCTTTTCATTATTTCCTTTTTAAATCCCTTTTCAAAGCTAACTTCCAGGACAAATACTGACCAAATAATGATAATATGAAGGATTCTGGGAATAACATCCTTAGCTATTAAAAATAAAACAGAAGCAAATACATGCAATGTTGATAAAATGGAACATATTCTCACAGTAACTCTTACCTGCTCATTAATTCTGAGCTCTACCCTTACATTCACATCTCCCTTACCATGTAAAAATAGTGCTGGATAAATAAGGCAAGGATTTCAAGGACAAGATGAAGCTTTTTAAATGTTTATATATGAGCTCTTAGAGAACAGTGTTTAGTGTTTCCTTGAAGGAAATTTATTGGATTAGATATGTATCTGAATGTGATAAAATCAAATAGTTTATCAGCATCTCCCTTTATAGGCAGATGATAAGATTAAGAAATTAAGAACAGTATTTAAAGAGAGTGATTTTTTTTAATTTACATGTTTCTAAAGACAAGTAATTCTATCACCTTTATGTGGTGGATAAGCTGAGAGAAATACCTGAGAGTGTTTAAGTCAATGCATTGCATTCTCTCTTAGCAGGAAGGGATAGGTAAGCCTGAATTCCCTACATGAGAACCTCTAATCTCTGTAATTCATATATTGAAAGAATTGATTCAGCTGAAGGATCTGGCCAGCTTTCTGCAGCCTGTGCCCTGGTTCTGGCTGATCAAATGACAGTTATAATGGCCTTTGTACTTGATTTTTTTCTTACTAGTGCTCTGTACCTTTTCAGTCTTTAGCTTCACACTTATAAGAAAAAGGATGAGGCACTATTCCAATGTGGACCAGAAGGTGGCAAATGGTGACATCTGTAGAACTTGTAGGGAAAATTATGGCAAGCTAAGTGAGGGTTTTTTCTTTTGGCCTAAAAATAGTATCTAATAAAAAGGAGAAGATGGAGAACATGTCACTTCACCAGTTGCAGATGTACACAGAAGAACATACAATTGGATTAAGCTTCAGAGACATTCCAGTCCTCTCAAAAGGTATTGGCCAATCTAATGGCAAATTTCACTCCAATCCTCTCAAAAGGTATTGGCCAAGCAAATGAAAATCACAAGATCAGGGGTTTTTTACATATGATTTTGTGACCATCTGGGAGAGAAGTAGTTTTTTTCTATCAATGTCCCCTTTGACAGTTAGATATTACTAATCTGTCACATAAGAAAGTAATTTTATGTGGCACTATTATCTCGGTGGGAATTAAACTATGATCCTCCTGAAAAAAATTGTGCTTCTAAGTTTTTGTTCAGCTTTTGCTTTTATTTCAAAATAGATAGAATCATTCAGGTTGGAAAAGATCACTGAGCCCAGCTATTAAACTAACACTGCCAAGCCCACCACTAAACCATGTCCTATGTACCACATCTGCAATGTGGTCTGGAAATACCTCCAGGGATGGTGACTCTACCACTTCTCTGGGAAGCCTGTTCCAATGTTTGGCAGCCCTTTCCACAAAGAAATTTTTCCTAATATGCAACTAGACCTCTCTGGTGCAACTTGAGGCCATTTCCTCATGAAGGAAATCCCAGTTTGAACATGAAGCCATCCCAGACAGATTGGATATTATTTTTAAATGGTAGATAAACCAAACAAATATTTAAAAAGACACAGAGCAAACATGGTATCCAGACAGGTTATTTAAGTCTGTTTCTTACTATAAAGTGCATTTTTTATGTCCTAATTGCATTCTTAAAGGCACCTTAAGTCTCAGCCTTCTAGTAATGGGCAGAATCCTCTAATTGTATTGTAGCTGTACTCAGATTGTGTCATTAGCCAAATCTGTGGGTTCTTGTAATCATTGTGGTTGCCTTAGCTGTGATGGGTTGTTCAGCATTTACAATTACAGTGAAACAACAATACTGTTAAACAGTAATTACTTCAGTTTCACAGAGCAAAACAGAAGTGTTTAAGAGAAAATCTATTGGAAAACAATAATAAAGGGTACTTCAGCCACAGCTCCGCATTCTGTGATTCTCTCTGAGTTTCTTTGTTGTTGTCTTTTTTGCTTTTGTTTTGTTTTTAATTTGTATGAGTTTTTATGGGTTTTGTTTGTTTGTTTGTTTGTTTGTTTGTTTGTTTGTTTATTTGAGTCATGTATTTTCAATTTCTTTTTCTGCATAAACCAGGTCAAATAAGTATATGTGATATTTTGCCAGAGTGGAGAAATTGCCACAGAATAGATAACTGGCTTGGTGCAGCACTGGGGATTTGCACTGGTTGTTGCTGGCATCTTTAATTCCTAGATAAAGAATCTTCTAGCTCACACTTGGAGGCAAAGGCTACAAAGCTAACAGATAAGTTTTTTAATGCTTGTACTGTGGATTTTTTTGTCCCTGGTTCCAGAAGTCTTCACAGCCCAAATGAACAATTGATGGTGCTTGCTGCTGTCAAAGTGCCTTTGAATCATGTGGGAACTGTGAGAACTGTAATTAATTGGAACAATTGGAGCAGTACCTTTTGGTCTTGCCAATTAGGCACTGTTAACCTAATATTTCTGCTTCTGCCCTGTATAGTCTTGGGTTTAACTTCTTTGGTTCCTTTTTTTTTTTTTTTAATAGTAAATACAGTTCAATCATATCCAGTTCCATAGTTGTAGATAATGGGCCAGATCATTTATTTTACAAATGGCCACTATTCATTTGCACCTTTGGAAGTGCTGCTGATGTACTTTAAGCCAAAGAAGGCCACATAATAGGACTGTGAATCCATTAGAGACATCTTAAAAATTACTTTGAAGATGTGTAGCTTTTATTCTTCTTCATCATAAAGCATATTGATCATGTAATTGCATTTTTATATATATTCCTGTAAGTAAGTTTTGTAGTGCTTTATTGGAACTCTGTTTTCCAATATAGATCTGAAAATTATAACTTCATGTTTCTCTTGTTTGTTATTAACTTCTACTTGTGGATTTGTGGATTTTTTGGCAATGTGAGAGCCGTAATCATAAACCATTATAACTTAATAATATCTACATCTCATTGAAAAGAATGTTTCTAATCTAAAGAGTGAGTATCAAGTTTGCATGAAGAATGCAAGACTTTTTTATGCTTTCAGGCCAACAAGTGGTGTCAAAGGAAGACAATTCAAAGGACATGGCCATAGGCAAGTGTTTTGAGAAACCATTAATTTTCACTCAACAACCACCACTAACCACAAAACAAGATCCTGCTGGTTTAAGTAACTGCAGGGTAACAAAACAAATGGGATGGATCTAACCTGCCAAGAAACAGGGTGGCAAATTAGGGATGTGCCCTTGCCTACTTGTGGTAAAGCAGGTAAATGTTAGTCCTTCCATAATAAAAAGGTCTTCCATACAGAGATCTTCCTCTGAAACTGAGCTTGTTCCTGCTGAGGTCCTAATCTGCAGATGCAAGGATGTTCTTTATGGGCTGGCCCCTTGCTAGAGCTTCTTTTTAGGTTGAAAATTTTAGGAGACCAGTAGCTTTATTATTTTCTTTCTGTTACATTCATAACAATTATAAGTGTATTTCTTTCATGGGACATTTGAATTATATGTTTTAAATTTATTTGCCATGTTTCATGATTAATATTTTCAATAAAATTCTAGGGGATGTGTTGTTTCTCTGGAACTAATCATTGAAGCCGCTTGCTTTTCTGCTCATACTTGAGGACCCAAAAGCTTTAGCTTCATTTGCTTTTGTTGAACAGGAAACATTTATTTAATTCTGCTCTTTCTGCACACTCTCAGCTCATCAGTTATTTTTAATTTCTTTAGTTTTAGCATGACAACTATGAGAAATTAGAGACACTTCTTCTGGGAGGTATTTTTCCAGGTTCAACATCTTGCCTGCAAATTACACCAATGCATGTGAAGAGACTACCTACTGAAACATAATTTGGAAATAAGAAATCTGCTTTCTGTAATACAAGCTTGTATTAGGGTGACAACATAAAGAGAGGAATGGCAGAGGAATGCACAGGACTGTAGCCAGCAACTGTCTTTGAGATAATTAGAGCATCAAGGAGAAGCATGCTAACTTCTAACTACATTTCTGCTAGGAAATGAAGTAGTCAATCATCTGAGTTAAAGACCTATTGTAACTTGAGTGCAATTCAGAGGTACTTAAGCTAATTGCTCATTGTGTTTTTAATAGCATATGACTTTTTTAACACCGGGGACTATAGCAGGCAAGACTTGTTTCACTTAAGTGGTTTAACTCAGATCAGGATCTAAGTGGTTTACTGATTTATTAATGACACATAATTAGCTGACATTCTGTGAACTTCACCTTCTGGATCAATATCAACAGGCTGACAGATAAACCAGAGTACAAAACACTTGCAGGATGTTAAAAAGCACCTATAAATTGCTTAACTCCCTAATCCCCACCATTTCTAGTCCCACAGGAGCACACTTAGGTGTGCACACCCCTCTTTTACAGGACAGGGGGTGACAAGTGCACCCCTCCCTTGTGGCCATGCTTATTCTCCTGCTGGAGAGAGGGTTCCCATGTCTTTATCTGTACCAGTGCCAGTCTCTGCTGCCTGCTAGCCCATGTACTGGCAAAAAGGAACTTCATAGGCTCCGAGCTGTGGGTTCTTCTGCTCTTGCACCCCATTCTGGGAGGATACAGGACACGATGACAGTGGGGTGACTCCTGGCAGCATCTGGGCCAGGGATCAAGCTGCTGTGCTGAGTGCCTTCCACTCTCACATGTCACCCCCCAGTCACAAGTTTCCTTCCATGTTTTATATTTCTCAAGGTGACTTTTTCTCAAAAGCCTGGTGGTAATGCCCCTGTTTCTGCTTAAGCCAAGTATACCTATTGTAAGCAAACATGGTCATTATTCATTTCCTGTTTTGGGGTAGCTTTCTCTCAGATCAGGCAGTTTGGAGTGTCCTGTATTTTCATGCTGTTTTCACTTTCCTTTCATACAAGGAATTTCTCTTCGAGACAGGTCCATCAGGAGGTTTTGTTACCTTGAAACTCAACTGGTGTAAAATTACTATTATAACATTTAATGTTTTTGACAGGTAAGGAGCTTAGTGGGGTTGGAAGAAACAGCAGATGGTCTGTCACTCACCATGGAGACATCCTTGGTAACTCCTATGGTTTGCCCAGCATGAAGCACAGGCTCTGTCACTCCATAGCTAGTCATCTCACAGTTAAAATGCCAGGGCAATATTCTCATTGTATGAAATTATGCTAAGTAAGAAGTATTTTAGATTAAAATATTTTTATGAAACTCACAGATAAATATGTGCCTACAGTAATTCTGGTAAGAAAAAAATGACACAAAGGGAAAAACCAAAGGGGATGTTGTCTCAGTCTCTTTAGCCGTGACCAACTGTAGCTAACCAAGACTGAGGAAAGAAAAAAAGAATAAGCCATGTAGGCTATTGTAGGTCTCCTGATAAACTTGAATTAGATATATTCTGAAACCAGGCAACCACCAGGGAGACCAGCTGGGCAAGGAAGTCTCATCAGGATCCCCAGTGCTGCTCCCCTGAGCTTTGTGGCAAATGGTGGAAGAGGCCAGAGTGGAGGATGGAAGGATCTGAGCAGAAACTCAGCACAGGGTGTTGCCAGCCTTGAAGGGGCAACATCTCCTTCCTGGCCTCTTGGCCTCTCCCTACCTTCTGAGGCTCAGCTTCAAGGTAGAGAGGGCTCTGATAAAGTGATGGGCATGGGAGGATTTCTGGGAAAAACGAGGGGCCGTGGCACTGCACACGACAGACAGCTTCAAATGCATAAATAAGGGTCTTTAAAGTAGAGGAAAGGTCTGAGACAAAAAGCAGGATCCTTCACACTGTGTGCAGGTACCATGGGATGCTCTGGGCAAGGTATCATTTGAATCTATGGTATCAGATAAAGTGAGTGACATCTTTATGAATCAGGGAAGTGCAATAGCTGATATAAAAGCCTGCAAGTGACATCCCACTAATCTTCAGGGATTCCTGTGTAAGTGATGAGAGATTAGACCACCAAAATTTTCTTTTTTTAAATGGAAATAAATCAGTCATGAGTGGACTGTCCTGGAAACACCACCCTTGCAACATTTCAATAGATTTTGCAACAAGTCTTGTAGTGCTAAGACCAGAATAAGAAAAGATAGAAAGCTGACATCAGATAAATAGCATAGCAGTTCATGAATTTTTTTTTTTTCTTTCAGAGTTCTGTGCATAAAGGTGCTTCACTGTTAGCACTTAAAGAAAAATCCTAGAAAGTGATTTTTCACTCTGCAGTTCACTCAGTTCCCTTGCTGCTGTCAATGGGATTAGGGCTGTCTGTACTAGAGCGCTGGTAGCTTCTGAGTCTTGGCAAACAGGAGGGGTTTTGCCAATGTCTTTCAAAGGTCTTTTCTGATCGTGGACTAATACCAGGTGTTACCACAGTGACTGCAGGGAAATTATCATAGTTTCTGCTGCTTATCTGTTCCCAGTAGGATTCATTTACTTCAGCTCCTTTTACCTGTCAAAGCCTTAGCCATGTTTTTTTATTGCCTCTCACTTCCGTTTTTTTTCACCTAACACTTTTTCATACCTGTGCCTTAGCACAGCAAATCCTTCTATTTATTCATGGCATTCTTAGTTGTAATCGCTGTCAGCAGTCCTGGCCTCTTTTTCAGGGCACTTTTGACTTCATTCATTTTGAGAAAGCACTTGCAGGAGAACTGTGCAGCTTTGAACTGAGTGTTCAGAAGGTAAAAACAAAGAAAGAGCCTACAGTGCATTGGGCTGTAACCTGCTGTAACCTGACAAACTTCTTCAGAACATACCTTTGATTTTGTTAGCAGAGTACCTTTAAAATAATTTCAACTTGGTATTTCCAAATTAATATTAGTGCAGGTTCATATGACGTATGTATTTTCATATTTATTCTAAAAGACAGCAGGTCAGAAAATAGACTTTCATTTTTGAAAGAACAACTGTGGAAATGTTCTTTCAAATCACTGCTATTTAAACTGTCAAGAAATACATAATGAGTGATTACAACTAGTTTTAAAATAGCTCTGCTATTTAAGAATAAAAACATTTCTTGGTCTTTATAGTTGGTTTTTATTAGGAATTAAACATGAAGAGATGTTATCTGGTAACAGATTTTTTTATACAAAATGAAAGGGATGGTCTGGTATCATCTAATTCCTACATCTTCTTCCAAGGGTGTTGTATGTTAGGTATTTTTCTGGAAAAATTGTTTCTTTGAGCTGACCAAAGCCTCTGCACCTGTGATCTGTTGCTAAAATGTCACCAAATACAAGACAGTTTAACAATCCAAAGCAATCTGTAGCTGTTCAGGCTTCTTTGTAAGCTTCAGAAGATGCTGCAGAAATCTCTGGGAATTCTTGATTTTTGATCTGAAAATGGAAATGCAATCTTGCATGAGGCTTTCAGTCACAGTGCTACCTAGAAAAAAACAAAAGGATAGGTAACAAACAAAACATAGATAAATTGCCTTTTTTTGCCATTTTTCTTGATAAAGAATTTTCAAATTGTGTGTGTATTTTGCTTTTAGAATTGCTCTTTTATTAGGAGTCTCCCTTTACCATTTCTGATTTAAGTGTAAATTTTTGGTCACCTTCTTCTGTGGATATGAATGTGCAAAGCATATTTCTTTTTAATAATGAAGACCAGAGGAAAAAACCCACCTCTAATAGGAAGCAGCTTCCTGCACTTGATTATACTTTATGCAGAAATACTATGTTGTGCATAGAACAACAAAGAAATTAAGCCTCAGGTGCAGATTTCTTAAGCTGCTTCTTTGCAAAGTGTAATGAAAAGTTTGATCACAAAAATGGGTAACTCTATCACTAGGACAATCTCCTGTACTCAGCCTGTGATGATTTCATATTCATCTTTTCAGTTTTCTGACTTTAGAATTATTCTTACTTGCTTCAAGTGGTTGTTTATTTTGGTGTTATTTTTAAGTGTGAATTTAAATTCCAGATGATAGCATGGTACATGTATTCATGTATTCATAAGTTACACAAACTGCTGCTAAAAAAGCTGTTATTGAATTGGCTTGTAATAACTACATAACTGCCACAGGAGCACTATAATCAACAAATTTTAGGCCTCTGCAATAAAATGAGCACTACACAAGCAAAGCATGCCATATGCTATGCTCTTGCTTTTTCTTCACAGAATTTTGACCACATTGGCATTCTAAAATATTTGAATGCCAAGGCTCAGTGATAATTGTGAAAATATTAAATTCTTGACTGCCCACTGAATCTTGACTAATGTGTATTTTCAGTTATTGTGTGCTCAGCATGTTGTGAGGAGTTACACTGTAGGATGCCTTTCCTGAAGCTATGATTTGAAGTTTTGCATTCTGAGCACCTGACCATTTATGAACAGCATGATGCAGAAACCACACGACCTTTGCTTATTGCTTCTTACCATGATGCTGTTTGTTATAGATTATGGTTGATTTCTGCATTAACACAGCCTGCCTCTGCCACTCAGCAACTGCTCACTTTAGCTGCAGGATACTAGGTAAATACTTTTGTGATAAATAAGATGTTTAGAGCCTAAATTTGTAATCTAAGCTCAGATACCGGCCTTCATACCACAATATGCCGGATGGATTTCCTGTTTTACTTTTCAGTATTTCATTTGTGCATAATTTAGACACAGACTTGTCAGCTGGGAGAATTAATTACTTAATTATTTTTACAATCATTTGATGTCAGATTTGCAAGCAAAGGTGTGCACGGTTTTAAATAACCTTTTACATCAGCATGACAAATGGATTTCATATACAGTTATTAAATCATGCTACACTGCTGTGCACAAGCAGAAAAGGCAAATACAGATTTTAACAAGTGTGCAAGGAACAGGGGACATAGCCTTAGCAGGAGAAAGAGGAGCTCAGAGACTACTAACTCAAAGAATGACCCAGACAGGAGATGTAACTCAGCCCAAGGTTTCAGGTTCAGCTCTCTGTTACCTCAAGTCCAGTTTGGTGCATTACATTGGTGACTTAGGGCTTTGAGAAGATTATTTTTGAGCTACAAGACCTGAGCAATAGCCATGTAAGATGAGAAACATAATTAGACAGGCAAAATGTCATTATTGAGGTGGTAATTGCTAGTAACTGAATAACAGAAAACAGCAAGAAAAAAATTGGAATTGCAAGAAAATGGTGAGCAACAGTGTTGTATGGTAGTCCCAGCTGTTCATGCTTTTTGTTAACCAATAAATAATTGCTGGGTAATTTTTTTGCTGTATATGTGCTGTTCCTAAAATCTCTGTGTAAATGATGAAATATGACCAAACCTGAAGAGTCAGAGTTAGTGAGGGTCTCTATAATCTGCTGTATGTACATGGGACAGTCTCTCATCCGAGTGCCTGGATTGGTTGGAAAGCTGTGTGAATTCTGCCTTGTGATTCCTCAAGAGAACAAAACAGACTTCTCTTTTACAGCATATGTCAGCATGACATCTGCATTTGCCCTTTGCAAACAGATGTCATCTCAGAACCATGGCATGCCTCCACATGAAATAACCTGGTCTAAGATCCTGTGAGCCCACTTTTCTCTAGAATTACAGGGGACTGTTTTATTTTTGCAAACAAATCAGATTCACACTGCACGTTTTTGGCACTGTGCCACTAATTGTGTCAATTTTTGATGTTTGATTCTTTATCAGCCTGCTTATCAAATATGTGATTGGACTGCTATTTCAGGACGAGGCACAGATAATCTAGTAATAATTAATTTTATACATATCCACATCTCAGATTGCTGCAGCTGACATGTCCATCATTTCTACAGTTCTGCCCTGGGACCAAAACTGGGTTTTGTTTAGGCTTTTATCCTTTCTTTATCAGTTCTTCTATGAATATATCTCAAATAATTTAGTATAATGCTTTTCAGTGTACAACTATCCAGTATAGTTCATTTATGTTATGTTATGTTATGTTATGTTATGTTATGTTATGTTATGTTATGTTATGTTATGTTATGTTATGTTATGTTATGTTATGTTATGTTTGTATGTTATGTTATGTTATGTTATGTTATGTTATGTTATGTTATGTTATATTTTCACTCAGTTTCAGTCAATATCTCTAAAAAGTAGACCAATCAATTTATGTTATCTTATACACCAAGGTTTTCTTTAATACCAGGAAGGGAAATTGTACTTAATAACATCCAGAAGAGGGCACAATGTTTTTTTTTTTTTAAAGAGTATTAGACATTCTGTACTACAATAGACCAGAAATTCCAGTATGCTCTGAGAGAGGCAATAGCAGAGTGCTATTCAGGAAGACCATGTGAGTCTGGCCATTTTCTCTTTGTGTGTCTGCAGCATGCAGAAATATAGGAATGTTACAGGGTACATTTCTGCCTGTCCTGTTTAAGGACCAGTTATTCATGGCTTTGTCCAAACCCATTTTGAACCCATTGATAACCTTTGCCTTTATGAGCTTCATTGGTAGGGAATTCCAGAAATCCAGTGTCTGCTGTGTAATCAAGTATTTCCTTTTATCTTTGTTTAAACCAATCTCCTACTAGTTTCACTGAGCTTGCCTTAGTTCCAGTGCTGTGGGGTTGATGAAGAGTTGTCTGCTCACCTTTCCTGCTGCCTTTATGACACAATAAACCCCAACCACATTCCTCTCTGCCTTCTCTTCTCAAACAATACTCTCAGAGGTTTTTTGTCTTCTCAAGACAGATATTTCATTCTCTTCATCGTTTTAGTTGCCTTTCCCCATGCCCTTGTGAAATAAGATTACTCGAGCTAGAAAAATTACTCATACTTTGCACTGGCACAAAATGACAGTATCTACCTTGTTGTCTAAATGTCATTAAAAATTCAGCTAATGATTTAAAGCAATGATAATGCCCGGCTCTCTTTTTTAATTATGAGTCAAATGTAACTTCCTTCAAAAGCACTTCGCAACTGATCACAAACGATTTCCAGCTGTTCTAATTTATAAGTAAAATGAGCTGTGTGGTTAATTAATCTCTGTGAATTATTCAAGGAATTGGCTGTAGAACTGATTTAGAACTTCTTCATTCCAAAATTTTGAGAAATTAATATGGAGAATGAAATAAAACAGGACAAATGTTGCCGGAAGGAAATGTGTCTCCCTAATGACATTTCAAAATTTCATTGACAGATAGGAATCTCGATACTAGGAATGTATGCATTCTAAGTTGTTAAGAAACATATGCAGGAGGCTGGTCTCTTAGGGATAAACATTCCCCAAACTTCCAGATAATATGGTGAAGAATGACGGTCTCATTGCACCTCCAGGTGGGAGTATCAGGATAAACACAGAGCCAGGGAGTTGTGCCTCAAAGAAAGACAAGCCATTCCCTTATAATCTTACTATTAAAATGAAACTCCATTAAAACTGGAGGAGGTAGAGGTATGCATAGCTGGTCATATCCTGTCTTGGCAATCAGGTCTAATTTTAACTTAATTTTGTTTTGCTGTGATTACCTAAACCAGCCTAACATTGCACCCTGTAGCCATTTCTTCTAGAGGTGAGAAGTCCAGGATTACTGCACTTTTTGTTCACAGCCATTTCCTTTGGTTTTCTCTACTTTAAACTTGTGATTTAACTTAGGTAGAAACAATACATAGTTCTATTTGCCCTACTAAAACGTCTATTTCTGTTATTACTTGCCCTGCTACTTTCTCTGAGAATGTCTTCCACTTCCTCTCTGAATCAGATGCAGACCTTTTTGTGATTATCTGGTACTTATCATAACTGGGTTCACAGTTCTGTGCTTTTAGATACTTATTAGGTCTAATTACTTTATTAATAATTATTAAAACAGACCCTTAAGAAGGGAGCAGGGAGAGAGTACAGAACCCACCCCTGGTGAGTAGCATCAGATATGAGTGCAGGAGTTGCTGGGAAAGAATCAGGTGAGATGTTATCCTGCTTTCAAGAAAAATGTTCTAACCAGATATAGACCAAGTTGCCCCAAAATCTGCCCAGAGATATACAGGCAGATTGATAACAAAAGTCAGCTAGCCACATACAGGTCAAAGTGGATGTTGCAGCCAGATTGGTTATCACTAGAGACACTGAGATAAAACAGAAAGAAGGGTGGAGAATTGAATTTAATCTGCTTAAAGTATATGACCCTTTGACCTAGATAAAATAAATAAAAAAAAAAAAAAACAAAACCCATCACATAGAAAGCATAAAGGAGATTTGTTTCAGTTAAAGGTCAGTGTTGTCACAAGATAAAACACTTATCTTGGTAAAAAACACATGTAATTTGGAAACAGTATCAGAAAACATGGTTCTGGAATAATGCCCTGAATGTGAAAAACCTAAAGGGTTTTTTGAAAGATTTTGGAAAAATTATACAGAAATTTCTCAGGGAGAAAATTAAGTTCTTAAATACTGCATGTAAGGAGTAAGGAAAAGGGACTTTTTTTTTTCATTTCTGTAAGAGAATTCAAATATTAAATTGATCTATGTGTCAGTTTCTGCTGCTTGTCTTTGGAGTAGAACAAAAGGCTCTTCCTGCCTCTTTCCTAATCTTTCTGCCTCTTTCCTAACCCTGGACGTGCAGGACAAAATGTCTTTGTATTTCTGTTGATGTTAAATTCAGCATTAACACCTTTGGCCAGAGTTGCAGTCAACAGAAAATCATTCTTTAAGTCAGTCTGGCAGGGACAAAAGGTTTTTCCCACCATCTGTGAGTTTTCTTCAACAAATTCCTTCTTGCTACAGATAACTCTGTCATTGACAACTCCCTTAATCCATCCTGTTCTAGTCCTGTGACACTTAATTGCTATGGCTCTTGACCTCTTATTAAAATTCTTAAGCTAGCTGATGTGGAAGCATCATGTGCCACTGCAAGTAGAATATGCTTTGTGGGCTTCTTCAGTAGCTGTCTGCCTGTTCTAGAGTTTTCTGGAGACTGGACTCATATAGATCTTTTCAGTTCTGTGTTTTTATATTGCAAATGGGAGTTGGGTAGCTTATTAGGGTTCTTCTGCACACTAAGTGCTCTTTTTTCTCCTGGAAAGTACAAATTTCATCTCTGCTGAACATCATAGAAATGAAACAGAAAGACAGCAATATTTATCCCACCTAATTTTATATGTTTGGATTTGTTTGATCCAGCTCTCCTTAACAAAACAGAGTGAGAAAACTTAATCACTGGGAAGGCTGGAGGGAAAGATGTTGCAACAAAGCAACTTTGATTTGGACATACAGCCTACCTTTTGGACATCTTGCATTTCTCAAGAAGGATGTCACCTAGTGAACCAACCATGCTTGATTACTGACTCACCTCCTGCTTGAATTACCTACCAGTATCCACAAAGTTGTGAACTACTATTCTGAATCCCTCAAAATACTTGGGAAATCACGTGGGAGATACTGAAAACAGAATTAGGAGAATAGTAGTTAATTTAGTGGTTAGGTTAAAGGAGCTGATATTTTAAGGAGTAAGAGAAGTAGAAATTAAATTACAATGTATATCTATTTTATCCCTCTAGCTTTTCAGCTCTTCAATACAGATAAAATTCTGATGTTTTTTTCAGTAAAGTATGCAATTTGGCTAAAGTCTGAATAAAACTAAGTTTGAATAGGAAATGTTACAGTGCTACAGGGCTGTCAAAGAGATTCATACTCTGGATTAGCTGTAAAAGATTTTTCTCATCTGAATAAGATTAGATGAGATAAAATCATTCTGTCAGAGACATTTCTGCTCTTGCCTGGGTGAAGAAAACCACTAGTTGTAGTTCTAGATCTCTGTTCTCTGTGGCAAGGATGACCACAGGTCCCCTGTGGATAGGAGGCATTGGACTTTGAAGCAGTTCTGAGGAATCAGGCAGCCTCATTGTCTCTTGCAGTTTTTCTATGGATCAAGGAATAGTATAAAAAGAAACCCACCAAGGAAGAACCACACAGCTTACATATATGCTTTGAGAAGGAAAAAATCAGCCAGATCAACTTTTTTTTTTTTTTTTTTTGCCAAAGGTTAGAAATCCCACTCATTAAAAAAAGAAAATGTTTGCTGGCTAGTTCTTATTTCTGTTTGCATTTATTTGTTCACAACTCTGATGCATTTTTTTCATATGACAGATGAAGTGACTCTTACCTGTACTCCTGAGTAAGTAATCTGTGTTTGCTTTTACTAAGCAATTAATCTTCAATGCTATTTAATGAGAAGAAAAATGACAAAAAGTACTTAGCATTAAATTCATTAAGTTACAAGAAAGATAGAAAAAAATCAAAACTGTATTCTTCAAGCAGGAAAGCAAAAGAAGGTGGAGCTGTATATGAAGACCTCACATTATACCAGTATAAGAAATTATGATTACAGAAGATAATTTCAGTAGAAATTGATCTTAGTCCTGCACTTAACTGCTAAAGAAAAAATAATAGTGTGAGAAGTGAGGATGTAAATTTATAGGAGATTAAAAAAAAAGAGAAAAAATATGTTCTAGAATTGCATTTCATTAAAACCAGTTAATAATGCATTCCAGATTTAATCTGTGAAAACTTAGGGAACTGTATTCACACTTCTGATAAGAAATTATCAAAAGTAGGAGAAGGACTATCCATGTGAAGTGCAACCTTTCACTTGGTTTTTCTTATTCTGGCATATCAAAAGGAGTGTAAGTCCATCAGGCTTTTTGTCATGACCCTTGCTTGAGAAACTGCCATGATCTCAAAAATCTCATAGTCTCAAAAATATTTTAAGCAATAGTGGATGAAAAGTAATATTGTAGCATTCCACAAAATGTACTTGGAGACCTATTCTCATAGAGAGCGTATGTTGTCCCTTTTGCAAAGCCTGATGCCACTTACTTTTGGAGTAATTTTTACTTTCTAGGAACACAAGGACTGAGATCAGTGTTTGACACTTAGTGGAGCTGCATGAAGGTCCATGAAAGCTTCCGTGGAGGCTTCATGAACATGTACTTAAAGAAGTCAATACTCTCTATTCAAAATAACTTAGACAAAACAGTTAAAATCACAAAAAAGACCAGGAAAAAAATTTCCCCAAACTAGAAGTCAGTAACACACATTTTGGGGAAGAGAAAGAAACAAAGCAACTTTGTGTTCTGGCTATGCAATTAATCAGGAAATGACCTCTCCAGTCTCTGCACATTTTTATAATTTTATGTATCTCAGGTTGGGTTTGGCTTTGTTTGTTTGTTTGTTTGTTTGTTTGGGGGTTTTTTCTTAGTTTGTTTTTTTTGTGTGTGGGGGGTTTTTTTTTTGTTTCTTTGTGCTTTTAACAAGAATTCCTCTGGGTTTTATATCAACCTGCTCATAATTTGGATGTGATGTGATAATTTGGGAGGACAATAATAGGATGGATATTCTGATATCAGGATGCTATAAGTCTCAGGAGGGCTTTTAAGAGTTTCGGACCCCCCTGGCTATTTTTTTTCCAAATCTTGATGTTCCTTTTGTGACCGTGAGGTTTACATTGTCAGAGATTAAAAAGACATTTTACCCTCCAAAATTAAGATTAGTTTTCATAACTGATTGGGAAAAGTGGCAGTTACATGCATAACTTTTGGAAACACCTGAGGAACTCCTATGAACTTTACACAATAATAGCAGTATGTCAGTAGAACATGATTTTCTAACCTAGCAGATGTCCAGTATGATAATGAATTTTATTCAAACTGCCTCTAACTTCCCCCTAAAGCTCCATTTATGCTGGGAGCAACTCCCTTACTAAATTTTTCCAGCTCTAGCTGTAAGTCAGGCTACCTTTGCTACATCTGATGCCAAGCACAAGTAATTTATACAAACAAGGGCTAAAGAGAAAGGATGTTAAGATTTGCTAATGTAATACCCCAAGTTGCCAATCTCAGGCTCAATACTACATTAGTTGATCTCTTTTATAGATGAACGAGGCATAATTTTCCTTTCATACAGTTCACATATTAGTTGATGCAATGGGTACAGATGCATCAAAACACTAAAGGAACTAAAAATGCTTTTAACATCATTGCTGTTATTCTCAAAACTTGTTTTTAAATAGGGATTTTAATGAAACTCTTCAAAGAAAGGTTTCAATGCAGAAAGGCTCTATATAATGTCAACTGTTATGCAAGATTATTTACAAGCATTGCTCTGCCCAGGATGATTAATAATATTATTTCCACATCTGTGTGGTGTTAATGCAAGAGTTAATTATTTGTTATAACTTTGATTAAGCTGTTTGTGAAGTTGAAGTTTAATGTCTGCTCTATGACTTATAGTGTCTAGATAAATGACACTTATATTGGTTTTAAAAGTGGTCTTGACCCACAGACTTGAAATCAATTAGTGGTTTGTTCTCTCACTTTTACTCTAATGAGCCTGGTCAGTTCTGAGCAGGATAAAAAGGGATCTTGAATCTCAAAGAACTCCCTGACTTTAAGGAGTTTCTCATACTGACCACACTAGTGAAGGTCAGGAGATGCTTTTTTTACTGAGACACCATTGCATGGAGACACACCACTGAGGCAAGAAGACCAAGAAAAGAAAAATCCACACAAATATTGTTTTTTCTTCTTACTGACTAATTTCGGCTGCGCATTTAACAGAACTGCCTTGTTGGGTAAATGATTCAAAGACACTGTACTGAAAGCCCTACAGGATATAGGAGACAAGTGTTTTGTTAGGAGTCTTTGGACTTTATTACTAGAAGACAGAACTTCTGAAAGTCCTCTTAACTGAGTAGGCTATCTAGCAATTTACTATAGCTCATGATGTTATAGAAAACATCAGTGTAATGACAGCTAGCTGCACTTAACTGCACACACTGCTCAGCAAATGTCCTCTATTTTAAAGAGTGCCTTTAAAAGGACACATTTTTTTCAGTACTGTTTAACTCATTAATGCAACCACATATTTGCAAATAAAAATTTCAGTAGCTTCCTACCTGAGGACAACAGGAGTAAGAACATCTTACCATGAGCAATGGTATTTTGTTTGGAATTTCAGTTTTTAGGTTTGGAGTTATGTGGACAGCCAGTACCCCTGATGGCTGGAAACAAGAATGACCTCAGCTGGGGGACTGAGTCAGGTAGCACACAGGCAGTCACAAAGCTTAGGGTAGCAGATGAAAGAGGACATTAATTTAAGATTAAATCTGTAATACCATGACCAAATCATTAGGGAGTGCACTTGCCTTTTACCTAACAATCAAAGATAATAACAGAGCATTTAAAAACATATAGATATTTTTATAATCTCCTACCAGAATTAATTATTTCACTCCTTAGGGATTAACAAACTTCCTTGGCTATCAAAGGTCAGTAGGCTAAGACTACTTCTGACATGAGACAGTCCTGAATCTGTCCTGTATCAAAGCTGCTGCTGCATTAAGAACTGGCCAGACTATGCCAACTCTTAGGCATTCTGAACAGCAAAGCAACTGAGGTCTTGAAGATGTGTGATCCATACTTGCATGCTTGGAGAGTTTTCACTCTTAAAGTGTATTGATCATGATCTCTCCTGTTCCCCTCATGCCCACTGCATAAGTTTGTGGAATGGAAAATGTCTGGCATCAACCAAGCTCTCTCCTGATGCCAAAATCCCAGAATACAGATTCTTAACAGATTCTGAAAGAGAAAGGAGGAATGGCAACAGGCAAGAATCCATAAAGGCAATGCAGCTGGGAGTAGTCACTTCCTCTTTTAATTTCATCTGGCTGTTTATGTTCATATTAACACTTCATGGGATACTTTCAGGAGTTGTTCACAGTTACTGAATAATGTGTTTCATTATTCTTTAGGCAAGTAAGGAATATGGAAGGCTTTATCCCTAGAGTAAGTCCTTGTGGAGGGCTCAGTAGTGGCAGAGCAGTCAGAAGCAGCATGGATGCAGTTACAGAGGAGACATGGGCCATGGGAGAATGGCAGTAGATCCTCAGAACACTCAGGTACAGCTTGAGCACTGGTGATGTGGGCTGTGAGGACAGAATGCACTTCTGTCTGCCTTAGCTTTGCCATAGCAAGCCTAGAAATTGAAAATCCAGAAAAAAAAAAAAGTTCAAGAAGCACGATGGTACTTTTTCTAGAAGGAAAAGAGGACTGAAAAACGTGCAGGAGAGTTTAAGCCAGTCTAATTAAGGAAGTATGATGCTTTTGATTAACTTTCTTATGACTAAAATATAAGCTTAAGTTTTTCCCCCTTTTTTTAGGTTCTTTTTGGCTAATAGCATTGCCTTTGCAAAATTACTTGAAATCATGATTTATTATTATTTAATTGTGAAGATTACTTTATTTTTCATGCTCCTGAAGAGCATCTAAATTTTTTTCTTGTGTCATGCAATGAGCATTTAAAATTACAACCAAGAAAATGTGTATCTCTGGTTACCACTAATTTTAATGGAATATTAAAGTGCTTTAATTTATTGTCTTTCAGTCCCTTCCAACAGACAATCCTCTATCTCCTGAAATGCCTGTTTGCTTTACAGAAGACTCATAACAAAATAATAATATTAATTATCATGTTGGAGTGTTGTGGGGTAATATCTATCACTAGATTTTTTTTTTTTTTAGAGTGATACAGACAAACATCTATGAAGACATGGACCAGGCAACACTGGATGGATCAAGGGGATGGATCTGACCCCCTCTTGAGGTGACTCAGTCCCTTCCAGTTCAATGGCTTACTGAAGAGATGGTTCAAATGTCTTAGTGATAGTGGACCTAGCATGTTATTGAGGCATTAATATGTTGTACTTTCTACCATAAGAAAAACTACCTCAGTAGGAAACTTGGCTACAGCTTCTGACTCCTGGTCAGCCTACAGGTGACATTTGTCACATTTCAGGCTGAGTTTTCTGGTTTTATTTAAGAATGAAACACACCCACAATCTGAAATGATGTTACGATATTTTCTCATTTGTCTTTAAATATATTCCCCTGTGAGAATAACTGTGGTTTCTCTCAAAAAACCAAACCAAACCAAACCCCAAAATCTCCCTAAAAAACTCCAAAACAAAAACTTCCTGAAATTGGTTTTAGCATTTTCTGTCTGCTGTGGCTTAGTGAAGATTATAACTCACATTACCTCTTCTTAATCAGGCAGAAGAAAACATTGTTAAAATTTTCATTTTAGTCAGAGTATTTGAAGTTACAGTTTCATAAGTGTCCAAAACAAGTACTTTTCTCTTAAATTCCTGAAGCATAAAGCATCCTAGACAGATCCATTCAGCAAAACCCATGCTGCAGTAAGGTTTTATGACCTTCCAGCCCTTCAGGAAGCCACCCTGTTTGGTGTGTACCTCCTGCGTGGGCAAGGTGAAAGGGTGTATAAAGGGACGCATGTCACCCATACTTGGTATTACAGCTCATCCACTTCATTTTCATCTCTGCAAATTCTACCCACTTAGATAATTGCTACATATACACCCACTCAACTACTTGCAATAGAAAGAATGCTATTATTACAGTATTTAACTGAAGTAATAACTAGAGCAAAGTCATCCAGCCTCTTGACAGTCCAGACCTAAATTAAATGACAATGTTTATTTTGAGATTTGATAGCGAATGCTGTTTATAATGCTTGAAGTGGTCCAGCCATGGGATGAGCCTTACAACCCTATATAATGTAAAATATCTGATGAGATAAGGCCATACTGTACTGTATCTACATGCACATGAGTTTAGAATATAACCATGTATTCAGGTGCATGCAATAGTTAATAGCCATATTATTTGCATATGTGTCTCTCAGTAACAGCAACACAAGGCAAGTACATTAAATACACTTCAGTCCTGCTAAAATATATGCACTTATGGCCATCCCTAGTATTTTGATTGCTCACACCAGACTGGTCTTGGTTCATTCTGCTCAGAATGGCCCTGGTTTATCAGAGAAACTATGTGTGCGTGGTTTTGCTGAGGTACCATGGGTGTTGCAACCCCGGAAACAGCGGCAACTACCACAAACATTTCTGAACCTCTGTTTGTATTTGAGATAAATTGTTTCTTCCTCCTTCTTCTCTGATCTTGATGACAACAGGTTGTGTGTGACACAATTGTTATGGTCTAGAGGCAAATTTTAAGTATTTCTATACTTTCTGTGTTTCTATTTCTGTTGCTCTTGGTTATATTACCAACTGCTAATTTAGCCTTTGAGCCATTGAATCAAAAGCTAAGTAGTCCACTGTGACACTGGACTGAATGGAGGGAAATCACCAGATATACTTCTGACCTGAATCTAGGCTGACCTACTATGAAGCATAAAAAATGTGTGCTTATGTTCAGAAAAGTATCACTTTTAATACCTAAATATGTAAATGGCAGGGGTGTTGTAACTAGATGATTTGATGGTCTCTTCCAACCCAAAACGTTCTATGAGACTATGATCTGCAAGACTCTGTCTTTTCTATGCTATATTTTTCTCAATATATAGTGTTAATCAGACTAAATCAGACTAAAATGATAATTAAATACAAAAACTCATTTCCCCTGCCTCTAGGCATATAAACAGCACAAGACTATCAGTGCAGGCAATGAAATTTTATGGCAACTTCTGAATTCCAGCAGACTGGAGGGAAAGAGAAGTGCAAGGGGGTAGTGAAGATTGTGTGAAGGGTGGGAATTGTGAAACATCAGTGGGGTTTTACAGATACAAGAGTGGGAAAGAAGCTAGGCAACAACATTTTTTTTCAACAAAACATGGTGTGTGAAAGAGCTGGGAATGACCATGGCATTTCCAGATAATAAGGCTGTGGAGATTCAATAGTTTGGGGTCAATGAAAGGATGCTGGGAAGAATGCACCTAGCCATAGAAGGGAGCTTTCTGTGGTGACACTGGGATAAACTGGGCAAAGAAACTAGGAACCAAGGTGATGGAGACAAGGCAGGGCTCATTCAAGTGAGATGAATTAATTTTGAGAATAGAAAAAGAGATGCAGAAGGAGAGAGAATTTCAACCTAAGAACTGTTACTGGGAAAGAAATAGAGAGTAAGAATAATGCAGACTGAAATTAGGTAAGAAAGAAAGGGAAGGCAGGAAAATGTTATGAACATCAGTAGAGTGCCCATATATTGGAAAAGAATGCAGAGGATACTTCCAAAATATTAAGGTGTATAGAAAAGAGAGACAGCAATTCCTGCTAGAGACCGTGTTTTCTTATAATCTGGATAAGAGCCAGAAATTCCTGCTGATTTGTCACATCTCTGCTATCAGCAAATGAAGTGCTGAAAGCCATGGGTGACAAGAAAACAGGGTGCAAACCTGTGTTATAGCAAAGGGATACCCTTCTGCCAAGCAGCAACCTCCAGCTGCAGTGGTCAGGGGACCTCCAGCCCTGCAGGCTGACACCACTATCCCTGCCAGCAGCTAGATGCTGAATCCAGAGCCAGCTGGCCCATGCTGACAGCTGTAGAGGAGAAGAATGAAACTGAGGATATGAAAAAGAAATGGGGAGGCTTGTGCAGCAAGGTAGCCTTGGCTCTCATGATCTTGCATATTTTAGAGGGATGGGTTACACAGATACAGGATGAAGGAGCTCTTCCTGGAGCTAGGAGTGAGTACTCTCTGTTGTTCCTCATATTATCTTCTGCTTCAAGGCAAATTAACTGAATCAGTTTTTAGACCACTAGATTTTAATGTCAAGTGACTTTGTGTGTTCCTCCAGGACAGTAGCGATATCTGCAAGCACAGAATAAGGCTGAGCCCTGGCAGAATTTGGTTTGATTCTGCTGATTTACATAGGAAAAAACAGAACAAGTTTTCACACTTAATGTCTGAATACCCCTGCCTGAGCAATACAGTTTCTTACATCATCTACAGTTAGCAAATTCCAGCTATATAACAGCTTTCCAAGAATGTTTTTGGGGGATGTTTCCTTCAGGATCTAAAGGAAAAGCTTGTTTTCTTCATCATCAGTTTCTTCATCATCTCTTCTAGAAGATAAAAACTATTATTCTTTGTCTTGGCAGCTGCCTCTGAAGCTTCCAAGCCTACCTGCAAATAATCCCACATCTGTGGTACTGTCCTGATTCCACATTTTAGCATCAGTGGCTGATATGTTTAGAATGTCAATGTTAAAGAAAAAAAAAAAGCATTCAAGTTCAATTTATTGAGACCTCCAAGACAGTAATCTCTTCCCATCACTCTGCATTATTGCCTGAAATAGGATCCAATCCTAAGAAACCACAAAGACTGCCATTGTTCCAAATGGGGTTTGTAGCAATTGCTAATCCTGTCCAGGTTCTGGCATATATGCTCAAGCAAATATTAAGAGACAGAGGCAAGGCTGAGGCAAAGTTTCAGAACCAAGTAATCAGTTTCTTTTATTAAGAAACCTTATAGCCTCCAAACACAAGTTGTCATTTTATGTTAAGCATATAATCACAGTAATTTAGGGCAGAAAAGACCTTTATGATCTGGTCCAAGCATTAACCTAAGACCATCAAATCCACCACTGAACCATGTCCCTATGCACCACATTTACTTATCTTCTAAATCCCTCCAGGATTGTTCCAGGAATGGTGACTCCACCACTGCCCTGGGCAGCCTGTTCCTATGCCTGACAAACCTTTTCATATCCAACCTAAACCTCCCCTGGTATAACTTGACACCATCTCATCTTGCTTGTTGCTTTAGAGAAGAGGGATCAAGGACTTGAGGTGTGGCCTCACCAATGCTGAGCACAGCGGGACAATCACTGCCCTGGTCCTGCTGGCCACACTTTGTGCAGGCACACACTGGCACACACTATTTCTGATCCAGGCCAGGATGCCACTGGCCTTCTTGGCCACCTGGGCACACACTGCTCATGTTCAGCTGCTGCTGACCTGCACCCCAGGTCCTTCAGCACTGGGCATCTTTCCAGCCACTCTGCCCCAGCCTGTAGCACTGCCTGGGGTTTTTGTGACCCAAAGGCAGGACCCTGCACTTGGCTTTGTCAAACCTCATAAAATGACCTAGGCCCATTGATCCAGTCAGTCCAGATCTCTCTACAGAGCCTTCCAACTATCCAGCAGATATCCAGATGTTCCTGCCCAATGCAATGTTGTCTGTGAACTGACTGAAGGTGCACTCAATCTCCTCATCCAGGCCATCTGTGAAGATATTAAAAAGGACAGGCCTCAGTATTGAGCCCTGGGAATAGCACTTGTGATCATCTACTACCAGAATTAATCATTCCATATTCTACTGGAATCATCCTTGATGAAGGGGAGCCAGCTCCCAGCACAACTCACCTGCAGTGTCATGCAAGCAACACCAGACTGGGACTGCCAAATTCTGTAACCTATTTATTTTCAGCTTTCAAATAGCAGTAGAATATCTATTACTTATCTTGTAAACTGATTCATAACTTCAGTTTTTTCTTGCTGGAAAACTTACTGGAATATAAAATGTGCCAAAGTTATATCCCCATTAGCTCTCATTTATTCTGTGCTTTGACTGACCTTTAACTGAGCTGCTTTTTTACCTCTTATTCCCAAAATTATTTTAAGCAACTTGTTTAAATTTCATTTTGATAGGTTAAAAAAGCCATATGTCTCTGCCTCATTCTTTGGACTGTTTTCTGTCCTTATTTCAATCTAAATCCATCTATGTAAACAAGGAAGAAATAGAATTAAATAAAATATTTCAGAGAAGATCTCAGCCATGCTTTCAATGTTAGCTGTAACACTTCAGTAATCCTACCCGGAACTTTGTGAGATAAGCCCTAAGGTTATATTTACCCTTCCCATAGCTTCATGCCATTGCCAGGACTGCCTGGCAACATTAACAATTAGAAAAGAAAATAAGTTTACCATTTCTCCACATCTTGAACTCCTGTTTTCTTAGCACTTATTGGTCTGGAACACACTGGGTAGCGCTGAATAGAGGAGACTCCTAATTACTCTTAATTTCTCAAGTATAAGTGTTAAATTTGCTATTCTTGGTCACATGGTACTCTAAACTCCACAAAACTACTAGAAACTCCTTACTAGTGGGCCTGGAATTAAATCTGATATACATTGTTCCTGCACAGTTGGAGGAAACTAACTGCTTCTATTCTTACCATGCCTGAACCTTGATTTTTCATTCCCGTTTTATTATTTCTCCTCCTTCGTCTTTATGATCAATCTGCCAATTCTCCATCTCATTACCTTAATTCAAAATTAGAGCAAAGTACTTTTTCAGCTCTATTAATTTTTTATATTTATCTCACCTTGGTTGCTACTTTTATTTTTAGCTGAAGTTTAACATATGCTTCTGATTCACATGGCACAGTTTATTACACCAATCAGTTCCTTTTGCTCCATTTCTTGTAGAATATTTATAGTCATGATAATACACATTGTACACTAGGTATCTGTAGGAATTTTGGAAATTATTTAAAATTTTTAACCATTATTTTACCTAAAGATCCAAATGCTTAAATTTTGAATTCATGTAATGACATGGGTTCCTTAGAGTAGGTTTGTCTACTATTAGAAATCTCCCTTCACATGCAAGTCTGCTGATAGAAGCCCATAGCAGATTCCTAAAAATTCTCTGAAAAAGCCTCATACCTCTATTCCTTCAACATGACTCACAAGAAAAGAAAGTGAGAAAGAAAAGCAAAGATAACAATGCAATTTTTTCTTTTTCTTCACACAATGTTATTCAGTACTTTTTATTCCAGTGCATTTTTCAATATCCATATTATCATGTTGCTGTTTCATTCTTGTTGTGTTCTTCAATAGTAGTTTTAGTTCTTGCATTTCCATCCAGACTCTTTGGATGATAGTACACCATCATGTAAACACAAAGGAGACAAAACACATGCCAACAAAACAAAATCATTTCAGCTACATTTGATGTTGGCTGGTGTTATATACAAAATTTTTTCTCTCTACACTGATCATCTAAATGTACTTTTACCTCTTAAATACTTTCTATCTGCATTCTCTCAAACTGTCTACTAGCAAAACCACTTTTCCAACTATTTGCTGCTTCATGCTGGGCAAGGAATATCAAGTTTTTATTCCCTCACAAGAAAACTTGTTATTGGACAAATCTGCCTTGTGCCATAAAAACCAGAAACCAACAGAAGAGCAACAATGGTGGATGCTTTTTTTTATTTTGCAGATTTGTGTCCTCTTCCCCTGGACCACAGCTACAGCATTGCATGTGTGGGGGAAGCAATGTACTGCAGTCATGCATTTTATTTAATGGGAGCCAATTTCTTGTTCTGCATCAGATCAAAATCAATGAAATTCAATCACCTTGAACAGGTTGGATTAACCACTTCCTGAACTTCAAAATTGATTCTTATTGGTTGTATCAGTCCAAATAAGGCCACCATACAAGGAAGAGGGTGAATAGTAGAACAACATAAGGGTATTTATTACATTTCAGGTTTTCTCTGCTGAATTTAGCCACATTAGCATGTTCTGTATTCTGCTTTAATTAGTGCCACAAGTTTGTGTGACAGGTCTCTTAACCTTTCTAAGGAGGTAATTTCCTTTGCAAAACCAGGGCATTTTCTCAATTTAGCAGCCACTGACACTGCCGGAAAGTTTCCTTGATCAGCGTAGACATGAATTAACTGGAGCCTTCCTTCTTCCAGGAAGGGAAGGGCGCAGAAGGCTGTGGGATGGGAAGCGGCTCCTCCATCCCAGGCGGGGCTCCCGGCGCCCGTCCCGGGCTTTGTGTCGCTGGAGAGCCGCAGGGGCTGGAGCTCCGTGTGCGGCAGGCGCGGCTCCGCCTCCCCGTGCCGGTGCCGGTGCCGGTGCGGGGGCGGCCGGGCGCTTATCCCGGGACGGGCTCGGCCGGGCGCCGGGAGCCGCGGCAGGTGAGCGGGGCGGGGGCTCGGGACGGGACGGGACCGGACCGAATGGGATGGGATCGAATGGGATGGGATGAAAAGGGATCGAATGGTGTGGGACGGAGGGCGGCGGGGGGAGGCTGTGCCTGTGCCGCCTTCCAGCGCTCCCGTGCTTCTGCAGCCATCTGCTCTTAGCGCCCGACATTGAGGAACCCCCCGAGTTTTCGAAGCCTTGGCTCTTAAATGTTAATGTTAAATGAAGTTTCCGAGTGAAGAAAAGGGATAAATGTAGATGTTGGGTATTTGCTGTATTTTACTTGTGTCCGAGAAGGACAGGTACCAGGTCTGAAGCCAGATGCTGCTCCTTGTACACCCTCTTCATACACCCGAACATGTGTGCCCACAGGTCAGGAAAGCCAACCAGAACCTGGGCTGGATCGCAAGTGTGGCCAGCAGGGTGAGGGAGGTGATTCTGCCCCTCTGCTCTGCTCCAGGTATGAGCCATCACCTGCAGTGCTGCTCCAGCTCTGGGGTTCTCAGAGCAGTAAAGACATGGACCTGTTGGAACAGGTATAGGGAAAGATCACAAAGATGATCAGAGAAGACAGGCTGGGAGAATTGGGATTGTTCAGCCTGAAGAGAAAGCCCCAGGGAGATCTCATTTCAGCCTTTTAGTGTGTGAAAAGGACCTACAAGAGGGCTGGAGAGGGACTTTTTGCACAGGCATGTGACCAGCAGGACAAGAGGGAATGGCTTTGAACTGAAAGAGGGCAGTTTAGATTAAATATCAGGAAGAAATTTACTGTGAGAATGATGAGACACTGGACCAAGTTGCTCAGAGCAGTTGGATGCCCCATCATTGGCAATGTTGAAGGTCAGGCTGGATTTGGCTTTGAGCAATTTTGGCTAGTAGAAGATGTCACTGCCCATGGTAGGGAGGTTGGAACCAGGTGCTCTTTAAGGTCCCTTCCAACCCCAACCATTCTATGATTTTATTATTCTTCTAACTCTTACCTGCCACATTTCTGGCAACCAAGCTGAGCAAGGATGGTCAGCTAGGGGTAGTGCCTAATATCCACATGCTCAATCAAACCCAAGTGGGAATTAAGTTATTCATGTTTGCTGAGGCTGTAAATGGGGAAACAGTGTTCTGGGTTTAGTATCCTCGGTGTGTGAAAAAAATAGAATGGCTGCAAAAACCTGGGGGCTGAGCATTGTAATTGCTGATAGTTTTTGTCTGGAGGGGATAGACCCTTCAGTTTTGGGATGGATGTGCTGAAGGTGAGGGAAGCTCTACAAACACAGGAGTGTACAAGAGGGGTGGATTTATGGAGGTAAATAAAATGAGTGGTGGCAGGGTGAGACCTGAGAGTTATAATAAGAGTTATAATATATAATAAGAGAGTTATTTTCCATGGAACTGCCACAAAATGTCCAGGAAATATAAAACTGGAATCTCACTTACATTGAAAAGCAAGAGGCAGAATTGTAACTGTTAGATGACTCCCCTCATGAGACAGAACAATTGAGTTTGAGCAGAGCAGGAGCCTGGCACAAGAAGTAAGTGTCAAAAAATTCTGTCTCCAAGAGTCTGCAGTTACTTTACAGTTGCTTCTGTGTAAAGCATCATCTCACTATGCTCTGCTAAACTTATTGCCAAGAGCAAACTAGTGAGCAGCAGGACCAAGATTATGACTCTTCATTCATGGTTGAAAGCCAGCTACAAGGTTTTGATTTTAATGTAATAGGTCTCTTGTGACAGCTTTGTTCTTCCTGGGATTATAGTGTCGGTAAGATTATCCTTATCAGCAAATGATGCTTCAGCAAGAACTTAGGATCTGAACAACTTGTACTACAGGAGACTTTTGTTGAAAGGGGAGCTCCTCTCTAAGTAGGGAGACAATAGTTCTGTCTTTCTCTGACATCACCTGTCATTTTACACGGTAGATACAGCGATTACTCTGGCATTTGATATACTTTATAGGTGGAGCCCAAACAAATACCTCACATGTCAACACACACGTTGTTCTCTGCAAGAACAATGAAATTACTCAGAACAGTACCTACAAGTCCATTACTAGATAAGATGAGAAAAATGTAGACAATTTAAAAGATGTTTGTTTGATTTTTTTTTTCCTTAAATAATATGACACTGTACCCACTTGTTAAAACTTTTAACTGGCTACTCAGTATTGAAGTACATTGGAGCTGCTCCTGGCTCAGATTTGATAAAAGCAGAAGAGAAATTTCTCTCTTAAATTTGACATTTGGGGCAAACCAAAGCTTTTGTAAGTAAATATGTTTACTTTGTGGTAAGATTCCTGCATTATGTCCTAGTGCATAATCAAGGAGGTTGTTAGTAACAGGCTTGCAATAGGCACTCATATAATTGTAATAATTTAATATATGGTGTTTGATAGAAAGAATCCTTCAAAATTGTATTTGTGGTTTCAGCAGGGGACTGGTGAGACACAACCAGTAGAACATGGAAAAATAGAAGTCCTGTCCTGTTGTGCCCTTTGATGTTATACTCACAGCAGATGGATGCATTTACCATGTTGGAGTGGCATGATATAGTAGAAATACCAGGGTCCAGATTTCAGTGATTGGAATTCATTCTTTTCTCATGAAATATTGGAGGTAGTGTGCAATTGAACTGTGAGAACAGAAACTGAACCACAGTTGAGTGGTTTCCAGAACAAGCCATGCTGCTTTTAGTTTTCCTCAATCATTCAATCAATTATTCTTTTTCTACCCTTGGATCCAGCTGAAATGTTGTTGAATTAGCTTGTATCTCACCCATCCAGCTAACTGGCAGAAAGTGAACTCACTCTGTGTCTACACAGCTATTTTCAGATGTCTTTGGTCAAATCTGTACTGTTATATCTGTTTTTTAAGTTTAAAAAAATACAATTTTGCACATTAGTGCATTTTACTTTCTTTCTAAACCTTTTTTTCTGGTGTCTATATAGAACCTAAAATCAGAAATTAATAAGATGTTAATTTATATTGTGGTCTGTGAGCTAACAAAGTTAAGGGTAGTGGTTTTCCAGCCAGCAAGTAATTTTCTGCTACATAAAAATTGGGTTGGAGGAAGAGGAATCAGTGCAATGTTACTTTGTTGATACTGATCACTGTAAGCATCCTATTAATATTAGAAGAAAATTCTGGAAATCCTGAATAATGTAGGACATAGATTCAGTTCTCATTTGGTAGAGATTACACCACTGATGGATATTTTTTGTCATGCTAGTTGATGACATCACTCATTGCCTATGTTCTCCATTTAAAAGAGATTTAATTTTTAATAAAGATGTCAAGTAGTATATTGGTAATATCCTTGCATAATACCCATATAAGTTTGGGCTGTTCCCAGGAGTGCTTGTGCCAGCATTTTCACTGGCATCCCTTTAGCAGGGAGCCAGGAGATCCTGTGGGAGATCAGGGATGAAGGACTGGTGAAAGGATAACTTTCAAGTAGCAGCTCATGTGTGGCTTAAAGTGACTCTTTAAGAAGCTCCTGATAAAACTATATGTGCATGAAACCTGCACAAGTTATTAAACCTCTAATTTCTTCAAAGAATGGAGGTGAATTTGTTTACAAGGTCTATTTCCCACAAAATTAGAATGAGTGGCATCAATTACCTAAGCTTCTCAGTTATCTTGCCAAAGTTTTTCTGGCTGTTGAGTCTGCAATTACTTGTGCTTGGGGACTTTGGAATCATCTTAAATCTTGTTGGTAGATTATATGATCTCTTGTTCATCAGTGATCTGTATATCCAAATTTATTCCCATATCATATGGGGGTTTTTATTGATGCACTTGCTATGGATATGGACATTTTATCTGTGATTTCAAGACACTTTTGCTACTGGCTGTAGTAGTCTGTGTTCCAGATCTGAATCCCCAATAACAATACAAAATCCACTCACTTCCTTCACCCTATGTTGCAGGCTGAACAAATTATTCCAAGTACTGCTCAGTATTTCTGATTCAGTAGCCTGAGAAGCCCCATTAACATGGCTCTGTCCTGGGCTCTGTCAGCACAGCATGCTTTGAACACATGGAGGATTTGTAGTCCTTGCTCCTATCAGAGCTTTATAAATAATAACTTACTATAGAGTAGCACTGCACCATCAGTTTTGTCCTTAAACACTGTCTAAACAGATATTTTAATATTTGAATCATGCAGACTATCCATTTTTTTCTTTCACATTATTGATAAAGTCTTTTCAGTGAAAATGTCCAGATCTTCCTATATCTTTGTAAGGCACCAGTCATCAGGATATAAATAAGCAATTCTACATTAATTCTTGTTACTTTTTGTCATACTGATTTCATTTGTTTGTACCATGCTGAGCATCTTTTAACACAGTGCTTGCTTCTTTCTTGTTTACTATCCTTCTAACTTGTGCTCTACCTATGAAACTGCCTTTGTGTCAAACCAAGAGGTTTTGCACTTTTAATTTTCTGACTTTCACCCGTCTCACTGCAGTGGGGAGCGAGTCAGTGGCTGTGTGGTGCTCAGGTGCCCACTGGGGTTAAACCAAGTGGTCCTTTTTGGTGGCCAATGAGGAGTTCAAAAGGTTTGAGATAAGGACAGATTTTATTGGTGTGTGTGAGACCAAATTTATAGCTACTGCAGCTATTCATTCTGCAGGGCTTGCCATGGGGCTTGCTTGCCTTGATGCATGTTAGACTCCAGTGCTTGTTCATGGCTGCTTTCCCCTTTTGCTCTTTGCTGTAGTCCTTGTCATCTGCAATTCTGAAGGGAGCTGTGCTTTACACCAGTCCACCCCTCTATTCTATGTAAAGCTTCAAAGAAGGAAAACAGAAGTGTACAGCAGGTTTGCTCATATAAGTACACAGCTGAAGACTTGGAGTCAGAGAAGTCTGAGCTTGCTGTGTTTTATGATCCTGGCACTGACTTTGGCACTTCCAGTTTGTTTCTTGTAGGTACTTGTTCTGCTGCTGGAGCGGGAAAATCCACTCATTAAACAAGTAGCAACCTGATCAAGGGAAAGAAAATCTGTATTCAGTTATGGATTACTGAGCTGGATTGCAATGTTTGATTCTCTGGCTAATGCTCAAGAATCTTAAAAGCAGCCAGTGATGCTGAGTGCTCTTGCATTCCAGTGTAACCACCAGCTGCTGCCAGGCAGGCAGGGTCAGCTGTAGGAATGGACTAACTAGGGAGTTGCATGTGGAAAATGTATCAGCAGGGCCATGGAGCTCTCCTGGCCTTTGCTAGGGCTGGCAGATCTGAAAGAAAGATGTGTTGTGTGGATGAGAGGTGAAAAGCTGCTTTTCCCAGTGCTAACAGCAGCACCAAGTGCTGTCCCAGCCCTAGAAGAAGCCAGGACTGCCCTGGTTTTGCTCGCTGTCCCTTCAGCTGCTCACTCCACTGCCTGATGCCCTTGCTGCAAAGTGAGAGGGGCCCAGGCTGGGCTCTCTACAGAAGATACAGAGAGCCCACACCTCTGGCAGCAGTCTTGGCTAATGATGTTTAAAATACTTACCCTCTTTTGAGAGAAATCATCCCATCAGCCATGTTGCAGGGATCCTGAGCTCCAGTCCTTCTTGTTTCAGCCCCTATTCCATAAATACATGGATAATCACCTGGCCAGCAGCTATCTTAGCATGACAGAGAGACATAACATGCTTGAACCTGTGCTATACCAAAATAAGCATCAGGTGTATTTACAGAAACCTTTTTTCCTAAATTGAGAAACTACAGCTGGTGTTCTGTTTTTTATTTTCTTTCTTTCTTCTCCATGCAGGACATGATCGGTAGAAAAGAATCCTGTGCTTCAGGACAGTTTCCAATGACCAGCCCCAGCTGCCTTTTCTATGCACTGGAAGAATGGACTGTTGTGGAGTTCCTGAAGACATACCTTTTTTATGTGATCATTGGCTCACTGACAATTAGTGCAATATTAGTTTTTTTTATAGTTCCTTTAACAATCGTCTTTTTCATTTACCTTACCAATATTTTGCTTTTAATATATCAGAGGAACAATGAGTTAGAAGCAGATCCTTTGAGTGATGTTTGGAATAGAGCAAGAAAAACTATAGCAACTTTTTGGGATATATATGCAAGAATATGGCATGGTAAGTACGGCATGACTTGTCTGAAGCATTGAATTACAGTAAGTGGTAAATATACAGAAGTTTTAATTTTTTGCTTCCATTTGGATGCAAATAAGTTATATTTGTTATACTTTGTATGGCTTCTTTGAACAACCTTCAGCATAAAATTTTCTCTGTGTGCTCCTAGGACTCTGCCTACTCCAATCCTATCCAAATGGTCATGGCAGGAGTTGTAGTGGGGATGAAAATGAAGGCAGACAAGGTGGAACAAAGCTCTTACTCAGCAAAAGCTGTGTCTTTTGCAAGCCTTTGTATACATTAGCCTTCTAGTCTGCTTCCACCTGAAACCTGAACCAAATGTAGGAAGAGTCATGATAAAGATTCACAGAAGTGCATTCTGTGAGGAAATTCCCTCCCACTGTGAATATATTGAAATCTTGGGGAGAAAAAGTGTCTTTGGGATTTTTGCAGATTATGGTTTCAATTTAAACATCTCACCTTCTCTAAAAGAGGAAACACTTTATTATGGAAAATTCCAAACTCTTCATTGTCCTTGACACAGAATGGAGATTCATACTTCGAGATACTATCCAGACTGTTTGCTTCTGTTTCTGAAAGTGAAGCATTTTCACACTAGTTACTGATAAAAATAAAAATAAAAAATGTACTATTTACAAAAAGTTTCTAATGGGAAATAATTTAGTTCCCTCATTGAGGAAAATGTCCCTCATTGAGGTTCAGGTCTGATCTCATGATTAAACTGACCAACACATCAGTCTGGTGATGTATGATGGTGTTTGAGTGACTTGCTCTGTGCTATTGATCAGAAGTTCCATCCAGAACTTAATTATTTTGGAAGCTACTACAGAGGCTTTCACAAGTCTCTGAAGGTCATTTAACAGAGGACAATAAAATTTTTCTTTAAACTGCCAGATGATTTACAGATATCATTGTCAGTGTACTGCTTTCCATCCCAAACAGGTTATGAGCTTCATGGTGTGGAAAACCTCCCAGAAGGACCAGGCATTCTTGTGTATTACCATGGAGCTATTCCTATAGACTACCTTTACTTTTTGTCTAGGCTGTTTCTGTGGAAAAAAAGACTTTGCCTGTCAGTAGCTGATCATTTTGTGTTTCGCTTACCAGGTAAGAACATGTTCTTTTGTATTTAAGCTTCCTGGATTCACCTAACCTGTCCTGGTTTTGATGAACTTTACATTTACTGTACTTGAAAGACTGCTTTTAGATTTCTAAACTAAAAGTTTATAGATGTAACAGGACAAACAGGGTAGTACATCCTGTCTTTTCAGTGAAAACATTGGTAAATCCTCCAAAGCCAACAAACAGACATATAATCCTTTTGGGATGAAATCTCATCCCTCAGTAGAAAGTGCTGGATAGGATTCTACTATTGACCTAGTGCTGGCTGGTCAGGAGAAGATACAAAGAAGCAAAGATAATTCAATTTTAGAAAAACAAGGCTTAAAGAAGTGTCCAGAGGGAATAGCAGGGGAATAATTTAAAGGCACCTTTATGCCACTAAGATTGAAAGCTGTTTTAATATAGAGAATAGAGGAACCTATTTAGAAGAGCAGTCTTTGGAAAACAAAGTTTTCCTGAAACAAGTGTTATAAACTCAAGTAAATTTGATGCTAAAACCATATTCAGGCATTCCCAGAAAGATGACAATAATTTTCTTAAGGCATACTTAGTAAATACAGTGTAGTACAGAGCACATCAGGAGCAAGAAGTCATCAAAAGATGCTTGGCAGTACCCTCCAAAAAAGAGAAAGTTTAGCAATATGTTGCAAAGGAGACTCCTTTTTAAAGGGATAAATAAGAGGGTTCAAATGGAAGTGTTCCTAGCACAGATTTTTATTACAAATATAAAATGCATATTTGTTGGGACTAAGCAACACTCTCAGCTGTGCAGTTCCTGGACTACTGGTGTGTACATAACATACTGCTTGCATTATGTCCATGCTAGAGCAATAAAAGTTGGCAAATGCTGTGTCAACCTTCAAGAAGGCTATAAAAAGACATCAGGTAAGAAAGACTACAAATAATTGAAGTTGGACCTCTCCATTGGATTAGTAGAAGATGTGGCTAAAAGTGAAATTCCTCCCTAACCTTCTTTTGCTCTACTATGCTTATTTTTTGCAAAGAAGTGTTACACTTCACAGGTTTGGTCTTTAAAGAATGCTCATGAGCATATGCTCGACCTCAGTTCAGTTTATTTACAGGATTAATTACAGTTACTGGAGAATTCTTCTTGTGAATGAATAGCTCTCTCCATTTCAAAATAGAAGATAGATAATAAAGTTACAAGAAAAAAGACAAGAATGATTCAGAGGTGTGACATGGCTTCCTTTGAAGGGCTAGGACATCAGACAGAAGCCTTGCATGGCTGAGAAATAAAAAATTCTGTGAGACCTGGAGAAAGGGAATAAGGAGTAATAATATTTTCATGTGATACATTATAATTCTCAAAAGTTTTAAAGCCAAGCAAATGAAGAACCTCTTTGCTTAATAACCATATGGCATTCCTGACTTTAGGACAAAACAAATGTGTTCGAGTTCACAAAGGGATTAAACAAAGTCAGCATTTGTCTTTGACAGAAAGATCTATCAAGAATGATACCTTGAATAAGATTAAATACAATTAAATTACAGGATTCAGCACTGTCTTCCAAAGTTTTTGTTGCTGACCTCTGTCAGTCCAGAGTTGCTGCTTCCATTTATTAATACAAAAAATTTATTCTCTGTTTGAACAGGTAATTTGAAGATTGTGGAAACACTTGTTTGCTTTCTATCAGAATTCCAAACTAATATTTAAAATGTGAAGATAATATTAGAAAGCATATAGTACTTCTATGGCTCTCAATGTGTCTTTTAGAGAAATCCCAGTTATGGAAACAGAGGAAGGAGATTCACTGTGGTGAATTCATTCAGGATTCATTCCTGTGGTGCTACAATTGCCCTGCTAGCTTCTGTCATTCATGCCTCTTGAGAGTCTGAGAGCAGTACAATTTGATCCACATAGTTTGCAATTTAACCACAAATTACTCAATTAAACAACTCAAAACCTCAGTGTTTAAAATGTTAAACATCATGTTTATAAAGAGGACCAAAAATAGCTGCTTGTCAGGTATTTATTTTTTTGTATTAATCCTTATTGTACTGATTCCTTTTTTCTGTGTTAAAATATATAAAAAGAAAGAGAGAAGAATTGTTATTTTCAGTTTTTTATCTATGACCTACAAATTTTGTTGACATAATTTGGTTGATAATTATGGAAGATAGCATGTGGAAGAATTTTTTAATTGAAATGTTCCTGATGGTTCTTCTTCGTAATATTTGGGCAAAAATATTGTCACGTGTTTGTCCTTTTTGCCAGCATTTAATTTGTAGGTGTCTTAGAGCACTTCTTGGAGGATTTTCCTTTGTAAAAATTTGTCTTAGTCTAAATATATAGTAACTAGATTTTAATTTGGCTGTAATCTGGCTCCTACATGCAAACATATATACTGTTATATTGAATATACATTCGCTACTTATTTATTTCAGGACTTAAATTACTGTTGGGAGTGACAGGTGTCATACCAGGCAGGAGGGAGGAGTGCCTTGCTGCCCTGAGGAGTGGGTACCTGGTGTCCATCTCCCCAGGTGGCGTTCGGGAAGCGCTGTTCAGTGACGAGAGCTACCAGCTCGTGTGGGGGAAGCGCAAAGGCTTCGCTCAGGTCGCCCTAGAAGCAAAAGTGGTGAGTGCCATACCTTGCCAATCACAGTTCTTGCTCTCTGCATATCTGCTTCATTATAAAATGCAGCTTAGGAGCATTTGTTGGAAAAATCTTCCAGGAGAAATGGTTGGGAAAGAAAGATTTCATTTCCTTTTCCCATCGCTTTCCTCGAGCACTTTCATTCACAAGGAGCAAGAGTTTTGTGGAACTGTCAAACTTTTTCTTGACTGTTTCAAAGCTTCCATCTCTGTGCTTCTATGTCTACAGTTCCATCATGTGGGCATTCAGTGTTCCATCTTGACTGTATTTCAGGATCTTCACTGTGGTCCTTCTCCATACTGCCCTAAGGTTTTTTTCTTATCCTAATAGACTTACATCTTTATCTTACTGCCACATAGCCAGTCATTTTCTTATGGTTCTTTAATGTATTATCCTTATCTTTTATTCTGGGAGGGTTTAGGATTTTGTCCTTACCTTTACTTTCCTTCATGTTTGTGAAACATTGCATCAGCTCACTCAAGATGTGTCTACATCAGTGTTTGAGTTTGAGTCATGTGTGCACTTTTGAAGCAGATTTTACATTTCCCTCACCATGCTTTCATTCACATCAAGGAACATTTTAGAATAATGGAGCTGCATTCCTTCTGGCTGAAACTAGACCAAAAGTGGAACCTAATACTCTCCAGTGTCAAATGGTCATTCAGCCAATGGTGCCAAACAAGAATTAGTTCTACATAAAAAACAGAGCACTGAAATGTGTTCAGATTCTCAGCATCCTCTAGACATGTGCTTCTCTTGATTTGCCCTCCACCAATGTACTCATGGCCAAGGTTTCAGTTAGTTTCCATATGGATGATCTACAAATACAACCTTCTACCACCAGCTCTGACTTCTCATATCTAAATCTACGTGGGAGACTGTTTTTCTGATACACTCTCTGGGAAATTATTTTATTTGGGATGGTATGCAGCTGAAAGAGCAGCAACTCTGTCTTTTTCCTAACTGCCACTTCTCACCATCACCACCTCTAAACACAAGTTTTCTGCCTTAATTTAGACTTAGCATACCTAGTGCTTTTTGTGTCTGACAATACTGGTGCAAATCCAGGCTTTATCTGTTGTGCCATGCACTTCCTGATGCTTTCTCACGAATTGCACAACCATCACTTTTTCCTCACATTCTTATGAATATCTCATCCACTGCAGTGCTCTTTGACCTTTCACATAAAGTTTTCTGTACAGCTGTACAGGGAGTTGAGTTGAGTTTTTCCCATGAAACATTAATTTCTTAACAGCCCTTTCAGATTTTGGTACAGTTATATCTTTTTGCACCTCATCCAATTTCTTGGTTCTCAAACTTTGTTTTGGTCTCTTGTGCTATGGCTCCTGGTACAAAGGGTCTGAAGATGTAAAATGCATGCTTCAGGTTAATATTTCTTCATAACCCCACTTCTAAATTATTGTGGGGAGATAATTAAACACTAGAATAAACTTAAGGGCATTCACCCAATGGATAAAGTAATTTTAGGCCTGGAATCCTGTTTCCACCTCTTGTCTTATGTTGCCTTTTAAAAGTCAGATTTTATTTGCTTCTGTTCCCTTTTCTGTCCTTTTTCTCAAGAGGATAAATGTTAGTCATAATACTTCATATATTGTGTGGGCCTGTACACCACCACTGCTGGGAAAGTAACAGGATGTGAATGGGATAAACTCAAGTCAAATTCATATGGGCATTTTGAGTTTCCTAATAGTATTCTTATGTATTAAATGGATAATATGGAAGAGCTGTCACTTGAAAAACTTGAGAAATTTGTATTGATTTTGCTTTTATCTCTGTCTTTCAAGCTACTTCAAACATCTGGACAAACTTTTGCCAGATGTTTTCCCTTCACCTGGAACCTTGCAGTAATGCAATGTAACAGGTTGTGGGTTTTTAAATAAAAATTGAATGAAAAGCTCTGAGTGCCCTTACATAGATTGTCATCCTGATAAAAAACACATCACAAGAATCCTTGCCAGTAATTCTCCTAATTCTACCAGTCTTCCCTAATACAGAAGCACATGGAAATAACTGAATAGTGGTACCTAAAATGGTTACCTCCTTTTCTTGACAGAATTTGTGTTTGGTTTTTGATGGGGTTTTTTAAAACTTCATTTAATGAATTGAGTATTCTTTGAGGGTAAGACTCTTGTGGTCCTTTCCATAATGTTTGGTAAAATGGGCCCTATGCAGCACTGTTACCAGGAGGGCAGAGGGAGTGTATTATCCTTTGACAGCCTCTAGCCTGGGCTTAGCTTTACAGTGCTGCTGGTTCTTACATCTCTTATTATTACCCTCATTATTCAGCTTTGTGGGTTTTTTATGGCAAGGAAGTCTGACTGGATCCCTGTACGGTGAACATTGCTATAATTACCTTGAAAGCTTCACTGAACATTGATATTTTTCTGGAAATCTGGAACCAGGCAAATCTTAGTTAACTAAACATTAAACACTAAAAAAAAAAAAAAAAAAAAAAAAAAAGAAAAAGAAAAAGAAAAAAACCCAAACAAACCCCCCCCCCAAAAAATAAAATAAAATAAATAAACAAACCCCAAACAAAAACCAACAAACCAACAAAAATTGCTGTGCATTTAACAGTAGAGGTTGGAATATTTACCTTATATATCACTTCTTAGATAAAGTTAGGCCCTTAGTAGTCACTGGATCCCATCTTTTGACACAATTTAAGTTTGTTTGTTCTTGCTGGATCCTTTTCATACTGGACAGACTAATCTTCCAGGTTGACCAAAAACTGGGGTGTAGTGGATGCCAGGAACCCATCAAAGCCTCTCTATCACTGCCCTCCACAAGTGGACAGGGGAGGGAAAATAAAGCAGAACATTAATGAGCTGAGATAGAGACTGGGAGAAATCACTCACTGAATACCATTATGGGTAGGCAAACCAGGCTCAACTTAGGGATATTAACTGCATTTATTAGCAACAAAATCAGAACAAGACAATGAGAAGTAAAGTGAAAATCTTAAAGTCACCTCTTGCCCCACCCTTCCTCCTTCCTTGGCTCTATCTCCTTCCCTGTAGTGGCACAGGGAGATGGGGAATGGGGTCATGGCCAGTTCATCACATGTTTCTGCCACTGCTCAGAGTCCTTCTCCTGTTCTAGTGTGGGGTCCAACCTACATGAGACAAACTTCAAATTGAGTCCATCCTCTGGGCAACAGGTCCTGCATGAACATGTGAGTCATATGAGACTCTACACAGGGTGCAGTCCTTCAGGCACAGCCTGCTTCAGCAAGGTCCCCATTAGGGTCACAAGTCCTTCCAGGAAACCTGCTCCAGCATGGGCTTCTCTCTCTGTGGGTCTGCAGTGCCAGGAGCCTGCTCCAGCACTGGTTTCCTGCAGCTACACTGCCCTCCTTCAGGCATCACGCTCTGGTGTGTCTTCTGCATGGGCTGCAGGGGAATCTCTGCTCTGGAGCACCTCCTCCCCCTCCTGCACTGACCTTGGTGTCTGCAGGGCTGTTTCTCTCACATTTTCTCATCCTGTTTTTCTCTGTCCACAATTAAATATGCACAATATTTTTTTTCCTTCTTAAATATGCTATCACAGAGCTGTTATGATAATTCCTGGTAGGCTTGGCCTTGGCATGCAGTTTGTCTGTCCTGGAGCCTGCTGGCATTGGCTCTGCCAGACATGGGGAAAGCTTCTGGCAGCTTCTCACAGAAACCACCCCTGTAGCTCCCCTCTACCAAAATCTGGCTACAAAAAACAAATACACTGGGGATAGACTCATCCAGATATCAGAATTTGTTTTATTATGTAGCAATTAATATAAATTTAATAATTGTTACTCACATACCATGAATAAAAGCAAGATAAAATTATAAGGGTATTTTAAAAATTTCTCTACATACAGCATAGCCATCAACCAAAGAACTACAAGTACTTTATCAAAATGACTACATGGTGGTTAATAACCTGTCATATATTACCTGAATGGGGATTTCAAGACAAAACCTACTTTATATATGAATAGACATTCCCATCCATCATCTAATATTACAGTTCTATAGTCCTTCCACTGAAGAAGTTGAAGAAAAGCAAACAAGGAAGGTGGTTTCAGCCTCAGCCCTTACCTGTAAAGTTTCCACATTTGGTTTCCATATAATTTTGTGTAACTACTCTGCTCAACAGGAGTCAGAGTGTGTTACTATTTCATGTGATGACTCAGTGTAGCTCTAGGACATATATTTGTCTCAGTCAAATTCATCCATGACCTTTAGAAATACTCTCTGTCTATGGCTTGGTTTTGATGGGCTAATGGGAAGGGATCATAATTTCTGAAGATCCCTCAATTTTGTCTGTGCCAAATAATTCATTCAAGTTGAGTTTGGCAAAAAATAAACAAGAACTATGATTTATAAAATTCTCTTGTATGGGCAAGGGGTTTGGACTACATGGTCTCCAGAGGTCTCTTCCAACCCCAACTGTCCTGTAATTCTGTGATTTTCAAGCTGGCTGGGTGTGATCCAGCTCAGTTCCAGCACAGCAAATATAAATGTGTGGGTTACTGCAGATCTGCCTGTGCTGCTTTTACAAATGTAAGATTTTATGTGTATACCTGTTTTCCAGCTTAGGGACTGAATGTTGCTGCCTACCCTGCACCTCAATGGCTGATCATCGTATGAGAGTAACTTCTGTAGTTGCCAGATTTCTTTATAGCCTACCATATATTTCCCTGTGTGATAGGTTTCAAATATTTTACATCTCAGATGTACAGTATTCAATTAATAACTGAAACAAAATGTGGTATTTTTTAGTTTTCAGTACTTATATGTTTTAAAAGACATTACTGTTTACTTTTTAAGGGTTTATTTCTAACAATTTCCCTTAATTTTGCATTCTTAAAGGTTTACTATTACAACTTTATGCATGCTTGATGATTTTTGTTTTCTCTCAGGTATTTTTTTCCTTTTAATGCCTTCTATCACTATGAGTTATTTGGTAGGCTCTAGTTAGGTCTTTTTCTTTCTTGTTTTTTTCTCATCCTGCAGTTTCTGTTCTGTGGTTGTGATCCTTAACAGTACAAAAGTCTTCTTTCATTATCTTCTGGACAAGTTGTTCCAACAACTTGTTCAAATTAGAGTTTCAGAGAAAGGAAAAGGGACAATAGAGAATACAAAAAAGTCTTTGCATATGTGGACACAACTACTGTCAGTTTGTTACAAACTATGAAATCTTGCCTCAGGCTGTAAGGCAAGACTGTTTCAAGTGCAGGTATCTCAAATGTGTTTCTTCTCAGTCACAATGATGAAGTGAACTTGTTCTGTAAGTGCCCAGGGACCTGCCCTCCAGAAGGTGTGCTGTCCCGGTCAGTGAGGACACACAATTGCCTTTTTTTGGCTCAGGGATCTGCAGAAGTCCTTTCCCAAGTTTTATCCAAACATTACTGCTTCAGCTAGACCCTATTTGAGAAGCAGATGAGATAAGCCAACCATGGATGTCTGCTTGCTTTCTGCAAGACTTCACGAACTGAATACTTTCCTATTCACCACTCATGATTAAAGCTTTGGACAGAGACACTATGGAAATTTGTTTTATGTTCCAGTCAGTGATATTGCAGCAAATGCATAACATAGAAGTTATTTAAACCTGGTACAATGTCAGTCATTTTATTTACAGATAGTGACTTTAAAATAGATGTTTGTGGGAGCTGAAAAATAGCATTTTATTTCCATTCTGGTGTTCTTAAAATCAGGATTCCTTGTTTACTACTTAACTGACAGATAATTACCCTCTGCATTTGAGTGATTTTCTTAGCTGTATTAAAAACAGAAATTCAAACCCAGTATAATATTTTTACCTTTTTACTTATTTTTTTTTTGTACTTCCCTAGCCCATCATTCCAATGTATACTCAAAATGTCCGTGAAGGCTATAGGATGTTTAAAGAAAGAAGTAAGAACATAAAAAATATATTTTATGTATTTGGAATGTTCTATCTTTTTTCTCTCAGATTTCTCCTGCTTTTTATCTTAGACTTTGCTTTTCAGACTTTTGCTTACTTTGGATTCTCTAACACTTGCTGTGGGTCAGAGGTAGCTTAAATTTGGAAATAGTTTGTGCATGATTGGTTTGTGTGTGTGACTTGGTTCTTTATGCAATCTTATTTATCTGATCTATTAAGTCTATCAAGCTTTGTTTTGCCTCAATCCTGTAACAACTTCCTGACTGTCAAATAAAGCATGCATTTTTAAGAAGTCTTCTACATTAATCAGATTTTAGATTGTGTTTACTGTGACTATAATCTCACGTTTTCCTCCCATAAACCATTTCAGGATTTTTTAGACAGCTATATGAAAGCACTCGGTTGCCTTTTACTCCTCCATACGGAGGCCTTCCAGTTAAATTTCGCACATACATTGGGAAGCCAATCCCTTACGACCCAAATATAACTACAGAGGAATTAGTTGAAAAGGTAAGTTCTCTCTCCTTGCAATATTGAACTACATACTTTGCCTTCTACTATAGGTGCACTTGAAACCAGTTTGAATAAATGCAAATACACTTTTACTAGCTTGGTAAAGCTACGGGCAGTTGAGGTTTGGGATTATTTAATGTACAAATATCTACCAGTAAATATTGAAATAGTAACAGTTGATTGGGATGCCCTCATCCTTTCAAAATGTATCTGTCTTTTTGTTAACTTTGTTTCTCCCATGCCTTTGATAACTTTGGTAATCATTATGATAACTGAAATGACAAAAATTATGTTTTAAATGCAATTTTCAGTAACTATTAATATAAATTTCATAGATAACAAATAACTTTGAGAATCTTCACCAAATAGCCTAAAGCTCTAGAAGCAAAGTTCTTCAAGAGCTTCAGTCTCATTGTCAAAATAAAAATGTTAAAAATATCCAAAATATAAAAATACTTCAAGTACCCACAGTGTGGTGAAATCAGTGATGACCAGGAGCATAAAAGTGTTTATAGATATAGGGTTTAATACTTTTTCAAAATACTAAGCTAAACTGCAAATACAGCTTTAAATTTTTTCATGAAAGATGAAAGGAAGATTTTTATGAAAAAAAAAATCTGCTACAACCTAGAAATACACAAACAAATCAACTGTCAGAAATCACTTATTAAAAAAAACCTTGCTGCCCCCCAAAAGATGTAACAAGGCTGGCTTTTCTTCTTTTGTTTTCTTTTTTCCTTTTTTAAGGGTCTACTGCAGGTTCTTCACAAAAGTGAAACCAGAAAGACAGGTTTGGTCTGTTACAAGGGAACAGCCTCAGCAAGCTGTAGGGTTTGGTCTTAGCACCTTTAGGAGGCTGGAAGCAATATAACTGCCTTTATGGTTATTGATTTTCTTGTATTTTAGGGGAACAGTATTTTGTGTGCCTGCAAAAGTGAATTGAAAATTTCCCATGATATTGATTCACCTTACTATAGCAAGTCTTTGGCTGCTCCCTTTGACCACCACCCACTCTGGTGGGAGTATAGTTAGGACTTCTGTGGCTGATATTACTTAAAAAATAGGCAACTTAAATGAGGTTTTAGGTAAGCAGTGGCCTGGTTGACCTCTGATACTGTCCTGCAAATGAGTTAGGACATGAATCTGTCAGGAAAGGTTTGGTTACTCTTTTCTTATAATCACAGTGATATTCTGCTATAATTCTGGGGTAGATCAATGGAGTATGCAGCTACCCTTATTTCAAGTTTAAATACATGAGGGAAACCAATAAGAGATTATTTCTTATTTCTGTTAGAAATACAGAATACTGTATTCATTCTCTTCCTAAACTTGCATTTGAATGTTATGTAAAGAGTATTATGAATTTTGTTATGTGCATGCTCTATATGATAAAATTATGGGAGAATTCATCTTGGGAAGGGCAGACAGAGGTTCCTACTCCAAACTCCTAGTCCAAGATAGGTCAGCCATAAGATCAGATGAGGTCAGTCAGGCTTTACCCATCCTTTTTTGATGAAAATATTTAGGGATGGGAGATTGCAGAAACTTAATGTTTGCATGTGTTAAAGGCTATTTTGACTAAGTAATGACCACATTTGACAAATCTCAATAATTTCAGCCTACCTAAACTGCACTCATTGTTTTTATTCCTTTCTTTTCCAAGAAATGTATTGTTAGGACAGATAGTTTATATAAAAGACAATTTTTTTCTTACAGTAGAGCTATGTGTGAATTTTCCCTCTTGAACCTCTGAGAAGTTAGTGACTATAGTGACTGTTCTTCCATGCATAAAACAGGTCCATAAAGGCAAATTTCTCTTCTCTTTTCAGACAAAGACTGCTGTCCAGGCTCTCATAAGCAAGCACCAAACAATCCCAGGCAACATATGGAAGGCTTTACTGGAGAGATTTGATAAACGCCGTAAAAGTGATTAGAGGGCTCATGTTTATTTAATTGGTTTTACAGCATACAGTAAAAAACAATGTCCTACTGCACTGGTCACTAATAGTTGGTGTTAACCAGTTTAATTTACAAATTTCTACAGATTTGGTGGAAGAAAATAATTAACCTCTGCAAAGTTCCCCCAAGTCTTTGAGAATATCCTGAACTAAGAAAAATTGATGAAGATGACTTATGTATAATAGCAATGCAACAGCTATTAATTCCCCCAAAGGAAATCATGCAGCCAGGATTTTCCTGGTTCCTAAAGCAAGTATGTACTTACATCTGAGTGCCTTAGTGGTGTTGTGTAGATCTGTGTATTTGTGTTTTGAGCACAGTCTGGTCTCAGAGCAGAGCCTCAGGGTTGGTGTTGCCCCACCAGAGACCGCCCCACGAGGGGCACCTTCCCCAAGCAAGACATGTCAGAACAAACTGTCTTGCTTTACAGCTACTGCTTACACCATTCTCCTAGAGACTAAAAAAAGATACACAATCCCATTAAAACAGATTTTAAACTCCTTCAAACCCATCAGCTTCATAGTGCATACCCTGGAAAGCAGGACTGTTTTGCATCCAAGAATTTTCCCTCACAGAAAAAAGTTTCTCAAAGAGAGAAAAAAAAGTCTTTAGCTCAGTGTAGCAAATATTGCAAATATATGTAGCAGGTAGTTTCAAGTCTGAGCTGGTTTGTGCATGCTCTATTGCACCACACCATAGCTGTTCAGTGGATGAGGCTGCCCCAGCCTAAAAATCCCTGGATATGGTGTAGGCATATAACTGTGCTGTATTTACTCAAATCTCCCAGTGAACAGGCTTGGGGGGAGCTTTCTTGGACAATGCATCTTTGAGGCTTATCATCACTGGTGGTTTGCCTAAAAATGCAGTACTGGAACACTGCCAGTACAGATTGAACCGAAACACCTGCTTGGAAAGGCAGTCTTGTGGAAAACTGAAAGTTAGTACAAAGCAGAATGTGTTTTTACAGGCTGTGGGATGTTGCTACTGGTGGGAGTGGGACAACTTTGTGTAATCTATCCAATATGACATTATATGCAACCAAGTCTTAACTTCAAAGACCAAGACAGGTAATTTTTGTGCCTCATTTTTCCTTCATGTACTTTTAATATGTAAACAATCTTTCAACATTCTAAAAGGTTACATAGCATCTAAGGAAACATGTAATGTTTGCCCATTTTTCAGTAGAAAACTAAATCTGCTCTTTGGATTAAAATAAATACTTTCCTGACCCTGCCTCTTCACAAGTATTTCTTGCACATCTGGCAAAGGGAGAAGGATAGACAGGTGAGTTATTTCCCTGGACCAAAAAGACAGGAAAACTGTCCTGAAAAAAAACCCTCAAATCTGTCTTAAGATACAGAAATCTTTACCTGAACACCTTAACCATAATTGCTGTGTACAGGCAGAAAGATTTTTCTCCCAGCAGAGACTCAGCATGCATAGGAGATGATAAACTAAAGCAGATCAAGATGCAGACTGATATGCCTGGACATAAGCAGGAATTCAAACCATGCAGTCTTACATGCCGCACTGCAGAGATATAAACTAAAATTCAAAGCCTGAGCTTAAGTCAAGGGAGAAAAGGAACTAAAGGAAAAGGTAATAGAATACTAAAATGGGCATAGATGAAGAAGCAAGAGGATTTATAAGTAACTGGAATCTGAAGTCTTTCTTTGTATTGCAGAAACTGTAGAAGGACTAGACAGAATCATTGTCTGGCTATCCTGTTTTTCAAGTACATTAATATCATCAGGGAATGTGTCCAAAGAAGGGCAACAAAGCTGGTAAAGGCTCTGGAGCACAAGTCTTATGAGGAAAATCTGAGGGAGGTAGGGTTGTTTAGCCTGGAGAACAGGAGCCTATGTGGGGACCAACACCTATAACTACCAGAAAGCATGGTTGCAGCCAGGTGGGAGTGGGTCTCTACTCCCAGGTAATAAGGGACAGAACAAGAGGAAAAGGAAGTTTTGTTGTTGTGCTGGGAGAGGTTTAGGTTGGATATCAGTAAAGATTTCTTCACTGGGAGGGTTGCCAAGCACTGGAGCAGGCTGCCCAGGGCAGTGGTGAAGTCACCACCCCAGGAGGTATTTGGAAGATGTGTAGATGTGGAACTTGTGGATATGGTTTAGTGGTGGGCTTGGTAGAGTTAGGTTATTGATTGGACTCAATGGTCTTAAACTTCCTTTCCAATTTAACCATTCTGATTCTGTGACCAATTAACCACTTCAGTAATCAGAATTTGCACAACCTTTCAAATGCCTTGCTCTCTGATACATGGTGCCAGGAGCTGTGCTGCAACTCACAATAGAACACTAACCTTGGGTAGGAGACAAGTAATCAGTGCACTGATTGTCTTTCAGAGATTTCTATCTCTACTATTTCAGATAGCTGTTAATATTTTCTAATGATGTTTAAGTTTCTCCAGGGCTATTACATCTTTTAGCAGCACCACTATCTGCAGCTTCTCTGAGTAAAAAATAATTTCTATTTGTTGTTTTCTGTCACAGTTGTATAAGAGTATTTTCTGGGGTCTCAAGATGGTAGACAAAATTATTACTGAGAAACAGGAGTTTTGTAAACAGTTTTTCCAGAAACATTATAGTACTGCTCTAATAATAAGTTATTACATTATTTTAGTGGCTTGCTTTAAATTGTTACTCTTTTTAGAGCAGTAGTATAGAAACTAGAACTAAAAACTGGTGTTACAGAAACTAGAGTTGTCATACAAATAGAAATGTAATTGCAGATCAAATCACTCCCTTGCTACACTTATTTTTTAGCCTCTCCATCATACAACAAAAAAAGAAATGAAAACCAGCAAATTACCTGTGCCTACCTCAAAATGAAAACAGCATTTATGACTCTTGTTAGGTATAGTTTGCCCGGTAAGTAATGCAGGGAAATTCTGGTTTTGTAGCTTTTTGTGTATAAGGTTTAACCAGCTCAAATGACAAGATTTTGCATTAGGGGAAAATATCATGCTGATAACATGGTAAATTAATAAAATTGTAGAATATCCAGAATTGGAAGGGACCCAGAAGGATCATTGAGCCCCAACTCCTGGTCCTGCATATGACAGACCCAACAGTCAGACATGTGCCTGTCCAAATTCCTCTTTAACTCTGGCAGACTTGGGGCTGTGACCAATTCATTAATTGGTTGTTAGTGGAAGCAGTTACACAGCAAAGCGTGTGTACAAGCACACATTTATTAACTGGGCTACAATGGAAACAGTTACACACAAGCTGTGTGCAAGTGCTCAGCCGAGAAGCTGCAGCTGTCGAGCAGACAGATGATGTACGTGTAGGAGAGAGCTGGTCAGAAAGGCACAGCAGGAGGGGATCTGGAAGAGATGTCCAAGGTCATCCCACCGAGGGCTGAGGGTGCAGCCATGGCAGTGTTCCATGTCCAAGGTCATCCCACAGAGGGCTGAGGGTGCAGCCATGGCAGTGTTCCGTGTCCAAGGTCATCCCACTAAAGGAAGAGGGTGCAGCCATGGCAGTGTTCCGTGCCCAAGGTCATCCCACCAAGGGCTGAGGGCGCAGCCATGGCAGTGTTCCATGTCCAAGGTCATCCCACCGAAGGAAGAGGGTGCATCCATGGCAGTGTTCCATGTCCAAGGTCATCCCACTAAAGGAAGAGGGTGCAGCCATGGCAGTGTTCCATGTCCAAGGTCATCCCACCGAAGGAAGAGGGTGCATCCATGGCAGTGTTCCATGTCCAAGGTCATCCCACTAAAGGAAGAGGGTGCAGCCATGGCAGTGTTCCGTGTCCAAGGTCATCCCACCAAAGGCTGAGGGTGCAGCCATGGCAGTGTTCCATGTCCACGGTCATCCCACCGAGGGCTGAGGGTGCAGCCATGGCAGTGTTCCGTGTCCAAGGTCATCCCACCAAAGGAAGAGGGTGCATCCATGGCAGTGTTCCGTGTCCAAGGTCATCCCACCGAGGGCTGAGGGCGCAGCCATGGCAGTGTTCCATGTCCAAGGTCATCCCACCGAGGGCTGAGGGTGCAGCCATGGCAGTGTTCCATGTCCAAGGTCATCCCACCGAGGGCTGAGGGCGCAGCCATGGCAGTGTTCTGTGTCCAAGGTCATCCCACCGAGGGCTGAGGGCGCAGCCATGGCAGTGTTCTGTGTCCAAGGTCATCCCACCAAGGGCTGAGGGTGCAGCCATGGCAGTGTTCCGTGTCCAAGGTCATCCCACCGAGGGCTGAGGGCACACCCATGGCAGTGTTCCATGTCCTACTAGCAGGTAGGTATGTGCCTCAATACCTGGTGTCACTGGAACACCACTTACCTCTTTGAGTGGTTTGTAAGTCCATTGTTTATTTTTATACTTAACTCCAGGAATTACACCCACGGCTGTCAGGAATGCCCTAACACACCGTGTCCGAAGCACGAATGTCCGGAACGCTGCCCAGTGCCGAGGCTGCGAGTGGGTCCGGGTGTGGATGCTGCTGTGGGGCATCGCCAGCAGGATGGCGGAGGAGGATTGCGCCCACCTGGCAGGTACCGGGAAGGGGCGGCGGGGAGGCAGGAGGGTGAACAGCGGGGATTTGGTGCTGCGGGTCGCTTAATCTGCACAAATGGAGACTCGGTGTGACAGTATCCATCGCTGCACCCGCCTGGGGTTCGGCCTCTTTCCCAAGAGGCCAACCAGCAACCAGCGGGAGCAGGAGAGGCCACAGCTCAAGCTGCAGGAGGGATTTCCTCACAGACTGGACATTGGAATGGGCCGCCCAGGCGCGGTGGGGTCCCTGGAGGTGTTTAAGGAAAGGCTGGACGCGGCACTCACAGGCTGGTCTCCGCGATCTCGCAGCTCTTTCCCAGCCCAATCCCTCTGGAATTCCGCGGCTCTGATCTCCGGCCCGCGCCGCCAGGCGGCGCCCTCCGCCCCCGCCGCCCCGCCCCTCCCGCTCGCGGGGACCGCGCGCCCCCTGGCGGCGCGCCCCCGGCCCCCCCTCCCGGCGGAAGCGGCGCGCGGTGCGTGCCGGACGCGGGTCCGGGCGGCTGCGCGCCCCCGCGGCGCGGAGTTCCCGCTCCGCTGCGCGCCCCCGCCGCCGCCGCCGCCCCCGCTCCGCAGGGCGCCCGCCCGCCCCCGCCCCGCCGCCGGGAGCCGCCCCGGCCCCGCCGCCCCGCGGGCACCCGGCCTCCGCGGGGGCGGCGGGCGGAGAGTAAAACCGGGCCGCGGTAGGGACGCGGGGCTGGAGCCGGACCCGCCGCCGCCAGGGCAAGGTAAGCGGGCGCTGCCACCAGCGGAGCCTGGGCCGCAGGTGCCTTGCCGTGCTGGCCTCTGTCAGCGCCGAGCGGGGCCTGGCTTTAATCACGGGGCTGCGGGCGGGGCGCGGTGGGAGCCGGGGGCGCTCCGCGGGGCGGCCGGGCCGGGCTGGGCTGGGCTGTGGCCTTGTTGTCAGGAGAGCGAGCCTGGAGCCCTCCGTCCGCCTGCAGAAGGAGCCACTGACCCGCCGGCACAGAAACCCGCCCAGGTCTTGTGCCAGAACACCCTCTGGCTCCTAGGGTCTGCCCTGTCGCAGCTGGCATTAGCAGGATTGTCAGGGTCTCCTGGTATTTTTCGTTTATTTGGGTTTTTTTTTTTTTGTTTAGGTGTGTGTGCCTGTAGTGGCAGGACTAATTCAGGTAGAAACCTCCTCCGTAGCCATGTGTTTCTGTTGGCAGGGGCTTGTAGCTGCTGCTTTGCAGTGTCTTTCCAGTTTGGAAACACGGGGATGTCCTCCAGAGGTTTCACTTACACCTTGCATATGCATGCTGGAGTCGTGCTTGTGTCGTTTACAGCAGTGTTGCTGTCCATAGTCGCACCTTCTGCCATGATCGGCAGGGTCTCAGTTATCCCAGCATCTGCTGACTGCAGCTGAAGGCCTCCGTTGCAGTTTAGTTAAGGACTTTTCTAGATCATGAAGTCAGTGAAGGGATTGTGTTTTAGCCTTGTTTCCACATCGTAACGCCTCAAGTGTAAGCGTAAGTCAGTGTACACTGCCATTAGTCAAATGAGAAGTTGCGTCTTTGCGACTTGTGAAAAATACAAGTTGCTTCATTAGCAAGTTAGAACATAAAAATGTGTATTTTGAACTGCTCAGCAGCAAGTGGAACAGACCAGTGTCATTACCTGTTTGTAGCAGGTAAGAACTATGTTGAACCTGCGTTCAATGTGGAACTTCTGGGCTTTTTCTGATCATAATTTGCCTTCCCTTCTTCACTGTCATTGTGCCTATTTTGTGATGACCTTAGTGCTGCTCTTAATGAGTGGTTATAGAGGGAGACGTGGAATGTTCACAGCAAAGGGACAGGAGGCAACAGACACAAGGTGTAGTAAAGGGAACTCTAGAACTAGAATACGAAAAACATTTGCACCATGAAAGTATTCAAGCATTGGATTAGGGGCCTGAAGAAATGTGGGATTTCTGTCCATGGAGATACTGCAAACTGGACTGGACATGAAGTTTCATTGAGCTACCTGGTTTAATTGGTTAGGTAGGAAGAGGTTGGACAGTATAAATTCCAGTATAAATTATCCTGTGATGCCCTTCAATATGAGGAAGCACTATTGTTAGAGTAAAGTTGACTGTTCCTAAGGGAAGGCAGTGCTTTAGCTCTGTGGCTGATAGCTCAGAAGATGTTAGATCCTAATTTCTTCTGCAGGTTAGCACACAGATACGCAAGTAAACTTTAAAAACTGTGGTGGTTGCATTTGAGGTATTGCATTGAACATTACAGGCAAAAGGACACATAACATTTTGCAAGACTTACGTGTGTGAACAGGACTTTAAATTTACTTGATGGAGGATTTGGGGTTTGGGAAAAGCCATAAACAATTAAAATATATGATAAGTAGGAGATAATATCTATAAGTATTCTTTTAAAAGCTACATAATCACCTCTCAGATTTAAAAAAATGCTCCTGTGCCATAACCCTTGCTCCATATTGTTCTCTAGGTAGTAGGTGGAGCCATTGGAAAAGTCCAGGCATAACAATCTGTTAAATGTTGTGGTGTTGAATGCTACTCCTAAATCTTGCTTGGTCTCACAAGTTGTGTTTCTTATACTTGCTGTGGGTGTTTGCTGCCTGACAGGTTCTGGAGTTCAGCTCTGGCAACTGGAATGAAAAAGAGCTTTCTCTTGCTCTCCCACACGCCTCAAAGACAGGTGCACAAAATCACTGAAGGGCATGTCACTAATGCTGTGTGCTGGAGATAAATCAGCTGCCCATCACACTGTCCTCAAGAACATGCTGAGGAGCAAAATGTTGTAAGCCTGAAATTAGTTTGGAACAGTCATGGATTGTGGGAGCAAAGATCAGCTTTCTTCTCATTAATAGGAGTTACCTTGCGTAATGTGGGCAGAGGCTGGTTTTCGAAACCAAAGGAAAAGGGATATCCTTTCTCTGTCAGAAAGTGAGGGAAAATGGAGGTAGGAAGATAAGTGAAATGACTTCTACTCTGGTATGTGTTTCAATGTTCCTTAGCAAATGTGGAGTAAAATTGATCTGCTTTGTAATTTTTGTTGTCACTGGTGTTCTGAAAGCAGTATCATCTCCTGTGTTTCAGTCTCTTGTTTCTTGCAAAAGCAACAAGAGTAAAAGAATGAGAGACATATGTCTGTTTAGGCATAGGAGGTTTGCAGTCATACCTGCTGTAAGCCACATTCTAATAAACAAAATAATAAAAGCAGCTTCAAGCTCAGATTATCTTCATTCTTAGAAGTGTTGGAAATGTTGTTCTTATTCTGTTTCTCTCTATTTTGCTGTTGCAACATTTTTTCTTCTTGGTCCTGACTATCAGAACTTGGAATATTGACCAACCAGTTCTTTCTAGCCTAGAATAATTTTTGTACCCAGAGGTATTAGGTTTGCAATTTAAGCATTGTAGCTAAAATAGCCAAGCATTCAGGCTGTCCTGTGTTTGTAAGGTGAAGTGAATAGCAAGTTTCCCTTAAGATCCCTTAAATTGTACAAAGCTAAGAAAAAAAGAGTTGCTCCAGAGTTATAGTAAGCCTGAAATTGCAGGCTTGACTAGTGTGGGCTGGTAATTAATTAGGAGCTGGCATTGAAGTGGAGTGATTATTATACACAGACACAGTAAAGTCAAAGTGGAGTTTTTGTGATCTTTTTTTCCTTGTCCTTTCTCGTGCCTCTCAGTTTTGTGCTCTGGGTCTTGACAATTCGCTCTCAGTAAATTTCTGGCTACAAGTAAAGGTCTTTCCAGGGCTGAGGCTTTCTTATTTGAGAGAGTCTTCTTCCTGCGTTATCTTATGGTTGTAGTGAGTGGAAGTGTTCAGTAGATCTTCCTTAAAGCACTGGATTTGGGATTGTGCTGTTTCCTGTTGTAGTTAGTGCTTGAGAGGAGGTTTTATTTTATTGTAACAATAAATTAGACTAATCAATACAGCTTTCTGAAATTCAAAAATTCAGTATTAATTGGTGTTGGTAACAGTGTAAATTTTCTGTGTCTGTGCAAGTCAAATAGTTTTCAATTAGATAAAATCCTAGCCTGAAATTAAGCAATTGCACCATCTTTCTCCATTAGAATTGTCAGCATTTCTAGTACACAAAAGAAAAGGACTGTAAAGATCAAGTAAAAGTTTTGCTGTATGAACTGTTATGTTTCTAATAGGTGCTGCTGGGGTGTGGGGTTGACGGGGTATGAATAAAATGCATGTGAGAGATTTATTATATGATAATCAGATCTATGTTTTTGGAAGATTTATTAATGTACTTTTTAAAAATTTTGTTTTAAACAGGAGATGACAGGTGGAAATGAATCCTGTACTGCAGGACCAACATCTATGTCCTACTTAGCTTGTCTGAGTTACATTCTGGAAGAATGGACTGGTGTGGAGGATATTGGAGATTATCTGAGTTATGCATTCTACATTTTGTGGGTGCTTTTTCCACTTGTGGTGGTCTTTGTGCTTCCAGGAGTTATCGTCATTCTCTTCTACGTTTCCATTCTCTGGCTTCATATTTATAAAAGAAAGAATGAAATAAAGGAAGCTTATTCCCATGATGTTTGGATAGGTGCAAGAGAAATGTTGGCGACCATATGGGATGGACATGGAAGAATATGGCATGGTAAGTGAGATCTGACCTTTCATTAAAAACTTCTGAAGCTCTTATTCCTTGTTTAGCTTTCAAGATTATCAGTATGTGCTGATTGTTGCTGCTGGTGCATGCCAATTGTGGCCAGTTTTTTTTTTCTGTTTTATGAGTGACTGTTAGTGGTGCTTGAAACAAAAAAAAAAAAGAAATCGAAACTTTTTTTGAATTTAAGTTTTTTGTCTTATGCATTTATTCATTTACTGCTATAAAATGAGATATCTCTTCTGGTTGAATATATATGCAATTTTTAAAATTGCCTGTTTTTAATTTTTTGCTTTTTATAACAATTCCTGGATTTCCTCATTTGAAGATCTGAAATGTGTATTGTACTAAAAACTAGATCAATTAACTGTATTGTTTCAGAGTCAGTATAAGAAGACTGGAAGTTAAATGCCAGTTCTCTGATAGCTAGGATGTCGGCCAGCACGTGTTAGCATAATTTGATTGTACTTAACCAGTCTTACATAAAATGTCTGATGATGGCTAAAAGGAGCACTGAGTTCCTTCTTGAAATTAGCTTCAGAGCCTGACACTGTTACAGAGCCCTACATTTTTATTTGTCTTGGTATTTTGGACTACTACTTTCTCTACTAGAATGTCAAAACTAAGGGCCCTGTTCTTTGTCCTTCTGCTATTACTTCGTTATAAAGACAGACTTAATAAATGATTTGGCTTTTCTCTCTAAGGAAATCATAAGTCTCTTTCAGAGCCATTCAGTCTAGATGCAGCTAAAGGAGAAAGAGATACTTAAGAGCAATTTACATAAAGAATAAATCCTTCTTGAAAATCATCTCTATTTGTTCTCTAGTCAAAGGGAAGCGGGTTTGCAAGGCATTGATAACCATATGGTGCAGCAGCTGTATCAGATAGGCTTTGTAAGACTAAGATGTAACTTTCAAATCTAGAGAAGTACACTACATCAAAATCAACAGCTACATCAAAGAGCTTAAAATGCTCACTTCACAATAAAAAGCTATTTACTTTTTTTCCATAAGAAAATTATTTTTAAGGCCTTGGCTCTTTTAATCCTTAGTAACTTTTTCTTTTTATAAGGTTTGACATTTTTTTTGTGCAAGAAGATTCTTACCCAGTTCCTCATTGACAGCTGTGACTTTTTTTTTTGCCCTGCCAGCTGCTTCCCACTTATCTATACACTTGTCTTACTAAAGAATGAAATGTTTTCCAGTTATTTTTTTCCCCTACTTGATTCATAAGGATATCATAAGAAGAACTATCCATCCTGAAATCTAACAGCATAAAAAAAAACAATAGAAAAAAAAGAAAAACCCAACCCCACAACAAAAAGCCTCAAACCACCTCCCAAACCTGGTGATTGATACCTGCATTTATACCTTTATTTACCTGTATTTACATGTGTTATGCCAGTGCCATCTGTGTTAGTTGGCTGGCATGGAGCACAGTTGGTGGTCCCTTGGGATGGGAGAAATGATGCACTTGCAATGTGTTGCAGCTCCACAGGTATGCAAAGTAAAAGAGAGGGAGAAGAGCCAAGGAGTACCTTCAGAATTAAATTAATGGAATAGGAATTGTAGACCTGATTAACTTTGGAAGAAGTGACAGGATTTGGTTGAGAGGTTTTGTTTGTTTTGGTTTTTTTGGGGCTTTTTCAGGTGTCTTCTTTTTGCTTGTTTTATTTTATTTTAAGTAAGATAATGTAATAGTACTGGTGCTAATTGAATATGTTATGTACTGATGCATTTTGGCATTTTGTGTTAATGAAATATATCCTTCCATGTAACTTGAATAGAATTGTGAGGTCAGGAAAAAGCTTGTGTGCTTATGTATTTTTCAGCTAGGTATATATAGTCCCAACTAGCTTTTATTATATTGTGATGTATGTATATAGTGATGGAAAGCTGAAACAGGTATATAACTAGGAGAGAATAGCAAAGATAACCTTCATATCCTGGAGTAAAAGGAGGCATGAAAATGAGTGCTGTCATGTCAAGTCTTCTAAAACAGTCACTGGTGGCAATGAACTTTGAAAGGTTAATAGTAGCTTGAAATAGTTGTTTCACCACTCCAATCTGTATTTTGATTTCTCTTGAATGATTGATTCAGAGGACTTTGCAGCCTTGAAAACAGTGAACTGAAAAAATAAGGATAAATTATACAGTTTGAGATAGTGACTGGGTGTTTTGTTTTAATGTTGATTTTATTTTTGCTCTTTCTCAAAGTGTGGTGCCTTAAATGAAACTTTATTCTCTGTGTAACAACTTGTATTCTGTGTATTTTCTGTGAAGAAACTTGTATTTCCTGTAGATGCTGCAAGTTACCTCTTGACATTATTGGTCACTTTGCTCTTACCACTTCTCAATCCATGTTGGTTTCTGTTTGCCAGCTTGCTGCAAGTTAGTTTCTTTGGGATAGAATTGTATAGAAATTTAACATCTGTTACATTTTTGACTCCTAACAGGTTATGAGCTTCATGGTGTCGAAAATATTCCTCAAGGACCAGGACTTGTTGTGTTTTATCATGGAGCTACCCCCGTTGACTATATCTATTTCATAGCTAGACTTCATATAATGAAGAAGAGATGCTGCAATGTAGTAGCTGATCATTTTGTCTTTAGATTACCAGGTAACATACTTCATTATATAAACTAGCAGTTTTGGAATTCTAATTTTAATTAATTGTGTAATTAATAAAAATTGTGTTGCAGGAGCACAGCTTTCAGAACAGACATTCAGACAAATTTAGTGAAAGTTTTGAAATAGAGCATGTTCTTGACAAACAAGAATGAGACTGGCCCATGCAAGGATGGGATATAGTCCTGTCTGGGCAGAACCTTCCAATGACTCTAGGGTGTTTAGAAACAAAGAGAAGGAGATCGTAGGACAAGCAGTGTTAATCATTAGCAAATATTTCAATAAGATGTTTCTTTTCCATTAGTATAGGCAGAATGAGTGGTGTAAACTGATTAAGAATTAAACTGTGTGGAACAAAAGCACTGTAAGTTAAGAATACTAGTCTGGAGAGACAATGTATTTTCTTATCCCACCCAACTGTTACCCAGTTGAGGATGGCAAGCAGTCCCCAGGAAGACTGTTTCAAGTAGAATCTCTTTTGGAGGAAAGCTAGAGAAGTGTTTATGTGAAACATAAGGTGAAGCAGGTAGAAAATGAAAAGTATGGGCAAGATTTTGGCTGGACATCCTAGTGAAATGCACTGCCAATTGGTGAAATTAATTACTTGAAGGTTTTCTTTTTTTGTCTGTATGAAATACAGTAGTACCCACTTTTTTTCCCAAATTTGGTTTGTGGTTAAAGGCTTGTCAGTTCATAAAAGAAATTACAAGGGGCATTCTGTACTGTACTGGTGCTTTTAGTGGAACCAACTCATATAAGAAAACTGTCTTTTTGTCAGTACACATTTATTTCAGCCTTAATCCCTGAAAATAACTTTTTCATACTGATCACAGTATGATTTCGCCTCTACAACTGCTTTTGCCAACAGATTCATTTATCAGTGGCTATCAAATCTTTTGCATACAGATGACTAATATAATCTACTTCATGATGCAGATTTGGCTCCATATTGTATCTGTATAGGCACAGCTGTTTATCAAATGGGGCATTGTGTTTTACTCCTTTTCTGCTTTAAACTAAGGCTCTAAGTGTGAGTATACTTATGAGTCCCCCAAATATCGTTGAGTAGCATTGCAGAAACGTCTTGCTAAATGGCTGATCTTGAAGAGCTGGTTTCAGCAGTACAATATCTAGCTAACAGCTACAGGCATTCCTCAGGGATTGATACTGAAACCACTGCTGCTTCGTGTTTTAATAGTACCCCTGGATAAGAGGCCGGAGCATGCACAGGAAATTCACTGATGATACCAAACTGGGAGAGCTGTTGATATACTGAGCATTAAAGCTTGTTCTCAGAGTGACTTCATAGAATTAAACTGGCAGAAATATTATGAAGGTCAGCAAAAGCAAAAGTAGTGCTGTGCATCTGGGATGGAGCAAGTCTGTGCAGCAATACTCTGGAGAAAAGGGGGCTTTGCAGGAAAGGATTCTAGTGGACAACAAGTTGAATGAGAGTCGGCAGTGTGTCCTTGCAGCAAAGAAGATGAACTGCAAGGTGAGCTTTGTTTTTTTAGCATGAATGTAGCCTCTGGTTGAGTGAAGAGATTTGTTCCCTTGGCATGGCACCTGTGCAAGCACATCCTGTCATATGGTGTCCAGTTTTGGACTCCCCAGTACAGGGTACACTGACACACTGGAGCATTTCAGTGGATGATGGAGCACACAGTGTACAAGGAGAGGTTGAGAGAACTGGATTTGTTTGGTCTGTACCAGATAAGGGTGGGGAAAGATACTTTGCTGTCTTCAGTGACCTAGTGGAAGGGTGGGGAGAGGAGGGAGGCACTCTTCTTACAAGTGCACAGTGATAAACTGAGAAGCAACAGAGACAAATTGCAACACAGGAAATTTTGATTAGACATGTGGAAAGGTATTTTACCATGAGAGTGATCAGGCACCTGAACAGATTGCTTAGGTATGTTGGGGAATCTCCATCCCTGCAGACTTTCAAAACTCTGCTGGGTGAGGCTCTGAATAGCCTGATCTAGTTGAACCCGCTTTGAGTGGGAGGCTGGACTAGATGACCTCCAGAACTTCCTTCTAATCTACATAATTCTCTGCTTCTGTGAAGGAATTAAGGCTGTTCATGGAGACAAATCCCAGGAGCCCAGAAAATGTTGTGGATTGTTTCAAAATAAGCACAGTAATCTATACTGGCAACTCAGGTAGATGCTGCTTCTCTTGTGAATCCAATCAGAAAGGCTGTGTAATTTTATCCTAATACTAAGGCTGTCTGATTATGATGAAGTGTTCAGATTAAATTGGATGCCTTTTCAGAAGATGTTTTACACAAAAGCTATTATGCTTAATGCAGGGAAAATGGGAAGGGGTGGTGGTGCATTTGGGGGTCTGTTAGACACACATGAATGTGTCAGAATTGTGCCAGTATTAAGTATGCTTTTCTTGCATTTTGGAGGAGGATATGAAATACGGTCATGCAAATTCTTTTTTTCCTTCTTTTATAACTAGAGGTTTTCCACAGGGAAAAAACAAACCCAGTATTCCAGCTTTCAGGTTCCTTTAGCCTCTTAGCTGTGCAGTGCTCAGAAATACATTGACTTCTCTAAGTTTAGGAGAAAGCCTTTTCCCAAAGCATTCAGAGAGGACTGAGATTTCACTTGTGTTCTTCTCTATCATCCTCTGCCATAGTATGACATCCTTGCCATCCTGCTATCTGATAGCTGACAGCCCTGATGTTACGGTCACTGGGGCCAAGATAGAAAAATGTGCATGGTGCTCGAGCTGAGAGCAGTGTTACATGCCTTACTAGGTACTCTCCAAAGGGTTTTCAAACATTTCTGCCAACACAGTCTTGTGGAAAATAGGAGAGGAGTATGTTGGGCGAAGGGGCAGAGTTCAGGTTGAGCCATGGAATAAAATTAAGTTTGAACTTCTTAGTGTCTGGAAGAACATGTTCTGAATGGCTGAAAGATTACATTTAGATAATTTTGAGAGTTGTTGTTTAAAATGGAAAAACAGATTCTTGGTCCTTTTCATGCCGTGCTACCTGGTACTAATCCAGTGTTTCTTCTAACTTTGTGGTGACCTTTGCCTTGGACACAGGTACCCTGGCCACTGTGTCAGATTCTGTCTTTCAGCTGGTTTAAGGGAGCCAGGTTCTTTGGTGCTGAAGCAGAGATATCAGTTATGTGTGGTCTTCTGGCAAGGCTGTGAAGTACAGCTCAGAATGTAAAGTTGATACTAAAAGTCAACAAAGGAAATAGAGCTGAGAAATTTTGTGAAGACTTGAAACCTCCCTGTACAATTATTCTGTACATTTTTTTGTATCTACTCTGTCAATATTCTGTTCTTTTTTTTACTGATATATGAACTGGACAGACTCATGGTATTGCTTTGTCACACACACCCTTCCCCTCATCGCTTCCCCAGTGTGTCCAGTGCAGAAAGGAATGGTGTCACAGTCTGTTTCCTTGGAGTCTTTTCTTGCTTATCTCAGCCCTTTTCGTGATTGTTTTGTCTGTCTCCTGAGCTCACTGACAGAAAGGACTTAGAGACTTAGAGACGCAGCTTTTTACCACCAGATACATTTCAGAGAGCTTTAATTAGTTTGGGGATGTCAAGCATTGTAAAAATCAGCTGTGGAAAATCCCACAAAAAAAGCACCTGAAAGAAATGAATTGTAATTAGGCAAACTCTATTTCCAGGTATTCTTCCATGCAAATGCTAGTTGATGAAGACTGAGTGTCATCAGCAGTGTGCGAGGTAGACACAGCAAAATATGAGACAGGTGTAATGTAGCTTGTGTTCTGTTGCCATGTGTACAGACAGATCCTGAGTGGTATAGAGATGAGCTGGGAGTAATTATACCCACACCAGCTACAAACACTAGTTAGAGTTTAGTTAAGAATAAAGTAATAATATGTTGCCTCATGCTTTTTCCCTAAGCCCTTAGTTTATGCAAGCTGTAAGAGAAGACAGACCTCTGTCATCTTAACTTTGGGCTCTTCCTTAACCTGTGTGAGTATGTAACAAATGTTTATATTCACAGCTATTCATTTGTTATTAGGAGGCAAACTCAACTAGATCAGTTCTTTCTCCTTGTCTATGGCTGATGAGGTTGTTTGCTTCAGTGGGAAACTTCAAGAAGGAGATGTAATGTTTCCCTTACTGCCCAGTTACCATCCAAAGCTACCATTTTGGTATGCACTACTCCTAAATACTATAGAAATTTAAAATTTGTTAAACCAGCTGAACAGGACTTATTTCCTGCTAGCAGAGGTTTGTGCTAGGTATGTCCTTTAACAGTAGACTAGTTGTCTAAATTGATCATATACATATCTGATTCCTTTTGATGCTTGTAGCAGATTCTGGATGTTCAGCTGTTTCTTTAAGGGTACAGTCCGAATGACATGTCAAATTCAAGGTGATATGTAACCTTAGGTCAAAAACTTCAGTTACAGTATTAGCAGCAGGTGAGTGTACCCAATTAGACTTACCAGATGCTTCTCTGTACGAAATGTCATCCAGGTACTCACAGACTGAATCAGAATCAATTGCTGCAGTGATCCGTAATGCAGAGAATGATGCATTTTCTTTGTCATTCTCCTTCTTATGCACTACTGTTCTTTATCAAATTTCACAAAACAGAACCACAACAATTTCCTGGTATTGCTTCTTGGTGCCCTCTATTTGGACTATGTTTGAACAGTAGAGCTTAAGCAAGGAGCCAATGCCCTTGAGTCAAACAGCTCCTTCAAAGGGACATGTGAAAGATATCACAGAGTGTTTGACAGTTCTTTTTCAGTTTAGTCCTGACTGTGGGATAACATCTGACTTGACTATGACAAAAAGCTACTGAAACCCTAAAATCTTCAACTTTGCAGACCACAATCTGTAAGTTCAAATTAATGCTTCAGTCCCTCTTGGGGACTTGGGAACACAGCTTATTAGACAATTAAGTTTTAGCCATAGTGTTCTGTGCTGGGGATCTGTACTCAATGGTAGTATGAGCTAACATTTTCTGCATTAATATTCTCTTATCCTTCAGGCTTTAGAATACTACTTGAGGTATTTGGAGTTATACACGGACCAAAAGAAGCTTGTGTGAGGACTCTGGAGAAGGGCCAGCTGTTAGCCATTGCCCCAGGTGGAGTTCGGGAAGCACTCTTCAGTGATGAAATGTACACTATTCTGTGGAGTGATCGGAAGGGCTTTGCTCAGGTGGCCATTGATGCAAAAGTGGTAAGTGGGACACATCCTGGAAGAGAAACAAAGAAAGCTAAGTTATTAGTACTTTGTACCAGAGAAAGTTGTTTTGATTATTGTGTATTTGATGTTACATTTCTGACTCTCATGAGTATGGTCTACTTGCTCTAAAAACTACATTTCAACACACTTTTTGTTGCTTTTGACAGATAGAAGGCTTTAGAGTCAGCTCAGAATAGTGTGGCTAGGAAATCCAGAGTTGAAAGAACAAGAGATTAAATACAGGGTGGTTTCTCCTTTTATAAGCAGCATGTGCTGCTTTACACATACTGGTTAGTATTGTGATGGCTTAGCCCTCCCTGACCAGCATGGTTGGGAAACAACTCTACATACCAGAGTCACAGAATATGCTTAGTTGGGAGGGACCATTAGGATCATGGAGTTCAACTAAATGTTTCTGTTTCTTCTGTCACTGAAGTGTGGTGTGACCCAGCAGGGTATAGACTCACTGGCACTTCATATTGGCATTTATGGCAGTGAGGGATGTCCAGGGCTGGTCACTGGTGTGAACTCTACAGTTCTAATGTACAGCATTGGGCTTGGTCAGCAGGCAGGTATGAAGAACTATTCATAAGGGACCAACTGTTGAGACACAGCAGTGAGTGATAATTTGAATTGTAACTATTTTAGTAATAATTTCAGAGTCCCTCTCATTCTAGATTTGTACTTGTAAGATGTGTGCATATGTCCACAGATCTGCATATACCTAATTTAAAAGCAAGTCTCACACCAGGAGTTTTATATTTAGTTACTGTCAAAGACAGACTAGTTATAGCTCTGGATTTTATACAGAAGTAGAATATTTTAGGACCCAAGTGTGCACCACTTTTCTCACAAGGAAAATAACACTGTTTGAAAATACCTTTTTAAGAGGTTTAGATTTTACTAATGTATTGTAATAGCATGTGAAAGGCCATACTTGAGATTCAACTATGATTGTAGTAGTTGCATTTATTTTATTGGATGTGTTTTTTGGTTCTCTTTATGTACTCACAAGGGTCTTGTTGCTTCATCCTCCAAAAAACCCCTGATAGATGCAGTAAAATAGAGTGTCAGAGGCAGGCTGAAAGTGGGAAAAACATCTTTACTTAGATTAAAGATTAACTTTTAAGTCATCTTGAATCATAAGTAGAACTCCTCATGAAGAGAAAAATGTGTCTGAAACATCAGAAAAATGTCTAAAACTGGAACCTTCAACTTGTTGAAGTTGCCTTATTTCAGCAGTTTTTTGCTAGAATTTGTCATATAAACAAAAATTTCTACCTCTGTGTCAAAAGTAAGTTGTTCCAAATAAGATTTTTCTAGAATAAAGATATGTATTCAGTTTAGGCAACTTCACTTCTTTTTATTCTCTGTAATTATTTACAGACTTTTTTTTTCTCTCCAAACTTGATGCATGTCTGAAAAGTTATATCTGTTAGTTCATCTCCATGCTTGTTTTTAAAAAGTTCAAAAGAATTTGAGTTCATGAAAATCCCATGAAGAGTTCTGTATTTCTTATGGGGCTGTGTACAGTGGGCACATAGTATAAACTGATATTGAAAAATTTTGATGCCCCACAGTTCTTGTAAATCTTGACAGCTGTTTGCAATTTTAAAAGCAGCAATAAAAACTTGAAGTATTCAACACCATTCCAAGTACTCATCAGCAGAAATAAGTCATGGATATGTATTGAATATGACACATCAAGTGTGAAACAATACCATCAGCATAGCAGAGAGGAATCAGACAAGTTTTTAGTGTCCCAATGCTGTGAATCCTTCCCTTTGAGCATAACTACAAATTAGGTAAGAGGTTTAAGCATTTAAGTCACAACTGTGTAAACACTGCTAGATGGGGGGAGGGATGCCTAAATGCTCCATAGGCTCCAAAATTCTGGACTGCTTGAAGAAAATAGACTTGCTGAAACAGTGACTCCCTCAAGTCTTGCAGTATTCTCCAGTTGGAAACCTCATGGCAGAAGGTCATAGAACTTCAGAATACTTGTTTTGCTCTCTATATATCCTTGTTTGAGGAACACTCCTGAAATTAATTTGCCTGTTGAGTTTAAGTGAGGTAGAATTTTTTTAGATAGTGCTATCTTCCTTAAATTCTTAATTATTTTTTTTCCCTCCTAGCCCATCATTCCTATGTTTACACAAAATGTTCGAGAAGGCTTTAGGACATTAGGAGGAATAAGTAAGATATTTTCTATTTTTCTGTAGTTTATTTTTCCATATGTGTTTAGCCTATCTCTGTAGAAATAATCCTTATATAAGTTTGAGATTTAACACAACCTTATTTCTTGATGTTTGCTCTCTGGTAGCGTTCAGAGATGTTATTAGGATTTAATATTAAGCATTAGATGTGATATTGGCTCATCTAGGTTATTTTCCACATAACAATGGTTTTTGTTCTACACAAGCAGTAGAAGAAAGAAAAAAAGGAGCCAGAAAAGGGCAGGAAGACTTAAAGCACTTTTTTCTCTGCTTATATCTGCTAGGTCAGCCCTAGGTTTGCTGCTCTCTGTTAAGAAGCAAAGCAAATGGGTTTGCAACTGACATGTATTTCCTGTTGTCCAAAGCTCTGTGCTTACATCTCTACCTAAAGTTTGAATGGTTTGAACTACATTTAATCTGTAGTTGCTTTTCTATGCTGCACTAGACCTGTGGTTCCTCACAAAACCTTGCATTTGGCAGCTCTCCTTCCTTATCCATGGAACTTGCAGCCAGAACATGAATAGATGGGTCTTTTGTCTGAGAGATCCATCTCTGAGATGATTAGATGCCCACATCTCTGCTCATTTGCTAGTGTTAAACTCCCTCTTTTTTTGTACTCTCTTAGTTACTATCTAGCAGAGGGGCCTGAACAAGTCTCTACACTGCCTGTTCTGCCTCAAGTATGGCATCCTCACCATCATCAGAGGGCTGCAGGGCAACACAGTTCTGTTTCTCTCCCCCTCTGTGTAAGAGCTGTATGTTGCATGGAGAAAGCCAAGGCATCAGATGCAAAACCTGGAATAATTCACTCATTCATCATGTTGTACAAAAATGAACAGCAATTAATTGTTGCTGTATTTGGGAGAGTCCCAAACAGTGGAAATTTAAGCCAAAATCATTTATGCTATATGTATTCTACAGCAGAGTTGCTAGAGGAGTTTAACTTCTTGATCACTGCAGGTGTTACTCCAGTTTTAGTAGTTATGTCCTTGATTTAATAGGTTGTATACAGAAAATCCCACATCTTGATCAGTAAGAATTTTCTTATGCCAGCACCCCAGTTACTGGAGCTTCTTGTCTGAAATTGAGAAAGATAATATTAGTGTACATTTTTCAAATAATCTCTTCTGGGTACATTTGGGACTAATGCTTAAAAGGTGGCATGTGGAGAAGGATGTGTCCTCTTAGAGCTGATTGAAATACCTGGTTTTTCTCTCTTTTTCTACTGTTTAACTGCAACCAGTGTGTGATCTGAAAGAGCAATTCAGTATGTTAGCATGGCTGACTTTTAGGCAGATAAGGCTATTTCTGATCCTGTAGACCTCAGTGTGAGGAAAACATGCAGTTTTCCAATACTAGTGTCTAATGCTAACTTGTCAAATGAGCCGAACCTGTAACTAGTATTGCGTAGCATTCTCATCCTCTCCAGAGAGGCAGCTATTGAATTTCTCTCCTCTTCTTTCTTCTCGTTTCAGCTACTCTTTGGAGGAAAGATTTCACACCAAGTTAGGGTAGAAATAAGTCTGATATAAGCATTAATGCAGCTTTTAGGAAATGAAGGTCAAGGTAGGGTAGCACTTGAGATGACACATTGTTTGAGAATCTGGGTTGGGGGCTAGATTCCTTTGCAAGCCAGTTTCAATGTTAAGACATAATGGGGGAAAAAAAACTTCACAGAATAATCCCAATCTCTTTCTCTCTCTCTCCCCCCCCCTCTTTCTCTTTTCCCTCCTTTACCCTCCACCACTCCCTTCTCCTTCCCCACCTTTCTTTCTCCTGCTTTCCACTACATTTTTTCACATTAGAAATACTTAGGTCTCTATATGAGCGTACTAGATTGCCAGTAGTTCCTCTGTATGGGGGGTTTCCTGTCAAGCTACGTACATTTATTGGAGAGCCCATTCCATATGAACCAAATATGACTGCTGAGGAACTAGCTGCAAAGGTAAGATAGATATCTATATATATGTAAATTTAAAATACTGAATATTCTGATACAAACCACTGCAATAATCTTGTCGAGTGATTTCTGTCGAGGAGCCAGTTATAGAAATTGGTGGAATCATGGTAAGTTTTGTACTTGCCTAACTCTGAATGTCATTCTTAAATACTAGCTTTTTATTACTACAACTTGCAGATGGTGTAGGTCTTTTAAAGTTAATTGCATCCTGTATTTGCTTTGAGAAACAACTTGTTTTAAAGACTGAAGAAGTTTGGTCAGATAAGACAGCTCTCAGTTGACAGAGAGAAGCACTTCACCCAAGAGGAAGCATTCTGTTTCCTGGTGTTTTCAGAAAGATACTAAGGAAGCCTTTCAAACATAGGAAATTTATGTTCACAAACTGTTGGAATTACACACAATAGAAGAAAAAGATAAATAATTTCAGTGCTTTTTTTAGTGTGTTTCTATTTTGTCCAGCTTGTAACCCATAAATTTAACTTCTAAATATGCCTCTAATTCGCATTTAGGTGCCTTATAGAAAGGATTTTCAGGTCCTCATATTCATTCAGTTTATTAATAGATTTCACCATGCAAAGACATAAACCAGTTAAGAGGTTGAGCAGTGAGATGGAGTGGGCTGAAATAGATGTTTTTGAAAACTCCACAGATGGTCACATAATATTCTGAAAACTTTGCTTGAGAGAGACTTTTCTTGACTGTGCAAGTGTCAGTCCAGTTGTCTGTCTGTTTACCTTATGGTTAGGTCTCTGCAAAAAGACTCTTAAAATGTTTTTCTGTAATATCTTAGGCCCTGGTTGTGGAAAACTGGTTGTTGCTTTTGTGGGGTCACTCTGACAGGAATTCAGAACTGCTGGCTTTCAACAGAGAATGTGTTAAAGACACTTTCAGACTTGCATTGGCATCTTACATTTATGCCAACCCTCACTTACTTCTGACTTAAGTTCAGATTCTACTAGATAAGGACCCAGAATGCGAATTCTCTAGCATCCTATTTAGTTAGAGTAATTTTAAAGTTGTATGTCATGTTTTGGGCTATGGCTCTGTATGCATTTTCCCATTATATAGAGCAAAAAATAAAGCTCAAATTTTTTACCTAATACAAATTTTAGGTCTGTAGAGTCACTTAGGACCAGATATATAAAGTCCTTCTCCAAGGACTTAACTGTTGATCACTTAATTCATATAAACAGTGGGAGCTTGTACCAACAAATAACATTCTACCAACATCTGCCCTTGCTGACCTCTGGTTTAAAGAGGCAAATACTTCTCTGTTGTTCTGTTTCTGGCCTTAAGAATTCACTATCCTGTGCTTGTCTAGGCAGAATAGGAAGTGTGTTTTCACCACAGCTTTTGCATGTTGCCCTGCTTTTGAACGTTCCCTATGGAGCTTTTATATAATAAGAGTAACTGCTGTGCACTTCTTGGCCTGTTTATTTTGAAAGTGAAGGCTGCTGTCACAAGCAGCTAAGTGGCCTGAGCATGTGTCACAGGACCAGTTCCTTCAGGGGCTTTGGGTCTGGAGGGTATTACTTTGTACAAGTCAAATGTGCTGAGACACAGTGGTGTTTCCAGTGCCGCTCCTAAACATGTGTAGAAGCAAAGTTGATTATGATGGAGGAATGTTATTGATGCAAACCTGGGCATAGGCAGGAGTTTGAATTGTACAAATGCAGATATTTAACATGCTTTATAGTCTCTTAATGAATTTACTCTGTTGTCATTTGACTTTTGTGTATCACCAATATTGCTTGTGAATACAGCTACTAGACATAAGAGAATACTAGTTTATTGGTCTGTTTCATGGCATTGTTGCCACAATCACATCCTGTGGGCTTAAATGTGGAAGAACAGTATTTTGAACTTGCAGTAGTTCTGTAGTACTTGAAAGGATTAAAAAAAGCCTAGAAATTGTGTAATTATATGAGCAGTATGAAGATGAGATTTTCTGACGAAAAACTTTTCTCTTTCCTTACAGACAAAAGCAGCAGTCCAAGCTCTTATAGAAAAACATCAGAAAATACCAGGAAATATATTTAGGGCTTTAATGGAACGATTTCGAACACAAAAGAAAGAAGATTAAGGTCTTCTGAACTTAAACTTCTGTAACTACTATTTAACTAACTACTACTAAAAATATTCTTAATGTTACATTTGTAAATTATTCATTCTTCTAATAATAGGTTTAATACTGTCCTAATGATACTGCTGTATAATTTAAGATAGAAGTCACTTGCCCTTGACCTTTCCCCTGTCCAGTATCAAGCTCAGGAACCCAAACTTAAAATCATTAATAACGGGGAAAAGTTTAATTTTTGATAAACACATTCCTACCTTGGAAATGTCTAGGTTGTTGATTCTGGGTTTGTTTTGGGGTTTTTTTTGCAAATATTACTGCAAGCCTTTATGTATATGGTCTGTCTTCCTTTTGGGCTGTCATTGTCTCCCATCCCCATCATGATGGATCTCTAAACTGAATGTCAAAACCTCTGCAGAGCTGGAGTCTTACTGTCTTGACCCTCATCGGTGTAAGGAGGTTTTGTGGGCCAGATTAATGCCACATAACATGTATGAAAAATTTCCTGAAATTGTGACTGTCACACTGCTGGAAAGCAGTCCACCACTTTTGGTCTGCAGAACCTCTAGCAATGCCTGTAAAACCTGTGTTGCAAAGTGTTTAGCTTTGCTGGGTGAGCTCAGAGACGGCTCAGAGGAGTGAAAATTGATTAGAGAACTACAGTGAATCAAGGAGGCCTGTTATGGAAACCTCTCTGATGCTGTCAATGACAGCCCTACAACACAGCTGTTACTCTGCTCCAAGGCATATTGGATCTCTTGAGTAGAGACTTGTCCCATTTGTTTCTCAGTGAGTCTACAAATTCCCCTTTGAAACAATGAGCCAAGCATTCAAACATCAGGAAGTAGAAATGAGAGTGCTGTTAAATGACATGAGCTCAAAAATTTTTATTTTGATGGCAAGAGAAAATTTTTACAACATCGTAAAAGCAGTTCTTTGAAAAACAGGATTGGCATTCCCAAATGCCCTTTGTGGAATATGTGGATAAACTATTAAGTAGATTCTTCAAACAGTTAGTTGTAACAGGTATTATTTAACAGTAAGTTAAATAATGAAGGAAAGGGAAGTTCTGTATACTTTCCTAAAGTTAAAACAATTGAATCAACAGGAGAGAGTTGCAAGATTGGGCTTTTGTGCACTTACAGCAAATTATATTGTTATATTTTTTCTTAGCTAAAGCCTATGGTCTTATTGTCCAAATAGGAAATATCTGGAATATTTCTTCTAATTTCCAAGAATTTTAATCTACAGTTCTTAAATTAACATCTGGGAACTTTTTAGTTCTGGGATGAGGACAAATTCCTTCAGAAAAAACAAGAGATTTTTGCTATATGTGTGTATATATATATATATATATATATATATATGATGTGGTCAACTTCAATATTGTTGGGGTTTGACCTTTTCTTAAAAAAAATACATACCCCAAGAAAAATCCAATAAATAACGAACATTTAAAAGAGCAGTTGTATTTGATATAGTAGTCATTCCTATCACCATTTAAGCACATACTTTGCTTTATGCTCTTTTAAATGTGTAAATTAGTGACATTGCATAAGTGCATGTGGATGATGCCCTATGTTAGAAAAATATCACTTTATGGGAAATTGTCTGTCAAATGTGGTTTACAAGAAGCAAAAGGTTTACTTACTTTATGATATTATTTATACCAAAAACATTTTGTAAATGGTTTTTAAAGCCTTGGGAAGAATCATGGTATATAAAAGTAAATGCCCATTCTGAAGTTTTTAAAATTACTTGAGTTTTACTTGAAGGCAAGATTGGGTTCCTTTTAATTTATTGGACTGTTTCAAAAATACTGTTAACACAGCATGTCATTAAAAGTGATAATGCAGAATTCATGCATTGAAGTATAACTTAAGTATGACCTTTTTTTTACTGTCCATCTTGAGAAATGTACATCAGTCTATGTTGTGAGCATCTCAAAGGCAGCTGAACATCTTTTGTGTTGAGATTGCATATATGTAAAAGAGAACTCAGTCTAAAAGGTTCCACTAGGCATGAATGGACATTATCAGATTTTATAAAATTTATTTTAACTATGTGGATTATTTGCTGCAGTTTTGTTCCTTCAAGTATTGAAAGATCAGTATAAAAAATGAAGGGCAGTATTGGTACTCTCTAAGTGTTCATATTTGTATAGGCCTTTCATTTTTATTTCTATATATTAAAAATATGTAGAAGACACCTTTCGAATAAACTTGACAGCTGGAACAGACTTTTGAAGTTTTGTGTTGTGTTTGAACAAAATGGAATGATACATGGCTGTCCTGCTGAACCTTGAGTGGTTCTGAGCAGCGTGTCCTACCCCTGAGTTGGCCTGCTTGACTTGCAGTGTCTGAACAAGGATGGAAGGAACAAAACTCCAGAAGGAATGAAGGGAAACATAATTCAGACAGCAGTGGAATAAAGGAAAAAAGTCACATAAACAATAAGGTCTGACTTTCAGTAGTTGCAGTCTGTGCTGCAGAAGGCCTTTACAAGCACTGCACTACCTCTTCAGTTGAAAGTTCTGCAACAGAAAATAGATCATAAATACTGACTAGTAAGGTTTATCTGTACAGATTTGGAATGTGAATGCCTACTTTAGTTTATTGAAAAAGAGGCAGATACGGGTAGAGACTAACAAGTAAGGTTATAGACCCAGCATCCTTTTAGCTGATTTGGTTTACTGTGCATCAAGCAGAAGTATTCAAAGGGAATTTTAGCAGTTAGAGTAAACCACTGATTGTCTGGTTAGCCTTTATACACACTGAAGACATTACATATTTTGCCATGTGAGCAGCATAAGCAGGATATGTATTTTTAGGTTGTTTGGAAGTAGACCAACTGCTGTACTGACAGGTATTCATCATTATCTCTCAGCAAGACCCAAATCTCCTACTGGCCAATTTACTGTCCTGTTGTGTAATAGCAGAGCTCAGTCTGAACATCTATTATTAGGATGCTTTCAGTTGAAATTAAATCTCTGCAAATGCAAGGTAGAGCAGTTAATCAGCACTGTCAACACAACTCTGTGGCTCATCCGGTATGGGGTTTGCTGTACAAGTGTAGCATTATGTTGCTTCATCCTATTACTCTGTGGAGAAGATACAGTGATGATGACAATTTGTTAGCTCTACAGTGCTTAATCCCTATTAAGCCCATCATAGACACTAGGATGCTTTTCTTGGTGTTATTTTTGCATCAAAAAATTACCAAGAGTAAGTGTGGAAGTGCATGGAATTGCTACATGAGCATAGTAGCCCTGAAAATACATGTTAAGGTAAGATAATTCTCCAAAACATGTCTGCTAAAATTTCAAGAGGCAATCTGATGATACTTTTGTATTCTCTTCACTTTTTTTTAAGCTCAGGACTAGTCAAAAGAAATTATAGTCTCAAAGTATATGAAGGTGAGCAGAGGGCTGGAGCATCTCTCATATGAAGGCAGGCTGAGAGAGTTGGGGTTGTTGAGTCTGGAGAAGGGCAGGCTCCAGAGGGGTACTGGGGCATCTTCCAGTACCTGAAGGAGGGTACAGGAAAGCTGGAGAGGGACTTCTAACAAAGTCATGTAGTGACAGGACAAGGGGGTTGTCTTTAAACCAAAGGGAGTAGGTTTAGATTAGATATTAAGGAGAAGTTCTTAACTGTGAGAGTGATGAGGCACTGGAACAGGTTGCCCAAAAAGAGTTGGGGTGGCCTCATCTCTGGAAGTGTTCAAGGCTAGGCTGGATAGAGCTTTGAGCAACCTGTGGAAGGTGTTCCTGCCTATGGGAGGGAACTAGATAATCTTTAAGGTCCTCTTCCAACCCAAACCATTCTATGATTCCATGATGCTCTTCTCATGGGTTATTTGCAGTATTTGCTTGTCTGCTTTTTTCTAACATAATTTTGTGTTGCACAGATGGTTGCAGATTTGCCACTTGCAACCCTGAATTTTGTCCCAGCATACATCGTGTGCATACCATATGTTGCTTCCTGAACCATTTAAAAACGGTTAGAATTATCTCTTCATGTCAGAAAGATGTAACAAACTTTTGAGCTGTAGGGAGCATTTTCTTAAAACCTGACGTGTTTACTAACACTTCTTGCTTTTGCCTGTGTTTGAAACATTACAAGGTGAGATGCCATTTGGAATTAATATCAGGCTGCATGTATAAAGCAGATCCAATATTTTGTTCCTCACCATGGAGCTGAGTTGGCTGTTGTAGAGCAGTTGCTGTTCCACTGGGCCTTGTCTGTCTGTACCAGTTGCTGTAACGAGTGAATGCAGCACAACATATCAAATCACCTTTGGCTCTTGCTTTCCAACTAAAACCATGCCATGCTCTGGAAACATGGAAGTTCTAACAAAACACATATAAGTCAGAGAAGATCTTTAAGTTTAAAAAAATAGAAGTCAAGAAACAGAATCATTTTTACCTAATTCCTTTTAATGAGAAACACAATGTCCCAAATATCAGGGAGGGTTGGAATTTACAATTTTGTGTCATCTTTATACAGAATTTGTGGCAGATGAATTGAGATACAGATGGGGCTAATATTAATATATTCCAGATGGATTTGCTTTTCTGTTTCTTTCAGGTGTGTTTTCTTAGGTCTACACTCAGAGCAACTTATTTTTCTTTCAGTTACTTCCTAAGTGGCAACAAAAATGGAGACCCCAGTGAACATTTGTTAATTCTCTTTTACAGAATCACAGAATCAATTAGGTTGGAACAGACCTTTGAGATTATCAATCCAACCTGTGACCCAACACCGCCGTGTTAACTAGACCATGGCACTGAGTGTCATTTGTCCAGTGTTTTCTTAAACACCTCCAGGGATGGTGACTCCACCACCTCCCTGGGCAGCCCATTCCAGTGCCCAAACACCCTTTCTGTGAAGAAATTCTTCCTGATGTCCAACATCCCATATCTATTTGAAATCTACCAAAGGTACCTAGAAACATTTCTGAGCTCTTATTTCTGTAATGGAGTTGTCAGCTGTCCAGACACTTCTTTAATGATCAGATTTCTCTCTTCCATCTGAAAAGCACTTTCCTGACAGATCCACCAAAACCTTTGAAGCATCCTGTCCATTTAGAAATTAATTAATTTTCTTTTGCTCATTATGCAGTGGATTAATTTTCTTAACTAGTGGGCACAGCATTTTCATGCTTGCTTGGTTAATGTTTTTTACCATAGATTTCCACTTTCCAGACAGAAATTTTGGTATTTGATCTGGCTCTGTGAGAACAAGCTTGAGGGAAAAGGCTGATTGCAGCTTGGCTCAGTCTCTGAAGGCATTAATGAAAATATAAACCAAGTCTCCACAGATGAAGCAAGCACACACAAACCTGAAACTACTTTTGGAATCCTGATTCTGGGCAATCCTGAGCCACATTTACAAAAATAAAACTTCCTGGCTTCTTTTTTTCCTTGCAATACCTGACACCCGCACAGAAACATAGCAGCTTTGATGGCATTTCCAGGACCAAGGTTCATCTGAGTTGGTGAGGGCACTTATCCTGGAGGAGAAGCTCAGGAGAAGACCTCTGCAGCCCTCAGGGTCTGTTTGGAGCAAAGTGTAACTCAGTAGTATGTAGTGGAAGAATTCTAGCAGTCAGTGCTTTATTACATTTTCATCAGGTGTTCCCACCTCCAGGCTTGTGGTTTCCTCTCAAAAGGAAGCTAGTAGTCATGCTTGCTACCTAATTCCTCTCTCTGCCACTTGTCTCTGCCAAAAATCTTTCTTGCAGCCATCCCCTGTGATGGTACCCAGGGTCCTCAGGACAAGGCTTAAATCCCACTGGAGCTTTGCCTCCAGAGGGGTGTGAAACAAGCTCAGGTGCCTGCAGCTCCCCTGGCCTGGGGCAGTGTGTGGTGTGGTGCTGCACTGGGCTGCCTTTGCAGAGCAGAGGAAGAGGAAGAGGCAGCAGCCTGGCTGACACAGCCACCCTGTTTCCAGTGCCTTGTGTGCCCTGGAATACCTTGTTCAGCCCAGGGCTGGCTCAGGTGTGGCCAGACAGACACAGGAAGTTACAGCTGAGGAGCTAATTATATTAAGTTTGGCTCTTTGTGCACATCCCACCACCTCTTTAAGATCCTCATACATACCTAACTTGATAAGGGAAGGCTGCTTTTCTACCAAGAGAGGAAGCTCTGTATAAAGAACTTCTGGTGTTTTTCTGTCATCCCACAGTATGCACAACTGCCATTTCTAGGAGGCAATAAGCTTTCTGCATGGCAGCTGTAATAAATGAACCAGTAGACACTTACACTGTGTGATTTATTCCACCCTTCTGCTGCAGCAAAGGGTCTGAATTTGTGTTGAAACCACGTTTAAATTGCTTTGGTTACTCCGTGCCCAGTGCTTCATTTGCAAAGCTCTCCTTTTGAGCCAGTAGATGTACAATTTGACAAGCATTTAAATTTGGAGGATGGCTTTTATTGCTGTCTGCAGCAAGGTGAGTCAGAAGAACCTGGCATGTGGGCAGCTAAACACCCACCAGGGCCCAAAAACACACTTCAAGAAAAGTTGAGAATAGAGAGCTGACCTAAAAAGGCAACCAGAAAATCTCAGCTGTTGGAATGCATCAATCCATCTTTAGTTTCTTAACTCATAATATCTCACACTAATAGCTGCAGGACCAGATACTGGCTGTCTCACAGCAGCATAGGCATGTGTACATGTGTGTTTTTGTGATGCCTTGTTTCTTTGCTATAAACAGGAATTGGAACCTACTTCAGCCTCTGATGCAAGGCAAATAGCAGACCATTATTATTCAATCCACCTGGGCTTTGCAAATGTCAAGATGATATCACTCATGCTTGCTTTGTCACTATTGCACTTAATAATTTTTATTACTGGTGAGCCAAGCAGTTTCTGTAGATGTGCTGATTTCTAATAGATTATCCCTTCAAACAATGCAGCAAAAATAGATAGCAAGAAAATAATTATTTCTTTAGCCCAATCTCCTAATTTTAATGCAGAACTCTGCAGTTGTTGGAACTAGGTCTATAGGAACTTTTTATTAATTAATTTCTGAGGATCCAGGCCCCATTTCCAATATCTAAAGCAGGAGATGGCACCTGTGTTAACAGCATGCTCACACTGGGGCAAATAAAGCAAGAAACACTCAGGTTCCTGAATAATGTTTCCATCTCAACAAATATTTTTTTATATTATATATGTCAGGATATTCCTGCACTCCAGAGAAAAAAAAAACACACAATGCTAACAGAATTCACAATGAGGAAACCTGATATTTTAAAATATAAAAGGGTATTTCACCTGTAGAAAGGGGACTTCCAAAAAAAGACTGAAATTTTCATACTGGGGTCTTTCTTCTGGAGCAGCTTGATTTCTTTGGCAAGCTGTCCTGTTTCAACAGTGCCTCCTCCTTTCCAGGCAGCGTGCCAGGCAAGAGACAGCAGCAGGGACAGGCAGTCAAGGGAAAACACGTGAGTCTGTAGTATCAGCTCTTTTGGGACAGAATGAGGGCCTGCTTCCATCAAATTTAATCAGATTTAATACTCAGCTGCTGGGAGCAGCTACTGTTTTGTAACTGGAGAGAGGAAAAGATGTTTGGCTGAGCACAGGCAGGATGTGTTGGAGAAGGTGGTGGTGGTGATTCAGCCAAATATAAATGTGCCACTGCTGGGTGGGGCAAAGTCAATTTTAAGAGGTGCAGCAAGTGTTGGCAGCTGCATGAAATAAATTAGTAAGTCAAATGAAGAAAACATCACTGGCTCCAGGTAATTCATATGCCCATGACCCAAATTCCCCTTCCTGGCATCCCATACTGCTCAGTGTGTGTGCTGGGTTTACCTTGCATTTTAGCAGAAAAGCTGAAGGTTTATTTCACCCAAGAATTCATTTGTGTAACAACAGCACATCTGGAATGGAAATATTTGACTCTGTACAGGTTGCTGGGCTGTTTTTTCCCACTCCTTCTTTACATAAATTTTTGTTTAGTGAGCAGTGCTGCCCCATTGCATCCATCCTACTATAAAATCACCAACTTTAGCTGCCACTAGCACAGACATTACTCAGCAAGGCAGATTGTCTTAAGTTAGAAAAGCTGTCAAATGTAAGATGTGTGAGAAATAGCTGAGGTCACTTGGTTTGTTCAGCCTAGAAAGGCAGAGACTGAGGGGTGACCTCATTGCAGTCTACAAATCCCTGAAGGGAAGCAAAGGGCCAGGGATCAATCTCATCTTTCTGGTGACCAGGGACAGGGAATGGTCTCAGGAGGTTCAGGTTGGATATTAGGAAAAGGTTACTATTCTTCACTCAGAGGGTGCTTGGGCTCTGGAACAGGCTGCCCAGGGAAGTGGCCACAGCACCAAGCTGGCAGAGCTCAAGCAGTGTTTGGACAGTGCTCTCAGGCACATGGAGTGACTCCTGGGGATGGTTCTGTGCAGGGCAGGGAGTTGGGGATGATCCTTGTGGGTCTCTTCCAACTCAGGATATTCTATGATATCTCAACATGGCTTAGATAGTGCAGTTATTCCCCTTTTTAAGAGGAAGGGAATTTTTTTAATATCTGCAGTTCCTTAAGATGTTTCCCCTGGGCAGCCTGAAAGCCTGCCCGTCTCATGGAGTCAAGTCTGCTCAGTTCAAACTTACAAATGCCTAACACATATAGGGGAAAACCCCAAACACTGCAACATTTGCTGGCATCTGAGGGCAAGGGAAGGAAGGATCTTGAACAGGGAAGCTTGCAGTGTGAAAAGGTTTGCTAACACTTTGACCTCTGTTTTTTGTTCTTTCTCCCTGAGCATATTGCCTGTAAGTAAGTTTGCTGTTGTATTTCCGATGTCAGGAACAATCAGGGCACGGGGAATTTAAAAGCATTGCTGCCTTGGCACAAGTGCAATCCCACATTGCTGAAACAGAGATGATTTCTCTGAAACTCTCAGAGCACCTCTGAGCACTCACAGCAGATGCTGCATCCGTGTCCTGACAGCTTGCAGGAGGAGCTCAGCTGGCACCGCGCCGTCCGAGCCAGCGGCAGGGTGAGCTGGCACACAGGTAGCCTTCCCTCTCACAGCCTGGTGGGAAAAGCTTCTCTTTGCCTTTGCAGCCTCTGCTGACAAACCAGGCATGTGGCACCTGGGAGGTGCCAGCACAAGGAGCACCGCCCTGGCACAGGTACAGCTCAGCTGTGGCAAGGCAGCAGGACACGGTGCCCAGCTCCATCACTCACCCTCCCTTCCACGCCTGACTGCTGCATGTCCTTGCTGGCTCTGCTTACTCCTGCTGCTCAGGTCTGTGCACTCATGCCTTGACACACAGCCACAGAGGCTTTGTGTGTTTGTCCCGGGCAGTTAAAGATAAATAGCAGAGAGATCCTGAGCCTAGAAGCTTCTCTGCTTTCTTCCCCCTAAGCAGCTGCCTTCACAAGAGGCAGAGCATCTCCCTTGGGCCTGTCTTCCTGTCTGAATTCAAATGCACTGCTTTAGTACTTCCTTTGAATCGAGCTAGTAGATAATGCAGAGCAAATGACTGCTTCTGATAACTCAGGTTTCAGAGAAATGTCACATAAAGTCTTCAAGGCAAACTGTAATGAACACAAGGCTTTTATGTTCTTCCAAGAGTTTTTGTTTTTCTCAAAGGCTGCCCTGTTTTTTCTGAGTCTTCCTTTAGGAAATATAAGAGCTATAATCTCAAAAGAGGTTGCACATGTGCACACAAGAAAAACTACTCCAAAGGATAAAAGTGCAACCAAAACTTCACTTCCTATTTTAATTCTGCTTCAGGCAGAAATAAAAAGAGAGTATATTATCTCTGCTCACAGTCAGGAGCATCCTGTAGCATAGGCTGCTGGTAAAAATGAATTATCTATGCAAGAAAAGTTAATTAAAGAAAAGGTTTTAGGAGATCTTTATTCAAAACAATGTTGAAAAAGTTAAATTTAAAATTGAGTGTTCTCATGTCCTACTTGCGTGCACTACCTGATTGGAAACACAGTGCAGTAACTTTCAGTCACTGCTGAGGGAGCAGATGCTGGATCAGACCACATGGCACCATCCTAACCATGCACTGGTGAGGAGTGCCATGTCCAGCTTGCCCTTGTGCAATTCCAAAGGGCAATGCCATGGCAGGTGAGGTGAACCCAGACAAAGCAGCAATGGTCCTGTGCTGGGCAGGAGGCACAAGAGCCTTTAATGGGCAGGAGCAGGAGCTGACCTGTAGGGGCTGGGAGACAGGGTCAGCCAGGGGCAGAAATGGCCCTTCCCATCCCCTGCTCCCCAGCCCACATATTGAAGTCTCACCATCATGATGTGTCAGACATTCAGCTGAGCACTGAGAGTGAATTCCAAGGACCACGTTCTTTGGATCCCCAAATTCCTGAGAACATTTCCCATTTAATTGTGTATTTTCTGAAGATGTCTGATTCTAGACATCCATACAAGGATATCATAGACAGAAATTTCATCCTGAAATTCTTTCTGCAGCAAAGCCTCACAGAGGTGCTCTAAAGGCAAGGTAAAATAATTTTATGTGCTAAATAATACACAACTATAAAGAAATCCATTAGGGTGTTGAATCACTGAACTCTCATGTCTTATCAGCACAAATTAACAGTTTGGGATCAGGTGATGGGACCAAATGTAAAAAACTGATAATTACCTAAATAGAATAAAGTTGGATAATTATAACTTTCAATAGGAGATGGGTCAGACATATAAACAAAAGCCCATCTGAAGGCTAAACTTGATTCATTACTAGTTACAAGCCACACATAGGAGCTTATGCCACTTCAATGAAAGCTATAACCATGAGGCATAATTATTCTTCATAGCCTGTAATGCCCTGCCTGCCATCAGCTGGGGCAGAGAGGGGAGAGCTGTAACCTCTGTGTGAGCACCACTGTTTCTCATAGGAGGCAAAGCAGCCCCTTTCTGCCTCATTTTTGCTTTACAGCACACCCTGCACTGTGGAAGCTGCTCTCAGGGCAAGATATTTGGAGCTGTCATTAAAGGAGGTCATCAAAACATGCCACATGATTCATGGTAAAGCAGAGTTTAAGCACATGGCAGTTATTTATATTCTTGGGAAATGGTGAATGCCCTAGGATATTATGGAACAGCTAAAGAAGGGTCTCCTTATTTTTAAAAGATTTTAAAAAGATTTTAAAATATGGGCACATCTAAAAGTCACAGAAATTCCAAGTCAGCACAACAGATCCTGTAGGCAGAAGATGGCACAGGGCACCTAACAAAGCACTAACAAGCAGGGGAGTTGAGAGATGGGTTAATTTTCCTGCTTTTATTAGGATGTTGTTAGAACATCCCTCAGGACATCAAACCTCTGACAAAACATCACAAAATGTTACCTGTAATGTAAGCACAGAGCTCCTCACAATGCTGCACCAACACAGTCAGCTGGAATCAAAGTCAGCACAGAGAGGTGACAGCACTTGAAATCTAGTCTCAAACATAACAGATGGCAAGCAGAGCCCAAAGCAAAACAAATCCCCAAAGGAAAACACAAAAACAAATATCAGAGACAAATGGGCATTTAAAATAAATGAAGAAATGCGTACAAAAGGAAAATGCCTTAAAGGGACAATCTTGGAAGTGTTACAAAATCATCAGACAAGAAAAAAAGATCAGGAGGGATAAATGTGAAATAGAGTTGTGTGATGCTGCTCACTCAGTCTGAAGGAGGCTCCAGATGTTGCCTCTTACTTTCATTTACCTACAAGTTGTGAAATATCTGGTTTGCAGAGGGTGCCTGAGCTGAGGCTGGTCATGGCTCCTCTTGTCTCACTACAAGAATGAGAAACTACACCTGGAGAAGAGAAATGCCATTCATTCCACTGCAGTGATGGATCCACTGTTCTGTTGGAAGAGTGCACAGGGCTAACAGAGGAATAAAGTAGGGTCAGTGCTGGTGAAGCAGCTAGTGCCCCACTAGCCATGGATGTTAAAATGAAGTTAGGTCCATATTGAAAGGATTGGTGCTGTTTAATGAATTAATGAAATTCTAAATTTGGATTGCTTACTGTCTTTACAGACGTAGGAAATTTAAAATTAGTTCAAGACTAACATGCTTAAAACTATGAAATAGTTTGACCTGCAGGAGGCCACAATATCTGCAACAAACCATGAACTCAGTTCCAATTATTTATAATAGTAATGTACTTAAGCTTATCCTTCCATGTTTTAGGACATTCTCAGTGATCTTGACTTCTGCAAACTGGTCTACTTGGTTGAAGAAGTAAGTCCTGTGAGCACATGCAGCAGTCACACAGCACTGGGAAGCAGCACACATACCTTGGGTGTGACCATGGCAGCAAAGATTGTACTCACAGCCCTTAACAAGAACCTGATTGAAAAAGAATGACCTGGCTGCTGAAGGACACAAGAAATGTGAGCATCGATTTTTTTGTGCAGCCTCTTGTGGCTGAGAAACCCTTGTGCCTTGGCTGCAGCCTGGTGCTGAAGGGCAGCCCCTGGAGCCAGGACACAAACACCCTCTGTGCCAGGTGGCAGCACAGGCAGGGAAAGCCAGCCTGGCTCTGCACCCTCCTGGGCTTCTTGTCAGCAGACTGAGCTCTCCTCCCACTGGAACTGAGTGCATGTGAGCACCTGAGAATAACACTGCTGTAAAGTAGTTAAAAAATGCATTATTGTGTGGAAAACACGCTGCAGAGAGTAGTGAACTTGGGAGTTTGCATAGCCCAAAACCATGCCTGAGAGTAGGTTTCAACCCATCCTCACATCAAATTCACCTGTGCTTCTGTGCTTGACCAAGCGTCTGAAATACTCCCACAGCAAAAGTACTCTACATCAGTATTTTCTTTTCTGCTTTCCAGCTTTGCTTCAGAAATCACTGAACAAATGTATCTTATACCTGGGCAACATTCAGAAGGAAAATCAAAACCTTCTCATCTCTAATCTACCTTTCCAAGTTTCCCACTGCTATTGTAGGAACACACTGCTCCTTCCCATGCACACAGGTCTCTAGGTGCATTATTAGCACAGTATTAAGCTCAGCCAAATTACTAGCTCCCAAATTAAGTAAAGTAGGAGAAAAACCCTGCTTGAATAATTCTGCCAAGACACCCAGGACTTTTATTATTACCAAATCCTTCTATTTTTTCAGATTTTCTTTTTTTTCCCCCTGAAACTATAGACATGTCAATTCTTTGAAGGCAGGAGAGACAAGAAGTTCTCTGAATAAGCACTTTTCAAGCCACTTGCAAATTTTTCCTCTCTCTCTGTAGCAAAGAATCTAATTAAACTGTCTGGTACCTTTGTTCAGCCTAAAAGAAGCTGCTCTGGTTCTTTCATGTAGGTTTTCATCAAAAGTCCCCTGAAGAAAGCTTTTTCCCTAGAGGTAAATAATTTGCATAAAACTTTGCAAAATAAATCCCTTTTACCCCAAGCTAACTAGTCCCCACTATGGCAGCAGCCCACCTAGTTAATGTGTCCCATGCAGCCTGCATTTGGGACGAGAAGTAGGAAACCATGCTATGGGGAAAAAAATAATTTAAAGTATGTTTCTATTGCTTGCCTACTGGCTTTGGAGCCTTTGGTGGGAATTCTCAGGGACTGAGGGTTTAGGACTCACTTGAAACAATCACAGTGGTGCTAGGCTGCTGCTCCCTTCATTATGCTTTTCCAAGATAAAACAATAAACTACAATAAACCTTCAAACCCTTAGCCACACAGCAGACACACATGAGAAACAAACCCTCTGGGAATCTATCAGATACATAGATATAATCTATAATATCATCCCTACTGGCAAATTCACTTACCCAACACATATACACAAGTATTCTTTCATCTCTTTGAACTCCTGACAGCTATTTAATTGTTTTGTGGGTTGCTTCCCCCTCATCTCCATTTCTTGATCACCTGAGGAAGGCCAAGAAGAAGTGGGAGCATGGCTGTGGGACAGAAAGGCTGTGGGATCCAGAGCTTGCCTCTCTTGCACAAACTTTGGCTGCTGAGGTAGCATTGCACACACAAATGTGGCAATGAAGTCCAAGAGGGCTGTCAAGGATGCTGGAGATGCTGCCAAAGACAGCAGCAACTTGTGTAATTGTTCAGTGATTTAAGTAGCTACCCAGGAGCTGAGGTAGAACCACCTGCATCTTTCCTGGAGTTTTTCCCAGTTATTGGGGTCCAGACAAGGCTGGGGTGAGGCTCAGCTCTCCCTTCTCCACTGTTCAGTGAGTGTCACTGAATGGTGATCCTCCCAGGGGTCTGAGGGGGGATTAAAAACAGCAAAGCACATTATTCTGCCTCCTGTGACAGGGAAAATCCTGGGTTTCTGCTGTGTTTGAGGTTTCTGAAGACAGCACAAAGAGCCTCATCCATGGTGGCAGGAGCACCCTCTTCTACTGCTCTGGGCGAGATCCTGCTGGGCTACCCCGTGATTCCCTGGGTGTTCCTGCTGGGACAACCACCTGTAAGGCTGTCCAAGCCCCAGGTGAAGTTTTCTCCCAGTCCCAGGGGTAACCGGGGAGCCACTTGCATCACTACCAGGTTCAGGGATGTGACCTCCTCTGGTAATACTGCCTAGAAGCATAAAATAATTACTGATGGAGAAGATTTCTAGAAATCATCTGTTTCAAACCAGTGTCCAAGCTGGACTAACTTTTGTCTAATAATTTTAGAAGCTCAAAAGTTAGCATCCTTTTTCTGATCCACTAGGATAAAAAAGTTTTAAAAAGGACTCAAGAGACAGGGTAAAATGACCACAGTGTACTTTATTTAATGATTTTGGTACCTTGTGTTGCAATAAAATAAAAAAAATCTACAAAATCCAAATATATAAAATTTTCAAGTTTCCCTTTTAAGTTTTACAAGAAAAATCAAGTTGTAACCAAGGAAATTTGTTAGTATGAAGCACTACTTTCAACTTCATTTCATCACAAATTGCAACTTACTTAACAGACCAAAATAACTATGGTACTGCAGTACATCAAATACTTCACACACTGTGTTCTTTACTATAGCACATGTAACCTCTGCCACGGGGGGCAGTGGTCTCTAGCCAATAAAGACACTCTTCACAATCTGAACTCTAAAGGAATGTTTGTATACATGGATTCAGAATATATATATTTACAGGAAGATTTCTTTTTAATTTTCTTTTTTTTTTTTTAATAACTATTTCGATTCTTCATTTCAAATAAAATACCAAATACATTTTTACAATGTTTACAAGTCAAAGCACAAGTTCTGCAATGATTATCATTCACCTCTAGTCACTGTGCTTGTACTGAGGGGGGGAGAGGGGGTATCTACACTGTTCCATAAGCACAAATGTGATCTTCCATCACTTTATTTCTGCAGTGGTGACTAAGGAGTATAAGCACAGTAACAATTCTTTTAGCACAATCAGTGTATAATGCAACAGTTTACAACAGACAACTGAGAAACTATTGGTCCACTCTGTTCAATTTGCTGTTTATCTGCCAACTGTTATGTTAGTCTTTGTCACATAAATTGTGTGCAAGAGAAGAGTTAAATAACACAACTTGAATAGGAAAGAGCATACATTTTTAAGGCAAATTAATAAGCAGCTTATGGTGGTTTTTTTGTTAAACTATAGCCCAACACAACCTAAAAATAATATGTATGTTCTGCAACTGTCAATAATTATGTCTTCTTAAACTGATCTCCTCTATAAATTGATCAACATGGCTTTGAACCTGGTTATTCAAAATGGAAATAATTCCTCCCCCCAAATCCCCAAATATAGAAAGTGCATGACTTCATATGCGCCAAAACAAAACAAAAGGCAGCTGAGGTAGTTAGATGTAAAATGTATTTATGAAAAGTAACTGAAAAACTAAAACAAGGACATACACAGTAAAAACCCACTCATTTGGAATTAATTTTATATCAGACAACAACTTAAAGCAGGAAAATTTATGACTTCTGAAAAACAAAGTAGTAATATCATATGAATGAAAACAGAATATACTATTGGAATTTGAATTTCAAGTATTTGAGTCTATTTGCATGTGCATTTTTTTACAGGCTTTGTATAGTATTAGGAAGTCATTTACTTTTTATCAGGCATCACATGAGACCTGGCTGACCTCTGGGACTGAAACTCCTGAAGGCAGAAATACTCTGCGAGTGCCTGAAGATCCGCCAGCACGTGTGCCTGGAAGCACCACCACCTCCTGGGGAGCTTCCACACACCATTCTCTATCAGCTCACCTGAGAGTGACAGGGCCAGGGATCCTGCTGTGCCTCTATCCTGCTGGGACCTGTGCTGGGAGCCTGTCTGGGATGTACCAGTGCCTGAATCCGTGTGGGATGTGCCCATGTGTGTGGATCCCGCACGGGATGTTCCTGCAGGGCTGCTGTGTACACACCTAACCCAGGAGTCACCCTGGGCACCAGAGAGAGCATCAGCTTCCACTCTGGAGCCCAGCCACAGCTCCTCATGGCCCTCCTGCCTGTGCCCAGCACCATTGCATTTCAGCTCTCACAGGGACCTTTACTCTCTGCAGAGAGGGACAGTGTCACCACCCCAGCACACAGGACAGTCTCCAAGAAAGTGTTTGCTTGAGTCCACAAGGATGAATTGGGATTTCGGCTCCCACCCTGGTCCCAGAGCTCCACCAACAGCCCCTGGCACAGAGGCAGCCCCAGCTTTCCCTTCCACTCCTGTCTAGAAAGGCAAGCAGGCAGATTTTTTTAACCAAATGCCCAAATGGAGTGTGCATGTGCAGGGAAAGTCTTCAAGCTCTGGGAATGAAAATCACAAAAAAAGCACCTATGTGTAGGAGACAGATCAGTCTGGAGATGTGTTTCCCTGTCTTCAATAACAACAACCTAAAACCATCACATTACTAAGTGTGCAATGTGCTGGCTCTTCTGAGCCCTGCTGTTAGATCCCTCTGCTGATGGCCACAACATGGGTATGTGCAATTTACTATCATGAATTCTGCACCTGGCTTGAAGAGCATCACAGCAGGGAGCATCACAAACTGAATTAGTTCTGGTGTGAGTGGTTTTCCTTTCCTTTTTTTTTTTTTTTCTAACTGGCCTGTGAAAAAGTAGGATTTGTACTTCTGAAGTGTGTGCATATGAGCATATGCCATCTTTTATTTTTATTTGCTATTAAACAAGGAAATTCTGAAGCCGTTTCCCCTCTTTTTTTTTTTTTTTTTTTTTTTTTCCCTCTCTTTAATTTTATCTTTCTATGCTCACTGTATTGTAAATATGATTTCCAAAAGCGATGTGTGATTTTGGCCAATTTAATCTCTGGCAACTCAAAAAGAGGAGTCACTGATGTTCAGAGTGCTAAATGTATGTACTAAGGTGGCAGAGATAGTAATAGCCAATTACTCTTGGACATTCTGAACATTATGGCCTTTTAATTTTTCCTGCTAGAACTTGATGGAAAATTAGAAGACTGGACTGTGAGATTTCTTGATACTGCAACTTTTCCCAGAATGTTTGTCATGAATTTCTGCTCAGTTGCTCAGACTTTTTGAGCATGAGAGGGAGTTTTTCAGACAAGTCAAGGTTTTATAGTTTAATGTAAACCTAAGCAGAAAAAGATGCTCTGATTTTAAAGAGGGGAGAAATATTTTTTCAGGTCTGATTTAATAAAACACAAAGGTGCTAAAAGGCACACTTTTGCAATGGATGTAAAACTAATTTTTCTGCATGTGAAACAACAGAAAAGACAATCCTCTACAGCCTAGAGAATCCAGCTTGGTGTTTCAGTGTGTTGGCACTGTGAGTCCTTGACATATGTAGACATCCTTTTCACCATGTTATAACTTTTATTAGCCATGTTTCCTTTCAAAATACAAATTATATTTCCAGGTCTCTGTACTCAAAACAACATTTGCCCCAAGAAGAAGCATCACCTCTCAGTTGTGCCACTGGACTCTTGCCTGAGTTTAGGATTAAATTTCACTTCCCCAGTTTATCCAAGTTTTTCCCTGGGGCTCAGTGACTTGAACTTCACAGAAAGATATATATATGTCTTGAAACTGAAATTGAAATATATAGCTCAAGTGACAGTTTTTATTTAATAGAAAATATTAAAATATAATTAATATATTCACAAGCTATCTGAAAATTTAAACATTTTAATTTATCCTGGAATCCAGTGAGGTATCTTGGCCTCATTCAGTGATTAACAGAATTGGAAGACCTAGAAATGCTTTAGTATTCCTTCCAGTAGACTATTATTTTAATACAAAGCCTGATATTTCTTCCTCTGACATTTTCAATAACTTGGCCATATCAGTATTGGGTGCACAAAGACTGAAAATTTCTCTTGACAGTAAAGTTCTAGTCCACTGTAAAGTAGCTACTAAAGAGATTCCTTAAAAAAGAAATTTTACTTAGACTGGTGTTGTGAAATTTAAAACCAAAATGCCCATGTGTCCTCTCCTGGGGCTTATTTGACTCCACTAAAGTCAAGAGAAAGTAATTAATTTGCTGTGGTGGACCTTCAGGGAAGTTCTTTCTGATTAGAAACTGCCTATAATCAAAGCAAATCCCAGCATAATAAATGCTCCTGTCCAGAGCATTGGTGTAAGTGTCACTTATTGACATGTGCACCAGGCAAAGTTTCTCCATCAGTCTTCTAAGACTGTCTTTTGGGTTTTTGTTTGTTTTTTTTTTTTTTGTTGTTGTTATTTTTTTTTTGTTTGTTTTTTTTTTTTTTAAATTTTGTAAGCACAGCTGTTATCAAGTCTGTCTTTTAGGATCATTTGCCTCATGTGGAATTGCTTTGGAAAGCTCCCTTGTTTTACTAACAGCCTAGAAACACTTTTGCACATTTCCCCAAACCAAATCAAATCCACCAGTCAACCTGAAAACAGACCTGGAGTTCTGTATATGGAGAAATGGAGGGTGGAAAAACATACAAACTAGCCTTATCTGAATATAAATTTTGCTGTAATGAATGGAGAATAAGCTTTTTTTAATTATCACTGGGTTAATTAATATATTTTGTAGGAATCCATCTTATATATCTGATGTGAATTAACTGACATGCTCCTTGCACATTGCAAAGAGAACAATGAATGCTGAGGAAGAACAATTAGAAGTTGGGATTTTCTTTTCTTTTCTCTTTTCTTTTCTTTTCTTTTCTTTTCTTTTCTTTTCTTTTCTTTTCTTTTCTTTTCTTTTCTTTTCTTTTCTTTTCTTTTCTTTTCTTTTCTTTTCTTTTCTTTTCTTTTCTTTTCTTTTCTTTTCTTTTCTTTTCTTTTCTTTTCTTTTCTTTTCTTCTTCTCTTTTTTCTTTTCTTTTCTTTTCTTTTCTTTTCTTTTCCTTTTTCTCTTCTCTTCTCTTCTCTTCTCTTCTCTTCTCTTCTCTTCTCTTCTCTTCTCTTCTCTTCTCTTCTCTTCTCTTCTCTTCTCTTCTCTTCTCTTCTCTTCTCTTCTCTTCTCTTCTCTTCTCTTCTCTTCTCTTCTCTTCTCTTTTTTCTCCTTTTCCGTTTTTTTTCTTTCTTTTTTTTCTTTTTTTTTTTTTTTTCCTTTAAATGCATGAAGATTACAGAGAGCTGCACAAAGTTTCAAAGCACAGCTGTGCTCTGGTGAATTGCTACAAAACCAATATGATAATGAGCTGCACTTATTGTGTCCCAGAGGGTACCATTTCCAATGCACTCAGCTTACAGTGAGAAGACGAATCTCCCATTTGCTAATGCCACAGGTCAAATCCAGAAGTCAAACTGGGTTTTGCCTGGCTCTGCAGCATGTGGAATAACAATTGTTCAGTTAACATTTGATTAAAGAGGCAGGTGAGCAAGCATGGGAAGAACAACAGAGGAGGCTGCCCCTGTTGAGATATCTTATACACAGAGTGGCACCTGCAGGAAAATACAGTGATTCTCATCTGTTAGGATAAACATTAGCTTGTTAATAATACAGAACTCAGAGAAGAGACAGCAAAATATCTGTTCCCTCAAGCAGAACAAATTACACAGGGGACAGTTTCTGCCCTTGAGAATCAATGGGAATTGATTTAAGGGAACTGCAGTCCTGTTAAAGAACTGCAGAGGAATGGCAGATCCTTGTTTGCTAATCCAACATGATCCCTATTATGGGCTGTTCTGTGAGTCAGAAATTACCTCAGAAACAAAATACACCAATTTTTAGGTTGCTATGGGCATATACCAAGGCTGTGGAATGATGAAGCTGACCTGAAGTAAAATCAAGATGTGACAGCTGTCTTTAATAAAATTTCTGCTTTGCAATTGAGAAAATTACTTCATGTTTGCATTTTTAACTCGGTTTTCCATCTTAGCTGTAGAAGTTATCCCATAGCCAGGTGTTGTGCAAAGGAATTTTTGAATCTTGTACAATGACATGAGAAAACAAAGTTTCTTAGGTAACCTGAGCATTGCCTTTTCTCATTGGTGAGGTTTGCATAAGAGGCTCATATGCACAAGAGAAAAATGGAAGCAGGAAAAAACATCAGAACAGTATCTAGCAAGCTTTGCAAACCTTTCTGAGTAAATCTTTCTATGAAGAAAAGAGACCTATTGTGATATGCTACACTTACAGATCATGCATGAGGTCACGGATAATTCCACAGTGTTTTCTGCTGAAATCAGGGTGAGACTGTTTCTGCTACTAAACAAGCAAGAATTGATGATAACATCTAATATAACTGGAAGTTTTTCAGCAGAAATTTCCATGAGGAGCTAAATGACAGAATACCTGAGCATGAACAAATGCTGTGAAGGCTCACCTTCTCTAAAGCTTCATGGTTCTTTCCTAATTATAGAGCTTCTGTCACATCTTCTGATCTACATTTTCTCTATTTTTCCCCTGCTCTATGCCTTTGCACTGTTCTATGTGTGTGTTCCTCAGTGTACATGAAGTGGATGTGAGGACTATTGGCAATACAGGAACAAGCACCTGCAAATCCATTGTTTCTTCATGGATGTACTGGGTGAGAAATTGAGAGCATGAGAAAATGAACAACCAGCTGAGCAACACCAAGCCTATAATACTTCATATAAAGAAAAGACCCTCTCTTGAGCCTGTTCTAAGCCTTATGTTTCTTGTGGAAGCCATCTGAGGTTTATCCTCCATGAAGAAGGCAATACAGGTTCTCTGACCCATAATCTATTACAAAGATCTATCATTTCTAAATCTAACAGTCGCTGGCATAACTGCCATACAAAATCCTTGTCTCCCCGGCTTAATTTGAGACACTTTTGTATCTTATTGCTAATAAACAACTCTTGTCAGTAGCAACAAAGTTATATCTAAGAAGAATTTTTAACTGTCTCCCTGTGTGTTAGCTTGTAACACATAAAGAATTTTCTTCCCCCGAGGAGAGAGAAATTGCACCAGAGATAGTATTTTGGCATCAAGATTTGTTTATTGAGTTTTGGGGTTTTTTAGCTGTTAAAAGACTCTGCTCCTCCTTTTATCCACTGAAACAGCAGGGGCAGCTTTTCCAAAGCGTTTCACAAACATCTCTTAATCCTGACCCAAGGAATCATCCTTTTGCTTTTGTTTTTTTGATCTCGGGAATCCTTGCTGAGGTCACCAGAGGAGATGCTTCCACAATAAAATGTGTGCACAGATTAGTGTCCTGTGCAGCCTGGCTGGAGGAGGCTCTGACATCATCCCACCTGAAAATTCTGGATCAGGAGGGTGCCAAGCCAGAGCATTTGCTGAGTCCCATGTTGTTGTAACTGTGTTCCTACAAGTACCAGAGTTAAGTTAAACCCTAAACCTCCCACTCATTCTTGCTGATTTTATAAAACTGTGTGTACTAACCTACACTGTTTCTGATGATGAAAAAAAATAAGTGCTTTGCTAATAGCAGCCTTTCCATTATTCAGATATCTCTGTAAGCAGCATTATTTTTTTAAATTTTACCTTCTGCCTCATGTCAAAGTAGCTAACATCCACCTGTGGGTTAAAAGCAATGAAAAACAATATTTTCTTCATTCGTTCACCCAGTTCTTTGTTAAATTCAGTATGTTTATGTTACAGTAGTTTCTTCAGGATAAACAGTTGCACAATCAGTACAGTCATCTCAAGGATGAAATTGTACTGCTGCTGATAGAATGACTTTTTGGCTGATAAGATGAATAAATGACCAGAAGGAAATTTGGCCAGTTTCACATTGATGGTAACTAAAGCTGTCTCAACCATAGCAATCCTCTTTAAAATACAAGCCCTTGCATATATGAAACAAATCAAATAGATAAATGTTTTGCAAGATGAATGATGAAAGCTTAGCTAGGATGAACTTACTAATGTTGCATTTCTTCTAGATCTCTCTTTCCAGTGTGGGCACCTCATTGAACACAGCTAACAATGGTTTAGGTTTTTTTTTTTTTCCTCCTGAACTGATTAATGTTTGTTCACAGGACCTTGATCACTGCATTACAAGCCACAGATTTGCAAGATTAAAAATGTCTGTTGAATTAATTAGCTGCAAATCAACCTAGGTGCAACCCGACAAGTTCCGAGCAGTTCCAATAAAATAAAAAAGGAGGAATCGATAGCAGCCACAAATACATGACAATATGCTGGCACTTTGTGACTATAAATAGTGGCAGCTGCCCTCTCTGCTGACAAAGGAAGGTTTTTCATTGTCCATACCGTGCTATCTAAAGGCTAAATCCTGCCCAGACTGGTGTGGCAATCTCACCAAGAGCTGAAGTGTTCTCAGTGAAATATGTCCCATGGGCCAGCCCAATAGCCCAGGGAGAGCTGGAAACCAGCTGCCTACTTTGTCTTCACTTCCAGCCAGAGTGAGCTCCACAGTGCTGGTGATCCCAGCACACCTGGATGCTGCTGACAGGCGCACGATGTGTGTCCCAAAGTGGAAATTCAGGGAAAGATGCTGAAAGTCATTAGTGACTACTTTCAAACTTTTCCTCTGTAGTTACTGCCATTGTCTGACCCAGTCATGACAATTTTGGATCTTTCTGACATTTAACAGATCTCCTTGGAAACCTCCCACCTTTTTCAATGCTGGATGGTGACACAGGTGAAGAGCTCTAGACATATATCTGAACTTCTGAGAAGCAAGTGCCTCCACTGGCTAGTAGTCTCTTCCTCAGCTGCATAAAATTTAAAGTCAATTCTCATCAAATATTGTCTGAGAAACAGACAGGGATTGACATATAATAATGCAGAATATATTGAAAAAAAAATCAGAATTTCAGAAATAGTTACTGCATATGTATGGTACATTTAAATTGACAGGAGTATTGTTTTCAAGTACATGCAGTTGAAATTTATCTCAGTATGTAATCTGTGCAAGAGCAACTCTTTCCTTCTGAGAGCTTGCATCAGGAAACTGCATGTGTTGGATAACAAACCAAATTAGTGTTCTTCAGTCAAAGCAAACCATCAAAATTATTGCAGGTTATTTCCTTCATAAACTACTAACAGTGATAACTGATAGTGAAACAAATATAATCAACATTACATCCCATGAAACAAAAGTTTAATTGATCCCTTTGCTATTTTTCTATATGATTTTTTCCTTGATAAATAAATGTGAAAAATCCTTTTGTATTTTACACAATTATCCCTGCTCTACTCTTTTATCAAAATATTTAAGATCTGAAATATAACATTAGACATATTTTCTCCATAAATTTTTCTTAAAGTGCTGGCACACTAAATCACAAGGCTGTTTCTGATAATGATTAGAATGTATTTCCCAATAATATAATTTTCTTTTTTGCAGTTACCACTTGGTTATCCTTGATGACAATGTTCCTGATCCTATTTTTGTTTTAGGCTAAGGATGAAATGAATTGTAAATTGAATCCTAATAGAATCTCAGGACTCACTGTCACGTGTATACACAAACACACACACACACACACACACACACATACACACACACATACATATATATATATATATATATATATGTATATAAATGCATTTGAAACTGTAAATTTGCTCCCAAGCATGAGATAAGATCCTACTATTTTTACTATGATAAAAGCAAACACATTGACATAGAGTATTCATTGTAGTGTGCTGTGGACACTGAGTGTCTTGCATTCACCATAACCTGGGCAATTTGCACACAGCTGTGGTTCAGATGTACTGTCCATGGAACCATGTCTGCTCCACGTGCTTTGCTAGATAGCACAGAGCCTTTTGCCCTTTGCTCAGCTCAAACTGATCTTTGTTTGGCAAAGGAACTGGGATCTCAAAGTGGGTGAAACTTGGGCTCAAGGAACTACAGGTAAACTACAAGTGTAGCTCTGGTGTCCATACAAAGTCTGCCTGAGCTCCAAAGAAAAGCCATGAGAATGTGGCCAGAGCAGCTCCCAGTGCATGAACAGACCTGATTCAAGGCAGCATGTAGAGATCCAGGCTTTGTCACAGTGCTAACCATGTTCATACAGCTTTTGGTCAGGTTGGAAGGTGAGCAAAGTGATTTTGCTTCTGCCCCAGATGTTTCCTGCAGACATTTCTCTGGCTGGGTGTAGGCAATGGCACTGGATGTGCTCAACAATTTCAGAGTCCTTAACACTAAAGGGACTGAACATGTCAAAATACTAGAAGTATGTCTACACTGCACAGGTCTACATTAATATGTCCACATTTACATTTTCCACAAGGAGGAAGAACAGTTCAAAATATGAGGCAGGGAGAATTGCCCTTCTCCTCACCAGATTGCAGCCCTATATTCTTCCCCTGAGAGATAGCAGCTAAAGATATGAATCATTGCTAGCTGAAGAGATCACTGTATCTGGCTCTCCCTTTGGTCTCTGCCACCAATTTACTGCTGGAAAAGCCCTCATGAGTATTTCAGTGCAAAGCCCCATCTGATAGCACCACAGAGGACCCAGTTCTTTCAGCTAAGATGGGCAGAATACCTGCTCTGAGTATCCTGGCAGGCTTAGGTGGCAGATAGCAGCTGAGCTAACTTTGTGCTGTGAAGACCAAGTTGTGTCTGACCAAGTCCAGGCGGCAATTTTTCCGTCCTTGAACATCTGGCATTAAAAATGTTCAGGAGCTCCTAAATAGTGCAGTTTGGAGGAGCACAAAGAGCCTGAGACCCTCGATGTACCTATTCTGAGCTCTGCACCTGTGCCAGGCAGCTGGTCCCCAAGTGGTGTGGCTTCCATCCAGCCCATGCACGTGGTTTTCCTCTCCTTTGTGAGCTCTTTGGTGCATGAGGTGGGGAAAATTGTGCTGGACTATGACCAGCCCTTGCCCTGAGCAGACTTGTGGCACACAGACACAGTCTTTGCCTCAGCACTGTGTTATGTCTCTGCAGGCTCTTCTGGACATTCAACTAGCAGCTTTTTTACCTTGAGGAAACCACTGGTCTGTGAAATTCTGTTTTGCAGCACCCTCACACGCTAGGTGGCTGAGTGCACATACCTATTTCATGCTAAAAAAGGTTTTTGTGAGGTGCAGCTCAGTTAAAAAAACTACCCCAAACTCAATGCTTTGTTAAAAGGATGTGGACTCCTACAGCAGAACAGATCTTGTGCAGAAAAGCTGCTAGCATTCCTGGAGCTGCAGCATGCCAGAAGCAATTGCTTTCCAAACTTATCTGAAATAAGAGGCTGAAACCTCCAGATAGAGACAACTTACAGTGGTCATATCTTTCTTTCTATGAAAGTTGCATTTTTTTACATTGACAAATCTGTTACATTTTTAAATTTCCAACCATTCCTTGAAATGAGATTTTTGGTTACACTTTAAAGTTTCTTGGCTTTATTTTACCCTGCCTTGCATGTACTTGAGATTTGATCTTTCTATTAGTTGGTCACTTACATCACAATTTCTTGTAAATCTCTCCCCATGAATATGGCAACTATATGTATAAGTCTGTTGTAACTATACACAAGGTTCTATTTGACTTCTCTGGCTCATGCAAATCACCCCATAAGTGTGCTGAAGAGTACTTTTTGCCCTGAATCTTGCATATCTGTTCTCTTTGCCCTAGGATTCAGAGTAGGCACACAGCTTACTAATGGGTATGTAAAATCCACTTTGCATTGCATGAGAATGCAATGAAAAGCATTTAGAGCAAAATGTAAGTAGAGGAGCCAAGCTTACAAAGTTAGAAAAAGTTCTTTTTAATGAATGTACCGGTCAGGATTTGGCTTTTGTAAGAATCACTAGAAATGGCTGGTTTCAGAGACATTTTTCAGTCTTCTTAAAAGGATCACAAAACAGCAACTCAGTCAAAGTAGGTATATTTGTGAAAAAGGAAAGAATAAGCAATCTTTGATTCATGCTGAGTCAGCACTAAGTTTAGGGAATGTATTTCAGGTTGAGCCAAGTGCCATAAAGGGTTTTTGGCATTAAGCAAATCTCCATGGTCAGAATTCATATAGTTCACTCTAGGTCAGGGCCTGATTTTGACATACTCATACCAGTGAAGAAATCTCACCAAAGTCTGTCACTGAGGTCACTGAGGTCAAATAAATGGTGCCAGGGGACCCTTATGTGTTAAAACAGCTTTGTAAATGATCTCTTCATCAGTGACACCATTCCCCTAACTATAATGTCATCTCTGTCTCTCCTGTAATGAAGTCTGCTCATACCAGATGTGAGAAATCTCAGAAGCAGATCACTCAGCAATTTGCAGCCAAGGGAAAATGATGGCAGAATTTGTTTTAAAAATTCACTACGTGGGAACTGCAGCAATTTGTTGTGTCATGTTTTTTTTTTTTTTATTCCCAAGTGTAAAAGAATCTGTTCTCATTTTGTATTTTATCTCTTTTATCAGAATAAAGAGGAATGGATTCATTGCTGTAATGAAAAGATATAGTTCTATAAACAATCAAGTGAGGATTTTATAATTTAATGTCTCTGGTACACAAATGGCTGTTTGCCACTCCCTCCATTTGGCTTTCTGCTGAGAGCATGGGCTCCAAGTGAGCTAGTATAATTGCTACAATTAGCCAAACTAAATGGCTTATTGTGTATTTAGATAATTCTTCCCATGTCCTGCGTTGTTACACTGCAGAATTAATAATTGTGGTGCTGGGCTTGCAGATTCATGGACATGTGTTGTGATTATTTCCATCTCACACCTTGTAGGGGTTTAACTTACACAGGCTTGTTTAGATGCATGCACAGATGCAATTTACTCTGCTTCCCACCATGCACAGGAGTGAGAGAGGCAGCAGTAGGACCCCAGGAACCTGCTGAAGTCTTTTCCTTGGCATTGTGCAGGCAGTGCAGGGGGTGCAGAGTAAATCACAGCATCTCAGCCACTCTGCATTGCACAGCTTCAGGCAGGGAGCAGAGAAGGGGCAGTGGCTTTGGAAGCTGAATCACTGGCAGAGCCAACTGAAACTCAGTAGAGTGCCACTTTTAAGGCTCCTTAGGAGTGATATGATCAAATCACAAACACTTCAAACTCATTTAATTTGTGTTCTAAAAACCCCAACAGTCTAGTTGTGAATATTTGCTGGCCAATAAAAAGTAAATGAGCATATTGCATGATTGGGAGTCCCTTTCCAAATAAAGCAGCACTTCTACTTTTAGTACCACTTATGAATTGCTCTTTTGGGGAGATAATGATGTATTGGAAAGACCATCATATGTTTTAAACTAATACAGGTTTAATAGCTATTCACCACATATTAAAAATTAAATCGCCAATAAAATTGTAATTTTCCTCCTCTGCTTAAAAGTTTACAAAATCAGGCAGATGAGGCCTAGCATTAAATTTTGGAAGGAAAATTTTCTCCAATTTTATAAAAATTAATTAATAGAAAATTTGTTGGTTTGACAACAAAAATATTGTATATGTGCCACCAAGTCCGTATAACCCAAGCAAAGAAACATTGTTCTGTCACAAGAAGCATATTTAAATTGACATAAACAAAATTGGAAATTAGTTTTTTCATTATTAAATATGCATGAAAAGAAAGTATTGCACATATTTGTAAAGAACTTATTTAAGAAAAATTATCCCATTACAGAACAAACAGCTTTTAAAATAAATAAAAAAAGTTTTCTCTTACATTTTCTTGCATGTTTTCTGAATGAACATGGGTATACATCACCTTTATTTCATTAGTGATAGTAGATGAATTGCCTTTTCTGCAACAGAAAAATCCACAACTCTCAGAATTTTAGGACCAAGTTTTTAACCAGATAAATTACCATTAAGTCTGCTGCTAAGTTTGTTTGGTTCACTAGAGCAATGCTCCTGTAAGTCTTACTTCTAACAAATAGATGTGATTATTTTTCTCTACCAGAATGTAAATATGAAAATATGAAGGCCTGATGTTTTCATTATTTCAAAAGCAGAAGTTTGGGTTTTTTACAAGTCCTTTTTTAAATTTTATTTTTGCTATTGCTGTCTCAGTTGAACTTTATTGGTTTTAGAACTCTCTGTGGCAAAAAAAAGAGTGCATATTGATTATTAACTGTCCATAAGGCCATAATGGAATTTCAGCATGGACTGTGTTTAATCTTGGCAATTTCTATGAAAAATTCTTACAGCTTTTGATGTGACCACTCACAGCAATGCACATTAGGAAACTGCCCATGTAGTCATCAGTGTTCAGATTTCAGTCACTGCCCTGTGCTCAGTGCAGGCAACACTGATGTTATGAATGTAAGAGAGCAAGATTTTGGAGAGCAAATTTTGACTTAGTGCATAATAACTTCTACCCTTGCCTCAAATAGCCAGATTGAATTCTGAGGACAAGGTGTATATACATAGTGCTGCATATATATAAATATATATACACAAACACACATATATATGTCACTCTGCACTCATGCTCTGCTGCAGTTTGCTTAAGACAAACATTTTTACAAACATTATTAAAAATCTAAAATGCTGTGAGAGTAAAGAAAATAAATGCCAAGCATGAAAAACCACATGGACAAATAACTCTGTGTCCTTCCTTCCAAAACCAAATAAAAGCAAATCAAACAAACTCATCCCAAATCTTCTTCAGAAACCTTGCAATGCAAGCACTGCTGAAGACCTTAACTCTTTAAATGCCATGTGAAGCAGCCTTTCTTCAGTTCTGTCAGCCTGCCCAAAGGGCTCACAGCTCTGAGGAAGAGCCAGAGGATGGGAGGCAGATGAGAAGAGGAAGAGCCTGGCTGGCAGCAGTGATGCTGCCCCTCTCCCCAGGAGGTGCTGCTGGGACACTGAAGCTTGGCAAGGCTGCCCACTGTGCCTCACTCAGGCTCCAATTTCCGAGTTGTTAAAGCAGCAGCAAGCACTTCAAAGTGCCTCGAAAAGGAACCCTCACATCTTGGATCACAGAGCTCACATGTGCCTTCATGGAAAGAAAAGCAGCAATTCCCTTCTGTGAACTGGAACTTGATTCTGGAGTGCAGGGTCTATTGAATAGGACAGGACAAAGGACTTGCTCCCAAAATCTTTTTTTTTTAGCAGTTCTTGCAGTGGCATATTTTCTGAAAAAAACATGAGTGCTTTTCTCTGAAAAATCAGCTGGGTCTCCAGGAAGAAAAGGGTAATCACTTTGTAAAAAGCTTCAGGTTTAGACTATCAAAGATTTGTTTTATTTAAAAAAAAATTATAGAGGCAGTTGGCCATTGCTTAATTTGAAAATACCTAGGAAACCCCTGAAGCATAGGATTTTTCTGATCTGTGTAAAGTTCCCTCTGCTTTGCAGATTCCTGCACTTCCACAGGTTTTTGTTTTGAGGAACTCGCCCCAGCAAAGAACAATAGGTATCGAATATTTCACTAATAAAAAATGTCAACATTAAAAATGGCTAATTGAACACATACAAATAAACATAGTCTGTGTAACCTTGGCCATTTCATAGTACAAATATTCGTAATAGGAAAGACAGAAATTTACCCAGCAGCATACACAGCAGTGACTACACTGGATATATCTGACAGTGAAGATTACAATACCAATTATCAGGTTTTCTCCACCCTGACAATGCCATTTACAACAGTAACTCTTCAGTTCTGCTTCTCTCTCCTAAAATGGATGGAAATAGTTATAGCAAATTGTTTCTCATGGAATCACTTGGTGTCTTTACAAGCCACTTACATTTGAAGCAGGATCCACAGTTTATAGAGTATTCTAAAAGTACCCATGTAGGCTTTCATATGGCATTACACTGCAAAACAAATCCATAATGTGTGAAAACCAGGTTTATGTCAACCTGCAAAAGCCATTTAATAAAATTCATGGACCAATTCTTAAAATCTAAGCTATAAAGAGAATGAAATGTATTAAAAGATTTGAGGTTTATAAAAAGTAACCTTTTATACCATATTTTTACTTTACAAAAATATTGAAATAATCCATGAGTTTTTCACTCTGCACCAGCTTTAAAAAAAATACTATCAAATTTTGACTTGCACCTTTAATGCATCTGAAAGCACCATCAGGGGATACTTTTAACATAAAGTATAATACCATTAACTAGATTTAGGGAGGTATTTAAAACCCAAAAGCTTGCAGCAAAAGCACTCTATTACAAGAGATTCTAATTTTTAGACACATCTGGACACCAGTCTCGAACAGGCAGAAGAGGCTCTTCCACATAGCTTGTTTATATTATACTCCAGTGAATATACTTACTAAGAGGTGGCTGAAAGCCTTAAAAGACATCACTTTCACCTTGGGTGGGAAAAAATCAGAGCTGTCTCTACACATTGAGAGCTTGGTTGGTCTTTCCTGCTTCTTTTTCTGGTAGGGCTTGTGCCACTTGTCGTGTCCCTCAGGCAATATCAACCTTGCAGTTCTACAGTGTTTGGCACTAGAAGGGTATGGCATGTCAGTCTCTTGTCACACCTGCATACATTCACACACTGAATCATGCACTCTCAGTCCTGAAACAGACAAGTTTCAGTGTGTCCAGCTCCTTGCAGTTTCTTCTGAGATATCTGAATGGGGTCCTCCAAAAAGTTTAGAATATGAAAACTATACTTCCTTGTTCTTTTACACTTTTTTTATTTTTTTTTTTTTTTTTTGCAAATTGAACACTGAATCATGATTATCATTTAATGAATATCACTACGTGCTAGAGCTCCTTATTTCCCCTCAAAACCAGAAGTGAGCTGCATAGAGTTTCTGTTGAACATCAAGAAGTTAAATTGCATGTAAAAAAGACTTTGAAATTCCACAGAAAACAAACAGTTCTGGTAGTATTAATTTTAAGGATCTAATTAATCAGAATTTAGTTTCTTTTCCATTGACAGCCTTATAAACATGATGACATTTCTTTTTAATTAAGAACTATTTTGCAATCCTGTTCTAACCTGAATGGTTGATTTATGGGAGTGTTGAAGACTACTAAGCTCCTGCTTTTTGCCCCAGAAAACAGTTTTCCTAACAGCAACACCGTGTGCTACAGTTTCGTTACTTTTGAAAAGGTGTGGGGTTTTTTTTGTTTTTGCCATTGATTATGGAAATATCAATCATTCATTTCTAAAATAAAATAACCTAATGGCTGAAGTTGGGAGCTCAGGTCAGAGCCTTTGTGTTGGTTTGATTGTAAGTACTGTGCAGTCAGAGTTTCATAGCAGTAAGGGGTGGTGGGTGAGGTCCCCCAGCTGATGTAACTGATTTGTATGTGTGGGTCAGGGTTTGGGGTTTTTGAGGCTTTCAGAAGATGCTGCTGTATCAGTGTCCTGCAGACAGACTGCACACAGTGGATCAAATGATAATCATGATGATAGCCAGACTAAGAACACTATAGCTTGCTGCTCTACTCGTAGTACGCAGTTTAGTTGTTCCTACAGCCCTACTGTCAACCCCTAATTTGGACTGCAACGCTGGAGCTGCTTCAAGCTGTGTTTTTGCTTTGTTTACAAAGTGGTCTCATACTCCAAGCGCTCCTGAATGAGGGCATCATCTTTATACTGTAGCCGTGGAGGAGCGGGGGAACATTCAAAGGCTAGGATGGCCTTCCTCAGGCTCCTGTCCAACACGTGTCTCTCCCACGCCGGGTACCTGTTCCTGAACAGATCGATTTTAATGACAGACTCCTCAATCCTTGGGGGCCGGGAGGAAGGTGTGGAGGGTGCAGTGGGTCTCACCTGGAACACAGGCACACAGCCGTCCCTCTCGGTGAACTTCTGGTCGCGCTCGCTGGTGACGCTGCGGTTGTTGGAGATGGAGCGCAGGGTGCTCGTGGCCACTTCTGGGGGAAGGGTGAAGGCAGCGGCAGGGTCCTCACAAGCACAGCTTGGTGACTGCCCAAACCTTGGTCCGTTGGGGTGAAAGAAGGCATAGTACATCAGCATAAAAACAATGCCTGTTAAAAAGCTGCTGAACACTACACACAGTGCTGGTATGGCAAATGCGTCAGAGATTGGAGGGGCCTTGTACAGATACCAGAGAACGCTCAAGGCGGTGTTCTCCAAAAGGATGACAAAATAGTAAATGAAAAGCCTACAGCGTGTCCTTCCTTCCTTGACATTGAACCAGCTGAAGATATAGATTATCCCAACAACCATGTCAAAAACGATCTCCTCCCACTTAGTGATGCAAAACTCTGTCTCGCAGTGAACGATCCAGAAGGTCATGATGCACCAGTGCAGCACGATGAAGATCCCAAAGTACAGCTGGAAAACCGAGGCAAACAGAGCAAAAGTAATGACCCTTGCTGCAATGGTGAAGAAATGCCAGCAGAACTGGATTATAACTGCCATGTAACTGATGGGCTTCTTGTCATCCCGGGAGTCACGGAGCGCCTTTTGGTAGGAAGCCAAAGCCCAAGCCAGGGATACCAGGGATGCTGCAGCAGTAAGACCTAGGAGGAAACAGGAGATGCAGTTAAGGCATAATTAGTATGTCAGCACTTGGCTGAAAACAGTGAGATCCTTGCTGCTTTAAATACGCTCTCCAGTGCTGGCACAATAGAACCTCCTCCTTCTCCTTCAGCTCAGAGAAATGAAACTCTGCTGCTGAGATGTCACTGCCAGGTTCTGCCTACACACAAACAAGAGCAGCCATTAAACCATGCTCTGAACCTTTTCCCCAGCAATTACATTTTTGAAACTAATTAATTAATTAATTAATTCATAACTTTGCCCAAGTCGGGAACAGGTGTCTCTGTCAGCTGTGCGATTGAAGCTGACCTACTGTGGTTATTGTTTTTATAGAAACATATAGTTTTTATAGATTATGAATTTTCTGATTTTGATAAGCCCTTAAATAAACCTAATATAAAGCAACCAAGTCTTTCAAATTAAAATGCCAGCATCATCTACATATAAAATAAATCAATAACAGCGTGAACATAAATCTACATGTTAAAAATAAATTCATGTTACTCTTGTTACATCAAAATTTAAAATGACTGCCTTACTCTTGCTGAGGGAAAAAAAAGCCCATTTTTATATTTTTTCACAATTTAAAAACAGAATTTTAGTAAGTAGAAAATGTCAGAACTTATTTCTTTTCATCTGGAAATTAAATCTATTTTTAAAATGTTGGAATTTTTTTTACTCATTATAAATTATGAGTAAAGATGTTTCAATAGTGCAAGCCTATATATTTTAATTTACATAGCCATTCTATCTCCAATGTATCATGAAGTTGCCTGTTTACAAGGCCCTAAACTATAATATTTTAGTAAAACCTGAGAAATATTAAAAGCATTCAATGTGAAATTATTTCTCATAAGATTTAAAGCATTAATTTTGTGAAAATACAAAAACTGTAAAGCAATTGTTATAAAAATAGACCTCTCTATACTTATTTTAAATGTGTGCTACTCTTTTCTCCGCAAGGGAATTTGATTCTTGTCAGTAGGCAAATTTGGGGAAAAAATGTTGCTTTGAAATGAATCTGACTTTTAAACTAATCTGTTGCTTCCATACAGTACCAGAAAAACACCTTACATTCCCATTTCAAAAATTGCATAGTTCAGCATAATTATTCAAATGATAAATACTTACATAGCATTCTGGTAGAAATGAATGATAATTCTTCTTTACTAGAAGATTAATTTTTATTTACTTATGACTTGTATCCAGCTGCTTTGGATGGAAATGGGAATTGCAATTGAAATGCAAAATCTCTGCCTTTCAAGTGTATTTATTATTTAAATAAAATTGCAATAAATGTTGTATACAGAGGAAAAATGTATCAAGCATTTTATATTTAAAACTGGTTTACTACCAAAGCTAATTTTACATACAGCTAATGAATGAATTCATAAGTCTCAGGATCCCAGACTGAGAATTTATTCATAGACCATTTAAAGATAATGATGTTTCAGCTTATTCTATTTCTAAGCAGCTCCTTAACTTTGAACTAGTTATTGAACTAAATCAAACTGACATGAAGAAAACATTTCTTTTGTCTGTTGTTAAAAGCTGTTTAATCATTTCAACAACCCTTGGTTCTGGATGCATAACGAGTATTTTTTTTTCCTATTAAACAGCTTTCTTTAGAGCATAACAATCAAAAATATTATTTAAGTAGTACAAATTTTAAGAAATTGTATCAATAGAAAATGGTAAATTTAAGCCTAAATACATGTTGTGACTTACTTTGAAAGAAAACAACAACAAAAAGGTTATTTTAAAAGAGAAAAAAATAAGTTATGGAGATAAAATCTATTTAAACAATTCACTTGGTGAAACACTAAGGTTTTGCTCAGTAAGTAGTACAGAGAGATTCATTGCTTTCAGGAGGGACTGTGTTTGCCAGTGTTCCTCCCTCTCTGGCAGGGTGCTAATAATGTTGTGAGCTCCCATGAATCCATGAATTGAAACCCCCCCCTCCCCTGCTTTAAAAATAAAAATAATAACAAACAATCAGAGGAAATATAGAGAAAACTTAGGATTCCAGGGAGAATTTTTAATAAAAATTCATTACATTTATTCCCATGCAGATGCCTGCATGAAAAAATCACCAAAGTTACTTCTGGAATCTTTATTCATGGAGAATAAGCTATTAGCAATGTAGACAGGAAAGAGACATGGTATAAATTGGTGTTTTCATTTCTGACATGTATATTTGCTTTTTCACACTGGGCTGCCTTTCTGTATCCATTATCTCTGATGACAACCCTGGGAGCTGAAAATGTAAGTTCTTGTTTTCCTGTAGGAATGTCTTAAGTATTGCAAAAACACAGTTCATTTCCCTCATGAAATGAAAAGTTGGGAAAGGTAGATGAATAGGATAAAGAATCTTTCAATACAAACAAGCCACTCTGAACAAGAGCTCAAGAATAGCACTATCAGCACAGGCAAAAAATAATGTGAGCAAGAAATCCATATATTTTCTTTGCAAATCTAACTTTAATGACCTCACACACTCCCCCCGAGGTTTGTAGAGATATCATCAGTTTTGCATTAGGAAGTGTAAAACCATTCAATAATGCACACAGAATATAATGTTAAATTCATAGGAATTTCCACTGTTCTAATGCTAATTAATTCATAGTCATTGTCTGGGACATAAAGAAGTAAGTACAATAGCTATGTAATTCTGTTATTTAAATAGTGATTAATAGGGAATCATTCTCTGCTTTTACAGAACAAACTCAGGGATACTGGCACACAGGAGAGAAAAGGAGACAAGGGAATGTACAAAAGGGAGGAATTGCCAGTTAATATATTATGTATCTGCTCTTGGCTATTGGCAATGGTATTAAGGGATACAGAATTAAGATAAAGTTAAATGCTCCATGGGCTCCATCCATTTTTCTTTATTGATGAGAGCAAGCACTAAAGAATTATTGAAAGTAAGTTAATAATGAGGAGAATGATGTAAAAGTGATGCAAATGGCAGTTTGCTGATAAATGTCACTATACAAATAATTCGCTGGGAATGGTTAGAAATAAAGTGAATTATTGTAGCACTGAATGAATAATTAGAACATATTGATGCATCTGCTGAGTATATGTTCATATCAACCTCTTTATCCCTGTTTCAAAGATGAACTAAAATAAATTTCTATTGCTATCAAACAAAAATTTTAGCAAGGCAGGTGCAGTCAGGAACACTCATCTGCCACTCAGAAATGAACAGATTGGACAAGAACTGTGGAGTCAGATTCATGAAGAACAAGAACCAGCTTTCCCACTTGCTCCCCTGCAGTCTCTGCACACTTTTTGGGTACTGCAGCAGCTTTCTGGTGTATTTAACTCTCTTTTGTTGTGAGAGTCTTATATGTGGGGTCTTGATCTTGGAAATTAAGACTAAATAGCCATTCCCAGTGAATATGTACACAAGGAACTGTGTGCTCATCCACTACAGACTGATAGAAGAACAGGAAAGCAGGAATTCTCTAAAATGGCCTTAGGAAGCAGGAATGCATGCTTCTCTTCTAAAGCTGAATCTTTAAACATTTTCTGCAGTATATGATTTGATCTCTAAATTCCTGATCCTGAAGAGGAAAGAAATGCAGGCTTTGCACAGGAAAAACATCACAATTTGCATCAGCAAAGGATGCTTTTGTATGGTTCTAGAGTGGACACCTGAAATGCTTTAAATAGCAAAGAGTGGGAGTGTACATACCCACTTTCAGCCTTTGCAGCATAGCCCATCCACAATAGTCACGACAGCAAGAAAATAGTGCATTGTATTCTCCCAGGAAATAATTATAATCTCTTTTGAGTGAAAAATAAAATTTAACCTCTTTTTTTTTCTGTGAATGGTTTACATTACTTAATTATATTATTTGTGTAAAGGAATGAAATCTTTTTAATTACAGATGAGTTTCAAATATTCTTAATATAATGAGAGTCTATCAGACTTTCTGTCTGATACACAAAGAGCAGAATTGCTTTGATTGAAACATAATTTTAAGTTCTTTCCCTGAAATTATTAATTTCTCCATATATGGTATGTTTGCATTTTATAGATTGTGGCATTTCTGTATGGAGACTTTAAATATAATACATAATACACTACAATGAACTACAGTTCATTAAAGACAAGATAAGAAACTCATACATATGAATTTCACAAGTGAAAACAAATGCATATGAGTGAAAAGATAATGTATGCAGAGATGAATACATTCACAAATGTGATATTGTTTCAAGGAAGCAAGCAAGATCCTTGAGAATGGAATTCTCCTCGATGGCATTTGTGAGAAACCTGATTTGGTCTTGAAAGATTAAAGGTACATCTAGGTCCATAAATTACTTTTTTTTTCTATTCATATCAGTACATAAATCCTATATAGTAAAAGGACAGAGCAGCTTGAGTCAGCTGGAAAGCCTACAAATGAGTGAACTGATCTGAGCAAGTGCTCCTTGACATTCAACTTGATTTCAGAAATCAAACCACTCCAAGGCGTCTGTCTGCTTCATCCTTCCTTTAAAACTTGTACTCATCTCACCATTTCCCAGATAAAAAGCAGGAATACCAAATGCAGCAGGACACCTAGGTGTGACAACATTGCCTGGGATGTGAGACTTTGAAACATTATTTTAAGAAAGCCTATTTTTTGATTTTCCTTCTCAGCCAGAGAAGTGACATTACATGCATCCAAGCTTCCAGGTGCTTCTCTGAACCAAAGCCAAGCATCTCCAATATTCATATCTTAGTCCTTTAGGAATTAGCATACCATGACTACATCCCTCCAGCTCCAGAAACTGTCTTGCTATATTTACACATCTTTTCCACAGTGATCTGCAAGTATAGGCACGAGCTAGAGATTCAGGTGGAGGCAGCCCTGCAGGCAGCTTGACAATAGTCTGTGGGTTCCTGCACTAATTCTTTTGTTCCCAAACACAGTGTATGACAGCAGTGTATGTCATGGTGTGTGCACTGTGCTTCCATATGTGGTGTGGCACACAGGAAGCTTGGAAGGCTCTAGGGGCAGCTTTTGGTCATAGCAAGGGCCATGTGTATAGGTCATCAGTATGTGTTTCATGCTCATGGATCTCATTCCCTGACCAATACTGTGAGGTGAAACTTAAAGATGAAACTTGCTTTTGTTTCATGTGTTCCTATTTTCTAAAGGGACAACAATATAAACTCTTGCCCTCAGCTGGGTTATTTCCCATAAACATGTTGCCAAAATAATCCCATTACTTTCCCATGTCAGCAAGGTTGTCATACATTTGCTATCCTAAATCAAGATCAAAGGCTTTCTGTTCAACTGAAATACGCTTCCTCAGGTGAGAAAAGGACTTTTTTCTTTTTTCTTGACTTCCACTATATCTGATTGTTTCTAGATTGAAATGGCACCCTACTGAAATGTTCCACTCCTGTGGTTTTACACTCAAACTGTTTGCTACCCACAAACATGGGAATGTCCATGTCTGAGGATGAGTGTCCAGTAGTTCACATTTCCAGTTTTTCCACAGGCTTCATTCATAGCTGGGGATTTTCAAGGCAACATAGATGGTTTCATCAGCTTGCCAACATTTGGCTTAACTTTCTCCCACTGTGAGGGGGAGGTGGATTAATGCAGCATAATGGGTATCAGGAACTCTTCCTTGTTGAAATATGTCAGAATTACACCTGAAATTACTTCTCCTATGTGTTGCACAATACTCATAGAACATGCTAGCATATATATAATAATTTCTCCCATGAGTCCTCTCAGCTGCCTTTAATAGACACTTCTGATGTTCCAACTTTCAGCTGCTTCTTTGATTTGCCTCTCCACAACAACTTGTCATTGCCCTCAAGAAAAAAAATCAAGAAATACTCCATGTATTGTATTACTTTCAAACTTATTCATTTTACCTACTCCTAATTTTTTTACCAGTAGTGGTTTGGACTCTGTGTAGAGGACCAGGGTTAACTGGCAAAATTTGGCTTATTGTATATATCTTTAACAGTTTATTAGGGTCTGTACAGAACACCTGGCTAATGATTTATCTCTTGCTGAACTCAGTATCTTATCCACCTTAGAGAATCTAACTGTTAGACAGAGTTGAGAAGTTTCTGTTGAGCAGTAATCCTGGTCATAGCTTTAAATGCATGCATGATTATCATAATTTTTTTTCAAGATAAAAGCAAGCACTGTTTCCCTTTGCTTTGCCCCTAAATCCAAATTAATTATTTTACCCAGTTTTTGTTGTTAATGTTTCAGGACTTAGAAACATGAATACAATCAGCACAGATAGAGAGGCAACTTGGTATGCAGGAACCACAAGAACCATGGAAGTTGGCTCTCTCCTATCCTTCAAAAGACCACAATAAGTAATTGAGATCTCTCTTCCCATCAAAAACTACTTCTCCTCTATCTGTAGAAGTAATTGCCTCTTTCAGATACTTGAATGGAAGTCTCACTGCCAGAATACCCAGCTAAGGCCAGTTACTAGCTCACATGCTGGCTGATCTCTTCCCTTTCAATTACATTTTCTAAAGATTTGTTAGTTTCTTGCTCTAGTAAAGATGTGCAATACTTAAAACTTTCAGTTTAGGAGTCCTTATTAGCCCCCAGTCAAGTCCAGTCCTTCAGTGGCAGTGACAATTGCCAGGTACTCATGTGTGCTGTGCAGTCTGTGTGCTGCCAGGCTTGGCAAGACAGCAGGAGATCATTTTGCCTGTTAGGAGTCTAAACTTAGATTCTGTACTTTCACAGCTAGACACCTTGTCTGTCAGGTAATTTGGTGTCTTTTATTCCAGTGAAGTATGTGCAGCACAAACATACCCACTGACTCCAGGCTCATTTCCATGATTTCTACATTTCAGGGATTTCAATGGCTTGAGCTTGCTGCAAGTAGCTTACAAAACCCAAGGGATTATTTGGAGGATCCAGCAACCCCAAGCAGAACAAACCCCCTGCCATTAGCTCTTAAGAAACATCACAACAACCTAATGCTAAGTTAAATACAGGGCACCATCTATGGGAGACAGCTCCACCTGCACTGCTCTGTCCAATGCACTGTGGGCAGGGACACCTCTCACAGCAGCAGCTCCCTGCCATCCACAGGAGAAAGAGAAAAAGGAGTTTACTTGATGTGAAAAATCCTGTTAGAACTTAACTCTTGAGGAAACTCTTTTCTGTTGGTCTACATTTCTGTGATTTCTTCAGTACTCTTCTGTTGAACTTGTGTACAAATTCTATCCTCATATATTTCACTGGTTTGTAAGAGCCAGCCAGCCAGATTTTCCTTCCATGGCATATAACAGGATGAACTGAAACTTTTTTCTATTGGAAATGCTTTGAAAAAATATTAAAGTGATCCTGCCTTCAAAGATGTACACAGTAAATGCCATTTAGATTATTCAAGCCTTCTATTAAAGAATACACAATTTTATGTCTATCTATATCTATCTATATAATATATCTATCTATATCTATATCTATATCTATATCTATATCTATATCTATATCTATATCATCTATATCTATATCTATATCTATCTACATCTATATCTATATCTATATCATCTATATCTATATCTATATCTAATCTATATCTATATCTATCTGTATCTAGCTATATCTATATAATATATCTAAATAACTATATCTATAGCTGTATCTATAATCTATAATCTATAGTCTATAGTCTATGTCTATATATAGAGTACTTAGTTTATGAGAGTGCATGAGCACAAATAGGGAGAAAATTAGTGTTAGCATTTGTTTCTTTTGCAAAAATCACTGTGTCCTGCCCCAAGGTTTGTATGCCATTCTTCTCAGCTCACAGGGCAGGGGCCTGCCAGGTGGCTGGCTTGGCACTGCTGCAGGTGTGGACTGAACCCACACATCAAAAAAGGGCAAGAAAGTAAAACTTTGGACTAACAACTCTCAGAGCAACAGTACAAAACTAGAACAGAAATGGTATAAAATTTGGAAATAAATCTGCTGAAGTGAAAGCATGGTGGTGCTACAAACAGTATTGATTTCCTAATCAATTCTTCAAGAAACTGGTTTCTAATTGTTTTCTAACTGTTTTCTAATTGGGAGTCAGGTGTCCAAGTTTTGGCAGGGGACACACGGGGTGACCTCCACAAGGAGAGGTCAGAGCCTGTCCCAGAAGAGACACAGGTATTTCCAGCCAGCTCCAAGGTGATCCACCACAGGACACAGCTGAGCCCATCAGCCAATATGTTGGTGCCTCTGAGAAATATATTAAGAATAGAAATCTCTAACAGGCAGAGGAGGGGGGAAATAAGGATGAGAGAGCAGCTGTGTAAGCACTAAGATGAGAGAAGAACAAAGGGATGAGGCTCTCCAGGTAGCTCTGGGAGAGGATCATGGTAGAGCAGGTGATTTCCCACTGCCTGTGAAGGACCATGATGGAGAGTATTTACAGCAGCAGCCCATAGATATTTCTTGAAGGAAAATATGGCCTTTGGAGAGCCCACATTGGAGCAGTTTTACCTTGAAGGAGCTATGCCTTGTAGGAGGGATGCCATGCTGGAGCAGAGGAAAAGTGTGAGGAGAAAGAAGCAGGAGAGAGAAAATGGTAAGGACTGACTGCAACTCCCCATTCCCTGTCCATCATCCTGTGCCACGTGGATGGGGAAGGCAGAAGGGTCAGGGATGAACGAACAAAGTTTATTCTGGTAAAAAGGGAATAAAAGGGGGAAACTTTGCTTTAATTTCTCCCTGTTTCTCAGTATCCACGTGTTCTCACTGGCAATGAATTACATTAAAAGTTGAATCTGTTTTGCCTGTGGTGGTGCCTTTACCCCAACCCACAAGGTATTTTATCCTCTTTCTTCACCCTCTCCTGTTGAGGAAGCAGAGTAAACAAACAACTAGGGGAATGTCTGACTGCAGTCCAAGATCAACCCATCACATAAATCACCTCAAGCCAACACATTTTTGCACAAGCTGTACATATGGTCATGGCTTTAGGGGCCAGGTTGTACCTGTTCCTTCCAGGACCACTCAAGAAAATTATTTTTTCCTTGCACAGGGATACATGAAACATTCCTCAAAATTCTGTAAATCCTCTTTCTCTGAAGGGTGTCTTGCCACCTGCCAGTGACCTACAACTGGCTGCCTCAAAATGGATGTCTGAGAATATCAAAGCTGTCACATTATTTCCTGAGATTTAATGAGAGGATGTGGGAGCAGAATGCACCGAATACCCATGAGAATTGGAAGGTTACTACAAATACAGTTTTTCAATGCCTGTAGAAAAAAATATAAATTCTGGAAGAGGAAGTACCTTCAAAAATTTTTTGTTTTGGTTTAACATAGTCAAATTCAAACAAATTTGCCATCTTAACTTTTTTAGTGAAACATGTTAAAAATTTGATACTTCAGTAATATGCTTCATAGATGTAGAGATATATTGAAAGTGAGATAGCACAGTAAGAATTAATGTAAAATACAATCCACAGAGCACTGCATCATGAACACTGAGTGGATCCTATAATTGTGCTCAAAGAAGTGAATAAGAATTCAAAAGTTTCAAACAAGGGACAAAACATCCTTCCAAAGGGATATTTGCCTTGACTTTAAATATGCACTTTTTTTCAGTCTGAATGTATCTATCTTTTGATTTGGCTGAAGTTCTGTAGAGTTCAAATGACTTAAGTATAATATTTAATGGACCTTTAGAGTTTTAAAAATTAAACATTTCCAGGGCATAAGTTTTTTACACAGAAGGCCTCAGTACTAAATAGCTGAGACAATTTTCCTAAGCCTGAAAGGAGCTGGTGAGAGATATATATTTTTACTACTAACCAAGATTTCTGATGTGTTTTCCACAAGCAAAACAGGTTGAAATTATCATACTGCCTGCAATATGGTGGAACATATCAGAAATAGTATCTGGCAAATTCAAACTATCTCTTCTGAGTATTTTTTTCAAGACATAGTGAGTATCCTAAACTACAAATAGCACTATCATACTGGGTCTAGAAATGTCTGCTGGGGACTTGGAAAAGGAAGGGCTAAATCAATATTTCAAATTTCAAATTTTTTTTTTTTTTTTTTTTTTTCAGATACTGCACTAGCTGTGGCCAGCATCCAACACAGAGAAGACTAGAAGCCAAGATGCATTTTGGCATGAAAACTATCCCAAATCTCTTATACTAAGTTTTATTACAAATCAATAACAAGGGACCAGGTCACTGGCAAAAAAATATTGACTCCACACAAAGATAGCATGGGGCTCTTAAATCTCCTTAAGTCATGATTTTATGATTGGCTTTCAGTGGTTCATAGGCTCATATTGGCTTTCTGAAAGGGGATAAATTTCAGCCCTCATTAAGGAACTGATATTTTTCCCACTTGCACATTAAAATTGGTCTGAAGTTAGTGCCTTATTTGACACAATTTGTCTAAGAAGTATTTTGTATATGTAGCATTTTTTTTTGTGTGTCTTTTAAACTTCTCTAAGCTCACAAGAGATATTGAGAATAATGCCTGATATGGTGCTCTGGGACAAAACACAATTAGTGTCACTCTGAAAAAGAAATCAATTTAGTATTTGTTCAATCCAACTTAGCAAAGGAAAAACTGGAGCTGCTAGCTGATGTTAGTTGGTACATGAAGAAGTTTCCTTTAGATCAAACTCTTTGCTGTGTTTCTTTTACTTTGAAAAAGTTCAAGTGTATTTTCACAATAGTTCATTAAATAGACTTATTTTTCTGTTACTGGAAAAGCAATCACTAACCTCTTTGCCTCCATCTCTAAAGAAAATCCATATTTTCACCTACTGTGAAGATAATGTAAATTGAAGCAAAGTCTAACAAACTGCTTTGGAGAATATTCAGTGTATTCTGGAGATTAATTCTGCTTCCAACTCATGCCCTGCTTGGATTATTTTAGGTCTCATATTTACGTTTTTGTCTTCAATATTAATTGCAAAGTTATTATTTATCAGTAAGGAACCTCTACAACCTATTTCTGATATATATACACATGATATGTGCAGGTAAGTATTACACACACTCTGTATGTTGGGCATATTTAGTGTTATTTACTACATGCAGACTGAAAAACTGGCACAATTTGAATATACCAAGCAAAATAATGACTCAAAATTTCCTCTGAAGAGCTTTTCCAATATTTAACTCTGGTTTCTGCCAAAATTTTGCACCTTGTTGAAAGTTTTAAATGAATCTAATTTCCATTTCTGCTGCTTGTCTAGAAGATTGAAAAAGTTCCCCTGGCTTGTGTCATTAAGCTTTTTTATTTTTTTTTCCCCAAATGTTTAAGTACCCAGAGAGAGTGATTGAATTACCTCTTCAACCTTTCCCCAATATTCTGGGCTTAGGAATTCCTGAAGGACACACATCCCAATGGTTGATTGATGGCCTCTGAGACTTCTTTTCCTGTCCTTTTGAGTTTTCTTGAGTAGCTCCTTCCTCCAGGAAATGTGAGTCACAGAACAGGGCACAGTGGTCTTATTGGTGCTGTTCAAAGTGGTTTGATCTTTTTAATGTGTCTACTGTATATATTTTTTTCCTCTTCATCCATGGATCAATATAAGGTTCAAAGCCTCAACTTGACACTGAGATCTCATGAAAAAGCTCTTCTCTCTCCTGCTATGCCATCTTCTGAGCTACTGTTTTCTAAGACAGAGAATTCCCCATCCTTTGGGTGCAGTCTGTGTTTCTGATTGCAAAATACACTTCCCTGTATTCAACTGCAATTAGTTGGTTGTGATACTTTGGACCAAGCAGCCAGATCAGGCTGTGATGGCACTATCAGCTACCCTCACATCCCTGTGCAAAGCCTGGAACTGCCAGTCACTGGAAATCCAGCTGGCAAATGATACATGTCATCATCCATAAGGCCATCAAACATGATGAGAGCAAGGACATACATTTATTAGGTGCTCCTGAGCACTCCCTCACTTATTCCTTCCTCATTTTCATATCAATCTAGATGACAGATTTTACTACATTTTATATGAGCTCTACTCCTTTCTTCTTCAAGATCTCTTGTGATTTTAAATCACGTGAACTTTAAAAAAAAATTTATACACTATTTATTATAGTTGCTGTAATCATTCTAACTTCCAAGCTTGTCAGTGACTGATAACAGGTCTGGGTAACATGACCTGATATCCAATAAAAAGAGGTTTGTAGAATTCTACTATCTCCCTTCTAATTCTTTGTTACCTGAGTAAACACAGTTGACATTTCTATTATTTTCTGTTGAATTAAAGTCAGGATAATCTATACTAATGTTTATTTCTGTGCACACTTCCTTTCAAAATTTTTAGATTTGTTTCTTTATGCATCTGCACATCAGTCTGCTCCATGGCAATTGTTAAGAATGACCAACTGATTTCAACAGAATTTGTCACAGAAACAGATATCTCAAAGATACTAAGTTCTGTGAGGTTTAGGGAAGGTGGCAGCTAGAGAAGGGCCCAAAGAAATGTTCCCACTTAAAGTATAGAGGACTTCAGGCATTTCATTTTTATGCCTGAATTTCAGGCATTTTTATGCCTTCAGGCATTTTTATTGCAACAGCTAGGGACCAATTAGTAAGTGAATAAATATGTCCCTGGCAGCTGGCAAATTCACAAAGATGTAACTTTGAGCTAATCCCAGCAGATATTGCCTCTTAGCCATCCAAACCCAAAGTCATGAGAGAGAACTCAGAATAAAGGAGTGAACAGCACAGTGTGACAACCCAGGGGATCTGAGAAAAAATGGATACATTTTCAGGGCAGTGGTAAAGGCAGGAAATGAGGTTTCATTATTTTTGCTGCTTGAAGAACATTTATTAATAGGCACTCTCCTTTTCTTGAACTCATCTACTTCTCCAATATTTAGTAAAAATGTAATGTTTCAGTGTCTACAGACATACACACAGGGTCCTCCAGGCTGGAACATGATTTAGTTCAGGCTGGATATAGAACACAAGGAGGGCAAATGGAACTCAAAGACTCAGATCATGTTTTAAAGATCACTGAACACCTACCTCAAAGTGCAGATAAACTAGTATTAGTTTTACACCAGTGTGACTGTAAATCAGATTCTCTGCAGCCACAAAGGGAGAAGTGACAGTCAGCTACATACCTAATATTTGTTTGATTTATTATTTTTTTGATACAATGTGACAGCAGATTAGCAAGGCACTTTTATGACACTGATGATCAAGAAGTTATCAATTCACATCACCAGGACATTTTAACAAAGAGAATAACGACAATAAAACATTGAATTGCTAACAGTTACTTAAGTAAACAACTTGATATAAAAATCCAAAGTTTTTTCACATCAGCAGCAGCAACTGATAAAAGCCCAAAAGCAGTAGTTATAAAACTACTGGTGCATATGCTAGACTACTGATAGAATACCTTTAGTCTGGTCCACCTTATTAAATCTGTTTTGGAGAGGAAACAGGATAGTGTGCATGCCCTTCACTGGGGGAAGGTGATGAAATGCTATTTCCCTTCAGCTTTGGTAGTTTGAATCTGCAACTGTGAATGACTCTTCGTTCAGTCTGCAGAAAAATGTCTCTGCTACTACTGCACTTAGATAACTTGTCCCTCTCAGCCAGCTATAAACATAACCATTCTTTAGAAAGCAGAGCTCACAGAAAGCCCTCTGAGCCATGCCATAAACACACTGCTGAACACAGACTCAAAACCAAAACCATGGCACACTAATATCCCATTACGAGATTTGAAAGGTAATATGAAAATACACTTCAAAGAGTTCAGATTCCCAGTCAAAGAAAAAAAAAGCCATGATCTATTTGAGTAAATGATCTTCCACAGAGAGATGAAATAAAGAGGTGAGGCATTTTTTTTTAATAATTGTTGTTCTTACTAGAGCACATGCAAAATACCTTTCCTCAAGCACTCTGGCACTCTGGGAAAAATTGTTTCATTTTAATCAGAAATCCATTCAGTGTGCATGCAGATTGTCTCTATGTCTCTACAAGTTTTAATGTTAGGATACCTAGATTAATTATATTTTGAGCTCCTAGCATTTAATTTGAACTCTCAGCACTTCTGGCCTGGTTATACTGTAATGAGTTTCAGATTTTGCTACTGCTATTTCTGTCTGTTTTGAAACAACATATTGTAGATATTGATACTAGCCAAGGAATAAAGGCAACACTTTTGCAAAAACCTAAGATTTTTCAAATCTTAACCTTCCTCCTGGGAAGCAGGAGACAGAAATTTTATTTTGATTATGTTTAGAACAGTATATGAATACCAAGTTGTTTAGATATTTTCCTAGTTCTGTTCTCGAAAAGCAATGTCTGTCAGGGGAAAAGAGTGTGATTTAATTTATCTTTCTGAGATACTCAACTCTTCATTCTCCTCTCACAAAATAACTACCATAAGCCATAGATTAAACATCTTGTTCATTTCAGTTCTACATATTTTCCTTCTACTGCTCCTGACCCCAAAAGGATTCAGAATCATCTCCCTCCCAAATGTTCCCTGAGACACCTTCCATTTCTCTTTGTCACCTCAGCTGCAAGGTTTTCAAACTGCTTTTTTTGCCAATGCTCCTTATACTTCTTGCTTTCCCACAGGTTTCCCAGCTCATATATTTGTTTTCTGTAAAAGTGCTCCAGACTCAGCCCTCCTCCTCCCTTCCTATGTCCATCACATCTGGTACCTCCACATCCCAGCACTGGGCCAGGGTGCCCAGGTATCTGCATTTAGATAAAAATCTCTTGATGACTGGAGCTTTGAGATCAGAGCTGTCTGGTTCAGGAATGTGTTGTGGTCCACCATAAAACCAGAGAGCTGCCCTGCCCATGCTCTCTCCTCTTGGCAGCAGCATCCTGTCACTGCTCTGCTTTCCAGCCTGTGTGTAGTCACACACAGGCTGCACCTACTTGCTCTTCTTCAAGCTTTCCCCCCAAGCCAGCTCATCTGCTTTAATTAAACAGACTGTTTTTTAAAAATTCCTGTTAACTGTGGTTATTTTTTAAAATTTCTTTTTGTTAAAAGATCCTGCTGCAGGAATGAATTTCATAGGAAACTAATATTCTTCTTAATTTTAAAGAAAGCTTTACCCTCCTCATATTTTAATACAAGATGTCATATTGAGAACAGAGGTCTGCTTGTGTGAATAACTATCAAGACAGCAAGGATATGCACTGCTTCCTAGTTTTTCCAAAGCAGCCTTCATTATCTAGGGCATTTCAATTCACTTTTTTCTGTTCTGACTAGCATTCCTATTTCCTAAATTATGTCATCAGAATAACCCCTACCCTGTGCCTCTATACATTTTTATTACCTCTCTTTCTCATAATGAGGTGAGGAAACTCTGAATACAATAGTCAAGTGATCCGGTAAAGTTCCATAGACTGCAGGAATATATTTGTAATTATTTGCTGTCACACTATGTTTCTGTCTGCATTAAAATAACTTCTGCTATTCACAGAGTACCTAAATCCATAAATTCATGATTTAACATTAAAATAGGTAAAGTCATAGGCATGATCTCCACAGAGCCTATTCTCAGTGCAAAGAGTTCATAAACTGAGAACCTCAGAGGCTTCTGGGAAATGCAAGTGAAGTTTGTACAAAAAAAGGTGTCTGACATTATTCAGTTAGTAAAACACATTATTTCTGTCCCCAGTATAAGATCCCCTCTCCTTTATCCAGGCTGAAAAGGTGACAAAATTTCCCCTTTTAGCTCCACTGTATTCCTCTAAGGTCTTCCAGAGGAGCAACGTTAGCTCCCAGAATGTGCATATTCCCGTGAATGGGACATTTAACAATTCTTTGCAGATCTAACACCTTTTCTCAAAATATTTTAGTATTCTCTGTAGTCATTCCATTATTCTTAAAATAGCTGACAAAGAATGTCAGTATGACATCCATTTTCCTGATGCATGAACCAGAGAAAAAGGAACTGAATGAGGAAAAGGAGCTGCCTGGAAATACCAACCTACAAAGCATTTCCAAGAGTAGGAGCCCAGGAGTTTTAAAGCAGAGTCTATTATCCCAGGCACAAAGAGCATGGCTTCAGTGGCACCTCAGTGCAGAATCCTTGGCTAAACTTTCAAACATGGAATTATCTGCCTGCACTGGTGCTGTGCTTACCAGTGGACTCGAGCACCACTGCCCAAGAGCCAGCACTACAATCAGTGCCTGCACTGCAGACATTGTCTCATCAGCACTGAGCTGGATCTCTGGAAACTTCTTTCCTGAACAGTTTACCAAAAAGACATACAACTTGTATATTTAGGAAGCCAGTTGAGTCCCACTCAGTCTATCAAAAGCAACTGGGCTTTGAAAAAAGGTGAAAGCATGAAGGAGAGAGTGTTTCTGAATTATGCTTTTTACAGTTGTGGGCAGTGACAGGTATCTATTTCATTCTTTCAAGCACTTGGCTAGCACCTACAATTCAGAATTATCACAACTGCCATTTCTCAAGAGCTATATAAATCAAGCTATCCTACCAACTTAGCAGCTTTTTACATTCTAGATCAAGAAGTGCTCAGTTTATCTTCTTCCAGCTGGAGGTGATGCTTTGTGCCTGTGCTCTCCCAAGACAGAGTTTCACCACTGCTGAGAATGCCTGCAGCAAACACTGGCATGCCTTTGGGTGAGAGACGTTTTCCTGGAGTTTTTCCAACCTCAGATCCCATTCACAAGATTATCACAGTGGTGATATATTTGTTCAAGGCTTCACATTTGTGCACACAAATTTCTAATGGGTTTCATGCTAATTCAATGGCAATAGCCATTAGGTGAATTAATTCTTAGATTAGCTTTGCAAACACAAAAAATTCCAATGGCTTTCCTCATTTGAAAGCGACTTGAGGACTAGGTATTTATGAGCATAAATTCTATGGGTCATTAGCAGAATTTGGTTCACTAAACCCTTATGGGCCTTTTAAAAATATCTTTTCTAATGTACTCAGTACAATTATTCAATCAAACACTGCAATTTGAATTTATTATTTTTGGCCAATGGCACATTCCACATTCACATCTGGAACTTCTGAGCTATTCAGGGTAAACTGATGTTTAAATAGCAATTCAATAGCAGCACTGTCTAAATAAGGAAATTTGCTTAAATCAGTTATTTTTCTGAAATATTCAAAATTTGCCACTCATCTTTAAAAACTTATTTTGCATATTTAGGAATCAAGCAGCAGTTTTACTGGCATATTTGCAAGTAGAATATTAACAAATTTCCCTAACTCTACAAAAGCTATTGTATTCTAGGTATCACCAACCTGAACTGAATTATTATTGCATGGTAATAATGTCCTCAAAATAGAAGTCTATAATGTGAACACTTAAACTCATGTAATGAATGCCAATTATTCTATTACTCTGCTCAGTGTATAATTACAGAAACTGGAGAATATTCTGGGCTTGCAGTTTCTCTATTGTTGGACTGTTTGGTAAACTTGACTGGCAGCTCCTCTGTTAATTTTTTTTAACCAGAAGGGAATCAAGTCATGTAGGCATTTTGAGTGACAGCTAAAGAATACTGACTAATGAGCAAACACTCCACACTGCATTACAAAAAAGCAAACATCATCCAGGAAAAGGAATTGAAGTAGCCAATTTGTATAATAAGTGACTTTATAAGGCATGCATGATAACAGAACTGAGGAAAAATGGGATGTCAATCCAGGTGGGCTCGAAGCAGCAGGAATCCACAGCACAGGATGCCTTCACATCTTGAAAGGCAAACACTACATACCTTGGCTAAACTGTCAATTAATTAAATAAGTTGCTAATATAATTAGCTTGCTCATTTTTGCTTTCCTGGGATGAAATTAATGAAAGAACCCTTTGCACTTTTGAAGACATACACTTACATAACCACACATATTTGCCATAGGAAATGTAGGTCCTTGGCCTTCAGAGTAGGAGGATGGATTGAGAGAGTTTGCCAACACATTATCATGGCATAAATTAAAGCAGCTTGAAGGTGGCTGTCATTTGCCTTTGCTGCTGACAGTTTTAAAGAATTATTGATTCAGCTGACACCTTTCCCAAGGCCACAGTCTTTGCACAGGATGGAAGAGGTGCTTGCCTTACATATATTATATATATATAATATTATATAAAGACATCAGGAGATTGTTGCACACCAGAAAGTTCTTCTGCAGTCCCTGGCTGTAAATTAAGGGCTGCTCTGTGGTGGGAGTAACTTTCTTGTGCTTGTGAAACAGGTCAGCCTGCCAAGCAGTGCAAAACTCTTTCCTCAGCTGCAAAGCATCAGAGCCTTAGAAAACCACCTAAGTTAAATGTTTGTGAGAGAAGACAGGGAGGGAGGAAAGCTGAGCAAAGGTTTAATGCATTGTAAGCAATCAGAAAACACCTGTGAGCCCTTCTGTGAGGAAAAATAAGGCTCACCAGAACTGCTTTTCAGTAGAAGCACACAGTAGGAAGAGAGTACTGCTGAGGATCATAAAGAGATGGTTTTTAATTCAAATCTCTCTTATGCTGGCTCTACTTGCCAATGTTACACCTTAGAGGTAAAACTCTTTGTTGACCCCTTGTACAACGAGGTGCAAAGGAAATGTGTAACTCAATAGGATTTGAATCATGTTAAATCCATCATAAGAAATTTGTGAAATGTCTGGTTTCTAGTTTCAAAAGTAACTAAAGCTTTAGCAGTAATTAAGTGTTTAACCCCCCTGATGTCTGTAGGAATTAGACATTAAAGCACTTCAGATGAAATTCTATGGGCCAAGATCTCCACATCTAAAAATAACATTGATGTTAAATTTGCTATAAGACTGCTACTGCAGCTCAAAATAAACCCTTATGTTGAATCCTCAGTGCCAGTTCCAATGCAGTTAGAGTTTTGGAAATGTAACCTGAGGGCATATTGACCCAGTCCCTTGCTGAGAACTTGTTCACTGCCTGTCTGGGAAAATTAGTTTCCCCAAGACTTGAATTATGTTTTCTGTGGTATATTCTTCTGCTAACAGTTAAAAGCTTCCTATGCTGTTTCCAGGGCTCTATCCAGCTAAGATACCTGTGTATCTTTTTTCTTCTTTTGGTCAGTCATGCACCCACAAACTTGCTTTTCTTCTGTGCTGAAGCTCCTACTTAAAGAATAGAACTCAATAAAAAAATCCAGGATAAGGCTAAAGCACCATTAGAATGACCTTCCAGGAGGGAAAGTAGTCATGGCCAGCTTTTCTTCTGAAATAACTTACTACAAATGCTCAGAAGAAGCAGCAGTATAGCAAATTGCTTCACTAATGTTTACCCAACTGAAACATCAAATAACAAGCCCAGAAAATGTTTAAAAATTCTATCCACGATTCAGATGGAAGTGAAATTATTTTTCACCCCTTAGAGTTTGTGATTATCTTCTGTAATCCAAATGAACCCTGAGCCATATGTTTCTTATTTTAAAAATGTTTCTTTTATTCAGAAAAATTTCAATAGATGTTGAACATACTTGGGGAATTTTCAAGGTTAATTGTCAAATGCTTCATGACATCATGTCAACTTCTCAGTGGTAAATATAGGCTTGTGATCAGCAGACTGTCAACTGTATTTATTTATAAGCCAGTGTTCCTAGAAACACATCTAAAGGCTATACTTAGAGGTTGTGCCACAATACTGCAGTGCTGCAAAAACTGGTCACATATGGAGGTAAACAGTTTTGAAAGGTTAACCCTCCTCACTTGTGATATGCTCTGACATGCTGTGGATGCCAACTGGCTGACACAGAACACAAGAGGAAGAGCTGTGGGTATGTCAGAAAAGCAGGCAGTTGCTTATTTGGATGAAAATTTACAGCTTAAAATGGTAGGATGGAAAAATCTGCAGGGTACTGTAGGAAGGTCAACGATATGGATGTTAAGACCTGGAACAGGCTCACAACTGACTTAGTCCTCAGTGAGTTTTATGCCTGAGAGGATGAATATTTACTCTAAGTAATCAATTATTTATATTAGATAGAATGCAAGTACATTTATTATAAATATGTTTTAAATACAGTATTGGTTAAAAAGGCAAGGCACCTAGTCACTCTAGACAAGCATGCAAAAATTCTCAAAAAGGTTTTCAAGGTCTAATTTTGTGCAGACTTAAAATAAACATGTCTCATACTCATCTGTTCTGAGACAATCTCCTAAGCAAATATGAGCTGAGTGTCAGTAAATTCAGTTTGGTATGCACTCCTCTTGCAGCTAATAGAGCCTACACTATCAAACTCTCTCAGCTAATGTTCTCTCAGTATTTATGACTGAGCCTCAAACATCCTTGTAAAGCATGATTATGTTTCTATTATTTTATAAATTAAAAACTGAGAGACTTCTTTAAGACTTCTTAAGACATAAGAAATGTGGCCTAAGCATTTTTTAATGTTTGGCAGTGATGAACCATTAGTTCATCTCATTCTCTCCATGCAGGCAGGTTAGGTATTTTTAGAAACCAAATGTAATTTGACTCTAGTCTTTGTCCTTGGTAAAAGATATCTAGGTAAAACTTTATGGCTGGAGATACACAGATAGTTGGACCTTAATTCCTATGAAACTCCACCTGTCCCAACCAGCATAACAACCTCCAGGAGAAGTTGCAAAATTTATAAATTTTCCTGTGTCTCTTCCCATAAAGCCCTCTAGAAAAGGTCCTTCCTTTTCTACAGGGTTCTATGTTCTCTTGCTGAGATGAACAGATAATTCTATGGTCAAGAATATTTTACAGAAAGCATCACTCTTTTTGCCTTAAACCCATCAATAAGTCTGCAAATACATGCACTGCTGTGATATTTCAGAGGGCATGTTCCATGGAGACCAAGATATGAGAATGAAATGAACAAAACCGCCTCACCCAATAGATAAGGCATAACTTATACCAGTCACATGTAGTCCAAGACAAAAATACACCACTTTGTTAATGTCCAGTGAATTAAAGAGCAATGGTAGGCCATTGTTTATGTATCCTTATTTATACCAGGTAGAACTGTCTTGTTCCTACATTGGCAGCATTGTTCGGGATCATTGTAAGGACGTTACAATTCTCAGTGTTTGAGAATATGTAATATTCTTTTTCACAGAAATGCTTTGGGATGATCACAAAAGTACAATTCAGAGAGGCAAATAACCTGTCCATATAAGTCTCTGCAAAACCAGATTGTTCAACTTGCCTAGGTTACAATATGCCCAAAAGTATGTATTCTATCACCATCTGCTGAAACCAGGTGGGGCAGTGATTCTTATCTCTGTGGGAGATATCATTCTGCTAATGGGCCATCTGTTAAAAATAGATGTGGCAATGTTCTTTATCTCTACTACTACCCATTCTTCCTCCAGGAAGATATCTTCTGTTAATGGGCCATTTAGTCCCACTGCATGACTGATAAAATTACATTATCCCATTGGGAGATGCTCCATCCAGGAGCATTTCCTACCTAGATAAAAACTGAGATTTAGAACACCAAAGCAGCCCTTAGCCACCAGTTTCCAGAGGACAAGAGCTGCCAGACCATTCTACAGGATCACTACTTCAACAAGATCACCTCATATGAACTGCTATCATCAGTCTAACTAGGGGGGTGTCAGGTTGTATTCTGACTCTGTCAATGCTTTTCTTTTGTACTATTGCATGTAGTTTATTTTTCCCTTTCCTTCCTATTAAATTGTACTTCTGACTTGGAGTGTCTCACTGGTTTTCATTTAAAAACCATTACAGATACATAAAAACCTAATAGCTATAGCATCTGATCATTGAAGATATTGATTTAAAAAACCCACCAAAAATAAGGAAAAATTGTTCACCCAAGTTCAAATCTACACACTTCTTTTCCTTGTAGAGTGTTTTTATAACAGTCTAAAAATAAAAAAAAAAGTCTTATCAGAAAGAAGCCTTGAAGGAAAATACCATCCTTAAGGGTTACTAAAAAAAGAAAGTTAGTTCAGAAGAAAAACGTTCTGCCTTGTGCAGGCTAAAACAGAAAATTCCATACAGGTCAATGTAGGCTTACCAGTGAAGCCAAGTCATCTCCAGTGTCTCGCTCAGGACCAGCAGGTAAGGTGTGTGGTTTGGGGTTGCAGGGTGTGGCTGAGCCTGTGCACCATTTGCTCTGTGGCACCATTTCCCAGTGTGTGCACATCCCCACTCTTCACCCATTCCTTCTGGCAGGCTGTGCTGCTTTCAGCTGGGATTGGGTTAACTTTCTTCCCAGCAGCTGGTATGGGGCTGTGGTTTGGATTTGTGCTGGAAACAGTGTTGATAACATAGAATTGCTTTTGTTATCACTCATCAGGGCTTGCACAGAGCCAAGGCCTTTCCTGCTTTTTGGGCAGCCACTCTCGTAAGGAGGCTGGGGGTGCATGGGAGGGTGGGGGGACACAGCCAGGACAGGTGACCCCAGTCACCAAAGGGATATTCCAGACCATGTGGCATCATGTTCAGTGTATATATCTGGGGGAAGAAGGAGGAAGGGTGGATGTTTGGAGGGATGGTTTTTGTCTTCTCAAGTCACTGTTTCCTGTGATGGAGCCCTGCTTTCCTCGGATGGCTGAACACCTGCCAGCCCATGGGAAGCAGTGAGTTAATTCCTTGTTTGTTTTGCTTGTGTGCACAGCTTTTTCTTTCCTTATTAATGTGCCTTTATCTCAACCCATGAGTTTTCTGGCTGTCACCCTTCTAATTGTCTCACTGATCCTGCTGGTGGGTGGGTGAGAGAGGTGATGTGTGGGGTTTGGTTAATGGCTGGGGGTAAATCATGGCACAGGCTGTGCTGGCTCACCTGACTTTACACAAGTGTGGTTGACACCATGATGGTGTTGAGGGAGCATCCTCAAAGATAATAGTCTTGACAGGACTATTGTTAAGGTTAGGATAAGTTTCAGTAATTTCAATTCTGCAGGAGTCCATGCTATCCTTGAAGCAAGGGAATGAGGGTGATGGAAACCTAGGCCTTGCTGTTGAGAGGTGATAGCTATTGATGAGTCCTACAGGAGTGGCTTTTTGCTTTGTTGAGAGAAGTATCAGAAAAGGTATGATATTTAGAGGGATGATTCAACAGACACAGAAACCATCTTGTGATAATTCCCAATTTTATAAAATATTTTTAAAGTACCTGATTACCTGCAAAGAACAGTGTTAATAATTCATTATTTTTTACTATTAAAATAGCAAGAGAAAAAAATAAGCAGCCATGAAGAAAGATTAAGGAGATAGAGCTGCCACACAGGCTCAGGCAAAGATGCAAGAAGCTTCATATGCAAGATGCAAAGATGCAAGAAGCCTCTGGCAATGGCCAAGATCAGTCACCTAAGGAAAGGCACACAAATATGAGAGCTGCATTCTTCACTTTCCCCAAATGTGAATTTAGTGTCAGTTGCCTTCAGTGCTCTTTCTCTTTCATGATGCTCTCAGCTTTGCTCTGGACTGCTCTAATGTAGCACCCAGAAGATCCTCACACCTTAAATATACCCTGTATGAAAACCACTACTGTTTATTCATTCTTGATGTACCATCTGCTAAATTCCCTTCTTAGTCATCAGACCATGTGCCAAATGAAACTACAAATCACTGTTACTTCTCAATGCACTCACAACTTCATATTTCTTATACATCATGTGAGCTGTCAGATTTCAGAAAAGGCTGAAAACACGACCCATAAGTGTTGAATGTCTTCAGTGTAATAATGCAGCTGCTTTGTTCTCCAGAGAAGGGAAGCTGCCACTAGGACAAAGAGACTGCAGAGCTGAATCAGGCACCATATGACTGACTCATCCCTGTGGACAAAAGCCAGAGTTGGGTTTTTCCTGCTGCACAGTGGGCTGCTCCAGTCAGAAAGATGAGGGAGAAAGATAATACAGAAACTCAAAAACTTCTTTTTTTCAGAAACTCCGTAAGGATAAGACCAACTCAAAATGTCTTCCTGTGCAATACTTTCTAATTATTTGGCAATCTTCACTTTTATACACTGTAAAGAGCAGTGAAATATTTAATAGAGTGGTCTCAGTTCAGTAACTGCCACTAAAAACCTGACAACACATTGACACAAAGACGATATTTCACAGTGCTCAACACCATTTATTCAGAATTTCTGCAAACACAGCCACACATCACCTTCATCTGGAGTTGTTTCAATTTATTTAATAACTAGAGGAATTAGGAGCTTTAGAGATAACTAGACTGAAATTCTGGAGCACAAAATATCAACATCAAACAAAACCAAGTTATCTTCCAACTCTTCTGAACTGAGCTTCTGGCAGATGCAACAGAAACTTTTATCTGAGATTTTTCTTACTTTAGTCTCAGTTTCTGAGACTGTACAACTATCAGAGCACACAGCAATATGTCTGATGCATCCTGTTGAAGAGGGAAGAAACTGGAAGATAATCAGGATGATTAAAGTCAGAAGATCTGCATGTATTTCTTGTAGACACAGAAAATAACATGATAAAATGGAAGCCTTCAATATATCAGTCATTCAGTATCTCTGCTTATAAAGCAATGAAGTTTGAGGCATGAGGCCTGCTGGTCTCATTTGCAGGAAGAATCAAAGGAGTCAAGAAAACAGTTAAAAACCTCAAAGAATTTCAACGTGTACATTTTCAGTGGCCTTGCATAGAAAGCAAAAAGAAGATGTTAAACCTGCTTACCTGAACTTATTTCATTACTAGATTACTTTTTCTGGTTTCCTCCAGAAAATAAGAATGCATAACTGACATTTCCTCATAAGAAGAGCAATTATTTTGAATTGAAGGTGAAATCAACAGGATGTGTACAGGACCTCCTGCCCTCAAAGTCCCTAAATGCTGCTTACTCAGACAATTGTTTTGGCAATTAAGCATTTTGAAAAAAACTATTTGCCTTAGAGCTGTCATGGTATTGCATTCTGAACCAGCAGTTCCAATTAGCTTTGGCATGTATTAGTGACATGTACTTTAGCATGAGGGTCCACACAACAAGTTTTTCTTTTCCTGTAGCAGCTCCATGCACATATTTCTATGGTCTGTATAGGGAATTTCCCCAGTGGTTAACAAAGGGGCTGTGTGTGTATATGTCATAGGGACTGAATCTGTCACTGTTTTCTTGGCAAGGATGGCCAGCCTGTGGCTTTTGCAGAATTTCATCACAAGGGACATTCTGCAATTAAAGCAATGTACACTGTAGTATACACCACCAGCTGAAGATATATACAGAAAAAAATACATATTCAGTATCTTGTACTGTTACAGCATGTAGCAATGAATCCTAAGAAAACACCTTGCATCAGTAAGCCTTGGCTGCAACTTCAGAAAAAAAAAACCCAAAAAACCAAGAAGAAGCCTTCTAAGTGGTAAAATCTGTGTTATTGGAAATAATACAGCTCCATTGTATGGAGTCTGAAGGGTTTGCTATTTGAATAGACTACAATGCTCACCTTAGTTATTGCAGAACCTTGCTCAGCACACCAATTTTTGTCTTATAAAGAAATACATTTTTTTCAATAGGGGAAATGGCATGTTTCTGGTCTACTTGCACTGCCCGAATGATGTAATAAATGGCATAGTGGAAATTTTCTTCTTCTTCATGGTGACCAAGTGTGGCAACAGGAGCCTTTGCACTAATGGAGCTTTAGATTCTTTATCAGACAAGTCCTGACCCATTTCAATATAATTTCACTGAAGATATCTTGTATAAAGTCTAGCTTTTCTGCTTCCCTGTTTTCCAGTCATTGGTGGCCAGGCAAACTCTGATCCATGGGACATAAATACATCTTTCAGCTAGTTGAAAGAACATACTTCTATTAAAAACATACATAGGATTCATTGCTTTGTTGTGAAGAATTATTAATTATTGCATTATTAACATTCTTCACACAAATAAGTTTCTGTCCCATCATCTCAATAGTTTCATGTCATTTAATTTCACAGTCAATCACAGTGTCTTCCCTGGCCAACAATAAATGCTGTGACAAATAAATAAAGTCACTGTGCCTAGATGTCTCTATAACAAACTTAGGCAAAGATGAGCTTTCCAGAGAGTTCATAAGACTACACAAGCTTTAATCACTTAGGAGAAGCAGCCTAGAGCTCAGAAGTTCATAATGAGGAGCATTTTGCCAAATGCACAAACTTGTACCAATGGAGTGGCAGTACTTCAGCAATACCAGCTGCAGCAGTAAGAAATGGGTTGCACCAAATTACTCATCTTAGAAGTGATAACAGCTGTTGTTTTGGCGTGTTACTTGGAAGGGAGAACATGGAGAAGTCTTGCTTCCTGAGCTATTTTGTGCCTGCTGTGTGGTGAGAGACTGAGCCCTGCAATGGCAATGTGAGATGAGGCGCTGTACTCAAATGCCCTAAAAGCACAAGGAAGCACAGTTGGTTATAGGCAGCCAAAGCAGAAGGAGACTACTCTACACTCCTGTGATACAAATCGTGCCATCCCTGCTTGCTAACATCAGTAGATCCCTTGGTACCTCTATGAGCTCTCCTCCCTTTATCACCTCTCAGTCTGGATGGATTTACTCCTGCCTCTCACAGAACACCACACAGCTGAGAGCACATCACATCTACTTGTAATCTATACTAGAAAGACCTCATGACAGGAGAGCAATTACCCACAGCTACTCTGCCAGAGGACAAAAGAGGAGCAAAGCAAGGATCATATCACCCGTCCTGTTAGATCTGCACTGCCTTTCACAGCAAGAGTTCACAGCTTCTCACAGCCCCACAAGCATCAGTGCTTGCAACTTGTCCCTTCTGCTGCCAGGAATGGGTAAAGAGGTCATGCCACTTCTTTTCCACATTCAAATTCAAATCACATTGGTATCTTTTCTGTACCATTTTGAGGATACTATAGATCTGAGATATTTTATTTACAAAATAACTAAATGAGGAAAGCCCAACTAAGGACCACTGGGACCAGCCTCCTAAGTCTGTTTGTGAGCAGCAAAACAAACCATTGTTTCTGTGGGGAACTGCCCATGCATGTGAGAGTTTCTCTGACTATTCATCTGCAAGTCTATGAGGAAGAATAAAAGACAGTAATGAGTTGCAGGAATGTTCAAGATAACATCCTACTGTCTGCCATTGAAGCAAGAGCACTAGAAACACCGTTCCCAATTGCCATTGTAATAATTCACCAAGAATACGACTTCAATAAACACAAACTTGTAGTGCTGCTTCATGGCCAGCAAACTTGGGATTTTCTGAATTAATTAAATTGCAGGGAAAAAAGCATTATCTCAGGGAAAACTCTGTCTCTGGTTGCCCAAAATACAACATTTGGTTTGGTAGGAGAAGCATTATAGTGTATCTGGATTGTAAACACTATCCATTGGGAATACTAAATGGAAATTGAAGCTGATATGCATTCCAGGGTTGTCCCATCTACAAGCATCAAATACATATTAATGGGAAAAACAGTACTGTAGTGGCAAATTTTATTATTTTTCTCTGGTCTGGATTAATACAATCCTGTAGCAAATTTTAACTTCCAAACAGCTTTTAAGATAAGAATAGTTAATTGCAAAGAGCAATTAAGCATGGAAAATTATTTTTTCTCACAAACAGCTGTTGAATTTCTAATTCTCATGTTTCTTTGATTCAAAAATTCCCAAGTGTTCTTTGGGTACCAGGTAAATATTTAAAAGAAGTAATAGAGAGTTTATAGGATGTGGATGATCTCTGATACTGTTGTTTAATTAAACAGTGAGGTTTAAGAGGCACAGCCCAAGGCACAGAGCTCTGTTTTATTTAGATTCTGGCTATCAGACATCCATCAGAGTGTGGAAAATGTTCTTAAACTAACAGCCACCTTTCATTAGGTGACAGGCATATCTGTGGTAAGGGATATCAGAGAGAGACCCTAGAGCCTTTTTAGTGACAGAACTAGAACAAAACTAAGGAATTTACCTAAGGGTTTTCTGCTGGATATGTGCATGAGCCCTGTTTACATTCTTATGTTGGGTATAGTTTCTGAAGAAAGTGTAAGCTGTGCTTTTCATAATGGTAAAGTTTCATATAGTATCTGTCACTGAAGTCCTGTGTAGCTGAAGTATTTTGATACTGCCAAAAGGATATCCATGCTGGTCAAACCCTTGAGAATTTAAACTGAAGAACACTATAGCTAAAAAAAACCCCAACATACTACAATACTACTACTGAGCTAAATAATACAGATTTGCAAGGCAGCACTGTAGACAACTAGACACAGCTGCAAGATTACCTCCCAGTACACACTTCCTAATGGGATGCACAACACATTATTGATCCAAGTCTAACCAGAATAAGTTAATAAATTTTAGACTGATAAGTTTTGACTGCAAAGTCTTTTAGGACCATTGGCCCTTATGTAAGAATGCTTATATATTTCAATTAAAAAATAAATATAAATACTAATTATATTACTTGTATTTGCCAGTGTAAAGTGACATCATAACTGTAAATGAATTTTACTTATAGTGATTTATCACAGCCTACTAGAGATTAGATCTTTCTCATACTTGCCATATTTGTAAGCTAAATAAGGCCAGACTAGGTCAGATCTAGAAGCAATTTACAGGTGCTATGAAAATTTAGATATTCTGTTTGAATGCCTCAATACTGAACATTTGGTCTCATTTTTATCCAAGTACTTCAATTAGCTGGACTATGAGTCTGTATAGAGACTTCAAAAGGACTTTTCCTAATGTTTGAAAGTTGAGGAGAAAGAGCAGTTGAAATGTAAGTATGGAATTTCTCCACAAATATTAAAAGGTTCTGCTAACATTACTAGGTTAGAAGTAATTCAGTGCAATTTCAAACAAATGAATTCAGACTCCTCTAGAAATCCCAGTTATAAGTATAGTTGATTTATGGAAGTAATCTGGGATACAGTGGACACACAGCACACATAAGCATGATGAATACCTGATTAGTACATGTGGCAATAAACCATTTTTCACTTGCCAGAAGCAGAAGAAAGGGCAACACTGTCTTCTCTTGTTTTCACAGCCTAGCCCAGTTTTCTGCAGGCCACTGCAATGCTGGAGCAATGTGGCTTGAGTGGCTGGTGTGAGCCCTGGGGCATCCATCCATCCATCCATCCATCCATCCATCCATCCATCCATCCATCCACCCACCCATCCATCCATCCATCCATCCATCCATCCATCCACTCATCCATCCATCCATCCATCCATCCATCCATCCATCGACTCATCCATCCATCCATCCATCCATGCATCATCCATCCATCCATCCATCCACCCACCCATCCATCCATCCATCCATCCACTCATCCATCCATCCATCCATCCATCCATCCATCCATCTACCCATCCATCCATCCATCCATCCATCCATCCATCCATCCATCATCCATGCATCATCCATCCATCCATCCATCCATCCATCCATCATCCATCCATCATCCATCCACCCATCCATCATCCATCCATCCATCCATCCATCCATCATCCATCCATCATCCATCCACCCATCCATCCATGCATCATCCATCCATCCATCCATCCATCCATCCACTCATCCATCCATCCATCCATCCATCCATCCATCCATCCATCATCCATCCATCCATCCATCCATCCATCCATCCATCCATCCACCCACCCATCCATCCACCCACTCATCCATCCACCCATCCATCCATCCATCCATCCATCCATCCATCCATCCATCCATCCACTCATCCATCCACCCACCCATCCATCCACCCATCCATCCATCCACCCATCCGTCCATCCATCCATCCATCCATCCATCCATCCATCCATCCATCCATTCACCCATCCATCCATCCATCCATCCATCCATCCATCCATCCATCCATCCATCCATCCATCCATCCATTTTTCCATCACCAGAAATAGCAAGGTTAATAACAAGGTTCCCTGTGAAGGCCATGTCAGAGGTTAAGCTGGCACAAATGGGTGTTGCTCTAGGCTCAGTAATAAGGCCCAAGAAATCATCCTTTTTATGTGAGATCTGGATAAGTTCTGCCTCCTCTCATTCCTCTACACTTCTCCTATTGTGGGTTAGCAACACCTTTGCAAAGGAAACCCTTTTCTTTGCTCTGGAAAGGTCACAAAATAAGCTGCCTTGATTTTCTCAGCCCCTGCTGATGCAAACACTGCTTAGGTGCTGCATGGATGTGAAACAGTTCAAATGCACCTGTTGAGCATGGATCAGATAAACACGTCATGGATTGAATCATCACTGCCATTGCAGCTGTTAAGAGGATTTATAGAGCAGAAAGAATGCTTGGAATTGCTAAATGAAGGTTACATCATTTAAAGCTAACACTCAATCTCTCTAATGCATCTTTTAAAGGAACATCAGACTAATTTCTAAGAGCTTCTTTGATAGTGCTGGTAAGAGTCTGATCAACCAGGCTCTTTGTAGACAGACTCAATGGTATGCAGCCACTGCAGATATTAAGAGTTGCAGATAAAACCTCAGGTGAAGAATTAATTTCTGCCAAGTTACTCATCTAAGGCTATGTCATCTACACTTCCTTCAAGGTAACACTCACATGCAAATCTAAATGCATTTCAAATGTTGATTTCTTGATACTCTCAAAAGCCTGAGAAATTCTTATTTTATGATTGCTCTTACCAGGTAAAACATTAGAAGTTTTATTGGTGACCTTCTTATGTCAAAAGGTCTTGTTTTTCCTTTCCTGTCTTGTCCTGCACTGCTCTTAAAAATGCCATCTTTAAGAATGAACAAGGAACTTTCTTTCCATAAGATGTGCTCAAAGATATTTATCAGCTGGCTATCAGTCCCTAGCATGAACAATTAAGAGTGCCCAGATTCAGCTGAATGCATGGATGAATATATAACTTTAAACAATCAAATGTGCCCACATTTAAGAAAGTATTTGAAGTGATGTGTATTTTATTTATGATAAACTCCAATAAAAGCATTCAAATACCTAAGGCCAAGTACTTAAGGATTTTGCTGAAGCAGAGTGTAAAGGAGAAATACATATTTGAAAGGTCAATATGGTCACAAAGAACTGACCATGAAGTTATTTTTTATTCTTTAATTGGTTTCTATCTTAATTGGTTATAATTTTTTTTCTAAACTTGTGCTTTTAATGGGTAAAGGTCTCACCCCACACACTTTTTTACTCAGTAGCAACACTGGCTTATCTTCTATCTCCTCTGTCTCCCACATAAGCCTTAATCTTCACCTCATCTTCAGAAATATCTATATTATGAAGGAAGCCTTTGAGAGAAATAGGAGTTTAAGAAACTTGATCATTTAAGTTATCCAGTTTAGAGGGTTACTCACAAATGTGAGTGATCAGCTTCAGGAGGGGGCAGGAGTGAATAACCACTTATCTTGTGGTTACAGGCTGAATTTGAACGACAGATTTATGAACTCAGAAGTTGTCAGCATCTCTTAAGATACATAAAACTTTGTGTATGCCTTTCTACTGTTTAGGTGTGCAAATGATTAGTTTATATGCAAATTAAATTACATGCTGTGGATTTCTTTAGAAATGGTGCCTTAAAAATGGGTCTTTGCTGTAAAGGTAATGGAAGAACAACATCACAAAAAAAGTATGGGGCATGGTTTGTTTCTTTCAAATCCAATCAACTTAATGTACAAATTAAAAGTGAACTGCTTTTGTGCCAGTAATTTAAATTCAGGATATTCTTAAAAGTGACATTACTGTCTTACCTCAGGAACCATGAGAATTGTGCACCTGAAATTTAGAGCTGAACCCTGGTTCATAGAAAGGTGTCTTGGTGCTCTTTGGACTCTGTAAGGGGCAAAAGCTTTCCTAGGACTGACAGACTGCTGCATGACAGGGAACTATGACCATAATACTACAGCATTGAGCTTTAAGGGTAAAACCAGATGTTTCTCCAGCTGATACAAGGGAAGAATGGGGAGCAGTAACCTGTCTTGCTGTGCCCTGCTAGCCCTTGTTTAGAGGTGCTTGAAGACTGAGAAAAGAGTCACCAATTATTTAGATGATGCACAAGTGAAAAAGCAACACCCCTTGCAGGTTTGTTAGAGGCTCAAGGACCACTTGGGCAAAGGCTGTAGTGGTGCTTAGATATTGTGTTCTTTGCACAGTTAGACTGGTTGGTCATGAATGACAGCTGCAGGAAACTGCAGTAAAGGGAAACAGGACAGATGGTTTATAGTCAGACTCACACTGTGTCACCCTGACTCCTCTAAAATAATATTATTGGAGAATGAAATGGATTATCTATGTAGTTCAATGAAGGAATTTCTCAATGTTATTTGAGAGCATCAAATCTTGTAAAAATTTATGTAGGAATTGGAAAATGTCTGTGGTTTTTAAGCATACCCAGAAAACCTAGCACTGTTAAAAAATCAGAATATGTATGCTTGGTTACTTTATATCCTAAAATAACCATGTGAGCCTAAATTGACAAAAAATTAGGGGGAGTAAAGAAGCAATTAAAGCTGCACAAAGAATTAGGTTGGCTGTGGTTATTGTAGGGGGTTGCTATTTTCTTCCTTTCGAGGAAGGATTGAGATCAGCTGTAAGTTGTGTCATTATCTGTAATTCTTTTAACAGCAGCATGGTGAAAAGCTGCCAAAGCATTTAAAATTAATTCAATCAGGCTAAGAGGAGTATGTCAAACTGACTTCTTTGCCTGCAAATTGCAAAATTATCTATAGTTAAAATTAGCTTCTAACCATCCTGGAGAGGGAGGAGATGAGCTCCTAAAAACCACTGTATGCTGGGAGGAGTCTGTGATATAGGCTTGATGGCACATCAGCAGGACTTGCAAAGTCAGCTGCTGTTGGTAGAGCTGCTGAGGTGTATACATGGTGCACATGTGATTACCACTGCAAAACGAAGGAGGTGGTAATAGTAATTGTAAACTATGAATAGCAGGTTATTATCATGAAAAAAGATAAAAACATCTAGGTACTGAGTTATGTTCTCATTTCTCTTCAAAAATCAGCACAGCGTAACCTACTTAGGTCTTGAATAAAGTAAAATTAACTTTTTGACTTATTACTATTGGCTAGAAATGCCAATAAAATTTCCCTTAGCAAATTTGGTTTCTGCCACATCTATCTTCTGATTACTGTCCTCCAGCACAGGGCCCATTACAGTCAATTACATTGTTATCTGACTCAAACATGTGGACAGCTCAGTCAGTGACTTTAATTACTTTCTCATCAAAGCCATGTTGGACAGTCTCTGAAATTCCTTCTTTGCCTCCTAGGACATTGTAAAGGACAAATGATTTTTGCATTCTGTTCATCAAACATGACAGGAAATCTTTTAGTTTAGTTATCTCAAGTCAGGCTCTACCAAAAAAATGCACCTACACCTGGATTGTCAATGGGCTCATATCCCTTGAGATGTGACAGGCATTGTATACCTTCAGCCTCATGACTTATTTTCAAAAACAGTAGGTAAAAATACACATCTTCATTTAAAGTCTGAAAGCAATATAAGAGCAGAATCCTTTCCTTAAATTATTCCCTTCACAATGCAAAAATGTTTTGAGGTGGTCTCCTCTGGAATGAAGGTTCACAGCATCCTGTGCTTACATGCAAATCAGTTGTGCTCTGCTTTAGCCTTGCCAGAACTACTGGATGGGGCATTTATGTTCTTTCACACTGAGCAGGGCTTCTGGTCCTAGCTGTAATTGCCAGGACACCTCTCTGCAGTTATTTTCTAGCTTGCTCTAGAAATTCAAAGCATCACACCAACAACAACACCTCAAACACCCCTCAAACTGTTTGTAGATTATTTTGAATGTGCAATGAACTTAATAATACTTAAGCACTTCTTATTGTTACTAAAGTCCATGGACACGTGGATAAAGGGAGAAACAGGATGCAATTACTGGGTGTTCATACCATCAACAAAAGGATATTGCATTATTGTAGAAAGCAGGGCAAATACCTATAGCATATGCATCTCACAAAACTAATGAAAATAACTGCCTCATGGGGCCATAATTAAAACTTTTTAACCAAGAACACTTATTTCCAGAGGTGTATTTGAAATGTTGCTGATTTCTGTTTGACAGCTACAGCTGCAGTCCATTCATTTAAAGGTGATATTTGAGCCAATGTTTGAATAAAAATAATGATGGTCTTTGACTGGATTAAATTCTATGAAATTATAGTCTAAATACTGTTGCCTTTAGAACAAACAAAACTGCAACTGTTCATTCCATGAAAAACAGATTTAGACACGTGCAATCAGGGTGAGAACTGCTCAGAGATGTGATAGCTCCCTGATTGCAAAAGGGACAATTACTCCTACAGGGCTTCTAGAATCAATGAGGGACCTGGGTGACCTAGTCAAACTCCTGCTCAGAGCAGCATCAACACTGAACACAAGCCAAGAGATTCAAGTCTTTTGATAATCTCCAAGGAGGGAGGGTTCACAACCTCTCTGGACAATCTGTTCCGTGATTAATTGTCCTCTTGATGAATTTTTGTTCCCTCTTACATACAGCCAGAACACCTCTTGTTTCAATTGATGATCACTGATTCCCATACTCCTGTTGAGCAACACAGAAGAGAACCTGCCAAGAGGAGGGAACAATATTTCCTACACATTTTCCCTAAGAATCTCTCCTACTGGCCACTGTCAGAAATAAATTATTTGTCTAGCATGACCTTCAGTTTAATCAAGTCCAGTGCCTCGGGTTCCTATGACAGAACCTCCATCACTTTTCTACATAGACCATTGAATAATAATTAGTAGATTTAAACACTTCTGCTTAACAATGACTAACATATAGAAAAATGAAGGAAAATAAAGGGTCTAATCTATAGATACTGCAAAAGATGTTTGTGATTAAATGCCTTGCATGTAATCTAGAAAAATGGATTCATTTTCTTGATAAAACAACATATGGTAAATGTAATTTAACAGCAGAACCTGGTGAATTACAGAGCAGGGATGAGGAATAGGAAAGAGCACTGAGAAAGAGCAAGCAAAAAACCATGTAGATACTAAACTTGCATTCGTTAGCAAATGTGTCACTATGATTCTGATCTCCCATTGCTGTAGCACTTTTGCACCTCTGTCCTTACATAAATGTGCAAGAAGAAGAAATTGCTAGTGGTACAATGGAGGCGGGGGTGCATGATTACAGCCACCCCCACTCTGGGAGGCACCCAGCCATTGCTGAAAGAAGCAACAGGTTCAGACCTGAAGGAGTGCACTTTGGAGGTGATGTTGAAGCTGTTGCAACAAGTGACCTGACTAGTTTATTAATATGGGCCAGAAGCATGTGTAAAGGGTTTGGGTAATGCAGTGGAGTGCCATCACATGACAAGACTGATCAATAGGGCTTAAGCAGAATTGCTGTCAGGCATTAAAGTATTAGTATTGAGTTTATGATCTGAGCACTCTCTTGATCTCTTTAGAGAGTTCACATAGACTAGCAGAGTGAGATCAAATGTACCATTTAAATATGTCATTAATTTCTCAGTTTATGTTGCGTATACAGGCACATGGGGCACTGAGATTTCTATGCTAAAGCTAAAGGAAAAAGGGCTGCATGAATTCCCTTCTGTCCAGTAGCCTTTGTAACCTCTGCCTGCATCTCCTTTATACTTAGAATTCTTAGCATGTGCTGTAAAACCTGCTACTTCTTTAAGAAATTAATTTATTTTGTAGAGGGAAAGAATACCTTTTATTATAAAAACTTCATTTATATCCTTGAGCATCATGATTCCAATGTTATTTGAAACACATTTAGATAAGAGAGAAGTGGACTGCATGCCATTCTTAGAACTCTGATCCTTGTAGGCTCTATCAAACAATACACTAGCAGTCTTCAATTGGCACTTCCAAAAAAAAAAAAAAAAAGATTTGAAGGACATGTTATGCAGAAAACATTTCTGGAACATTTACTTGAATTAAAAGAAAGCCAAAATTTACTCCCAAGTAATTGTTTATTATAAACACAAAGTGTCTTGTAAATACTCATTAGAAATCCAAAGCATGACTGATCTTTTGCTCTTCTTAATTTTAATTTCTTAAAACATTTTAGACTTGGTTTATAAAAGAGATACTGGTGGGGGTTTGGTTTCTCTTGTTTCTTATTAAGGTAGTGCATGGATGAACATATTTTTGGGCACCTATAAAAAACATAATTATTAAGGCACTGCAAGTAGGATATGGGAAATTTATACAGACTTCACAGTTGTACTGTGGACTGCCTCTTTTACTCTGCACAAATGTTTAAAAAAACTAATACTCTTCTCCTCCAAACTTTTTCTGTTTGCATACTAATTTCACTGAGAAGAGACAATAACCTAACAAATGAAGGCAGAGTACAACACAGACCAACAGAAATGGAAATCCTACCCTGTTTACTGTAACTGCATGCACTAGACTGGCAATGGTGCCAGTTGGTTAAAATATTAATTGCTGCAAGTACATAATTTTCTCCCTGAATACACAAATACTTTGTCTAGGAACCTTCAGAAAATTTTTATAAGCTCACTGATAAGCAAGCTTCATATGCATTTTTGTGTGGTGTAAGGGATTTCAAATTTTAACATTTAATGTGTGCCACTACTTCATGCATTAAGTGGTGCCACTTAAACTGGTTTAAGAAGCTGCCACCCTCCCTGCCTTGAATTGGTTTACATCTCCACACCTCCCCCAGAGTTATCATGGCACATGTGAAATCATGGCTCTGCAGTGAACTGGATCAGTCATGTCATCCCACCAAAACTGTCCATGTTGTTCTTCAGCAGGAATAGTTCTGCACAGAGATAGTGAGGGCTGGATGGTTGGGCTCAGAGGTTGGTGGTTGATGGGTTGTTTTCTGCCTGGAGGCTGGTGAGAAGCAGAGCAACACAGGGGTCTGTCCTGGGACCTTTACATCCTTGTCAATCACCTGGAGGATGCAGCACTGCTCACTCACCAGATGAGCTGATGGCCCAAACTGGGGGGACCAGCCAATGTGCTCCAAGGCAGGGCTGCTTCCTGGAGAGGCTGGAGGAGCAGGGCAACAGGAAACTCATGAAATTCAGTAAGAACAGCATAGTGCTGCCCCTGAGAAGGAAGAATGACTGGCAGCAATGCAGACTGGTGGGAGAGCAGCTCCAAGGAGGAGGCCTGGACAGACAGTAAGTGGGACATAAGCCCCATGTTCCCTGGTTGAATGGCACCCTGAGTAGAGTCATCATAAGCACAGTCAGTAAATTGAGGGAGCTGGTGACTCCATTTATGCAGCACTTGTCAGGCCACATGTACATATGTACATATGTACATATATACATATATACATATACACATATATACATATATGCATAGATACATAGATACATAGATACACAGATATATCTATACATATATACACATACATACATGTCCAGTTTGGAGCCCCCAGTACAAGATGCATAGATAAACTGGGCTGAGCTCAGCAGAAGTTCAGAGATGGCCAGGGGCTGGAGCCCTTACCATGTGAGAAGATGCTGCAGGACCAGGGCTTGCTCCCCTGGAGAACCTATGAGATCATCAACAAGATGTAGCCAGGCTCCTCACAGAAGTGCAAGGTGGAAGGATCAAGGCAATGATGTTAAGTTGTCTTGAGCAGAGATCACTTCCAAACCCAGTGACTCTGTGATTGACAGGAAAGTCAGGGAATGCTTGAACTGGCTCTGCTATGGATGAAACAGTTATGGAAGTGTGTTATTTATCCCCAAGTTCATGCAGTTGGGGCTTATTATGTCAGCAAATGAAGCACAATACTTTCAAACCCTAAAAACACATGAAAGAGAAATACAGTGGTATTACACTCTTTTCATTAACAACTACCAGATTAGCAAGGAACTTCACTAAAAGAGATTGTGTTTATCTCTCTCCATATACACAGTCTATATTTTTGTGTGTTTATATCTGTGAGTATGCAAAGATATCACTGCTTGAGAGGTTATCCCACCCAAAAATTACTCTGTAGAGTGCTTGCTATGGTGTTGCTCACATTTCTTAGCTGTCTCTACAGTGAGAAGAGTTAAATGTTTTTGAAGCTTTCAGAGGGCCAGAACTGATAACAAGGGTGTGGAGAGATCCGGATTATGCATCACTGATTACATGAAATTAGACAGTCCATGAAGCTGATCTCTGTAGATCCACTTGTGCAGTACTACACGTGCATATGACTATCTTGGATATATTAGGAAATAATTGGCTTGTTGTGCTTGTGTGCATTGCACTTCAAGAGATGGACAAAATGTTGGATTTAAGAGAAAAAGAAATATCAACCCTTCTCAATTCTAACAAACTCTCCCATGATGCTTGAGATATAAATTACCAATGTTCCTTTCCCATTGTATTGTAAGGCAGGCATGCTTCATCCTCACCTTCTCAGATGAAGAAAGAGATGCACTGAAATTGATTGGCCTGCCCAGGATCACATGCTAAATCTCTGATGAAATCACAAAGAAAACCTGCGTATTAAGGGCAGCATGTCCTGTGTCTTTCTAAGCTTATCTTCCATCATCTTTTTCTGCTATATAAGAAGGCTACAGGGTCAGAGAAGCTGTTTTTTTTACCTGCATGTGAAACACCAATTGCAACCTACTTTATACCAGTTATTAACTCAGTTATTCCTCAACTTAACACTGTTATTCCTGTTTGTGCACAAACATGAGTGTCAGCTTTACCCTGGTAGGCAGCATCTGCATCGGAATGGAGCCACTGAAAGATGCTGATATCCATCTCATATCATCTTGTAATTTAGCTTTGTATGAACAGAAAAAGACATCTTGGGAAAGGAAGAGCAAGAGAGTAAAAAACCAGAAAGAAAGGGAACATCTTTGTGTGTTATTATAGCCATAATTTCCAAGTTGTGGTAGAAAAACTAAAATATGAAAAGGAAAGATTAATGTTGACAGTCACACAAGGCTACACAAAGTTCAGGCTGATCTGCATAGTAAACTTTCTGGAGACAAACTTATACTTAGTATAACAAAGTGGAAAATTTTCTGTATGGTTCACTGCATCTCCTAAAGCAAACCACAAGTACAATCGAAATACTGTATTGCATGATAACATGGAAAGGGCATCATCAAAAAGCTTTATGATACTTTTTTTGGCTGGCTTTTGCAAAACACCTTTGAAGTTCATTTTGAAACAGATACAAAGATTTTACCATGTGCACCACCACAGAAACAGCTATTACCCTTTCTTCATCTAATTAATTTAAACTGTCATGACTTTTTTTTTAAAATGCCATATTTGGGACTTTAAAACATTTCTCACTTGATTTTTCCCCAACTTAAGAGAGCAGTTGGAACATTAATAATACAGAAAGAAATCAAAGATTTACTTTTCTTCATTCTCTCCAAGGCTAAGCAAATGTATTTAGACAATGTACTTTCAGGTGAGACTGACTATCATGTGTAGATACTTCTGTATCAAGCTGGAAGTAAAGTATTTGTATTAAAAGAAGATTCAAATCTACTTGGCAGAATTTTTTAAATATACATATTCAGAGAACCAGATACCATTACATTATGGTATGAATAAATACCAGCTAAATATCTGGCAAATTGTAAAGATTTCTCAGTCAATAAAAAAAATTGTGGAAGTTTAATTTAATGGAGAAATAGGTATATAACTTTTTTTTTTTTTTTTTTTTTTTTTTTTTTTTTTTTTTTCCCCTGTGGATGTACTTTGCTCACTTTCTCTCTCATTTTTGGAGAGTACAGCCAGTTTAGCCTGCCTTCCTATGAAAGTTTCTTATATTTTTTCAATAACACAACACAGGTGAAAAAATCACATCTTTATTTGTGTTCAGAGAGTGAGTGGGCACAATGTGCCTTTGCTTAGGTCTGGTATTTCTTAGATGCATACTCTGTGACTTAACTTTTCCCATTTGGAGGCCCTGACTGCCTTCACTCTTCTGGGTAAAATATTGCCTTTCTTCTTGCAAGGGCGAGGACACTGACATTGATTCTCATCAAGCTTTAATTTAAAGAGGACAAAATAATTGAAACATTATGTGCACACTTGTATGCCCTCAGCTCCACTATTCATCATAATTCCAAAACATTTAATATGTCTTTTCATCTGAGAATGCCCCTTCTAGGCAAATGAAAAGTTTGGGTTTTTTCGAGGTTTGCCCTACAGGACATGGTAGACAGGAAACAGACATTAAATAAAAATGACATTAAAGAAAAATCCTCAGTGTATCAGTCTCCTAGAAACTTTGCTGTCACTACTTTTCAAAGGTGATCCAACATGACCTTGCAGTGGGTGTCAAATGCTACCAAAACACAGGAATTTAATTTAGTTTTGTCTGCTGTGGAATGGGAAAAATTTGTCCTTTCTGAAGAGCAAAAAACCAACAAAAAACCCTACCCAATAGCAAGGCAGTGCTCCAAGGCTGACACCCAACTTATTGCAAAATATTCCTCATTAATTTACGGTACATAGAGAAGAAATGAGTGAAGCACTCAAATGTGCAGGGATTCTAAACACTCCTTTGCCCCACACTGATCTCACCTGACTTCTGCAAAGGCCAGCACCACCCAACCCCTTTCTGTGCACCCAGTCTTCAACTGAGAGTGATTATCTGTGTTTAGAAGGGGTGGGCATGTCTGAGAAGTCAACTATTCTGCAACTTGGTGCCTCATTTGCCAATCTGCTGGGGGTAAAGCTAGTTTTGATTGGGGCCATTCAGGAAATGTGGTATTAAATACCATGATTCATAGTCCCCCACAATGAAGCAGCATGGCTTTATGCATTAACCACACTGCTAAAGCATCCCAGCCAGGTTTAGAATGAATCCTTCCAGCCTGCTCAGGAACAGGGGTCTGCCCTAGACCAGAGGGTCTCCAGCAGGTACCCTGTGTGAACTCCCTCCCTCCACTGCTTGCACTCCTCACAACAAACCCACATCACCATCACAAGGGCAACCAAAGTGAGGTCAAACTCATTATCAAACTCATTATCTGTTACATCACTCAGGTGATGGCAGCCTTGTGAGGGGCAAGACAAGATAAAGATGATTAGAAACCAGTTGTAGGTATTTCTCAGGCTGGTCTCAAACTGTTTTCTCTTTGCTCTTCTACCCTCACCCAGGCACCAGTAAAACTGATTTTTAAGCTGCTCATAGTTTCAAAGGGAACACAGGTTGAAGTCAGGAAAAAGATAACTATCACTGAATGTTCAAGAAGGAGAATGGTAGAGTAACTAAAGAAGATAAACTGGTTCCAGAGATCAGTGCATGAACATTTCAAGTCTTGAAATTAAAATAAATTTAACACAAGGATGATATCTGTTTCAAAAATCAAATTAGAATTTTCAAAACAGGCTCTGGCCTGAATCTGCTTTGAACACTCAAAAATGCCCCACTGAGACCACTTGGGTTTAAGACAAATATGAAACAAAATATCAAATTGCTGTTCCTTGGTCTTGGTCTGATTATCCAAAAGTTACCACACTATGCATACTATTTTTAATTCATGAACTGTTTAGGCATTATTTTACAGCTGTAGTACAGAGAATTAAAGAAATGCAGTGTAGAAATTACTTGCATCTACAACCTGCACCACTTCTTTATAAAGGTGGGCAAGGAGTTGCAGTCATTTTGATTAAATCTGTGCATGTCAGCAGGAAACTGAGAGTGTTGAATCACAGGATTGGATAGAAATAGATTTATTTAGTCACTGGTACAATTAATCACGTGTGTGTATATATGCATATACAAACTACTTAAAAATTTAAAATTTCAGTAGATATGCATGCACTTCAATACAGCACATCTGATGTTAACAAGCAAAAGGGTTACAGTAATTAACAGCCCAAGTGTAAAACACATTTACTGTTGTGTGGCTGATGAGACCTCTGAAAATCAAATGTTTCTGGTTTTAGGAGAGAGGCTGCCAACCTGCTGTTGGGTTAGGGTGGAAGGTTTCACACAGGCACACTTCCTGGGGGAATGACCGGACTCTGGTTTCCTGCTGCCCCCATCAGTGCCACCACCAGGGAAGAGGTCAGGAGGATTTTTACCATGGTCCTTTCCTTCCCCTGGGCTCAGACTCCCTCTCCTGGCTTCTAACACCACTGCACCTTGTCCCCCTCCCTTTTTAATCCTGCCCAGAGATTCAGTGTGCCTTCAGTGTCACTGAAACTTGGTGTCAGGCTCCCAGGGCTCCACCACAGCACCTACTTGTGTCATTAGGGACCTGCCTTTTGCTGTTTTCCCATAATTTACCTCTAGCATAGAGCTACCCAACGCAGATGTCACCAGAACAAGGGGGCAGTTCACAGTATGGGGATCTGAAGGGATTTCACATCTGTACACGCCTTTTGTGAGGTGTTTCTCTGACATGAGAAGATGAGCTGCCACCTTACCTATAGGGACTTGCTGGCAAATGCCCCCAGCTAACAGCACAGCCAACTCCTCTGGTTTTATCATCAGATGAAATTAATTTCCCAGCTTTTAGTGTCTGACATTCCTATTTCAGTCTTGCGAAATTTCCTATTTTCAGAGTAGTCCTGGCTCAGAGGAGGTAAGATGTGGGCACTGCTGGTGGTGCATTCTTCTGCCCTAGTAAAGTGTGCATGCACTCCCATTGTTTCCAGGGAGACAGAAAGGCCTTAGAGAAGATTTATTTGTGGGTTCTACAATTGTAGAGAAGATGGAGCTGGATGACGTAAAGAAGCAAGAAAATGGACAGCAAGAATGATGTTGGATATAAAGCAATAAGAAGCAGAAGAAAAAAACTTGATGAAGTGCAGGAACATGCACTTCAAAATGGGCCAAGAGCCATTGTCTAGCCCTGAGAATAGCATCATTTACACCCCTGTAGTTATAATCTTCTTCCTAACTCCATTCCATCTCCCCATAACCCCAAAAATACAGACAAGCCATCCAAACTGCCTTCTGGAAGCAGAGCCTGGGGCTGTGCTAGTTCCCCATGTAGCCTAGCTGTTTCCTGGAGAGCACTGGTGGCTGGGCTGGGGCAGTGTTCATCCATGCCCACCCCACCCTGGTTGTGTTTCTTGCCCTTCAGTACACACAGATACAGACACACATATGGAAAATGTGACAGATGGCAAAAGAGGAGGGGCACACAGGTCACAAACAGATGTGGAGGACCACAGAAGTCAGTGGAGAAGCAAGGAAAAGCATTATTTGGGCAGCCTTCTGTCCAGGCCAATTGCTGTGGGATGCAGTAAGGGAGCAAAGCAGATTCCCACCTAAGCAAGGGAAATCAGACAAGCCTTAAAGCAATGGACAGAGAAGCCACTTACATGCACAGGTGTTGACTTATTGTTGAAGTTTGAACCTGAGATGACCATAGGCAAAGCTGAAGTTGTCATTTTCACTCTAAAAGTGGAATTATGACATGATAAGCAAAATCAATGCCATTAAAAGGACCTCATGATTTGTAAGGCAATCTTTCAATTTTTTTTTTTCTTTTCTGAAGAAACACACTCTTGTTTAACACCTCACTTTGGTACAGGTGAAAGCAGCAAAAAGGATAAAATTGCTGATCTCATTAGCCTGATACTATCAGTGAGCAGTGTGTATGACAGTGGCATGGCTCAAAACCATTCATCAATAAATGAAATAGTTATCAGATCACTAAAGCAGAATTTACCTGCTACAAAACATTTAAAATTGATGAAATTTTTTTTTACCCTCTGTTCTGCTTACCACTATAGGTCTCTCTCTTTTCACTGAGATTATGGATGAGACCAGAGGTGAAGGCTGGTGAACTTTTCAATTCCAGACTGTAGCTCCAGAGTCAGTGTCACTGAGAGGCATGGGTGATGGTGGAAGAGACAGCAACAATCCTTTCCATTCTGAAATCACTGAAAGGGGGTACTGGGTCTGGTGGGGATGGAGTTAACCTCTGCCAGCCCATATGGCACTGTGGTTAAGAATATTGCTAACACACTGATATTTGGCTATTGCTGAACAGTCTCTGCACAGCACCAAGGTTTCCTCCTTTTCCCACTCTGCTCCCTGTCTCTCCTGCCCTGCAGCAGGCTGGGGGGAACAAGCAGCTGCAAGGACAGCTGAGCTGAGCCAGCTTAGGACAGTGCACATCCTATGGCATCATGCTCAGCAACAAAAGCTGTGGGACAGGAAGAGAGAAATTGGGGATTCTGGCTTCCAAGGTTGCCAAAATCCCCAGGGCCATTGCTCAGAGACTGGCTGGGCAGCACTCTGCCTTTGGAGCTGGTGAGTGATTGTCTTTGCAGCCCTAGTGTAGTTTTTTCTCCTTAATGTCTTTATCTCAACTGTCAGGACTTTTCTTGGCTTTACTCCTCCTATTCTCTTCCCTGTGCTCCTGGAGGAGGGAAGAGGAGTGAGTAAATTGTTGTGTGGGTACTTGGCTGCTGGCCAGGGTCAACCCACTACACTAGAATTTTACCCCAACCATGTGAAATTTTCACCAAAGTGTAAGGAATTTTATGCATGTTTTTCTGTCATGCATTGAAACACAAGAGATTTCTGTTTAAAATATGATTTTGTGAATTAAAAGGAAAAACAGAAGGATGATTTAACTGCCAGTTTGGCTGTAAATTTTAACATTGAAATGTACATTTAACCAAAGTTATCTTCAATTATATCCCAAAGTTTAAACGTGCAGAAAACTGCAGGAAAGTTATATTTCCTAACCAACCTTTTACCTTTATGGTTGTAACACTAATCAGCACAGCCAGCTTGATGACTGCATAGAAAAATCTTGCTGTGAACCATCTAAAGACAGAGAAAAATTTTCACTCCAGTTCCTACTTGTTATAAAGACTCAGATATAAAAGAGAGAAAATTAATGTAATTTCTCATCTGAAAATTTTACTTCTCAGACTGGACATATTTATTGGAGTGGACATAGTGTCATTATCTTTTAATAATTTTTGTGAAATTAAGTTTGTATGCAATATACTTTTGCTCAAATATGTCTGTAATTTAAAACAATTCTACCAATATTATTTTCTGCTTCTCCAGTCCTGTTTTGGCAGTGACTTCTGGAACCAGGCTGGGCTGCTGCCCAATCCAGGACACCATGCATCTCCATGATGTGATAGGAAACTCAGGCATCATCTGCAAGCCATGTCCCAGAAAGTAGATAAGAAAAGCTGAAAAACTTTAGAAAAGGAAATTAAATTTATATATTACTGCAATGAAATAATTTTAAGACCTAATATCTTGCTCTTAAATAAGCTGTGTTGGCATAGGAATAGACAACGAATTTTTCAATTCAGGAAAAATTGTATGGAAAAAATGTAAAGAAATGCCACCCTGCACAGATTTCCATGCATTATATTAAAACCATTATATGAGTAAATAGTCTTCAGAAGCTTCCTTTTTCAATCTAAAATTAGCTATTTAAGTAATTTACGATGGTTACCTGCATGGAAGCTTGTTTTAATGCAACACTTTTTTTGGAGTGCCTTCCCACAAAGAAGTTCTCCCCCCTACCATGTGAAGTCCTGATGGTGGCACTGGACACCTGCTCATCCAGCACTGGTGCTCTCTGCCCACAGTGTGAGCAGATCCAGCCTCTGTCTCCCAGGACCCTTTGGGCTGGAGCATGAACATGCTGAACAGAGAGGGAAATATTACTGAAGTAGGGGTTGCAAAGGTCACAGAAACCAGAGAAGAAAGTGCAGTTTCCTCTCTTGTAGAAGGAGCAGCCTACATCCTCCTATCCTTCTCAAAGGTACAGGAACAAGATCTTTGCTGTCTTGGCTTGTCTTCCTCCTCATCCAACCAACCACTCTTTCCTTTTCCCACACCCTAGATCTTTTATTAAGAGTTTATGCAGACTTATGGCAACCTTATAGGCTTTCTGCATAAAGGATTTTGATAAACATTAGGCTTGGTAGGGAATCCTATTAATGTATATAAATAACTGAAGGGAGGGTGTAAAAAAAATGGAACCAGACTCTTCTCAGTGATGCTCAGGACAAGAGTCAATGAGCACAAACCGAAACACAAGATGTTCCCTCTGGTAACAAATACTTTTTTTTTTACTGTGAGGGCCATGGAACATTGGGACAGTTTTTACAGAGAGGATGTGGTGTCCAAACTGGGAGATACCCAAAAACTGATCGAAAACGGTCCAGGTCTGTCAGTGATGGCCAAGCTGTGAGCAAGAGAGTTTGACTAAATTATCACCAGAGGTTTCTTCCACCCTCATCTCATCTGTGATTTTGTCATTTGCCATTTTTTTCTTCTCCTAACCCTTGTGGGAAGAAAGATTGCACCCTTGATTTTTATTTAGTTTTGCAGCCAGCTATCTAAGGAACACAAATCTGCAAACATGGATTTACAAACCCCATAAGAGATCCATGCAGTTTTGTCTATCTGCAGTGGATGTTCCTCTGCTTGGTTCTGGTCCCTCTTCTCCTCTCCTGGATGGTGCCCTTAAACATAATATTGCAGTACTAGAAATGGCAGGACCCTTTTCTTGGTCTGACTTGTGTTCAGCCATTTCTTTCCACATCTCAGGAGGTATTTTAACCCTGTCTCCATGACTGGTGCCAGTAAGGGATCATCTGCTACCTTGTAGATGGCAGATCCAGTGGTTCAGTGTAGCTGGTTTGTGCCTAGATCCAACAAACAAAATCAAGCTCTTTGGCCAGAAATGCTTCAGCCTCCTGTCAGTGTTCAGATGCATCTTTGATTCTCTTTGTGTTATGGTGTCTGGTCCCAACAGAGCTGGGTCAGCTGCAGCTGAGCAGCTGTTCTACTTGATGTTGTACTAAACAGATCTTTCTCTGTGCACAGTCTCTCTTCCTCTGATCACACCTCCCAGCTTTGAAGGCTCTCCACTATATTGCACAAAACCTTAAAAATTCTCCTTGGGGTTTTCTTCCTTCTAAGTTCTTTCTGCCATTTGCCTCACTGTGACCATGATGGCTTAAAGCTAATCTTTAATGTTTCTGTTCCATGTATCTCCTAAGTTCCAGCCATGAATAATTCTTCCTGTTGCTTTCTGTTTATGGATACCTGCTGTGATGCCACACACTGGCTCTCAAAACCAAATAGTTTGGTGATGCTTTAGCCATTTCTTGATGTAGCAATCTCAGTTTCTGACTTTCTCCCAATGGATAAATTTCAGATCCTCCACATGCATGATTACAGTGCTGACATGTTCCTGTTTTTCTGTTTTCTAAGCATGACCTGCAACTTCTCAACACTTTGAGTTTCACATTACAACCTGGTCACCCTGTTCTTTTTGTCTTTTTTTGAGCTTGTCCAGTCAACTAGCATTTCACCCCCACACCATCAGTGATACACTCCTGTTCTGCTGTGTTTAATGCACAGAGGTAGCTCCCAGCTCGTCTTTTCTGTACTAACAGCACCATCCTTTACCATTCTAATAGGCAGCCCAGGGAAAGGAGGCAGAGGGCAGCAGGCAGTGTACCTGTTGTGATCCCCACCCACAGTTTTAGGTAGATGACATGACCCAGGGCATTTCCTGCTCTTTCTGCCCTCCTGAATGCAGGGCAGCAGGGCTTCACACAAAGATGCAGAGGAGTGCCTCCTGTCAGGCTTGGGCTGCCTGACACTGTGACACTCACACAAGTGGGACAAAGGGAAATTGAGGAATGCAAAGAGAAGAGTTGTTTCAAAACCACACCGCCAGTTAGGTGAATATTGCAGAACTAAGCAATAAGCTCCAGATTTGTGACCTAGCTGTAATGTAGCAATAAACAGCTTCTAGTTCCCAGGGTGCCTGGGTGGGGATAATTTCTTAAGCTTAGCTTACAAAAGCAGAAGTGTTTTGTGTTACCAAGGTGTGATAGAGGGAAATCTAAGGCTGCTGTGGCTGAATAAATAAATGTAAAGGTGGGAAAGGAGCCATTGTGCCAATACTCATGCCACAGAGGGAGGTACTCCAGGGCACTTGATCTTGCACTCAGCTCTTCAGCTCTTGCAGTGTTGAGTTTGTAAGAGGCTCTTGACTTTTGTTCCTTTTGCTCCTTTTGTTCCAGACTCTAGTAAGCTGTGGTCAAGAGTTCGACTGTGCCAGCCAGCACTAACCAGCAGAAAAGAGAGCAGACAGCCTCCTGGAGACATTTTAAAGAAAACCCTGTCGTTATTACTTACAGTAACTGCAAACCCCAAATACTCTGCTCCCTGTCCCAATGAATTTGCCTTCTTGTTGAGGACAAAACCTGTCACATCCTCCTCATAACTGTCATCACACTTACCTACTGTATCTGTCTCTGCTTTCCTCAAAATACAGCTCCTCATTGTCCATCAGCCCACAGCTCCTTGTTGCTCTTTTATAGTCTCTCTAGTCTCTTTCACTTGCAGCAAGAATTTCAATAAAATGCTGGGATTCATAACAAAACTATCCTCTTTTTTGTTCTACTCTTTTTGTGCTTCCTCCCATCTCATCTCCATGGATAGGTGAGGCAGATGACAGCCTATGAAACTTTATTATAAGCAGTGGTGGCAAATGGACTGATTATCTTCCCTTTACTTTTTTTTTTTTGTGTTTCTACTTTGACCTCCACATGTTTTAATTCACTACGAGTTACTGCTTTTAGTGTATGCAGGGATGGCACATATCCCAGTTTGGCAAGTCTGACAAGTAGTTATAAATATTATCTCAATGCAAAATACTAATGAAAGAGAAGGAAAGAAATTCTTGCAGTAATTCCTCTATGTGCCTTGGCAAAATCCTGCTTACTTAAAACTTCTTCAACTTTCTGTTACTCTTCTATAAAAACTGTTATGGTGTACCCTCTGATTCCAATTTCTCATCTTTATGTTCTCAAAGTCACACTTTGAATTTCAGCTTCAAAAGACAAGATATCATGAAAGAGACACTGTTGAAATTGTAGCTCTAGCAGACCATTTATGAGAAGAAAACAGGATGCTTTCATGTATCAACTTATTTGACACTGCTCTGAATTCATATAGTTTGAATCAAAACAAGAAACTAGAATTTTGATTTAACAGCATAAGCCTCTCTAAATTTCCTGAAAATGTCTGAACAATAGTAGTCTTTCAGCTGAACACTGTTTCAGTGCAGAAAGTAATCAGTATTTGAGTCTGAGTTTGTTATGCAACCAGGGGCAAGAGCAGGCAACTTGACTGTTGAAGTGAACAATTTGCATTGTACTGTAACCATTTTGCTGCTGAATAGTGTAGTGTTCCTGCATAGCACTGCTCTCTCCATTACTGGGAGTTTGATTTCTCATTGTTTTATGCCTCTTGAAATGTTTTATGCCTGTGTAAATTGGGTATTTAAAAAATACTCTTTTGGTTTAATCATATTTCATACCTTTGTGCAGCATGAAGAGAACAAACTTTATGTCACTCCAGATGTCCATTATCATAGACATCATGATCTCTTAACTGATTAAATCTGTCAATATTTGGAAGCATAAAACCATACTCATTTCAGGAACTAGTGGCTTGACATATCAAATTGCCATTTTTAAAATAAGTTGTCTTGGTTGACTCTTGCCCCTCCATCTTCTCTTCCCCATATTAACATCATAACAGGAACATAAAAGGTTTAAACGAGCCAGATGGCACCTCTGGGCATGAGGGAATACCCTGCCAGTGTGCTCCTCGACCACTTAGTCTCAGCTTACATGTTATGTAATAACAAATGTTATGTTATAACAAAGCTGGAGGTTCCTGTATTCTAAAATGTCATCGTGGTAGACAGCACCCGGTTGCAGAGGTAGTTCTTAGGGAAGCCAGCAAATACAGGAGGCTTGCTGTACTTCAGTCCACAAAACCATTAGCTTAATGAATGCATTTTCATTTTTACAGTGTTCAGATCATTAGATGACAGGATAAGATTAACAGAAGAAAAGAAAAGAAAGAAAAAGACAACTTTAATCAGAGTTTTGCGAAGTGTGCTAATTATCTTTAGGGAATAAGATGCCACAATGAAAGAGTGTGGTTTAAACTCCTTCTCCTAAGACTCTGGAGCTTGCATTTGTTCTGAGTGAACAGTGTGTGAGGTAGGGACCCTGGGGTAAACCTAGAGTGGATGTGTTTTGTGATCAGTGGACTGTATAATGAAATACTGATGCAATATATTTCCCTTTTTCTGCAGGGGAGTCCCTCTGGGATTTGATATAGCTACATGTGATATTATAAAGAATTTAAAACTGGTAATAAATGTGTGCCTATCTGCTCCTAAACAGCAGGTATGAATTTTGATCTGCTGACTATTTATTATGTGCGGAGTTGGGTTTTTTTTCTCCTTTGCCAAGCAATATAACAAATGTGCCTCACGATGCTGTTTTTTAGCAGTTTGGAACTGTTTTACAGGCACACCATGTACTAGCCCCAGCAAGAAGAAGCCAGCAGGATGGGCGAAGCATTCAAACAACTGCAAGCCTACATGACAGATCATCCTGCTCATCCTTTAGTTACGTACAGCCCCCCCTTCACCCCGCTGCACCGTGAGTTTCTGGTGGTGTATTTACCCCCAGAGATGCAAGGGGTGAAGTTAGACCTGAGTTCCCCTCTGTTCTGTGTTCCAGCCGATGAGCTGCAGCGGCGCACCCCGCGGAGCCGCGGCCCGGCTGGAGCGCACCCGCGCTAGGTGGCGCTGCGGGGCCGCGCCAGCTCCGCCTCCCGAGCCCGGCACCGGGCAGGCCGCTCCGAGCGCTCTGCCAGGGAAAGCCGGCAAAGAGAGCGGGATCTGCCGGCAGAACCGTCCTGCTCCCGCCCTCCAGCCTTAGTGATGCGCTGAGAAGGATTTTTCTTCATTTCTTCCGGCACGCGGAGAGTGCTGGCTTCTGTCACACAAGAATCCGTGCGGCCCGGAGGAGTGGGAAATCACACCCCACAGCTCAATTTTGAATTGTCCCCCTAAGCTATGCCGATGTGTTTTAGGAGATCCTTGTGCTCACAAATGCTTTGCATCTTTTCAAAATCACCCCCCCCAAAAATAGATCTGACCTGTCACGGAGACCTTGTAAAAATTTCCCTCCCAGACTTGAACATGCACACACAGCAGCTAAAAAACAAGAGCATTCCTGATACACCAGGGAAAAGCTGGAACTTCTTGATTCTGCACACGAATGAGCCAACTGGACCCAAATTGCTCCTTACAGGCTCAGTCAGAGAAGCTGCATGAAAGACAGGCTGGGAATGGATGAAATTCCATTTTAATTGCAGAGGAATCACCTTTGGCTAAAGTGGGGCACAGGCATGCTCAATAAGCAGCAGGGTTAGAAGCAGTATCAGCCTTGTCACATTCCACTTCCCCAAAAGTGAGGAAATAAACATGCTCTATTAGAGAGGCTTTGAGGCTGAATAAGGTAGCATTAAGCCTTAAATTAACACACGGTTCAAGTATTAAAAAATATATGGGATTAACTGAACATGTGACCTAAGGACCTTGAAGCAGTTCTTAGTTTAATGAAACTCCTGGAAAGTGTTTGTTGTGATGAACTAAGAAACACTGTCTGTGTTTTTCTGTGTTTACAATGAGTAAATTCTTCAATAGCAGAGGTGGCTCCTACTCTGACTGAGTGTGATTTCATTTCTATTTACCTATTTGGCGAAGGCTGTGATTTGATGATTTCACCTCCATACCACACTGGTTATTTAACTTCAATTATGGCAATTTTTGAGGACATTCCACCTAATTATGGGTCTTCTTTTGAAGGAATATGAAGCATTACTACCAAAAAACTTCTAGTGTTAGGATGTTGACAATATTTACAGCACACACACACACACATACACAGACACACACATTTGTCTCTGTAAGCCTCTGTCTGTAGTGTGCCTGTGATGTAAACCTGACTTTTTAAGGAGTTTAGTCAGGGTAGAGACATTCTGAGATAATGTAGGAAGGACAAAAGATCTTTGGAAATCATATGGTCATTTGCCACAAGGGAGCTGGCAGGGAATTTCTGGAAGGAATGGCTGCAGTGGTCATAGGAACACAGTGCTGTGTTTCCCAAGCACAAGGCAGATTTCAGACCAGAAAGGTCTTGCTGTTTCCTGAACTCTATTTATCCCACTCACAACTGTTAGGACAAGTTTCTTAATAAGCTCTCATTATGTAGTCACCTCAACCATGGCTAAAGAAAGCAACCCTGGCCAACCTTTACAAATGTGTTCCTCTCTACATCTTTTGTATAGCTGTCATCCTAATCAATACCTGAGTAATTGAAATCCCCCAAGACCAAAGTTGTGACTTTCTGGCTGCTGTCTTCCTGATCTATATTCTCTAACTCCTGTTGGGAAGGGGAGCAACATCCAGAGTCAGATGATTGACTTTGCTGTCCTAAATGACAACCAGTCTGCCAAAATAGATCCCCTCCTTACAAGCTCAATAGCACTCATTTTCTGCTTCTGAAATGTCATTATCATTTACACTTTAGAAATTAATAAATGTACTGGTGTTTCTACATGTAAGATGAAATTTCACTTTTTATCATAAATTGAACATGCTTTTTAGGCTCAAGAGCTTTTTTAAAAAATAATTTTGATAAAAATAAAATCATGTTGCTACCACTCCAGTCTCAATTCTTATCTGGTTTTGCTTCTCCTGGTAGAGAAGTCCTGGCCACATATGAATGATGATAAACTTCAGGTGAACAGAATAACTCCAAGGTTTTCCTTGTAAGCATTTTTCAAGGCATCATAGTTTACAGGAGAAAAACATACTCAGTCCCAAGAACTTGAAACTTAAAACTTCAATCCTGTAATGGAAGCCAGATCCCTGACTCCACTTGGATCCTCAGTGAAATCAGCAGGTCTGTATGGTGTAGGAATATACACAAATCCCATTTCCAGGCTCAGCATAAACTCATGATGAAACAGTAAAAAGATGTTCTTAGACAATGGTGGCTTGTGTGGGATATGGCAGTAATAAACATTTTGGCATATAGTTTGAAAATCTGTTTTGTTTTTTAAACTAGAAATTTAGTAATTTTAAAAAAATTATTTAGCTTTTATAATGTACCTCTGTGCCTTTGGAATGATTTCCATGCATTGGGAAGAAACTGAAAAAAAAGCATGTTACTGCTAAAGAAAATGATGGTGCATCACATTTAGTACTAGAGGAACACGTAGAACTGTGCCAGGCTCTGTGTACTAAACTTTGTCATGGATTTCCATATTGCAATAGGACAGCTCATAATATAGGACTGATTTGTATTCAACAATCTGCTCTTTCAGATAAGAAACATTTAATTTAGATTTTTGAAGACTTGAAATAATTAGTTTTGTACAATTTTTTTCTTAGAATTGTGTAGTTTGCACTTGATAATTTTTTTTTCCTAAGTTATTCCTATATCTTAAATTTTGAAAAATTTCTGCTAGGTCTGGGGAGTTAAGCAGATTGTTGGTCACCAGAACTTCTTTTTCTAAGACCAGTCTTAAGTGTGCTTTTTATCCTCTATTGTCTATAATTTATTCTTGCCAGTTAAAAAAAGGTATCTTTTGATTAATCAGCGTGAAGTTGCTGAAGCAAGGGAAGTTAGGCCTTTCCTTTAAGAATTAATGAAGGCATTTTCCACTATTTGTGTCACTTGCATAATCTCTCACAGGAACAACAATATCTGTCTGAAACATAAAAGATTCAGCAAGCAAAACCAGCCAGACATAATCCAGCCTCCCTGGCACCATGTACCTTCAATTCACTGATTATTTCTATCCAATATACTTCAGAAGCAACTTCACAGCTCAGGCCTCCTTGGCTCTATTAGCCTCCTTTCTATCTGATTTGAAATCACTCTAAAGGTAGGAAATCACACTAGCTGCAAGATACTGTCTGTTAATTGCTCCTGCAGATAATGAGCACCCTAAGGGTCGAAAGAAGGTTACAAGGCCTATAGAGACACACCAGAAATGCATAATTTATTCCTCTTCCAGCAGTTAACATTGCAGTGTTTCTGTGTGCACAGCCTATCTGGAGCTGTTCAGCCTCCAGCTTTTCAGGCATTTCATTTTTGGATGGTTCACCATGGAACAAACCAGTGAAACCTCCCAAAATCTCCTTAGGGCTTTTTCCTCCTAAATCCTCTTCTGTCATATGCCTCAATTATTTGATGGCAAAGGATTTTCCATTTCTCTGCTCTTTGTTTCTCTCCTCACTTCCCCACTTGCAGTCCAAATAAAGTGCCAAGACTGAAAAGTATTTAAAATAATTAACTTGGCATCTTGTGCAGCTTGATTGAAAAGCAGAAATTATTAATACAAACAAGCAATGCCTGTAGGACCTCTAATATAATTGTTGTTTTGTTTATGGTGACAAAGTATAATGTTTGCATTTTGTTATTCAACAGTTATTAAGATTTTGAGACAGTGAACTTATGTCTTCAGTATAAATGAGGCATTTATAACTCTTTTAAGAAGGACTGTACTGCAAGCTCTGCCTGTGACATGTCTCTCTGTGACAACTTGTTAACCCAGGGCTCTAAGGATGGGCAAGACATTTCATATTTCATCCCTAGAAAACCAGTTACCTTATGGATGCCTCTGGTACAGTGGGACACAGGCACTTGCAATCAAGCAGTTTTGTTTGGCCTCTGTCCTCACCTCCTCTGCCCCAAGAGTTCTGAGTTAATCTACTCAAATGATCTCACTGATGAAATCTCATGTATCTTCTGATTCACTGAATTCAGATTGTGTCTGCCACTTTGAATTAGGCAAACCAGTTATATGAGGGTAATCCCAAGGTATCATATTGGAGCATTCTCTGTACAAGGCTGAAAGGCTGATCTTGTGGCAGGTGGAACAAGCTGTTCCTTCCTCAGAGAGTAATTTTTTAGGGCAGAATAGACATTATAATTCACTGTATATCCTGTGGCAATATGAAGTCACAAACATTTTCAGTGTTTCTTATTACTGCAGGTGTGACACACAACTGCAATGGGTTCAAGTGCAAATTTTTTAAGTGCAGCATCTTTTTTTCATACTCAACAAACTTTTAGTTTATTCCTATGTGGTGATGCAAGAAAACTTCTGTGGTGAAGGAATTCAAAATTTCTTAGATTTCACAGCAATTCAACCTCCTGGCATGTGCACAGAGCCATGAGAAATGTCTCTCTCCACAAATTTTTCAAGCATCTATCTTGCAGTGAAAGACATAGAAGAAGTAAATGTGTGTCCATCTTCCTAAATTTTAGGCATGTTTAAATCAGATACCGAAACTAAATTAGTTACCTGAACTCTATTTCTAGATATTTCTATTTCTGAACTCTCTCATTGAGAGATGTAAGCATATCCACAGGGTAAGTCATCCCTATATTAGATACCCCTCAAGAAAGAAAGAATGTCCTTCAGGTTCCTCTCTCTCTCTTAACTGGCTATAAAAGTAGCTTAAACAGAACATCTAATTTTTAAACAGAACTGTAGTTCAGCAAGATTAATTCCACCCTTAACAAGCAGTTTCCTCAGCACCATCTTCACAATTCAGCAAGGTGTTTAAACACATGCCCAGCTTTCCATGGCTGAGTAACTCCAATCACAAGGACTGGTTTAAATACCTTGTTACACCAAGACTGGATGGTTTCTTGAAAAGAAAGCTTAGCACTCTGCATGGCTGCCTCTGTTAGACTCCAGGCTGCTTGTTTATGACACTAGTTCTCTTTAGCTTTCTTGAGAGGCACTGTTGGTATTTTCAAAATAAATACATGGCATAATTTACTGCCTTGCTCTGTGCTGCATGTCTGACTAAGCATTTGAATTATTTCTGCTTTCCTTTGCCTAAATCTTTTAAATTTATTTATTCTCTGCTATTATTTACTGAGACTGTTTTGTGTAACTCTGTTAAGTGTTTGGGGACACTTTCATGGTGTGAAATGTTCCATGAATAATAAAGAACCATTGTTCAGGCATCTCCCATGGCAGTTGATGGTAGAGATTAAAGTATTGGGCAGTAAATTGTATCAGTATAGTGTGAGCAAGCCATTGGTGACACTTTACGTTCCAAATTAGGAAAAAAAAAAAAAAAACCCAAAAAAAACTTGCCAGTTTTTGAGCAGCTTCCAGTACTTTCTTTACATGAGAATCTAAGAAGCATGCTCAGACAGTTGACATATCTCCATTTGGCATAATATTTATTTCAGGCAAAATTTTCCTCTACAAATGGCTGAGTAATATCAAGTTTAAGACACTTTTTCTCTCCTGTTGACCTAACTATGCAAGACCTTGAACAAAACCCTGATGACAAGAAGAACTGGATATTCAGATGAGTATCTGTAGGAACAGTGGATCACTGAGACCAGTGGAATATGAAGCCCCCATGCAAGCAGAGACCAGAAAGAAGAACATTCCTAAAACAAACTAATTTGAGATAGCTTGAATTCTGTCAGAAAACAAAATGAGCTGGAACAAATGTCATCTCATTTAATATACAAGTCAGAAGAAGAGCCTGAGCCAGATGATCAATGGTGTTTGAGAGCATATTCCACCAGAATCTCTAAAATAATAGCTCACAGTGATGCCATTTAGATTTTACCTTTTTTCTATGTTCTCTGTATTCTTCACACATATATCTGTAAATCTGTCACCTGTTGTATTAGTGACTTGTTTTCCCAGTACATTTCCATGGCCTTTTCCTAAGCAGAAAGACAAAGCAAATTCCAGAGCTCCAAACCTGGGGGGTAAAAGGCTGCAGTGCTGCCTTGGTTCTTCCTGGGAGCCAAGGCTGAGAACAACTCTTGGAGATTCATTCTACATTCTCATGGACAGAGTACAGCTGGTGCTGAAGGGAGGCTCCAGAGAAGGGGCTTGACCTGGGGGGAATTGCATCACTTGTTCTCCTAACTGGTGCCTTTTATCAATTATGCTAATTTCCTAAAGTCTATAAAAATGTACTCACCCCTGGGGGAGTGGAGAAGGCTTTTGTGGACATCTTTCCATAACTGCCTCTGAAGGCCTTCAAATAAAGATCCCCTTTTATATTACCTCCTTACTAAAATGATCTCGAGTTTCATTTCCAGGTTGGGAAAAAGGCAACAACAGTAGCCCTGTGACAGTGGATGATGTCTGAGAAGCATAGCTGAAAACCCCTGAGCTGAAATGAGCCTGAACCTGAGCCAAAATCAGAGCAAACCACTTCTGCAAGGCTGCTGAGATGCCTGGGTACCACTCAGGGTGCTGGTGGTGTGATGGTTCCAAGGTGGGATCTTGGCTGGAAGAGAAGATACAGCCTTGTGCTTTTCTTCAGCACTGTGCAGGAGGACTCAGATCCACAGTGCCTCACCATGGCTTTGAGCACAGCTTTTGTAGGGGAGAATTAAAATGTAGGTTCAAGTTTGGCAGCTCAATTGCATGCTTGCACTCTGCTGGCCAATACCTTTATCTGTTGTCTCCTTCTTCCCCACTCATAACAGCACATTTCTGCTATTTTAGATCTAGTTTAGCAGCATCCTGGAGTTATGGCACCTCATAGCAGGAAGAAGGTATAATTTTAGCACATTTTAATTTCTGTGCCATGCTCTCTCAATCTGCCTCCTTATCTCCTTTTGTTCTTTTTCTCTTAAGCAGAAAGGCAACAGAAATCGGGCACTGAGGAAAATGAGTACTGCTCCCTGACAACAAAATCTAGAGCCAACTGTGGCAGTCAGTTTCAATTTTCATTTTCTGGTGAAACCCTGAAGCTTACTGGGACATGGAAACACACAGGCTAGAGCAATTTATGGTCATGCACGTAGTTACTGCTTTTTTTTTTTTTTTTTTTTTTTTTTAACTTCTTTTTTATTGCAGCTGTTTAAAGGAAATGTTAGCAGAGATGCAGACTTCTGCCAAACATATGTAGCTTTTAGGATGCCCACATGCAGGATGAATTCTTAGTGCTGGGTGAGGAGAAGAGGGCACATTTCTCATGCCCTGCTGGGGAGCAATACAAATTCAGTGCTAGCTTGCACAGAAATCTGAAATCTCAGTCCCAAGTCCCTCCACACATCAATACATGAGCCACTCTGCACAGTTTGCCTGTTCTTGCCTCACTTTGGACATAGTTAATGAACTAACGCTAATTTTGTTGATTATTGTTTTGCATTTCATAGCATAGTATTGTTTGGTTAGTTTCTTAGTGTTTCATAGTAGGAGAGTGAATTTTCTGATCCAAATACATTCCTCCTCATTTGACACCTGACATTCACTATTGGGAGAGGCCATAATAAACACACAATGTGAGTTTTTACCTGACAGCCTTGGAAATGGCTTTAGAGGGCTGAACACATTTAAATGCCTGTATTCAAAGACACTCAGAAGCTAAAGCTTCTGGTTTTGACAACAGAAATACTGGCTGAAAGCATTACCTCCCTTTTTTTCAGAATTTATGGCATTGTCATTAAATCAGCATCTTATGCAAATGACAGTGAGGAGAAAGTGTGTTGGAGTGGGGGAATAGAGGGGAGGACAAAAAAGGGAGAAATAGGAGTGGTCATATTGGATTAATAAGACAGGGAATTAATATTTAGGCAGCAGGGCTTAACTGGAACCAGGATCAAATAGTCACTGTGAAGAGCTAATAAACATTTTAGCATTCACTGGTGAGGTGCTAATGAAATTGTGTGTGTGTTTTTGTGTCCATATGGGGGAAGAAATCAAAAACTAAGTATTAGTTAACTAATTAATACTACCCTTAGGTGAAAAAAATTGTTCCTTTTGGTCATCTTATCAGGCAACAAAAATGTAGACTCATAAGTAAGTTCATAGTCTGATAGGTACAAGATACATGAATAAAAGAGCAAAAATTAAAAACTAGTTGTACTCTAGACAGCCCTATTTATTTAAAGAAATATATATATTCAAAATTAGGTAATGATTTTATAGTGTTTATTAAGGGAGTCATGAAGGCCCTTTAAGTTGTAAAATATCTTGTGATTGGATCACTACTGTCACAAGACTACAAGATATTAATGATTTCACAGGATATCATAAAAAGACTCAAATATTTTCATGGATTTCAACAATATGTAATTTCAGTTTTTTTAGTGGGTTGAGATGTCATTTGGATCAACAAGTATTTAGAAAATTCCTCTGTAGCCTCAACATATTAACAAACACATAACTTCAAATTTTTCTTTGAGTTACACATACTTATTCATTTTGAAAGCAGATTACATATTTATGTGCTTAGCTATGGATCCTTTTCCTAACTTGAGACAACATGCAATTTTTAAAGTTTTTTTCAAAGTAACAGGTTATTGTTTTATTATAGGAAGAAACCAAAGTATCACCCCAAAGATGTGATCTAAAAGCCTGGTGTTCTCTTCATTACATTCCAGCTTTCCAAAGACTTCAGATCTTCTCTCCCTACAGACTTGGCAACATTTAATATAAGGTTCTTGGAACCAGAAATTTGGTAGCTGAGAACCATCTTTCTAAAGCCTTCCCAGCAGGACTATTTTACTTAATAGCAGGTACAGCTCATATATAGAAAAATGTGGAAAAGCCTCTAACTGGGATCCTTTCTTAGCTGAAGACTTTGTTCTACAAATTACCCATGTTCAGATATTTGTCTAACCATATTCTATAGTACCTTTCAATCTTGCTTTTAACTTTTGTATATGCAGCTGTCTGTCTCTTCTGTTTCAAGACTGCATAAAGAATGCTCTACTTAGAATCAAATCTGGAATTTGATTCACAGTATGTACAGGTGCTGTCAAAGCAGAAGATATTCTTAAAGTGTCTGATCTTCCTAATTTGTTCTGCAGAGCCAGTTTAAATACTTCTGAATATATTAGCTGAAAGACTTGGTCTTGATGACTGATGAAACCTTGAGTAGGAGAAAAAAAAGCCCTTAATGCATAAGAGTTCCTCAAGTGTAGTAACAAACAAACATAAGACAAGTCAGTTGTGATGGACTTGCTACTTCATTTGCTGATAACAACTAGAGCAAGACACTTCAGTGAATGGTAAAAAAAATTATACAATAAACAGTTCAGGAATAGCCTGCCATGAAGAAAAATGCTTTTTCTATCTGAGAAAGCAGAACTCTGAAAGACACAATGGCTAGATTGTAAGCATTTGCTGCTAGAATGCTGAATAATAAAAATAGTACTTATAACAATAATAATAATAATGATAATGTTCTTCACTCCCTGGTCACCTTTACTGGCTGTAAAAGTGATACCTGACAACAAAGGGATACCTTATAGAGGCAAGTGTTTTAAAGATAACACTTCCTCAACTCACAATTCACACTTTGCCACTGTTCAACTTAGTGGTCCTTCAGCTTTCATGTTAGGTGAAGTATAGCTAACACACTTTCCTAGGGATCATTTGCAGCTCTGTGCATTTTATCCAGCTGATCTTTTCAGAAGAGCTTTTTTCAAAGCTCTGTTCATTCTCGTTGCCTCAATTGTACCTCAGTTTCAGAGACAAACACAGGACCCTGCCTTTGGGGTAGCAGATTTTGCTGCCCTCTTATATTTAATCTTTTTCATACTAGGAAGCCTTTTATAAAGAGAGAAACTCCTACTGCGTTTTAGATTGCTCTGGGTCTTGGCCCATGTCCTTGTTCAAGCCCCAGCTAAAAATGAACTCTTACAGCTGCTTTAAGTAATTGAGAATCAGAATTTGGAAGTGAAATGCTGATACCACCTTCCCCATTACAGCATTTAGCTGCTGCTGTCATGAAGCAATCAGCTGTGTATTGTAAGTGACTGTGTTGTGAGCCTCTCTGATCTAAACAAGTGTTAGCTTAAAATATCAATTCAATTGCAAGGCATTATGCTCTGCTCAGAAAACCCATCTGGCTCCAAAGGCTGCTGCCACAGGATGTGCTGCTGCTGTGAAGCCACAGGCCTGTTTCTGCCCTTGTTTGCACTGCTCTGCCTCTCAAGGAATGGCACTGAAGTGGCTGAAAGTGAACCACTCCAGAGCAGGTGTGGAAATGAGTTAGCCAGGTGTGTGGTTACATCATGCAAATTTCCCAGCTTGTTTTCCCCATTTTGCTGCTACATGCTTTATCAAGGAAGTGAAAAGAAAACCCCTCAAAAACAGAGAGCACCTTTAGATTTCTTTTTGAGAAAATTATTGTAATCCCATTTCTTTCCTACTGAATCACCATTCAAGACACTTTCAAGCATTTCTGAGCTGTCTCTTTATAACAAAACTGACTCCATAGGGGTGGAAAGTAAAATCACACTTTTTAAAGGAAATACCAAGAAAAAAGATATAAAATATTCATCTCCTAGCAGAATTTCTTTTTACTGCAAATTATTTTAGTGTCTACTGTGCTTGCAGGTGAAAATACATCACTGAAAACTTTTAGATGAGAGTCCTGGTCTCATGGCATGAGAGAGATCTGCTGGGACTACTGTGGGTATGAAGAAAAGACATGAGGAGCCATTTTCAGTTTTCTGTTTCCTTGGACTCACATTGCACATTTTCTGCCTTCTGCTGAGCAAAACCAGCACAGAGCCCAGTTACTGAGGAAAGCAGTTATGTTTTGAGCTATATTTAAGGATGACAATCTGCTATGAATATAGAGAGAGTAAATGCTACCATGTCACTTAGGGTCAGGATCAAGATCATCACCAGAGCTCAATTTTTTTATGGCTTTGGGGCATCTTACTTATTTAGCTTCATTACCAAGAGTGACTAACCCAGGAGCTCAAAATGAGCTCTGAATGCCTTTCCATGGCATGGGAGACCTGGGAAAGATCCAGCTTAACTAGATCGAACAGCTCTTTATCTATCTATCTATCTATCTATCTATCTATCTATCTATCTATCTATCTATCTATCTGTCATCTATCTATCTGTCTGCCTGTCTCTGTCTATCTGTCTGTCTATCTATCTGTCTGTCTGTCTATCATCTATCTGTCTGTCTATCTATCTATCTATCTATCTATCTATCTATCTATCTATCTATCTATCATCTATCTAATCTGTCTATCTATCTCTCTGTCTGTCTGTCTGTCTATCAATCAATCTATCTATCTATCTATCTATCTATCTATCTATCTACCTACCTACTATCTATCTATCTACTCATCCATCTTTCTGGTGATAATGAATCACTCAATACATTTATCCACAGAGCAGCAAGGAGACTGTGAGAGACCAGAGGCACTCATTAAAGCCTGAAAAGAGCCTGAAGTTGCATAAGCTTGCAGAGGGCTTTGATGCTGGGGTGGCAGCAGATGGCTGAAGGAGGGGGACACCCCGTCATTCACTGTCCCTGTGATGGGGACAGCAGCACAGCTCACGAAGCAGCCCCTGAGCTGCTGCAGATTTTAGCACAGCATAAAGAGACGGGGGTTGGTTTACATCACTTAGCACACTGAGAGCTGCAGCGAATTGGGAGGTTTTCTGTGAGTCACTGTTGTCCCCACTGCTGGGGACATGGCAGCAGCCTGGCTCAGAGGGATATGGCAGCTGGCAGAAGGGGTGTGCTGCTGCTGAGCTCTGCTGGAAGCCCCATGGTCCCAGAGCCCAGCACCTGCAGGATGCTCCCAGTCACTGACCCTGCCATGGGGCTCCTGGGTCCTGCTGGTTTCACTGGGTAGGAGCTCCAGGGAAGCTGCAGCTGCCAGAGCTCCTCCAAAACTCTGTGACAATCCTAGATGGCTGCTAGAGGATGACAGGGAGCTCTACTTGTGGCTGTGCCAGGAAAAGTCCCACCGAGGGAGGATTCAGTTCACGCTTTTGACTCAATTATGGGAGCATGGAAGAATTCCTCTGCATCTTGAAGTGTGCACAGGGTGGGAAGGAACACTCAGAGGCAGTGCCTGTTAGCTATAAGGGCCTGGGATCAATAGTAATTGAGTAACCTCATACCACAGGGCTCTTCCTGCCCAGGCTATTTAACTCCCAAGAGCACACTGGCCACCCATGCACAAATGATAAGCTAAAAGCCCCACTCAAAACTAAAACTAGAAATTCTCCCTTCAGCAGCAACACAACAGCTGTTAATGATTTGTTTTTAAACTGCATTCATTATATACAGAGAACAGAATACAGTTTACCACTTTATTAACTGACATACTGTGAGAAATAACACCCACTGGAAAAAGAGAAATATTTTAAATTCATTTTCATTATAATTTAGTTAGGAAACCAAAAACTAATAAAACACATTTAATAGGTTTTTATCCCCATTAGTTTAGGTAGAATGTCATGCTTAACACAAAAGACAGTAACTTAATACCTTTTAAGGTAAAACAATGCTCCTATAAATCCCAGCCCAACAAGTAGATTTTGCTCATTAAAACAGTTCCACTCAGTTCAGTGAGAAGGTGCCCACAGGGGTGAATCTCCTGTGCCTGACTGGACCTTTTGTGAGCACAAAGCAAAAATGCAACAGGTTTTTATATCTGCAGCTTGATACTCACCTAACACACAGGTGAAAAATACTAATATGTATAAAACAAGTTACAGGTATGGGATCCCATACAAATTTTGTCATTTGTAGAGAATACCCTGTATACCACCAAACTTGAATGTCATGCAAGGCACATTTTAAAACCTGCATTCCCACTTTGACATACAACTTGCAGCTAAAATCACTCTCAATAGAAAAGATTACTTTTCTGGTTAATTTTGGGGGAAAAAAAAAGTAATTTTGCAGATTAACAAACTAGCAGTGAAAATGCACTAGCAATGAAAATGACAGGACATGCACTTTGGCTCTGTGACTGAAGATTCAAAGGTCACTGCACATTGAAAAATTCACATTAATTCTTATCTTTGAGGTATTGTGCAGTCTTTGGGCAAGACACAATCACGACTAAAATTTTTCACTGCTGTGTTAGACACAGGAAAGCTTTTTCTGTGCCAAGCATGCATCACTTTTTTTACCATCCCTGAGCAAAAGTACCAGGCATAAAAACACAGGAACCCAAAATGAAACTGGAAATTTTTCCTTGGCAAGTTCACTTTTAGCACAACAAAAAGGGAGCAGAAGGATATGCCACCAACTTTCTGACATTCCCCAACAAATAAAATTCAGTGTGTAGGCAATATATCACGCTTGCAGAAACTAAATGCACTACTTGTGTCTCAGGCTGTCTTTACCACTGTGTATACATTAGCAGCTTTATGAAGGCACTGTTAAATTCAAAAACTGTAGATAATATGAAAATAATTTTTATTTGGTTTCTTTGCCATTCCCTGCAGCAGTAAAGAATTTTTTTTCCCAGTACCTCCAGGCTCATAACACCTTTAAAGCCTGGATCCATCAGATCCTGCTGATCTGCAGGAAAGCAGAGGGATCTCAGAAGAATGAGCAGAGTGACAAAAAGGAAAAGGAAAACTCTTACATTTTCATATCATTTTGGGCCACCAGTACTGGAAATACTGTCACAGACTGGACCGAGGCCAGTGAAGGGTCACTGAAATAACAGGATCATAGAATGGTCCTGTCAGTCCATGCTCCTGTAAATGGTCTCTCTCCATCTGCCTCTTTGGCTTCCTTTGGGTACTGAAAGGCCACTGTTAGGTCATCCCAGTTCCACGCTGAACAACCCTAATTCTCTTATCCTTTCCTTGTAGGAGAGGTTCTCCATCCCTCTGATCAACTTGATGTCCTCCTCTGGACTCACTCCAACAGGTCCATGTCCTTCCTGTGCTCTGGACCCCAGGGCTGGATGCAGCACTGCAGGTGGGGTCTCACCAGAGCAGAGCAGAGGGGCAGAATTCCCTCCCTTGCCCTGCTGGCTGTGCTGCTTTTGACCCAGCACAGGATATTGTTGATTTTCTGGGCTGTGAGTACACATGGCTGGGTCATGTCCAGCCTCCCACCCACCAGCACCCCCAGATCCTTCTTATCAGGGCTGCTCTGGATCTGTTCATCCCCCAGCCCATGCTGATACTGGGGTTGCCCTGACCCAGGAGCAGCACCAGCACTTGGTCTTATTAAACCTCATGAGATTCCTATGGCCCCACTTCCTGAGATTGTCCAGGTCCCTCTGGATGGCATCCTGCCCTTCAGGTGTGTCAAATGCACCACTCAGCTTCATGTCATCTGCAGATTTGCTGAGAGTGCACTCAGTCCCTTTGTCTGTGTCATCAATGAAGATATTAAATAAGACTGGTCCCAATATGGACCCTGAGGAACCCCACTTGTCACCAATGTGCATCAGGACTCTGAGCCACTGACCATTACCCTCTGGATGTGACTGTCCAACTACTCCCTTGTCCATCCAGCAGCCTACTCATCAACTCCATCTTTCAATCTAGAGAGAGGGATGTTGTGGGGAATCATGCCAAATTGCAGAAGGCCAGGTATGTAACACCTGTAACCCTTCCCTTGCCCACTCAGCCCCAGTGTCAGGGGCTAGAGCACACGGTGCCTGAGCTGGGTTTGTGCAGCCTGAGGGAGGGCTGTGAGCCAAGAGCAGAGATCTAATTGCCATGTTCTCCTGCCTAAAAAGAGAATTACACAAAACCCTAAAACTTAGAGGCACACAGTGAGTCAAAATTGCAAAATGGGGAAAAAAAAAAAAAAATCTGATTTGCTGTAGGAAAAGAGATTTTTGCCAGGGCGGTGAGCACTGAGTTCACCCAGAGAGACTGTGGGCTCAACAACCACAGAAATGCACAAAATTCTAAAAGACTGAGGAATATGATCAATTTTTGAACATGGTTGTGCTTCCAGAAGGGTTTGGACCAGATGATTGATTGAAGACCCTTTGACCTATCTTATTCTTTCATTTCTGTGAAAAGACACTCAGCTGGTGTTAGCTGGAAATATCACCCAGAGGTGAGATTATCACTTTGGTATTTGAACAAACTGCATCAAAAATCCTTGAGAAACCAATCTTTAAATTATATTCCTATGCAAACCTAAGTTTATAAGTCTCTTATAATTATTTTCTTTCAGACTGGCATAATACTTATGCCAATAAGTATGACAAAATATATATCTAATGATATATAGACAAAAAATATATGACAAAATATAAATCTAAAATATATGACAAAATATATATCTAAAGTTGTGTTCAAATATCCAAATATATGACAAGATTTTTCAAAATTCAGTGAAGGAGGCACTTACCTACTATCTTTGGAAACCAGACAATTTATTGAGACCTTCCAACAGGTTTTTGAAGCTTAGCTAGAGACACCTCTATCTGCAGATGAATGTGAGCTAATGTGAGAAGAATGAGGACAAAAAGAGTAGCAGTAAAATGTATACTAAATCTCCTTAATACTCTTTGTAACAACTTTTTTCTATTAAAATTACACATGCAGATTTCACGCTGGTATGTTATGTATGAAGCCTTATTGCTATTCACTCAGAATGACCTGAATAATTTATTCATTTTCCTGTGATGTAATGAGTGGAAAAAAATGTTCAATGAGTGGCCAAGCCTCACAAATGATTTTGCATTCACAGATAATGTAAACTCACATTTATATGTATATATAGTGCTGTGTGATCCTCTGGTCTTTTTATAACCAGTTAATAGCTAATAAACAAGGATAAAGATATCAGCATAAACTCATTAAAAAAGAGTCACCAGAACATATTATTTATGAAAAAATGTTTGATGCAGTTCCCCTCATTACTAATGCTGCCAGAGGAATTAGGGTTATTTTACTGCAGTTATACAGAAAGAATAAAAATGCTCACTAGTCATCTGTGATTGGCTTTCAGGGATTGAAATGGGTTTGTTAAGAAGCAACACCTTAACTCTGCCAACTCCTTCTATTCCTGACAATACCTGTGTCCATTGCCTCTTGCTTTTACAAATTGTATTGCTGCATCATATTTTTAAATAGATGAATGGACAGGGACAGGACCTCAGGAAACACAGGAAATAAGCACAGGACATAAAGCATTACAGGGTTACAAAAAAGAACTATAGGGTTACAGAAACACCCATGGTCTCAGAATCACTCCCTGGACATGGATGCTGAAAGAGAGCTGGTGTTCAGAAAAGATGGAGCTAATGGCAAAAGCAGAGTGTGTGAATGGAATGACAGCAGGATGTTTCAGAAAGTGTTCCCTGATAAAACAGATTCTGTTTGCATACAAAATCACTTTGGGGAAAGATAGTGGGTAGTTGTTAGAGTCTGCTGTAGAATTCCAGAGTTAAATTTGGATATGGATTGAGATGTTCAAACCATTATTACAGGCAGAAATTCTGCACAGAATTGTCTTGTTATGGCAGCCTCTGATTTGTCAGATATAGGCTGGAGAAGAAGTGCTGCTGAAGGCAGCCCAGATATTCCAGAGTGTGACAACTGACAGCTTTTCTGAGAGAAAGCAGAGAGGATTCTTTCTAAACTTAGTTATGGAAAGTATAGAGGTTGTTACAGGACATCTAATTGTAGCAAAATAGCACTGAATCACAGAAAAGTTGGTTTAATTTATGTAGAATGGAGAGATAAACAAAAATAGATCTGTTAGTATGCCTAACAGAATTTTAGAGAAATGAGTGAAGGCAACAGAAGTTAATTGTTCTGTTCCCCATTTCTCTGTGGGGGAGACTTGGATTTTCTTTGAGGCAAAGCACAGAAGGATTTCTGGAGCTTTAGAACACTGAAACCCACAAATTCCAGAAAGAAAAGCTTTAAAACCTACCTCAGAAATGGTTCTTTTATGAAAATGAAGAAAAGAATGATGAGCAATAAAGGTTGTGCTTTAGAGGACAATTTTCCATAAGGACTCTTGAAATAAGAGCTCAAAGACAGAGCCAGGCGATAGAAAATAAGAGCAGAAAGGAAATCTGTATTACTGTAGAAGGAAGCAAAACTGGAAGTTCTTTGTTTTCACCCAATGCAACCAAAACGTCTCTGTCTCAGGATTCAAAGTAAGCCAATGTATGAAATCCTGCTGTTGGTGAGAAGCATCTTCAGTGTCCCCACTCAGAACTGGAGCCATGTGACTGAAAAGGAGGCATTTCACAAGACCCTGGCTGAGGCAGGACTACAAGGCAGGCTTCAACACAAAGCTTTAGAGCAGCTTTTGAAGCAATAACTAACTGAAAACAAAGGTAAATCTAGAACCATAGGATGGCTTGGGTTGGAAGGGACCTTAGATGCCCTCTAGTTCCTAATGGTTGCCATGGGCAGGGACAACTTTCAGGAACATCAGATTCCTCAGAGCCCTGTCCAACCTGGCCTTGAAACATGAAACTGTATAAAAAAGAATGGACACATTAAAAATGAAGTAGATCATATGAGAGCTACAGAGTCTAGCACAGCTCTATATTTTTCTTTCATAACCCCTTTCTCAACAAGTAAAATGTGGCAGATCTAATCTATCAAATGGCAGAATGGTGACTACACTGCTAATGGGAAAGTCCTGGTGACACTTGAGAGGTAAGGGAATAGTAGGAGAGAAATAAGGCAGGAAAAGGAACTAATTAAAGATACTGCAGATTATGTTGAAATGCTAATAAAGAACCCTTGGGGTGGAGTAGAGTTACTCTTACCATTTTAATACTGATTACACTTGGAACCAATCTTGTCTGAATACTTTTAATGACTTTTGTTTAAGACATAATTTATTAGTAAGTATTTGGGAGATATTGTCAATGTAGGAAAGGAGAGTGATATGTGGAAAAATCAGGGCCACCTTGCAGGCTGGAAAAGTAAAAAAGAGATGAAATTTCATTATGTGCATTTAGTTGCTAATACATTTTTTGATGTAATTGAAGTCTCATCAGAGTGACATGACACCAGAAGACCCTGTGGCTTTTAAAGGAAAATGAAATAACTAGAATTAACTAGTCCAATACCTGAGTGAACAGGGAATTACAATACTAGATCATACCTAGTGAGATATTGCCATGAGAAATATGGGAGCTCTGGATAAATGTTATCTAGAGTCTTCTGTGCAGTCCTGGTCATCTGTATATACCAAAGATGGATTCAGACTGGGGCTGAGGAAGAAAAAGTCTATGAAGAAAATTCAGAACCTCTCATGAGACAAGAGAATGCACAGCAGGAGGAATGATTGCACTTTTCCATCAAAGTATCTCTTATTCCCTAATCCCATTTGTCACTCACAACAGTCCCACTGGGCAAGGGAAAGCAGTGCAATTCCTTCTCCAGAAGAATGCATATTTGGGATGACTGTGGCTGGTATGTAATAAAAAATATATTAGCTGAAGTCTGACTGCTTTTCCCTATAGTGGAGGCTCTCAATTTTTATTTTTTTAAATTATAATTTTTAAAATTTTTTTCTTTGTATTGACTGTTTTTTACAACATTTAAGAGAACATAATTATTCTTGAGATGTTGGTTGCTCTCTTATACTTTATTGAAATACTGCAATGGATCAGAAGTTCTTAAAAGCAGGACTGAAGGGCAGAAATGGGCTATATAATTATACAAACCCCATTTCCTTAGGGAACAAGTGTAAAAACAGGGACAGCAGAAGAATAAATATGGACAGACTGCTCATAAAATTAAAAAGCCAGGACAGGCATCAGCAGGTCTTTATCAATCAGAGAATTAAACTTTCAACTTGTTTATTAGATACCAAGGATGTAACTAGTTTTAAGATTGTAATCAGGTTATGAAATGGATTATGTGACATGATTGCCTTCAGGAAGTCCTCTCCTGGACTATCAGAAACAAGGGTATGCTAATATGATGGCTCTATCCTAATGAGACAAGATAACATTTTTAAAATTTGCAAAAGGACCTGCGGATCAGTTTAAGAGTCATTTCCAGAAAACACATTTACTCTGTAGTTTATCATACTTGTTGATCCTTGTCACTGGAAATCTGCTTTGTCAAGTATCAAGCAGAATCTGTAACTACAGGTTGCTCTGTTTCAGTATCTTTGTGGAAAGGCTGGATGCAGACCCTCGACAACGCAGAGAAAAGTAATGGCAACTTGCCCAGAGCTCAAGTGCTGCACCTGATTTTCATACAAAGATACACTGAATTGTATAAAATATTGCATAAGAATTATTTTCATGTATTTTATTTATTTATTTATTTATTTATAGGGCATTGCAATTGTAGGCAGCATTTCACAGAGTAATCCAAAATTGCTGTGAAGGTAACAAAAAAGAAAAGTTGTGCCGAAGCATAACACTGTCCACACAAAAAAAGATTGTTGACTTAAATGATTTTCAGTTTACTGTGCTGATATGAAAAGAGTCTGAATTCCTGATGCACAGTTCCTGAGCTTTGCCAGATTTTTTTAATCAACTAGTTAGCAACATAATTTGCTTCTGCCAGATAAAGTTAGCAATTATCAGCCATGTCAGTAACTGCTATCAAGTTTCTGAGCTTCTTCTTCAGCTCAGGCAGGAGCAGCAATTTGTTTGCAGGACTGGAGAACAATGCTTGGTAGCTCTGTAAACTTTTGCACTGGCTGCAGTGTTAGCATATGAACAGTGTAGGGCTCCAACAGAGTTGGTATAAAATGGGAAAATATTTGGCCAGGAGATTTCCTGGAAATGCATTTTCACCAGAACCCAGCAGCTCTGTTGTGTGTGGTGACTTCAATGAAACTTGATGAATTTATAAACTGGTCTGAACTTTTCATTTTCCTTCTGGCACTACTGTCAGTCCCCATTAAGAAATGCAGCTTTATATGACATAAACTTTGATTAAACTTTGATACGGACTTTGATTAATAGCACTGTATGGAGAAGCCAGAACAAACCTCCCAGGGGCTGATGAAGAAAAAATTGTCAATGCAGTAAACAGGAATGAGAAGCTAATCTATAATTTAAGCAATGTGTTAATTAATACAGTATAAATAATGAAATCTGTGGTAAATCCAGGGAGTCATCTTGTCTATCTGCTCATCTAGGTGCAGTTAGAACACCATGCCCTTGAACAGGAAAGTGGTATCTGTGTGATAACTGCTGGGAGTCTCCTTCCAATCAGAGGGTCAGCAGGATTTTTTGCTTGCTGGAGTTAACTCATTTGAAGATGAGAAGCCTTCCCAAAATTAAATGGCACAGTGGGATAACCAAAGTAAGTAAAAGAAGAGTTCCAAGGGATGACTGCTAGTCTGTGGGCAGGACTACCAAGATGAGGTGCCACAGTAAGGGACAGCTCTGACCTTCCTTATCTTCCCTGCTGCCCATCCTCCCTTGCCCTGTGAGGAAAAGAGGAAGGAATTACTTATTTCAAGGCATATCACTCAGTCTTCTAGAGAGCAGGTATTTCTTCAAACTCAAAGGAATCACCAGACTGGAAAAGGTGGAGGTAAAAGGGGCATTAGCACAGCTCCAGTTCAGTCCACTGTCAAAATGAAGTTGTTTGTCTTCTTGAGAAATTAGCACCTAGAAATCATCAGTTCTCCCCCAAGCAAGTGGACTCCTTCCACTCAGGTGAGACCTGGCTGCTGATTGTAGTCAGAATAAGAATGAACCTTGCCTCTAAATGTGCCAGTTTTGATGAGATCTTAAAGAAGAATCAGATTTTTAGATACTATTACTATTATTGCTACTATTACTACTAAATACTATTATTATTATTACTATTACTCTGATATCTCTGGATGAGGATGCAGAGGAGGGATAGATGTTGGGAAGGACAAAATAGAAAAACTTTATAAATATGAGTGCATGGCAAACGATTTTGAAATCATAAGTGAAATAGAAATGATAGCAATTTTTGACTGTGGGGCTGAAAGCAGCCATGTGAAGGTTTAAAGCCTCTTCCTTTGTTTAGATAAAGCCAAATTCCACAAATACCAAAGAACCAACAATACCTGTTCCAAGTATGGAAAGAAAGGTTTAGAGATAAGGTTTATAAATAAGAAAGCAGTAAAACATGGTAATTTAGTGATTCCTATAGGTTGCATGCAAATATTAGGAAATTAGTATGTTGTAGTTGATTGGTTAATGGAAATTAGAATATTCATCATAGAAGAATACTTATTGTATAGTAAACTGGAAATTGCTCTCTATTCTCTCTTATTCTTTCTATGCTCTATTCTCTCTACTCTCTTATTCTCTCTTACACTCTCTTCCTCATATACCCACTGCCCTAATAATAAACTACAAACTTCAATACCAAGATATAGAGAGCTCCTGAGTCTGTCCTGACTGTCCACCCGACAATACCCCCACAGAAAAGGATCCATAGGGACTGTTGATGGACCCACACCAGCCTTGCTCTGCTGCAGGGTCACGACACAAGGGTGCACAATCCTTGCTGGAAGGCTGGGGAGCCCAGGCAAGTGCTAAAGGATCCCTGTGGTGCATCCTCTGGGTTTTGAAGTGGTCCTTACTGCAGTGCATGGGAGACTGGGAGGGAAGGTTTTGCAGATATTGCACAATATTTTTCATGATGCCCATGAAGATGCATCTACATCTGCAAGTATTTCTTACCTTGGTTAGCAGGGCTTAGTTACTGAAATAAGAAATAGTCTGAACCGAGCCAACACCCAGTACAAAACTTGGAATCTTCAAGTAATGCTGATAGCATTCTCCTGTTGGGAATAATGCTATTTTGTGCATTTGGAATTGAAAATATAGAATTTCATAAATAAAAATACTTAAAAGTTTTTCTTAATGGGTTAATGTTAGAAATACCCTGCTTACAGACCATTCATTTCCCATGCCAAATTGGTAGTTTGTGAAAGTCATAGGCATTTAAGAACATGGACCAGCGATGTCACTTAACAATTCTCATAGTAACTTTATCCTCTGGGACAGAGAACTAAAAGAACAACAATAAAAACCATGTAACTATTCCCTAAACAGAGAAAATCAATCTAACACCCTGTTTATTGATCCATGTTGGAAATCTCTCTAACAGGCTCAGTGAGTGGACAGCTAGCTGAAGCAGATACCTTATGGCTGTGCCTTTTATAATACCCACTTGTAGCATGATACCACTGAGACAAATTATGCTCTTCTTATGCAGCCTCACAGCTAATCCACCATCCTTTGGTGCAATGCATTATCCATATAATTTCTTCAGGAAAGGAGAGAAAACAGGGAAAGGATTTTCACAGCTGGCTAAAACATATGAGCTTTTATCATGAGTATAATGGTACTACTGTTTAAGAAAATGCTACCACCTTGTTTAATTTCCTTAGGTTTTTTTTAATGCATCCTTTTCTCTGTGGAAGTTGGAAAAAAATGGGGGAAGAGAGCATAAGTAAATACCTTCAACCTACTCAGCTGAAATCCATAATTATGTTTTTATTACTTTCTGGTTTCTGATACATAGGTTTCACTGAGCTGATTGCAGGCTGCAGGAACCATTTTTGCCCTTTAAATTGAAGCATTTCAGGTCTTCTCTAATTAACAACCACTTGCAGAGTGTATCACAGGCTCAGTGCCTACTCACCAGGCTCATTTCTCAGAGACAGATCTGTTATTGCACTAAAATGAGGACAAGAGGCATTCTGTATTAATACTTTATGAAGATAGCTCAATTACAGCTGACCATACAGTATTCTGCCTATGCTCTTCTCCTAAGTCTTTCTCTGGACTCATTTTTCTGGGTGGACAAATCTTGAAGTGCTAATACCTTCTCCACAATAATAGTTTGAATTTGTTTGTGTGGGACCTCATCATTTTGAGAAATACCTGTAGGAACTGCATAGGCAAACTTCCTTGTACAGAGCACCAACTAATTAAAATAGAAACTTTGGTTTTCTTTTCCCATTAAGGTAGCAGAGTTTTAGATCTAATGAAATAAAAACCCAGGAAGAAGTGCTGCTCCTTATTACATGACAGTTCAGAGCTCTGGAAAGGTAAAGCCTCTGATTTATCCACAGGAAACTGCCCAGGATCAAGATCTTCACACAGTTTGTGCCCAGTTCTTTTTTACCCAAACAGACTCACTGCATGTTATAATGCCATAATAAGCCAACCAGACCTAACATTTTCTTGGAGAAAGGTGCTGTCACATTTTCTTCTTGTACAGTGGTAAGGACATGAGCTGTTCCTTAAAAGCAAATGACAAAATTCTGCATTTCCTTCCTCCCTCTGTCCCTCTGATTCTCCCCTCCTCTCTTCACTCCTCCCTGCCTCATGGCATTTTTGTCACCTTCTGGATCCCAAGTTTTCATTCACTTCATTACCTTGCAAAAAATTCTGTCCAGGTGCAGCCATAAGGCAAAGCAATGGCACAATACAAAAGGACAGCTGCCAGGTAGCCAAAAGCAGCATGAAAAAAGCAATAGTGAACGAGATATTCCAATATGTGTATCACCAACTGACAAAGCCATACAGCAGGACATATTCATGCCTGTACCATTTCAAAGAAGTAACCACTCTTGCTGAAGGCATCAGCCTTAGAAGGAAACCCAGAGTGTGCAGGAACAAGTGCAGCTTGAGAGATGATTTGTATTATTTCAGGTAACCACTGGAGAACTGAGGGGCACAAACACTGGCATTTTCTTCACAGAATTGCTGTTATCTCCTGTGCTGTCTCCTGTTTTGCATAATACCATATGAACCTCATTACTGCAGTTTGCAGGGTTTTGAACATTCACAGAAAAAAGCATAGAGAGAAGAGTAATAGTTTGATTGATGCAATTTTCACATTGGCCCAGTGGATAATCAGAAGAGCTCTTCTATTACAAGGCAGAAAGCAAAACATTATAAATCCTACCCAAAACTCAGGGCCATTAAGAAAGGCTAAAAAACCCTCTAATAACACAGGCTTTCTTGACAGAGTTATTGCCAACAGCTAAATAGCAGCTAGCAGGCAAGATCTGCTCTTATGCCAGGCACACCGCAGTCTGAACCAAGGATAAATATGTATGTGTGGAAATGACATCTCCCAAAAATTATAAAAAATAAATAGATTAAATGATCCCCTACCTTGGAGAGCCTGGAGGGTACGAGTCTGTACAACAATACAGAGTTGCAGGACCAGCTGTGGTGCACTTTCCAGAAAGGTGGCTAGCAAATGCAGCATACTCACATCTGCATACTCATACACCATTTTCCAATAAAACCTCCATCTGTCGTTCTCTCCACTCTGCCGACTCCGGATACCCAAGTACATTGTGTGAAAATACCTGGAAGTGAAAGAGAGTGGTTACAGAAGCACAGAGTGGTATTTACAGGTTATACTTCTGCCTGCAAATAGCATATTGCTCAATGTACTTCAAAGTAATGAACATTTATCTGAAAAGATCGCTGCATTTCATTTCTAATAGTTGATGTGATAAGAGTAAATTAAATTGAAGACAAGACTAGCCTTTATAAGGCCATTGAAAAAGCTTAGCACTGTCTTATTTGTTAAATGGTATTTCTTTCAAGGACCTACTTTTCTCATGGGTGATATCTTGCTTATATGGCCTTCCTCAGAGGTCTTGAAAATAATGAGAGGAACAAAACTGACTCTTTAATGAGCACCTGCAAAGAACTAATCTCCTTCTGCATGGCTCTATTAGGACTTGGAGGACCACCTGCACTGCAAGTCTGAGGTGGCCTCAGCCTGTAGCTCTGCTGGGGCTGAGATTATTGTCCTGCTTTGCCACCCATCCAATGCACTGAGTATTTCAGATGCTGCCAAACATATAGTGGTTTTCTTCCTCATAGTTTGATTATTTTAGTTGCAGAGAAGATGTAGCTGTGAGTTCCTATTTTAGGAGGCAAGGAGATCTGGCTGTGGGTTCCCTTGGAGATCAGAAATTACTCACTAGGGTAGCTCCCATGCAGCAGTAGCAGTAAGAAGCAGCAGAAGCCAGGAACCCAACAGGATGCTGCTGCTCCCTTTAGTAACCTGCAGATAAAGGGAGCAATAGCCAAAGCCTGTCAGCTCTCCTGGCCTGTGCAATCAGCAGGAAAAACACCTGGCAACCAGCTCATGGAGATTTTGTGTAGATTTTGGTGAGTGCAGGAATAATGGGTGGTTTTAGGAAGCAAGGGATGTCATCTGAAGGCTGGTACCCAGATGCTGGGATGCCTGTGGTGGCCCTTGCAGAGTCTGCAGCAGCCTCCCACGACACACCTGAGTCAAAGCACAGTGATCACTCTGGGTGGCCTTTGATCCCATCTGTTTTCTGATCTGATCACAGTCATTCTGTGTCAGAAAAGCTCTCCCACCTCGTTTCTACAATTTTAGTTACAAACTAATTAAAGCTGGCTGAAAAAATCCCCAGTCTCACTTAATGAAAAATTTTGAAGATTAAGATACTGTCTTGCATCAGGGTGCCTTCTGTCCTATATTGGTAGCAGCAGTGGGCTACTAACTGATGTGGATCTTGGTTTCTTTTTCTTGAGGTATCTTTCATATTCTGTTTCTGACAGCATTTTCTTATGATATGTTTAATATGTTTTCACAGCAATTTTTAAAGTGGGATCCTATTTTATAATTAGAAAAAGCTTAGTAAATTTTAACTACTTTCAATATGAATTGTTTTAATTAGTGAAGATAAAGTATTTCAGTATTTCTTCTTTCCACAGGCTCTCATGTTAAAACACTTTCATAAATGGTGAATTGTGAAAACTCTTTTTACAGAGGTTGCATGCAACCTTTAATCTCTGCTCTGCTCAGCTGTAACTCTGGAGGTGTCTTATGTTGATGAGAAGACTTTTGGCTTCTGACTGGCAAAGAGCCCAAGACTTGGTTGCCTCCTTGAAGAACGACCCAATGCACCCTTGTACCCAATGCACTCTCTACTGCAGAGCAGCATTTTTTATTCAGGAATATTCACCAGCCAAAACCAGGGAGTAGCACAGAGAAACAGCTGAGAGGACAGATCTGAGCCTGCAGCATTTCTCTTGACAGTGCACATCACAGCAATATAAAAGGAAAACACATTAAACTCACATTTAAATTAAAATCACACCAGGTGGCTTTGAATTTTATCAAAGTCCCATGTGGGAGTGAGCAGCAATGAACTGCTCAGAGATTGAGACCACAGAGGTACAGTAAACAAGACACCAACTGTAACTCTCATGCAAAACACTGAGCAGGTCTAGATGGGTCAGAGTGTGATGGCATAACTGGGGCTCTCTGCTGTCTTTGGGGTTAGGTAAAGGGAAATGGCCTGCTGCCCAGATCTGAGAGCCACTGAGCTGGAAAGGCATCTTCTGCTGCACAGCTCTGTTAATGGGGTCCATTGGACCCACAGGTTCTTAGTCACAATCCATTTAATTGTTCCTGGACCTCTCATTAAAGTCCTGCAGCACAGCAGGGGCAGGTAAGGTTTGTATTTCCTTCTGCAGTTTATTGTTTGGGTGGGCTTTATTTGTCCTCCCTAACATGTCCTCCTAAGGGGCACACCTTGGAATATTGCACATAGTGGGAGCAGACAGCACCTTCAGCATCATTCCTTTAAGATACCACTAACCCTTGCCATAAATTCCTGAAGGAGCTGTGGCTGCTGAAAGCTGTGCCAGGAGGCTCTAGCTCTGCCAGTGGAGCCATCTGCAACTTCAGTTCTACAGCATTTGTACAAAAGAATACTTTTCCTATTACAAACATGACATACTGTGGCAGGTGAGGACCCCTAGGGTTCTCTACCTGCTCTGCAGAGTGGCTGTGCATGGCAAATATGTTGTGATTAATGAACCCGTATGGAAATATTTCCTCTCCCATTGCACTTTATTGTGAAACACTGGCAGTGAGTTATTGGGAACTGGGGAATCATTGCTCTTTGTCTACTTAGCTCTCTGCAATTGAAACACAAGACATAGAGGAGGAAGATACTTTCTGTTTTACACACCCAGGACCAAATTTCAGCCTAGGGTGGTATTTTTTTTCTGTCCTTTCCATTTTGGCCAAATTAATTGCAGGCTGAAATGAACATTTACACACATAATTACTGCCACTGATTTATAAGCAAAATCAGGTGATTAGACAGCTAAACATTCTGATTTGCATCCACAATTAATTGCACCAGCAATTGATGTTAGGTGTGCAAATTAGCAGTTATTAAAATAAAAAGATGGTCTCGTAAAATGATTCATATATCAAAGACACTTTTTTTCTGATAGTGAAATAGGGAAGAAAAAAAAAATGGGAGAAAGTGCTTTGTTGTAGTGGCTTCCAAATATAGCTTAACACTGCAGTAATGACACATTCCATTTTATATATATATATGCATTATGTAATTCCACTTCAGACACCCTCACTGGAGGCCTATTGTCAGCAAATGTCATATAGACACAGTCAGAGGTTGTTCCTGATTTAAAGGGTTTTTGTGTTTTGGTGTTCTGCTGTTGTTTTGGTGGAAATACACATTTTTATGTGAGTCCAGGTTGTGACTCTTATATACAGTAATTCCAGAAGGATACATGAAAAGGCAGTATAGAGTTCTGCTTTGCAAAATGTCTTAGGTAAATTGATGTCAATGAACCTGAAAGAGCAGATGTGAATGTTATTATTTTGTTTGTGATTGCATTCAGTCAACTACAGTCTTCTGCTGGTGCTTTACAAATATACAAAAACTGCCTATCCATGTTCCCAAAGAGCATATAATTGATATGAAAAGAGATGAAAAGGAGTGAAGAATTGAGAGTTAGAGCACCTGACAAAAAAAGGAAAAAGAAGCAGAAAGGGGAAGTGTGGTAACAATACTGCCATCTAGTAAAATAACTACTTTGTCTAGTAAATCAAAAGCTTCTTTTAGTTGAAGTTTCTTTCTTCACTAGAAGAGTAAAACCAAATAAAAACCCACCACTCCACCCACTCCACAAAAAGACCCTACAATTTCATAGCTCTCTTGTTTGTGGAGAAAAACTTAGACATAGCTGAGTTTCTTAGAGATTTTGCAGTTAGAAGATTATGAAACCTCTCCTGTGAAGTCAGACTGAGAGAGGTGATGTTGTCCAGCCTGGGAAGGAGAAGGCTCCAGGGAGATCTTATTGTGGCCTTCCAGTACCTGAAGGAGGCTGAAGGTTTTGGATTCAAACTGGAAGAAGGTAGGTTTTAATTAGATATAAGGAATAAATTATTCATTGTAAAGGTGGTGAGACACTGGAAGAGGGTGCCCAGAGAAGTTGTCAGTGCCCCATCCCTAAAAGTGTTCAAGGCCAGACTGGATGGGGCTTTTAGCAATCTGGTCTAATGGAAGCTGTCCCTGTCCATTCCAGGGAATTGGAACGGAATGATTTTTAAGGTCCCTTCCAACCCAAACTATTCTTTCAGTCTGTTATTCTATGACATGCATTATGAAAAAGCAATATCAAAACATTTTTATTTTAAAATTACTCTTTTACTCTCTCTCTTATTTTAATTTTAAATTTAATTTAACTTTATTTTATTTGAAGACCACTGCCTGGGTTGTCAATGCTGATTTAATGAAGCTTATATTCAGAATTAATACAATGGAGTGAGAAGCACTATATCACTGATGATCAGATGGCAACATATATATACTGTTATTTGAGTCTTAATGTCTTAAACTTTGAAGGAAGTAGAGAAAATTTCAGCATTTAATTGTTTTAATTTATTTCAGTGCATCACACTGCACAGTAAACAGACCACTGATAAAGCATAACCCTGAAGGATGTGAATCTGAGACAACAGGTGACATTCTTTTTTCGTTATATTAATGATGGAAGGCAGTAAAGTAAAAAACAAACAAACAAACAAACACACAACTGCTGCTTGTGCTGTCCAAAACAGGTGTCCAAAATGCAAAAGAAACAGAAAAAAAAAATTGCCTACATTTGTATTTGGGAAAAAATGTGTCCTGGTTCTAGGGAAAGAGACATTCATTCTGATAAGGCAGTGGCTCTCTAGTATTTCCAAAATCAAGAGCCCTCATTTTGCTCCAGGTTCACATACCAATCTTGAGGATGGTCATCATAGACTGAGATAACTACATTGGAAATACTTCTAGTAACAATTCATTTATGTGATTAAAGCATGCCCACTTTTGCATTTAATTGAGATGAGGTAGTGTAATTATACAATACCAAATATTTATAGGAGTGCTTTCTATATTTAAAGTGCTGTACAACCACTGCTTGATTAACTAGGATGAATGAAAATAATCCTACAGAGTTTGTTCCTCAGGAGCTGGCAGCTGACCAACCCAATACCTGCAGGTATTCTGCAGGAGCAAGGTAAAACTTTCAGTCAGCACACTGAGATCCAGCTGATATTTCAGAAGCCCATAATTGGGAAGATGTGCCTTTTTCCTGTGTGAAGAAAATTCTGACTCCTTTCTCCCTTATTCTTCCCCAGATCTTGCTCCAGTACAAGGCAGGCAAGGAGGACTTCAGAATATCTACCAAACAGGAGAGAATTCCTTAGTGTCACTTATTCTGGAAGAGTGTTTAGGAACCACTGACACCTGTGCTGAAGATTTCCAACCTGCCTACAATTCATTTAATCTTTTGTAAAAGACCTTTGGTGAATATTGTGGTATCCTTGAAATTGAAGATGCTTTTGGCAGTGATTTATCAGAACCTGACTTTTACCCCAGTTAACTTCATAGTATCTGGGTGTCATTTATGCCCATTGCTTCTAAGAACTTATTTCAGAAGCTGCTCCATTATGCTTCAGAGACACCATTCTTTTTCATACAGATAGCTGAGGCTTATTGTAAGTGTAAAAGTGAAACTAAACCCTTTTTACTGGTGAAAATGTTGTTCCCAAGCATGTGGGACCTGCCTGTTCTTGCTGCACATGCTTTGCTCAGTCATTGTCTTCCAGTCTTCTGAGCTCCTCTGGGATTCTCACCCCAAAGTATGCTGTTTGCTTTTACCCCCTTTCTTCTAGTCCTACAACTTTTGCAAGCCTTTAGCTACAAATTTATATTTTTGAGATTTGGAAAAGTTGTGTTCATCTGCTGTTCATTTAGACAGTGTGCACAAGTATGTGCATCTGCAAGTGCAGAGCCATATGTGAGTCCAGCCTGACTATGGCTCTGAGCACTTGCTACAGATTTTCACCATAATGAAATCAGCCATCTGATGATAATGTATACAGCTCTAGAAACAAGTTTTCAGTTTAGAAGTGTCAAAGACTACATTGTTACCATGTGCTTTATCTAAGAAGTCCTTAGGATGATGCACATGAGTAAGAGACCATTTGCATTCTTTGGAAAATGAAATTATTCTGATTTCATGCCTCATGTAGTCCATTTTATTGCAATTGCCTAAGTCTGTAGAGGATGCCTGCTTATGTTGCATAATCTAGTGAAGCACTTGTGAGAAGACCAAAAGTCATTAATGGCTAGTTGGAGCAGTCCTAGACGTTTACTCTGATGCCTAATTTGTCCCTACATCAAACACTATATTAAACAATTTAGCCATACCATAAACAGTTGTTCTTTCTGTGTTTGAGGTGTAGAGGATGAAAATCACTACTGCAGAGCTAAAAATCAGGAGAATAAGCAGTAATTCGGATAAGTGGTATTTTCTTCTGTTGCTTAGTTACCAGAGAAAACTTAACTGTGTTTGTATCTCAACAGTATTTGCCATGTTAAATAACAACAGATTGTTCTATTTTACTTCAGATGTGCCTTTTTATTAGGTGTGCCTGAATACTTTTAAAAAAAAGTTTCTTTAGGAGGAATGCTTACTGCCTTAGCAGTACATGCTAATGTTTATTCTTTTCATTCTGAAGAAACAAACAAATCCCTTCAGGTTTAGTTCCTTACTCTAGGAAGGAAAAAAACAGTCAACATTTAATCTTCCAATCAAATTATTTTTGATGGGACCATTAAGGTTTAATGTGCAGAAGGAAACTGAAATGCATTCTGGAGCACAGCAGTGACCAAAACTTGTCCAACTAAGCACAGTTCTGGCAATTTACCAGCAGTCAAAGTCTGGACTTAATTTACTTTAAATTATGAGTGCAGCATCCTCATCTGTGTCACTGAGATGAGATATATGTGAGGACAGATCCCACTGGGGAATATTTCATCATAAGAACCATTAAAAGGCTGATTTCCAGAATATGCTTACCCTACAAAAATAAAAAACAAAAAAAAAACCCATCTCCTTGTATTTAATTTTACTTTGCAGTATTTAAGATATCAGAAAAATAACTGCTTTACTTCCTATAACATAAAGCAAGGCACTTTATGAGCATAAAAAACTGATTACATCTGTTTCATTATGACCTATAAAGCATCCCCCAGCATCTTCTATGACTGGGTGATCCTTCTCAAATGGCCATGAGTCGTATTACAGCAGCATTTTATGGTCATCTAAATTTTTATGGCCATCTGAATTTAGCTACTTTGTGAATTCCCCAACTGCAACCAGTCATGCCCAGTGCTTTCCTTCCTTTCCTGACATGTGCAAACTGCAGACCTCCAGTCTGTGGACCAGTGGTGGAGGGAGATGGCAGGACTAAGCTGGACTGGGTCCAGGTTTAATGAGAAGAAGGCAGGGTGATCTAAAGAAATCTCTGATGCAGCCTGCTGCCCTGCTAACTGTCCTCACCCCTGGGTAGAGCTGCTCAGCCCCACTGCTCAGCCCACCTAGGGATTCAGCCACCTGTGGGGTGAGGCAGCAAATCTCCAGGAAACAACTCTCCTTGTATTGGAATGAGCTGCAGCCTGGACTCTTGCACTGAGCAGCATGGATGCTGGGCTGTCCTCTGCCAGGACCCTCTAGCTTTACAGCAGTTTACTGTCCCTTCCTTTTCTCTGTACCCTGCCTGCACACAGTGAGGTGACACCCCCAGAGCATGCCTGGCACATGCTGCCACATCAGACAGAAGTACCCCTGCACATCTGCTGCTTGGTTTAATCATCTCCAGGCTTCTCCTCTCAAAACTGGGATATTCCCAGGATGCACTGACAGGGCTCCCTGTCAGCCTGGAGGCTCTGTTACATCCCAATCAGCCTGTGAAGTTCTGTGCTGCCAAGGCCGCCCCTGCCAAGCCTGTGGTGCTCATCCCTGGGTGAGCTTTCCCCCCATGGAAAATGGAGCTTGGTGGCCATGAACCCATGAACCCTGATGGTGCCTCTGCCCGTGATAGGGATGGCATCACCTTGTTAGGAAGTATGACACAGCCACTGGCCACAACTCCCCTATCAGCTGTCCAGATATTGCTCAGGAGTAAACATCAGTGCATTTTTTTGCACTATCAACCATAGGCTAGAATTGAAAAGAAGAATGTAGAAATGAAATAATTAAAAAAAAATCACAGTATGCTGCAGATGTGTACAGCTTTGTTTTTCAGTTTCTTCACCAGGCATTGCCACTGGTGCTGCATAAAATCTGCCTTTCTTGTTTCAGTCATGGGACAAGGCCATTAAGACATGTTCAGCAGCACAACTAAGAAGTTTTACTGCACTGTAATTTCCTGCATGGCATTGCACACCTGTGTGCTCTTTAACTACAGGCACTGCTTCATCAAAAGCTGATGAAATCACTTTGGGCCTCAGAGGCTCCCTTGGTTTCTACTTAGGGGAAACACTGGAGCTCCTTATATTTTGTCAAGGCTGCAGCCTTGGAAGTGATGCCCGTGTGAGATCAGACCCCTAAGGGCAAGCAGCTTCCTGAGAGATTGGATATCTGCCCTGCCTTGTGTCCTCTGAGAAACTGGGGGCTTTCCTGCTTTGTTGAAAGGGTCCTTGTGGGCTTCCTGAAGCAATGCTCCACTGAAGCTGTTAGGAAAACATGGCTCTGTTGGTAAATGCCAGGGGACTCTAAAGAGATCAGTTAAAACCCTGATTCACAGTCTGCTCTGTGACTGTGTCCTTCTGGTTTCCTCATTGCAGCCTTACATGGTTTTAGGGGTGGCTGAGTAGAAGGCTATATCTGTCCTATGAAGAAGACTGAGATTCCCAACCAACAGTGGTTTACAATCACTTTCTTCTCTTCTCCTCCCTTCCTCCCCCCATGTCATATTTTTCATTTGCTTCTAAGCCTGTCTGCCTGTTAGTCATCCCAAAGCACCCTGAGAAGTGAATCCTGGTTTGCCTCTGTCTCAGTCTGGAGATATCAAGAAGAATCAGGGATCAGAGAAGCACAGGATCCCCCAAGGAGATCCAGGCATTCCCTGGAAAGGCAATTAGTCATGGCCAAGGATCTGTACCATGCAGCTGTCACAGGAATATAATCATTATCATAGGCATCCTCACTTCACCAGCCCCTGGGGCTGCAGCAGGAATTGAATTGTTTCCCTGTTCCCTCCCAGCTCTGACAGACTTATGATGATAGCCCTTGGAAATGGTCCTGAGACCTGCCATGTGAGACTGGCAAGGAAGATGCACCTGTGTCCCAATCACCTACTTGATTGCACTTGAAGAAAGGATTGCTTGTAGAGGCAGGAGTGGGCACAGATGGAGAGCAGTGCTTCTGGCTTCTCAGCTTGGGGTGCCAGGTGTACATCCCAGATCTCTGGAGAAGCAGCCAGGCAGCCTCCCATCACCACACAAGGATTAGACCAGTAAAAGGTGTTAGGAGCCCTTTGCCTATCTCACCACTGTTTTCACAAGAGCAAAGTGTACCACAGCACACTCTGCAAGCCAGTGCTCTGTGGCTGGAGACCTTGCAGTCTGGAGGCAGGCTCTTCCCCTGGGTACCAGTGTTTATCATTCACTCTGCACACAGGGGATGCTCAGCCCCCTTTGGGACAGCTGAGTTTCTCCCAGCATCCATCTCTCAGCCCAGATCTATAGGGACATGGGCTATTTATCAATCTGAACAGGTCACAAGGGAGGGTTCAACACAGAGCTGGAGCAGCAGAGCAGCTGGTGAGGTAAATACCCTTGAGCATTCCTGTGCCAGGTCACAACTGCTTTGTAAGGGGACCCTTCAGTGGCAAGCTCTCAACCTCATGGTCAAACTCACCATCTGGAAGAGGGAATACCTTTGCATAAGTATTCACAAGAACCCATGCTTGTTTGCTGCTTTCCCTGATGCCTTTGATAAAGTAAGTAGATTGGTCTGCCTGCAGATTATGCAGCTTTCCAGTGACAGCTTTCACAGAACAAGAGCAGACAATTGTGATTTCTTTGATCTATGAAAGGAAAAAAAACTTGCATTTTTAAAGCAGAGGAGATGCCTGCTGTGTCTTTTGCAAAAGTCTAGAGAAGCAACAGTAGTACAAACACTAGAGAATCAGAATGGCTAGGGTAGATGCCATATTTTATCCCCACAGACAAAATGCAATGTGTTTCCTTCCATATAAACATCTTTCTTTCATGACCACTGGTGTGTGCCAGGATGAATCTGGGTTGTGTCACTCTGGGGGCTTAGCATGTAATTTCACACTGTGAAACAGCAGGAGCTAGCTGCCTCCACTAACCAGTAAAACTGAACTATTGCCAACCTTCCCCTTCCTTCCTCCAAAAAACCTTCCAAATTGCTTATAAGAGCTTTTATAGGACCTGCTTGCTCTTTCTGGCTCAGAGAAAACACACAACTGAGAATTCTGTTTGGAAATATCTCCACTGTAAATAACTTTTTATTCATCCTATTTATATAGCAGTCTCTGCTTCAGCTTTTTCTTTTGAAGTATTCAGGAGAAGCCATTAGCTAATCCTGCATTAAAAAACTCCAAATAAATTGAATGGTCATGTTTTGGATGGAGCAATCTATAAACATTCAGGAAATAATGTGGGATTAGTCACTCCTTAAGATATAGACAGGTAGTGCTCGTGTGATCTTTATGTGATATTCAAATGGCTGGCAGAGTAATTTAACAGGAATTCAGGCAAACTTCCTCTTGGTGTTTATAAGTTGTCTGGACTAATGGAGAATGTTCTTTAAATGTTGCCTGCTTGAAGAATTTTATATAAGAATCAATTCAAAACCAAATTTGCCAGCAAATAGCATTAGTGGAGCTGAAAAGCATCTCACAAAGAAATGGTCTTGAATACCAAGCTGAATACCTCACCAAGCACTATATCTGTGTGCTTTGCAAATCTAGTATTCAGAAACCTTAGGAATAAAATTCCTTGCCTGGATTTTGCCTAGGGAAAAAGCTCTAGGGCAAATGCCAGAATGTTCATGTCAGCCTTTCATCAATTCCCAAAGGCCAAATCCAAAGGGTGTCAGTAAGAAAAACACTCAGAGGAATCTAGGGGAATTTTGCCAATTTACAGATCTCCCAGTTTGCCCCTTATCAATATATTATAGAAAAAGAAGAAGGAATATAAGAGGTGACATGCTGGCAGCATACAAGCCAAAGGAGAAAATAACTGGCAAGACAGCAAGTACCTTGAAAGCAAACTGGTCATTAGAGATGTACAGTTTTCAGCCTAACTGGAGTTCTATATTCCAGTATTACTTCCATCTTAAAAAACAGCACAAAGTCCAAGAGGCACAGAAGGACAGTAAATTGCTTGTATCAAAGGGCATGAATTTATATATGCTGAGACTGAGTCTGAATTCAACAGCCATTTTGTCTAAAAACTTATTCAGAAAAGAAGGCAGAGATAAGACAGGCATGGAACAAGAATAAGGCAGATTTTTTTTTTGCTATGGCAGGAATAGAAGAAAGGTTTGAAAAGGTTCAGCTAAGGTCTGCTCTACGAACATCTTCTAATACTATTTTTAGCTGGATGTAAGATCAGTTTTGCAGCACAGAACACAACCATATTTGCATATATATGCATATGTATAATCTGTAATTCCCCTGCAGTTTAGGCATCTTATTCCAGCAGAGAAGGCTATAACATCTGATAGAAGACTTACAAAACTTGGGAGACCATACTGTTGAAATGCTACAAATACAACTAAACAAACAAAAAATCTGTGTGTTGTAAGTCCCAAATGTGTCACATGTGTATGCATAAACAAGAGCAGCACTTTCAGTATCATGTCTGAATTCACTGTCACACTGAAAATTGCTGAAATTAAGAGCCTAATGTAGAACAGGAATGCTTTCAAGGTGGTCAAACCGGGCAGAGACTTGCCAGGAACAATAGGGCCATCTGCTCCTTACCAGGGTGAGCAGGGATAGAGAGCTGGAAGGTTCTTTTGGGACTTCTGGAGCGAACACTTGTGCTCCACCAAACATCTGGCACTAACCCTTTGCACCTGGACAGAAAGCACCCCCCAGTTCTAATTCTCCTAAACTCAGTGAAGGTTAAAACAGCTAAGAAGGATATCCAAACCCCACTTTGCCCATGGTACATCCATTAAAACTGGCAAGTTTAGGGCAATCTGCTTCACCCTTCCATTGTAGACTTAATCAGAATGGCTGAGGTTGGAAGGGGTCTCTGGAGGTCATCTGGTCAAGAAGAGCCATCACCTAGAGCAGGCTGCTAAGAGCATGTCCAGACAGCTTTTGGACATCTCCAGAGATGGAGACTCCACAACATGCCAGACCAGAGCCACTCATCCAAGTGCTCTGTCACCCTCAGAAAGTGTTTCCTGATGTTCAGAGAGAACCTCCTGAGTTTCATTTTGTTCCCATTGACTCTAATCCAGTGGGTACCACTGAAAAGAGCCTGACTCTGCCCTCTTTGCACCCTCCTTCCAGGTATGTGAGATGGTTTGTGCTAAACAGCCCAGGCTTTCCTCAGAGGAGGGATGCTGCTGTCCCTTAAGTATGTTCGTGGCCCTGAGTCAGACTCTGTGCAGACTCTACACCTCTCTGTGCTGGGGAGACCAGAACAGGACACAGCACTCCAGACCAGTGCTGAGTAGAGGAGCAGGATCACCTCCCTCAAGCAGCAGGCAGCCCTTTGTCTAATGCCACATGGGACACTGTTAGCCCTTTGCTGCAAGGACACAGAGCTGGCTGATGCTCAGCTTGGTGCCCACCAGGACCCACAGGGTCCTTTCCTGCCTTCCAGCAGAGCATACACCCCAGCAGAGTATATTCCCCCATATTTACTGGTGCATGGGGCTGTTCCTCCCCAGCTGCAGGACTTTGCACTCTCCTTTTTGAATGTCATGAGGTTCCATTTCTCTGTAGAAGTGGTGTGTCAGCATTCCTCCCAGGTTTGTGACATTAGCAGCCTTGCTGAGGACACACTGTGCCCCATCATTCAGCTCATGTAACACTTCTCAAGCTGCTAAACAGGAGCAGAGCCAGCACTGACCCCTGGGGTTCACTGCTGGTTGCTGGGCTCCAAATAGATTTCACTCTGCTGTCACATCCCTTTGAGATCAGCTGTTCAGTCAGCTCTCAATCCACCTAGCAGCTGCTACTTCAGGCCACACTTCACCAGCTTCTCCACAAGGATCATATGGAGGCAGTGTCAGAAGCCCTGCATAGAAAATATCCACTGTTCTCCCCTCATGTACGAGGCCAGGCATTTCACCTTGCAAGCTTTACACAAAAACTAAGGTGAGATTGGTGTGGCAGGACTTATGGTCAGATTTGTACAGTACAGCATTGGTGAAAATGAAAGCTTACAAGTAAACAAAAAATTTAAAAAGTATGTTTAGGAAGCAGATAGATCTTTTAACTATCCATGCCCACCACTGAAAAATCCCTCAGACATATGACAGATGCCAGTGATAAAATTCCTTATTTAGACTGACACCTCATCTCCAAAATGCCACATGCTACAAGTCTTGTTCTAAGTCTAGACTTTACTTTATGACTTTTTCAAGGAAAATATGAGGCATATCTTCCTAGTGCTTTGCATAATGAATAAAAATTCCCTCAGAATCCCAAGTGCAACTGAAGTAATACATAAAACTAATAATAATGCTATTAATAATAATAATAATAATAATAATTATAAGGCTGTTTAGCATTATTTGCTTAAATTGGAAACTATTCATATTAATATAGACAGCAAATTGCATGAACTTCCTTTAACCTCTGGAAAGCATTAAGAAATTCAGTGTTTTTGGCTAATTACACTTGCAATTCATGGGACCTGCTTACCTTCTAAGTCAGCCAGGTAAAACACCACCTTCTCCCTGACACTTCCTTCCTCTGTGCATCCCAGTTATCCAAGTGCAGAACTGGCTTCTCCACATTGGTGATCACTCTGAATTTAAGGAGTATTTGAGGTGAAGGTGGAGAGAGATGTAAATGTGCCTGATAAGGGAGGCAATAAAAACTATGAACTGAACTGCTTTTCTCAGCTTTTCAAAAGCACAATTAAGAACTTGCTTTATCTGCTGGTAAAGATGAGACCAGAAGCTAAAAGAGCTTGGAGAAGCAGGAAAAAGTAATTTTTGCAGTTACTTTCTTTTTTTATTTTCCTATGCAGATTATTTTAAAGAGAAGCTTTCCCTTTTTAGACCTACCAGTTTCCCTTCTAACAGCAATCTGCCTGATTGCTGCTGCCTTCCAGGCCACACATATGTCCTTGGTTTCCAGAGGGGATTCAAAAAGAGGAAATGTAACCCACAACTCTGCTTCCATACACAGAAATGTGCATGCATAGAGAATGTAAAGAGAATACAGCAATACAGTGAACAGCTCCTTCTGGGTCCTCTGAAGAGAAGCAGGGACCTGGGATGGATTAAGAGGCTGGAAGACCATACAGATGGCTTTGCCACACCCACAGCTATGCCTGTCCCTGGGTGTCCCTTGGCACTTGCACCATATCCCTGGGATTTTAAGCCTTCCTTTATTTTGCTCTGCAGTAAAATAAATTTCCAAGGCCTAGTAAACATCACTAAAGCTAACTCTACCAAAGGCCTGTGTATTAGTGTTCAAAGATGCATATCATTTCCTACAGCTAGAGGCAGCCATTTAGTTTTGGCAGATGTTATTTTATTTGTTCAGGCTGAAAGGTCACTATAATTCTGTCAACTTTATTTTCTGTGTTTAAAATGTCACCCCAAACAGGTAGCTAAGGTAACACATTTGCTTTCTACATGTCTTTTACCATTTTTCATGTCAGAGAAGGTCTTTTATGTCTTAGGAATACTAATTGAGAACTGGTCTTTGAAAAAAAACACTCAAAGGAAGTGAAGCAGCTTTTTAAGACAATTGTCTCAGTTCCAGACGTGCTCAATTCCATTGTTTTTCTAGGGGCTTTGACATGTTTGCTCCTGGCAGGATTTCTTTGCTTTCTCAAAGCATCTCCTCATGTAGGAAGACAATTACAATGATCTGAAAGGTTTCCTGCTACTGTTCTCTATTTCTCTGCTCACATTTATCCATGCCTCCTGTTTGCACCTACAGAGATGTGTAACAAATGTGACCCTGTGCTTTGAAGGCCATTTCAAAACAAGCAATTAAAGCCATGGCCATAGGGACACCTGCACTGATCTGTCCTTTGGTGTCCACCATCCCCAAATCCTGACTGAGCAAACCAGCTCCTCCACCCCAGCTCCTGAACAGGGCTGAATCTGTGCTATTTCAACATGCCATGCAGGCCAACCACCATCCCTGCTTTTCTAATTTATTTTGAGTTTGTTTTCTGTCATCTTAGCATGCTGAAATGGCTTCATGAGGATCACAGAGCACTAGAACAGGGAGAGGCAAGAGAACAAGCCATGGGCAAAGGGAGGAGGAAGGCAGAACCACATCAGCCAGCCCTTGGATGGAGCCCCACTGCCATGGCAGGACCTTCAGTTATTTAAAACATCTTGGTGGCTCTAAGGATGCATTTTTTCCTTGCAGTATTTTCCCAGGGAATACTTAACTTCTTTTTCTAATTAGAAACCCCCTACCTTTTACTGACATTTGAGACACAGGAATTTAAATGCATTAGAACTGACATGTTGGTCAAATATGGCTAACTGTGCTCCAGAGAACCCCATCTGCCTATTAACTAATTTATACCAGGCACATAAAGGTAATAAAGATCTCTTGCTGCATTGATTAATTCAATGCAATGCAATTTTATTTTTTTTTTAAGAATTAAAGCTCTTATTTTGTGGTATAAATTACTTGAAAGGAAAATAAAAACATTCTGGTTTGGGGATACATTTATGAATGGTTTTCTTCAAACATTCTGCTTTTCCATCTTGTCCCTGTGAAAATGGGCATAAAAGCAAAAAGACCAAAAAGAACTCAACAAAAGAATACTTATTTTCCTTGCAAAATACAGAAATGATCAATGCTGTCTCTAAGGACTTGTGATTTTTTTCTTTCATATTGTTGTGCAAGTTCTAAGCCAAACTGCAGACTGGCATGATATACTTGTGAAGCACTGAGACCCTAGGTCAAGATAAAGGCCACCATTCACTCTTTTAATTTGCTTTTAAAATTAAGTTTGAAAAGGGTTGCAGAAAACCTGTTCCTTTTGTACCTACTATTTAGGTATTTTCACAAATGTGTTCTTATCTTTTTTTTTCTTTCCTGACCACATGGTTTGAACATACAGGTCAATGTGACCTTACAACTTCCTAGGGGAAAATCTCTCTTGCAGAGAGATGGCAAGCAAAGAAAATGCCACTGACAAAAAAATCAGTGGGTTTTCTGCAAAACACATTTACTTCTTCTTGGCAGTCTCTGCCCTCAACTCCCACCTTTGCTTTAGTAGCATCTGCTATGATTTTATATTACACTGAGTGGTCCAACCAGAATTTCATTATTTGGAAAGTGCATTCCATTCACTAATGTGTATCTGATTAAACTTGGCTCCACATTACCTTAAGTTAGAAGCACATTATAGCTACATCTTCACCAAACATCCCACTTCCCAGAAAGCATTGGCAGAGGCCCAAATTTTACTGAAATCACCAGGACTGAGACCTCTGATTTCCTTTAAATATTGAGACAGATTGATAAAATGGGACAGAGTCAGGATTGTGTATACCATACCATACCATACCATACCATACCATACCATACCATACCATACCATACCATACCATACCATACCATACCATACCATTGTACATCTACTGGACCCTCTATAAGCTTTTTTTTTTTTTTAATTTTTTTTAATTTTTTTTTCCCCCCAGAAGCAGGCTGATGTTCAACAAAACTCTTCAAGGTAAATGAAGGCAAAGAACTGAGCCAACCCCAATCAAAGCTCTCCCACCTAAATCTACCAAAATGGTAAATTCAGGAAGTTCAGACAAAGGAAAAGAACAGGCCCTAGGCTGTTTGTCATGCCAGCCCACCTTGCAGAATGCAGTTCCTACTGTGTTCCTCAGGCTTGTGTGCTATTTCCCTGGACTGAACAGAGTTCATGGTACCTTTCTCATGCTGCAATCCACTGTCTGGCTTTAAATGTTTCTGCTGCACCTCCCTGCCCACAGGGGTGAATCTGGCATTTAGCATTAAGCTGCCATAGGTAGGCTTTGGCCACTTTGTCTAAAAGAGGAGTAGATTAAAAGGAAGTGAACCTGGTCTCTGCTATTAAAAATGAAAAGCAAATAAACAAACAAACAAAAAACCTGCTCTGAATAAGCCAGTCCAAATCCCTTCATTTAGCTGGCTTTCAACATTTATTTTTTTCACACTCTGGGACCGGTATATCAAGCAGCCCTGGAAGCTGATGAAACAAATTTCAGCAGTCTGGGAATCTGGCCTATGTTTGCAACATGTGGACCTTAACTAGACACAGGGAGTGCCAGAAGTCATAAAGAAGACTGATGATCCTCTTGAGATCTCCAAATTAATTTTAATGAACTGAGGAATTTGACTAAGCTCCTGTTAAGCTTTTCACATTTGGAGTGCTGTTCCAAGGCAAACCTAAGTGGTTTTATCCATCTCTATCTTCCTGGCTTGATCTGAACTCTGTCCTGATAAAAAAGGGAAACACTTCAAGCAGGGGGGAGGAAATGCTCTAAAGACTGGTCTCAGCAGTGAGCAAAATCCAGTCCTAATTCTGTATATTTCTCATAAGCTTGCAGAACTTAAATGAAGATAGGCTAACAACATATTCAATGCAAAAGAGAATGCAGAGGTCCACAAAAAGCAGGTGTGCTCATAGAGTTGAATGTAACTCAATTTAAGGAATTTTAGCTGAAGACTGATAAAAATCTTGACTACTCCTCTGAGGAAAAAACCACCAGTGATATCTGTAGTTTAGCCCTCTAGGAACACCAAAACAATGGCAATGCTCAGAGCCACCACCACCCTGTCCCACCTTCTCCTTGCTCTTGTCCATCCATATGGGATGTACCAAAATTTACTTGCCTGCTACTCTCATATGGGCCCAGTGTTGGCTATAACCTCAGTCCTCTGTCTAGAAACTCCCAGGAGATGTGAGGCTGGGGCTGGGATCCCCCAGGCTGGGGAGAACCTGCAGGAAGCCCATGAATTCCCTGCACCATACTCTGCCCACCACGCTCTAGCTTGGTCCAGTTACTATTTCTGCGGTTTTTAGGCAATTACCAAGAACCACCAGCTAATTTTCAGCATCCCCTATGTAACAAAAAGCAGATGAGATTTCAGATACCTTTTCAGCATGTATTTCCTCCCAAGAATTCTGTGCTTAAGGTAACACAAGATGAGCCATTGGGTCTGGTGCAGTACAGTGGCACATCTCTCATCATGTCTATGTGGGAATGGTGCTGTTCAGTAACATTGTAGGTATGTTCAGAGGCTAATTAAATTGGAATCTGCAAAATACTATCTCCCTGGGAAAACAGGTGCTATATAAGTGAAATATATTATATTTAAAATGTCATGCTAAGAGAAACTTTTTTTTTCAGAACATTATCTCACAGAAATCCTCAGTGAATTTCAAAGCTGAAATTTCATTAGCAAGTTGTCAACACCTGCCCATCCTCCCAAACCCTTCTTTTCTCTCCCACTCTTTCCTCAAAACACCACCCATCTCGAAGCATCTAGAATGGCAAAGGAAAACCTGGCATTTTTAAATGAGGAAAAGAATCAAAGTAAGCAACATTAAGCTTACTTCATTTTAGGGCTAAAAATGTTTCCCTGTCTCACACGTACAGTTGCTTTATACCCAAACATGTGTATGAAGAAACTCACAGAATGCCTATGTAGCATGCTTGATAGATAAATTCATGCACAGAAATACAATTTCCAGTTAAATGAAACAAAACAGTAGAGAAATGACTGGGGACCTCAGCCCACCTTGTTCCTCCATTTTGAACTCTTTTTAGGCCTCATTTTCTACTCAGTAAATTAATGAGTGAGCAGAGGACTGTTCTAGTTCTTCTAAAAGAGCTTAGGCTTCTACACAAAGAAAATAATCACTTCTCAGTAGACTCTGATTGTAAATCAAAATTTCATGTGTCCATTCTATTCATGGCAATCACAGATACTTCCTAAGGAAGACTGCTACCTGTATCACATCAGACACTATTTTCTCCCTTGTCTTTTAATGTACACTACAATTTCCAATGGTTATTAAATGCATCCTGACCAGACACTCTTTTAAATTAGCATCCTCCATAAGACACAATATCCTCTTGAATTCCCCCAAGAACCATTGCAGCTGCAATCTGCACTTAATATTGAATTTGTACCGGAGAAATTCATTAGCTGTGAACAGTATAAGACTTCCTTTGTTTGTGTTTTCTTTTCATTTTTCCAAACCCACCTTAATCCTTGGCTGCAGCAAACACATTTGGCCTCTTCCCAGGAAAATTGACTGTTAATGCACATACTGAAAAAAGTCCTATATATTCCAAACTTATAAGTTACATATTGGATCCTGAGATTTTATCCTGAATATCTTTTTAGGCTTTGGCAGTGGCTTATAAGTCATAATAATTCTGTTCATTACATACACATCACGATACTCATTCCACTTATATTCTTAGCAAAATCTGGGAATATGATACAGAACCTAATAGTTGTGGACAATTCTAAAATCAGAGCTACCAAGATACTGGATAGATTTAAAACATTTAAATATTTTTTCTTCCAGCAGTAATTTGAATATTTAAGTCGTGGAAGCAGACATGATCTGCTTTTTTATAAATAGAAAACGTAGAAAACATCACACTATATATACATAGACACACAAATATGTAAAAATATTCTGGGAATATTTTTGAAACCTTATGTTAATACTTCATGCTAGGTCAAATTCACTCAGAACTGGTAGTGAAATTAATATCCTACCATTTAAAAGGCTTGCAATGTTGTAATCAATTATTACCCTCTTTGAGATCCCAAAAAATAGGAAAGAGCCCGAAAAATTGGTCTTCTAAAAACTGAGAAGTGGGCAAGGGTTCTGACTTGAGCACTACAGTATGCACAAACTAAATAATTTGTTACTGTTTGTCTTAAACATAATGAAATCTTGAAAAATTACTTTCACAGCTTTTTCCCCATAATGAAAGTGGCTCTACACAGTATAATTCTTTGAAATGTTTAGTTGGAAAATACCTCTAGAATCATCTAGTCCAGCTATTAATCCAGCATTGCCAATTCCATCACTCAAGCATCTCCCCAAGGCATCTCCATATCTTTTATACACTTCCAGGGATGGTGATTCCATCACTTCCCTGGGCAGCCTGTTCCAATGCTTGACAATCCTTTCAGTGAAGAAATTTTCTTTTTGTCCAATCTAAACCTCCCTTGTGCAACTTGAGGCCATTTCTCTAGCCCCATTCCTTGTTGCCTGGGAGAAGAGACTGACCTGTGCCTCACTAAAATCTCTTTTCAGGTTTCTCTACAGCTGCAGAGAGTGATAAAGTCCCCTTTAAATTCCTTTTCTCCAGGTGAAACAGACTTGGTTCCCTCAGCCACTTCTCATAAGACTTGTGCTGCAGACTCTCTGCCAGCTCTGTTGCCCTCCTCTGGACTCACTCCAGCACCTCAATGTCTTTCTCATAGTGAGGGGCCCAAAACTGAACACAGGATTTGAGGTGTGGCCTCAGCAGTGCTGGATACAGGAGGAATTTATAGCAGCATAACTACAGAATCTCTCCAGCCCTCTATTTTAAAGGATACAAGAAATCCTGTAATTGTGTACCTTTCAAGAATGACTGTGCATTAACAGAAATGCTGAAAGCAATTATTGTGGTAATCTAGGATTCTTGACAGTTAAATTACAACATTTGACATAAATGGGGAGAGGATGCTTCAATACCTGATATTGTGCCTTTTGGAGCAAATAGACTCAGGAAATATGTAGGTTCCTCTGTATATTAAAAAGGCTTACTTAAAACTCATTAATTAGTTTGGACAGGCTAATTCCCACATTTTTTCCCTGAATGCAGTACTCTTTAATTACTATATTTTATTAAAACCTTTCTTAAAATCGCATGCAGTGAAGGTACAGAACCAAAACGCTTTTCTAAAACTCAATCATTCATGAAAATTAAGATAATTCAGCAATATTCAGAGTAGATTTGTCAGGGATTTCAAACAGCTACATCCCCTTCCTTTTTCTCCATAGCATGGGCTTCTCTAGGCTGTATAAACCAGACCCAAACTGTGGCAACCAGAGGAAAAAATCTATTAATGCATTGTATGGCTAGTGCCTTTCAGAGGTAAAGTAGCCTTGAATTTACATAATCAGGAACTACAGAAACTCAGCATCTCCCCTAAAGAAGTTTTGCTAATCTGCCTTTATTTGAAAAAAATGGGAACAGGTTATCTATGTGCAAAATAATAGGCCAAAAATCTGACTGATTTTTTTTTACTATTCAAAATTTTTCTATATCTGTAGCAGTTCTATCCATATCAGAGCAATTACACCAATATTTGACCTAGACTTGCACATAGCAGGGCAGAAGTAGAATTACATCCCACTCTCCTATTTTACACCTATTTTTCTACTTCTGAAGTATTTCTCATGAGTGCAAGCTTGCCTTTGTCCTCTGCTTCATACTTTCTGTACCACCAGGTCCTAAGGTGACATTACAAAGCCCAAATTAAATCCAAAGTTCTATTTTGGTGATCATTAGCATACATTGAGGATTTTTATATCTCAATGGGGAATCAATCTATGACCTTTTAAAGTACATCTTCCTAGTTTGAAACCACTATTAATATCTTGAATTTTCCTTCAAATACCATTAGAATGATGTGACTTCATCATGCATTTGATTAGTCTCACAAGTCAACATGAATGTCTAGTGCTGTCCATAGGTTTTGATGGTTCAAAAGCCCAGCATCACTTAGATATTTTTCAGTTTACAAATGAAATATATCAGCTATAGAGGCAGTGGACATCACTGGAATAGTGCTCCCATGCACTCCACAACCTCCTCCAGGCAGTACATGGTGAGACTGAAAATTCAGGTAGCAGTAATAAAAATATAGTTTGAACTAGTGCACCTCTATTTTGTTCTTTTATAACCCAGGAACTTACACACTCCAACTGCAAGCACGAAAATACAGTAAAGGGATGTGCTTGGCAGCTGCCTCTACTATTTAAAATGTCAAGTTCACATTTTCAACTATTGCCTTCAGTTCTAAGGCAGAAGTTAAACTATTCTAGGTTGTGGGGTGGAAAAAATATATCAGGACTATACTCCATGTTTGATTTACAGAAAAAGCAGGAGATACCCCACTGGTTTTTTGCACTTATCTATATCATGAAGCTTTTTCATGTGTCCAGATCTTAGTGGCACCAGCAGGTAGATTCACAATTCAGAGCTATTTATTCACCAAGTCCTTAAATTCCTTCCAGATTATACTCTTACATATTTTTCTTCAGGAAAAAGAAAAGTATTTTAAAGATGTTTAGATAATTTTGTTAGCTTGCTTGTTTATTGATTTGGTGGTGGTTTTTATTTTTGTTTTTTGTTGGTTTTTTGGGGGGTTTTTTATTTGTTTGGTTTGTTTTTTTTAAGGCAGTTTTTGTTTTGGTTTTGGCTTGGTTTTATTTTGTTATTTTGGGGTTTTTTTTCAGAAATTTCATTTACCTACATGTTCCAGACGAGAAAACTTTGTGAGAAAAAGTATAATTAAACCAAATTTTATTAAATTATTGTTTATTCTGGACTTATTAACATGGGCTTTTAATTTCACTGATGCACAATTTGGTTTCTCATTTCATTTATTTTATGATACAAATATTTAAACTTCTAGAATGCCCAGCTGGTGCATACAGAGCATAGATCAAGTACTGTCCCATAAATTAGACTGTCTAATCTGCCTGCCTATACCAGAAGCCACTGAAAACTCTTCCCTCTTCTGAGTAAAATCCATGCATGCAGGCACATCAGTTTTCTTGACTTTTACTGAATCTTGAAAGCTGAAATACTTTGCAAATAAACTTCAAAAGGTTTTGTGGTGGCTAATGAGGACATCATTTGCTAAAAATACGAGGAACTCATGCACTTGAGTGAGTTGGTGCAATTTTCTCTTCCAAAACCCATTACTTCATACAAGGCTGTATGAATTTACATTATCACAAGCATTCCAATAAAGTGCTGTTTTAACCCAACCAACTGAACCTCATTACTGTCCTCTGTCTCAGAGTGCATCTTATCAGGGTTTTAGGCTTCTTTTTAGTCTTGGTGCCTTTACCCAAAGTAAAAACACTCAGACCCAGGCAGGAGCCTTCTGAGCATTTGTGATTGTCTTGACACATACTGGAATGCAACACACTCAAGAGTTTCTTTCCTCCTCCCTCTGGGACAATAAGAGAGTTAGGAAAAGATCAAAAGCCCTCAAGATCATTCATTCAATTAAGTTATTTAAAAAGTCTTTAGAAGCAAAGTTTCCAGGAGAAGACTATCAATACCATATTGTGCGCATATTTAATTTTGCATTTTTCTGGAACAAAACAGCCCAGTTCTGCTGGGCTTTCTATGCCAGCTTGTCTCTACAGACCATTCCTCACACATGCCAACCTTTTACAGCTTTTCAGGTTTCCTTTCAACTTGAATTCTCCATTGGTAAGACAAGATTTTCAGTCTCTTTGAAATCAGGAACGGGGTCTTTTGAGCTGTCAGCGCCTTCCACTGTCTCAGCAAAGTATATCAAGATGATCTCATTTGAGAAGTGGTTATGATGTTTGGTATGGATTTAAGGTAGACTGATCATGTGGGAAAAGAATCTTAATGCAATATGTTACTCAGTTTTTCTCACATTTGGTGTTGACCTTACTTAAGTTAAAAAAGAAGACAGAGTTTCACTGTCTTATTTGTTTGGGAACAATCTAATGCTGGGAACAATCTAATTCTCAGATCTGACACAATCTCATGTCACTCTTAGGTCATTAAAGCACATGTGGGTCATCAGCCTTTGTACAATGCCCTGGAGAAAGCTGGTAATTAACCCACTTCCAAACTGGCCATAAGCCATCTATAGCTCGTCTTTGTTTTTCTCAGGCAGTTTATAGTCTCTAACCCTGCTTTATTTTGGGCTGACCAACCATGAGTACTCAATTCCTTTAGAAACCACTGAAAAAACCTTATCAAGGTCCCAGGGCCATAGCTGGATTTGTCCACTCTTGGTGCAGTAGCACTGAGATGGCAGGTCTGGTTTCTAAGAAGCCTAGAAAGGGTAATTCAGATAACAGAAAAGATCCATGGAGTTTGATGCAGGTATGTGGATCATTTCTTTTGGATCCTCCTTAGCATATCCTCTACAAAAGTTCCTTCTTTCTTTCATCTCCAATAATACTTAGTCTCCTGCCTTAGACAGCCTCCTGGTATGACAAATGCCAGACATGGAGTTCTGTTAGAGAACTTTGGCAAAGTCTTTTCAAAAGTCTAGATAAAGGTCTGGCTGATACAACATTTTCTGCAATTGTAATGGCAGGCTTAAATTCTATGAAATTAATAAGGTTAGATTTTTTCTTCCTGAAGCTGGAGTGATTTGTATCTATTGTATCATGCTTAGTTTAGTGTTTTATAGGCTCTTTCTTGCTTTTTTCAGCTATTATTCTGGATCCTAATGTAAGTGATTTATGCTCCTCAACTGACCTAATTTTTTTTAAAGAAGTGTACTATTTGTTACAAACCAGGCAGTAGATAAGTAATTTACTCTAGCATTAAGCTACATTTTTATCAGCAACTCAGCCACTTCTTCTCAAACATTCCTGTAATTCTTGTATGAACACTGGCTAGACTCACTCTTTAATTACAATTTACTGCTCAGTTTTTGAACACCTCATCTCCTAATGCCTAGATTTCATTTGCAAAAAAGAAGAGTTATAGCAGGAGAATATGTCTCATCTTCTATTAGAGGCACCAATGCAAAGTCATAATCAAGCTGCTTTGAAATCACATTTCAAACCTGCCTTCCTCTGACTCAGGGCTTTGACTGCAGCAACAAAGAAAGAACTTCACTCTCTCCACTTCTCCATTGGATGTAAGAAAACATCTTTGAAGAGGAATCTGCAGCTTAGGCAGGATGCTGGGCTTGTGGGCAGGGAGTGCAGTTACCTGGCAGAGCTGAGAAATCTCTCATTTTCCAGTTTTCTCTAATGTGTCTGTGTTTAGAGGTAAAACACCTGTGACCAGATTTGAGGGGAGGAAGAAGCAAAGGTCAGGCTGTGGACTATTATCCTTTGAGAGGGGCAATAAGCATGGAAGAACTTGCTTCCCTCTGTACCATGGCCCCTTGGCAAAGCCCACAGTGTTGGGATGCAGGATGTCTGTGTTACACTCTCTTCATGTGACACTGTAATTCCAGGAGATTTTAAACTTACAGACAGGAATTTTGTGGTGGCTGGTGTAGCACACACAGGCTGGCTTTTCCTCTGGCCTCTTTTGGACTGTTGCATCTATCATATGGCTGGCTGTGTTTGCAGGCAACAGGCTCAATGATCCATGAGCTGCCATCCATTTCTATGGGGAATAATTTGGGTAGCAGTAACAAAAACTCTGCAATTTTAGAGAATTTGGGAGTCTTGTTCTTCATTTCCCCTGTGTTCTGCAAGAGTTACTGTGAATTCTTTGGCTTCCCCAGCTTTCAGAGGTGTTAAAAGGTTTGCTAGGCTTGCAGACCTAGGGGAGCTCAGAGACATTGAAAAATAGCAACAGAATGGCCCAATGAAAGAACAGAGGGCTGCAAGCCAGAATATGTCCTTTGCCAGATGGTCATCTTAATAATACTTTGCATAAATGTAGCATTAGGAATTTGTACTTTGGCCTCTGAAGTGGATACATATCATTAAAACTGTTTTACAAATGAGGAAGCTGAGGATTGGAAAGGTGCACTGAGCAGCCACCACATTGCTAAACACATATGTGAGTAATGCCAAGAATTTTTACACACAGCGTGTGCAGAAGAGGTCTTAGTGGCTACACTGCATTAAGGAGATCCTTGGAGCAAACTGTGATGTTCAAAGAGAATAAAGTATGTCTCAGCAGCCACACTACAAACCTGAGCTAAAGGGGATTCCTGATTTTAGAGACAGAGGTGTGTGCAGCTGCTTTTAGGCACAGTTTGCTCCATGCCTTATTATAAAGAACACTTGTCCTACAGTCAGGAGCTACAGCCAAGCATCATGGTAGAGTTCAGCACCAACACTGACCCAGGAGCTGGGTTTTATTCCCTCTGCCTCAGCAGAAGATTTTTGTCAATGTGTTTGTCCTGCACATGCCAGGGACAGATGAAATCTTGTGTCTGCCCATGCTGTAAGCAGACATCAGTTTAGTTTGCCTATACACCAAGGCAGTAAAAAGGCCCATGCCCATATAAAATTTTGCTTGGAATTATGCATAAAAATTAATATTTCCTTAAACATCATCATTTATGTCTAAACAAGATATCAATATATATGTATGATTTTCTCCCCCAATAGTTATGCATCGATATCTGTAATAAAACACGAAGAGGATGCACATCCTCAGTCTAGCTCTTCTACACTAACCTCTAAGTAGACTTCAGGATTTCATCCTTCTTGTGTGGTATGAATATAATTTTGAAAGAAGGCAGAACTATGCCTTTAAAGCATTACTCAGTAAGATATACTGCCAAGAATGCTGCAAAATGTCCAAACCCAAACTGTTCTTCACTTTGGCCCCTTTATGTTCAATGTGATTTGTTCCTTAGCATTCAAGTACAATATGATACAAAGGATGCTTTAATAAGGATTTAGGGAACTATTTCTGAACCAAAGGGTCACAAACAGAGAAGGACAGTGAAAATAAATCAGGGTGACTTGAAGTACTGTAAATTTCATTATATTATAAAGCAGAGAGAATGCTGGTTTTCAATTCTACACACATACCCCCGCCATTCAAGGTCAAATAATCTGTTAACCTCTCCAAAGAGATGCACTAACATAAGCTTATATGTCCTTCTTACTACTCTGGATATATTCTTTATTCTTACATCTACAATAAATTGAAAGAAATCATAAATAATTGATTAAGACTTTGCCAAGTCAAAAAGCTTAGGAACACTGTTCCAATTCATGTTTTAAGAAGAAAAAACCTGGGAATATTTAATCTGCAAACAGCTGCTGAAAGTGGTGAGTTAATAGGAAAGACTTCTCTTTGAAAAAAGCTAGGCTTAAATAACAATACATGGAAATAGTAGTCACTTTTATATTTTGGAAGAAAGTATCATAAAAAGTTTAATGCTCTAAGTACTGTAGTTATAAAAACCTCAGTAAGTACAGCTTAACAGTGATATACTGCTATGTGCTCCTGCTTATGCTAATGGGATGTATGCTAAATACTTTGCTGAGTACATTGAGGGGAAAAAAATTATAGCATAAACCAAAGTAAGCAGAAATTATTCTCACACGGCATTACACCCACTGACCCCACTTTAGCTCTGAAGTGCCCATACATTGGGAAATGCTGCTTCAGAGAGACCTTCAGAGAGCCAGCTGAAGATCATGAGACAAATAATGTTTTGTGATTTCACCTACATTTCCAAAAAACCAGTAACAAACTAGCCAAGTACCAGTGAAGTACTGTGACGTATTCTTATAATGCAAAAAAAAAAACAAAAACCAAAACATAACAAGCAGAGACTTGAGCTTACCAAGGAAGAGAAAGCGCCTGATACAATATTAGAATATAGGTACTAAAAGCAAAGAGGTGAACTTCCCAACATATCAACCACACACATGAATAACTTTGCATTACTGCTAAACCGTGGAGGAAATGGCCTGGTCATGAAGTGGCAGAGTTGCTTTGTTTAACACAAACTACTTCAGGATTATACACAAAAAATACAGTATCATATAGAGTCTGGCATCTGTTTTAGCAGCTGTCACACGAGCTCTGCAAGAGAGAATTCAGAGCTGCAAAAGAGGCCAAAGGGGCTATATTCTGCACAATCATCACCAGGAAAAGAGGGTGCCAAGTGGGTATTTGAGTCAAATTATAAACCAACTTGCTTTAGAACAGTGCTGCTATTTTTAACATGCAGGGATGAGCCAAGAAACAGTGAAATAATGCATTACAAATTACAGAAAGATATGGTTCTGCCCTAAGTTTCTCCCCTGTGCTTTTAATATTTGAGCTTGAAGGCTGCATTCAGCTTTGGGGTAGGTGCATGCTGCTTTATTTAGAAAAGGAATAAAATAAAATGGAAATTGCTTACAAGAATTCAAAAGAAGTGCTTAAAAAAAGTATCATTCCCTGTCAATGAGTGCTTAGTAATTTAAAAATTATTTTGGCAGGCAGTAATGAGTAAATGAGCTAAGTCTTCACTGAAATAAAATGAGCCATGTCTTTTGGTTCAATGTTTCATATTTTACATTATGGTAATGTCAGAAAAGAGTATTAGAATTATATTCCTCTCTGCCCAAGACAAGTCAATGCCCAATGTTCTCAAGTTCTCCAGGTATCTATTGGATAAATGTAAAAATTCTAGACAGCAGAAACACAAATGCTGAATTTCTGAAAATTTTTAATGTACATATTTATTAATTTTAAAATTTAAATTTTTAGAAAAGCAGTGTAAACATCTGGATTTACACACAGCAGTTTTTTGGCTTCTGATTAACAGAATTTTAATAACAGTCCAACAGCTACACACAGAGCTCTTAGTATCACTGATTTGGATCAGCCACAGCTTCTCAATATTTTGGAACCTTTTGCACAAATATACACTGCAGATTTTCATTTGGGTTTTCAACAGGGTCAAATTATGTCTCTTAACCCCCACAGAAAACATGAAACAATGAATAAACATATTGAGTCCCATTATTTGACCCAACCTGCAAAGTTCTGTTAATCCCTCACCTCCTTTATGACTTCATCCAAAGTTCACTATAATTTGCATGTCCAGAGCTCCAGTGGAAGAGCCTCACATTAAATTGTGTTGCTGCTTGTTGTCAACCACAGCTTCTGGAACACCAAGTTCAGCAAATCTTTTTGTCCCATAGCAGAGAATGCTTTAGCAGGTCAGCAGGGCAGCTTTCAGCACAAATGCTGTGATCTCCTCACTGGTAATTCATGCTCAAAGCAGCTTTTTGTGAAGAGATGAAGACGTGCTATCCTCCATCTGACTCCTACATACCATTGTGCCATTCATTCTGTGTGTTATGCCAGGTTAAAATCGAGGATTTGAACTCCATCCTGGCTTTTATTTAAGTCCCCCAGCCTAGACCCCTGTCTCTCGACCCTTGTTTTTGAAGCACATCACTCTTCCAAGGTCATACTGAGGTCTACCAAACACATCAGCAAGGCAAAGGAGCTTGTTTTGGTCTTTATGCTCTCAGACCAGGTTTGCCTGCAGCAATTTTGTTTCAAGTATCCTCAATCCCAGGTCAGTAGAGTCTATTTTTGTTGTGAATTTACCCTGCCTCCCTGCCACATGTATTTACCCTTGGACAACACCTAGTTCTCAACCTCACCAGCATTCAGCTGCTACTTTGCAAGCTGTCAAACAACCACTCAGGTGTTAAAAAACCCAACCAAGCTTCTCTAGAGCCTTAATTTAAGTGTTAGCAGGGAGCTGAAAATTAGCAGCAACGTTTCTGCCTGCAGCTACGGGAAAAGGTGTGAAATGACACTTTAATGATTGCTAAGAAAGGGTGGGTAGTGACTCTGCTGCTTGCTCTCCCTTTCACCTTCCCTGCCAACTGCCGGATGCAAAAGCACTGAGCCCACATTCCTGCAATTTCTCTCATGAGGGTAGGAGTATGAGCCATGGATGCAGCTTTGGAAGGAAGTGGCCATGTCAAATGTATTGGTGAGGCCCAGCAACCTGCTTGGGAAACTCTCAGAATATTCCTCCCACTGCTGACTGCACTGCAGAAAGTTTCACATGCTGCTGGTTCTGAGTGCATTAGTCCACAAAGCCCCTTCTTAGAGATTTCAGAGCAGTCACCTTCTTCAGCACCTACTGCGTGTAACTTTTCCCTGATTCACCTGGAACTCCTCCATTGGTTTTTTAAAGCTGTTCAGGCAGTTATTTTCAGATCCCTGCTCTTGGCCTTTGAGAATTTAATGCCTCTTTGGTGTGGACTTAGCAGCTACATCCCATACAACCAGAGATGGTGCTTGCTCTGCTGAATGCTTTTAAGCCAGTTGTGTTTAAATCTTTCAAATCATCTTCCCATGTGTCCTTGGTGTGCACTGCTTGTGTGTCAGGGCAGCAGCTGGTTCTAATGCACAGAGAGTACATCTCAGCATCTGCCTTGATTAAGCTGATTTCTACCACCAGCTGATAAAATTGGCTACCAAGGCAAGATGAGAAATACTGTAAACGTCAAATTTGCTATTCTGGGGAGGGATCTAACCCCCACACCCTTCTGATATTTGCCTCATTTTCTGTTTGCAGCCAAGGTACAGTTTTGTTATGCTCCTAGTGCAGTTGTGGGCAACTATGCTGCTCAGGTACTGTGTGACCCAAATCCTTAGTCCTTGCTGTCACCACTCAACAACATCACTCTGCTGCACATCCACCATGAAGGTTTTTCAGCTTGAATACCAAAACACTCCCATTGCAGTTTTCTTTCCCTCCTCTCTTCTGCTTCATCTTTAATCTGAGGATCTTTGATGGTCAGTTTAGCCATGTCATAACTTCTTAGTGGCACAGTAGCATCCTGCCAGCAGACAAAATGAGTTCTGGTCTGTTCTGTGCTGAAAGCCCATCATTCAGATAACACCATTTGACAGACAGCATTACCTCTGGTCCTGCCTAAATTGCTGCTGGCCATAGCCAGTGTGTAGGCAGCACCCACAGCTGGGCTTTCAGGACAATCTGTGTCAGCTACATGGCCAGATTCACATTATGATTAACTGCACAGGGAATGATCTGCTGGCCAGGGAGGCTCTAAACACACTGAACACTGCCAGGTTAGTCATGATTTGGTTTGGCCACTTGTGCACACACTAAAAATAAAATTACAGCAGTAGATACCAGGAAAAATGGTTAACTTCTGACAGAAATCTGAGTGACAAGTATCAAAGTCTCACTTCAAAAAATTTAATCTAAGACATCATAGGTCCAGCTGAACTCTGAGCCCAGGAGCACTTTCCACCTGCCAGCTCTGCTGTGCACCTTGGCTATGTGACAGCCCAAGGCTGATGATGCAGATGGGCTGGGGACAGTCACCCTGTGCCCTGGCAGGTCTGTACACCAGGGGCTAAGGCTGTGGGACACTGAACTGAACGAGTCCCTACTGTGGTTTAGGCTCTGTGTGACAGAAAATGGTGCAGGGAGGAACAAAAACCAGATAATTCATATCTTCTCAATTCATATCTTCTTCATAAACACCTTTCTCTACATGAAATTTGACATCTCTTCATCACAGTGTGCAGTTTTTCACAACAGAGGAGATACTTGGGATACTAGAGGGATACTAGGTTTGGTGGAGTATGGGCAACTTTAGAGATAATATGAGCAACAACCCTCAAAATATGAGGCATTTGAGAGGTATTGGAGTAAATGTCTATAGCAGTTTATGAACAGATTCAGAGATGATGGTTCACAGTTCACCTATAAAACTGTAAACAGTTTTGAGAGATTAATTCCATGGAACATCTTGGCAACATAGTGTTCAGCTGTGATAATCTTCTACAAGTTAGATGTATTTCCTGATTTTTTTCAGTGGTTCAAGAATAAATATCAAAGAATAAATAAAGTGGATGCAAGAGAGTTCTTAATACATAAAGACAAGGCTTCACTTTATAGATGAAATCTCAGACAATTCAATTGTTACATAACCAAGAGTCTCATGGCAATTCAGGAACTGCTGTAGATGAAGTCTGATTTCTCTCTCCTCTGCCTATCCTCACCATAGCTTAATCATATTCTATTTCTGACTTAAGTTACAGCACTTTACTGACAACATAACAGGCACTGATAGTATCTTGAAGACAAAGGAAAACTGTCTCTCTGAAGCACTGCAAAACTGAGTCATGCATAGTAATACCCATTTTTAAAATAAAGTAACTCATCATTTACACATGCATTTCAAAGAAATCCCCAAAGAATACCCCATCCCTACAAGTGTTCAGGGACAAATTGGATAGGGCTTTGTGAAAGGTGCCCCTGCCCATGGCAGTGGGGTTGGAACCAGATGATCCTTAAGATTCCTCCTAACTCAGAGCATTCTGTGACTGATGCTATGCTTCTGTGATTCAAAGCAAACCCTGCCATTTTTCTCTTTGCATGGCTCCCAGGAAGGCAGTGGTGTCTTGGGTACACTCACATCATAGTCTGATGGCATCCCTCCACTCATGTATTGTCTGAACATGCTGAGCACAAAAGAACAGCTATAGGACAGGAGGGCATCAGAAAGCTCACCCATGCTCACCCTCCTCACAGCCTGGTTTCTCTACAGTTCTTCCCTTGGGAGCATTCAGACTGTGACCTTGTTCTCTCCCCTGCCTGTGCTTAGAGTAACCAGAACCAGCCCCAACCTCTCTTATCTCTGATGCACTGCATGCCTGTGGTTGAGGTGGAATTTGCAGCAGTCTGCTCGTACACACCAACTGGTGGCAGGAGAACTTCTGCTCAGTGTGACAGACCTTGTGCCATTTCTATCTGAACCTGAATTGATATACTTAATGGACTCTACTTCCATCACATTTTACACCTAGTGATATAATGGTTTAAAAATAAAACCTTGGATTTTACATAACTTTGAATTATATAAAAGCTTCTAATTACCCCTTGGCCTTGTTATAGATATACACATATGTTAAAACCTGAAGACACCACCATACCCACCTAGTTTTGTTTCCTGAATAAGAGAAGCTAACAAGATCACCCAGCAATTAGCTGGGAGGCCTCAATTTTTCCCTCCAGGAATTGTTTTCTCCTATTATGTAAGTACAGACACTGCACTGACATTGAACTCAGGTCTGATATGATTTTTACAAGCAGTGACTGTCTCGGTGCCTTGTCATTACTCTGATTGGCAGGAGGAATGAAGCTGGTCCAGCATGAGGCAACCTGACAGCAGTGCAAAAGGGTCAAGAACCCAACACACCTATTATCATCATCATGCAGGAAACTGCATCCTGAAACCTCACATCCTGAATAACAGCCTCAAAAGCCAGCTTAGCACAGCAATGGCATCTGAGGTCACAAACCCAGGGCTGAGCAGACATGCCTGGAGAAGATACAGACCATGGAGAGAGCTTGAAGAGGCCCCATGTCACTGGTGCAAACAGATGGAAAGTGCCTTCTCTGAGTTTCTGTGGAACACACACTTTATTATCAGTGCTCTAGTTATGCTCTTATTCAAGTCTGAATAAAACCTTGAGCCATGCTCTCATTTAAGAGCATTTGTATTCCTATAGTCTTTAGGTAAGAAGCTAATTTTAAATGGCTGGAACATTAATTAATTACATTAATTTTAATAACATTTCATTTAGAAGTCTAGGAGAAAACTAAAAGAGACCAGTTAAATAGATAATGTTATAAACATTCTCTTCATTTACTGATTTATTAGAGACATTCAACGTTATTGAAGTAGCTCCCTCACTAGAAAAGGTGCATGGTATGAACCATGGTCACGTGTAGCAGCAAATCAAGAGGCTTTCTCCCTACAGAGCGCTGCCATGGGCATTGTGGGGTGAGGTGTGATCATCACTGAGATTACTCCAAGGGAATTTTCTCATTCATCCCTAGTTTAAACTAATTAGACAAGTGTAACAAGCTCCTTGATGCTACTTCCCTGTCTAATAATGCTAATTTAAAAATTAGAATTCTTGACTGAATTTTGTTACTGCCTTTTAGAGCAGTAAATAGACTATAAGTTACTACTGATCCCTGAAACTGCATTTTTAAGATTAAAAATGCTGCTTTTGTATACAGTTTTTATAGTGGAAAAATAGTTACAAATATTTTATTATTTTACTTCTAAAAGCTTTCTGAAACTCCATACTTGTTTTGCCATCTCAAATTTTGCAGAATATATTTTACAGAAAGGTTTTGTTTTCATTTTCTGAACTTTGCTTCAGGACGTGTAATGAACTGATAATGTTAACAAGATCTGCTGTGATCTAAAATCAAAGAATAAGATGTGCAGTTAGGGCAGTAATATTAATGAGGTTTATGTTACACAATGAAAAAAAATATTATCAGCTTGGATCAGTTTGAAAGTTTCTTTTCTTGCAAAATATGAGATTCAAATTTATATGTCAAGTCAAGGATACAAATGTTTCCTGGGAGAAAGCCTCAAACCCACATGTCCACCTCCCAGTGGAATGCCCTGCCCACCAATCTACTGAATCACAATCTGCATGCCCTGGATATTTGGATATTTAGTGTGCCCATGACCAGGTCTCATTTGGTTGCACTTTCAATTACTATGGCATTTTCAAATAGGGGAATCTACTAGAGAAGAAGAATTTAAAAAAAGCTTTGGACACTCCTGCACACTCTCTCACAATATTTCTCGTGTTAAAAAAGTTTCTCTGGCTCCTGCACAGCAGGATCAGTCTAAGTAGCATGTCAGATATGGTCTCAGTTGCCTCAATAAAACCTTTCCATCCTAATTTGATTTTTCCTCTCATGGGTGTTGCTCATTGACTCGTGCACTGATTCCCCTGCAGTTATTTAATTACAGCCTAATCTTACCTTCTCACACATGGCAAGTCTTCCTTGTACTCATAAACTGCAGCCAGATATTTGGCAACAGTGGTGATTCTGCTGATGAAAGCACTTTTTCCTCTTTAGCACCTCTCTAGAGCAGGATGTGCTGCTCAATTCCCTCCAGTCTTGCTGCCACTGCCCTGGTCAGCCATTCAGCAAAGGGAATCAGGACAATAAAATAAATCCATGGTCCAGCTCAACCCACAGCCAACCTTCCCTAGCAGGAGTTGGGACATAGAGGAGAAGGAGCAGGCAGGTATTGATATATCTATAACAAAATACTCAGTGCTGGGGAGGGAGGTGCCCCTTCATCATGGGTGAGGAAAGAGGAAGAGAGCCAAGAGCAATTACTTCAGTCCAGTTATCAGTTTGTGTAACACCAGGGCGCTGTGAGGCTGTTAAATGCTCACCTGGAGACAAGGCTCCATTACCTATTATTCCATTACTCCAGTTAATTCTTATCATCAAAAACTTGTTCAAATTAAACATGTACTTCTAAAGCAAACAGGTAAAAAGACAAGGGAAGTCCAGATCTTCTCTCAGGTATGTTTTTATAACATTCAGTGGGATGAGAAACCATGCACCAAGTGCAGAACAGACTATATTGATGGTAAATTACGTTGGTATAAGACTTATTTTTCTTTTTTTTTTTTTAATTACTACCTAGTAAATTCTTCTACTGCTACTACTTAGAGAGAAAAGAAAGTATTACTAAGGAGATTCTCCTGAGCATCTGTATGGCTCCCTCTAATGCACAGGGGAAATGTATACTTCTCTTCACACCACTTTTGAAATTTCCAATTCTCCTTGTGTTAATTTCTACATTTAAAAAGAAGATTTATATTATATTAACAGACTAAACCTTCCCTTGCATCTTTGGCAGCCTTTTAGATTTTCTATTCACATTCTGTAAGCCCTAAAAGTATGCAGATTATTTTACTGGAACAAAAGTATTTGTGTTTCCTTGGGACTCTGCCTGCTTCTAGCTCAGAGCATGAAGTGTGAAAACCACCTGAAACCAAAAGGGAAGCTAGGCAAGAGTGAGGATCATTCAGAAACCTAATACAGACACAGAACACAGATAATCTCCTTTCCACCATGAAAGTCCTGAAGGCATCTTCCTGTAGGCAATATTCATAGGAGCATCTTCAAATATATAACTACATGCCAGGTTCCCTCTGAGAAGAGGCATCTCTGGAAATGAAGTGGAATTATCAATCAACAGTTTTTTATTAATGCAGAATGGAAATTGGAACAAAGTGGAGCAATCTTCTGTCACACTGTCACTGTCATCTGATTTGTGCTATGGGCTGTAGGTTTAAATGTCATATATAGGAAAAGAATATTAACTGTATGAGTGATTTGAATTGCATGTGTTGTAATCAGAATATGCACTGCTGTGCCTTCTGTGCAGTAGGAGATGGAGAAATCCACAGTCTGCCTGGCTTGACACTTGCTGAAGTGTTCACCTGGAGATACTGTCCCAAGTGCTGATAAAACAAATGGGGAAAATGCAGAATAAGCCTAGAGTGGATGAGGGGAAAAGGTGATGGATACAGTGAGAAGGTGAGGAGTTAGGGTCCACAAGCACAGTATACAAACCAAGTTTAGGAACACAGCCAGCTGTCAGGCCAAAACCTGCTATTCACAAATCTTCAAGTGGGAAAGAATATCCCAAAAAAGGAGCAGAGCCTGGACAAATGAGGTAAAGCAGCAACAGATCTACCTTAACACTTGCAGAAGGGAAGATAAGGAGCCAAGAGGAGGAAGAGGCAGTCTGTGATGTTCAAAAGAAGCAGGTCAGAGCAGATTCCCAGGCAAGCCACAAGCTCCCAGCATGTCTTTATTGTGACAACAGTGCTTAGGGAACAGCTTCTCTCCAAAGAGTTCAGAAGTCAGGAACCTGGGGAGTGATTGCCCTCAGCCAGCAATAGCTAATTACAGAGACCATTCAAGGCATTCATTGACATATGCACCAATTTTTTTTTTGCAAAGTTGCCTGTAATAACTTTACAGTTTTCCCAGACTCACCTTTTGAAATTCCAATAAGGAATGGACACAAAAGGGCTCATGACCCCAAAACCCTACTGCTCCCAAAAGAACAAAGATAAAGCTTTCTCTCAGTTCAATCTATAGCTTTATCAATTTTATATCATCCTGTACTTTACTGCATAATCTATTTGTGAGTCACTACAATTCTGAGTAGCCTCCAATGAGAAAATGAGTAAATATCTGATCTGGTTTCTATTAAAAAAAAAGTATTGTAAGCATCCACCTGCACTATTTGTTGCCCATAACTGGAATTGGTTTTATCAAAACCTAGCACCCAGTGCAAATTTTTGTGCATGAAATTTTTAGTAAAATAGCATAGACAGCAATAATCTAGTGTTGGACATATTTCCTAGTTCTCTGAATTGGTGAAAAGAACATTTATGAGCAATACTAAAATTACAACATGCAAGGGATAGACCAAAACAAAGCCTTGCTCTCTTCCAGCAAAATACTAAATGAAGCCTTTTGGAGAGCAAAAGCATTGATCTTTTCATGCTTTTTTTCCTGACTTAGCTACCTTTTTTTTTTCTAAATCTCTTCTGTCAATTTTGCATTCCAAAGTTTTATGTGAGAAAGCTGGCCTCAGAATGGAAACACCGGGCAGCTGGAATTTAATGCTGCATTTCCATGCCTTTCAAATATTTTTTTTTTAATCTTTTCCCATTCCATAGCTCTGTCTTAAGGGCCAACTTCCACTAGACCAGGTTGCACTGAGCCCCATCCAGCCTGGCCTCGAACAGTCCCAGTAATTTTGTGTTACATCTTGATGGCATTTAGTGTCCTGGGATTATTTAGAACACTCCACTTTTGGAATAAGCCAACAGGCAGTTTGGAGAGTGACTGTTCACAAGCTCCTGACTGTTCTGCACCACAGAACCTTAACCATGTGCTTTACTGGCAGAAGACCTGTCTACAACTCAGATTTAAACAAACACATCGTCTGCGTGGGGACTTCCCTCCTTTCACTGCATGCTTATGTTGCTCCTTCATTCTCCACCTTCTGTATCTTCGCCTGCTTTTCCAAGCACATCAGTTAACCTGCATTTTAATAATTACAACCATCTATGGAATGGAGCAGGCTTGGGGCTGAGTCTGAGATTTGCATTTGCTGTGTCATTGGGAGCAAGGGTGGTGCCATGGCTCTGTCTCCTTGTATAGAAAAAATTTAAGGATAAACACTACAATTTCATGAGGGTTGGAGCAGGAAAAAGGCTCCAATAACTGAAATAAATTAAAAACTGAAAAGTTGCCAATTCCAACCATGAATCCAAGAAATCTAACCCAAATATGCTTCTTCAAAGATACATTAAGTATTTTGGGCTGTTTGTTTCTATCAATTTGGCCAAAGGTTGGACTTGATCTTAGAGGTCTTTTCCAATTTTAATGATTCCATGATTCAATTCTGTGATTGTGTGCTGTGTTGCCTGGAAAGAAAAATGTGTGACTGTGCTTCCCATGAGTTCAAATCACTCAGTGAAGAAGTGAGTCTATGCTCTGGGACCAAAGTTAGCTCTAAAAAGTACAAGATCCATTGTAAGCCTGAAAGAAAGCATTCTACAACAGAAATGAGTGAAAAAGAGAGATAAGAGGATTTCTCATGTCTCAAAGATCATCAGCTGTTTATCACTTCATACCAATGCCCACTCAGAACAAGAAATGGTCTAAGTTGATTGTATGTGGTATTCCAGGTAAATTATCCTCATTCCCTATATTTTATATGATATAACTTTCCTAATCTAAAAATTTAGTAATTAATCAAACATAAATCACATAAATACATTTTATACTCTAAATTAAACAACTAATTTCTACTCTACAGTAACTATTTTTTGATCTTGCTATTTCTACAATTAAGAATGATTAATTTTGGGTTTTTCCCCTATGTTCATCTCTTTCTCAGAAACAGTTTTGGTTTTTCTTTTACCCTGTGCTTTAAAAATAAACTTTTCATTTGAACAGAAGCGAAGACCAGGAAAATCTCATTTTAAGAAGGCAGCTTGTCCAGAAGCAGCTCCATCTCTAACCAGGGCACTGTTGGCTCATCTCAGATGCAAGGCAGGTAAACATATTTGGATAACATTGTGGGGGGATAAATCTGGAAAAAGAGTGCAATGCTAGCACTAAATGAAAGAAGTACTGTAGTCCGAAAACAATTGGTAGATTCAGCTTCTTGACAAGTCCTTTTAAAAGTGTTTCAATGGAAACATTTAAAGAACATTGTGTCAAATTAATTAGAGGGGTGGCCATATGTAATATGTGTCTATTAATTGTAGAAGAACTCTATCTTTCTGTCTTGATCTAGTGCTGTAAGATAAATTTGAGTAATAGATGTAGTATTTTAATTTTGTATTATTTTAACTCATGCTGACAATAACTGGGATGCATTTCACCAATTTTTCAAAACTGTATTAAGTAAACTATGCTCCAAAAGGGCTTGCATATGGCAGGAAAAAAAGTGAAATGAGAAAAAAATTCAAACAATCTGACATCAGACCAAATGCTGGCAGAGTTGGAAATAGACCTCAGGTCTCTAACACCCCACTCCTGCCTCATTTATTTACTCTTTTTATTCTTTCCAGCTGCTTAAATGAATTACAGAATCTACGTCAATAGCTGGACTTACAAATTGGTTATATCTTTTAATAAGAAATGTTTAAAAATTTCATTTTAATTGTCAGTGGTCATACATCTTGCACTTGCTCTTCCTTCCCTGAACACAAGCATATGCTGCTTTCATTTGTGTCAGTTACTGATCATTCATCTAAGGCTGGAAAGGCAATAATGGCACTCATGATAACACAAATCAATAGAGCTGTAAATAAGCTTTGCTACATCTCCCAACAATTTAAAGTCATTCATTATCTAGAAATATAATGCCAGCCAAGGAAATACACTGGTTTCTACAGTAGTTCTTACACTTTTCCTGTAATTGTACCCACTACCTTCAACATGTGGGTCAGAGAGAAGATCCTGTAGATCCTGCAAAGGCAATGAACGTGCTGCCAACTCTAGTACACACAATGCAATGATTTTGCTGAATAAACACATAGAAGAAGATAATCAGTGTGTAACCATACATTCACAGAGACTTCTCTCTTTCCTTTACAGCCTGCCTTTTGGATCCACTCCTTTTTCCAAGCTCCCACCCAGGCTTTCCAAAGGCCTCCAGGAAGAACAGAGTAAGTAATTTTTATAAATTCCAGTCACATCTTGGCCTACGGATGGACAGTCAAAACATTCAGGACATAAAAAGTTTACACTGCTAGGATGAGAAGGTGAAACATAAGAGTGTAAAAGGACAAGGTTTCACAAGGGAAAGAAAGCATTTGAAAATGAAAACTGCTGCATAAAATGTGCTAAAGTGGAGACACTGAATTTGAACCCTTTCAGAAAGGCAGTGAGCAGAAGGGGAATTTGACAATCTGACTGGAGTACTCCTGGGTAGGAGAAGACTCAGCTACTGCAGAGGTAGTAAGGTCAAATACATTGGCCATGGACTGCCCCACTTTTCATTTTGCCTTAAGAAAACCAACACACACTGTGGAATGAAAGAATACTGCATCAAGAGACTAGACAGGTGGGGAAAAGGCATGGCATTTTGAGGTCCTCTTCCAAATTTCTGAGCAAAGCAGTGCTGCAAACCATATCCCATACCACTTAATACATTCAGTTCAGCTCTTTTGATCAAGCAGCAGAACACTGGAAAACTTCCACAGGCTTTTTAGCAAGGAATACCTTCTAATTGCCAATTTTTTATACTTCAGTTAAAATTGACTTTTTTCTTATCACAACATGAAGTTCCAGCTCCTCATATACTTTTGCAGAACAAGTTGAAATCTGTGGGGTTCAATAAATACAATGGAAAAATGTGAAGCATTAGAAATCCTGATAATCTTGATGTGTTTCTCAGAAGACCAGCAAAGAAAGCTGGATTTGATTGCTTGCCAAAGAACAGAGGAAAAGGTCTTTAAGCTAAATCTTACTGGATCAAAGATGACATCTGACCACTGAGAAACAAATCTTTTGCAGTTTAGTAAGTAGCAAAAGCCTAAATAACTCCACCAGAGCACCATATATTAACACACATCTGACAACTTTGCCAACAGGAGCTTTTACTATTTAATCATAGAGGAATTTTGGGCTTAGCCTCCCAGGCAGAGATATAAATATCTTCTGAGAAGAAAACCTGAAATTTCTATGCAGAGTGCACACATACTTTGCTTCCCTATACCTCTCTACACACAGTGTAAAGAGACCTGAACTATGCCAGGTATTTTCAGTCTGGGACTGAATTCACAACCTCAGCTTTCTCATGTGAGGCCCAGACTGTCTGTATTAATTTAAGCTTGATGGTCACAGTGGCTGAGTTCCCTCAGCTTCATCTAGAGTTAAAGAGTCCAGCACTTGTAAATAAATAAGCAAGTAAATCAGATTCCCATGGGTGATCAGTCAGATTTACTACCAGACATGATAGCAGATACTTTCCCAGTGTAGCTGTCTCCAAAGAACAGCTTATCTCCTAATCTAGGAGTCATTAAATGAGGAAGATTTAGCTTGAAGAATGTTGGTGTCCTAGATATCTACAAACACATTTGTCTTGGAGCTCAGGTGCCCCTGCTAATTGGCACTGACTCTATACAGAGCCTGTAAGAATATTCATAGAACTGAGAACACATTTGTAAATGATTCATGTTACCAATCCTCAATTACCCATTTGCAGCACCATTACCATATTAAATATGTGGTATTATGTGCACTCTTCATTATGTTCAATGTCATCCTTTATTCTATTTATAGGCCAAAATCTGAATCTGAAACAGACATATCAATTTCTGGGAGGCCTTGTCATAATTTTAGTGACTGAAATCTTGATCAGGGTTGGGGGGGGGAGGGAAAAAACAGAAAAGGAAAGAAAACAAAAGAGTTTGACTGCAAAATCATTCCACAGGCAAGACAGTGGAAATACTGTGATAAATTTATAGATTAGATTAGTTTTTCTTTCAACTGCCAGCATGAAGCTGTATCTAGCATCCAAAACCTAGATTTGGGAGACCCTGTAGCATCACTTATTCTCAGACAAGATTTCATCATAGGCACACCCTAATACAACAAAATTTATATGTATGCACCATTTCACACCTCCTCCCTCACATATTAGGGTGCATGGCTTATGCAATGTGTCTCACTTCAGAATCACCAGGCCAAAATTGCTCAGCTAAATGTGGCTTGAAAACAGCTCCAGTGTGGCTCCAGTTTGGGAGCTATAGCCTACAATTAATAGATGGCATGCCTGACAGGACAGTTGCCAGGTAACACTCTATTGCTGAGGCACAAGACTGCCCTTGAGGCAACCTTTGGAGACTGGCTTGGTGCTCCTGGGACAGTCTGATGGGAAGCAGTGTAGGCTGCTCCTCAGCATCCCTGCACCTGCCTGCTGGCCCAGCATTTGGCTCAGAGAGCACACAAAATCTGAAGAGCCAGGATACCTTCAGCTGGAAATTTAACTCAGGATGAACAGACTGACTTCAGCAGTGGAATGAAGGAGCTCATGAAAGAGGGGGTGAGAATTAGAAAAGGTTGCATGGTAATTCAAGTATCAACCAACCAACCAACCAACCAAAAAAAAAACCAAAAAAATCCCCATACCCCAAGAAACAAAACCAAACCCTGCTGAGAAAAAAAAGTGAAGGATTATACCCCTAATTTTTTACTTCATTAATATTTTAGTGAATGTGATAGGAAAAAATCATCTTGCTAAATTGGGAGTTGATACATTGGGAATTGTGTCAACAGTTAAAGAACAAGTTAGATCTACATGCAGCTTTTTGCCTCTACAATCCAAAAGTTAATGTCTTCAGCTAGCCTCAATTGCTCTGAAAACCAACATGATGACTCCTCAGAGCTTATTTTCAGAATCATGCAGCTAGATTGAATGAGTATTTTGATAACTGCAACCCTGACATTATTTTGGTAGGTACTCCTCAAATACAAGTTCCAAAATGTCAGGCTCAGGAGACCTTGAAGGGACATAGAGGATCAAGGCTGAGACAAAGCTATTTAATTCTATGAGAAAAATGGTACATTTAGAAAAAAACAATAGATGTTAAATTTTGGCTTTTTGACCTGTTCCTTCCTGCTTGTTATAGTCTAATGAGAAGAAAAGCTTTCTTTTGAAGAAGCTGTTCTCCATTCCTATATTTTCACAGATATCATAGATCTGTGAAAAATCATTAGCCAAAAACTTCTTCAATAATACATTTGCTAAACAGGGGGTCCCATTATCTATTGACCCAGGTAAGTAACAGTGACTCATGTGTTTCCACTGTGTTAGAAGCTTTGGTCAGGCCAATAATCTGGAAAGAAGTATTCACAGAGAAAATCAAAGACACTGCACAGTCATCTCAGAACAGTCAGCTCTGTATCATCACTGCACAGTGTGAGAGCATGGCTGACTGATCAGGTCTAGAAGCATTCCCTTCTTTCAGAGCCTTTCATTTGTACTAGAAAATAACGTGGTCTGAGACCTTACCCAAAAGTCAACTGTCCTTTGGGATTGTGTTTGTGACCAGTCACATCAATGCTGTCCTTGATCTTGTGTGGGAGTGACAGCTGGCCCGTGCCAAAGCTCTCAGGGATGAGGCTCATGGTGAGGGCAATCACAGGCTGGTGCTTTGGCCTTGGGTACACAGCCACACCTGGATACAGCTGGTACCCAGCTCCTGATGTCTGACAAGGACACCCCTAGATCAGGAATACTCCCCAGACACCTATGTCTCTACCACTGAGCATGAAAAGCCATTTAAACTTCAGCTCCCATAGCTCTGCCCCATGTCTTGAAACACACACAGCCAGGGAGAGTTGGAAGGGGACCAGGGTTAGGTGGGGAACACATATTTCAACACCAGTCATCACCACTCCTCCTGTGGGCTGGCTTGAGGGGACCAAATACACTTAACACCCTGCATTAGGTATGTGGCAGCTTGGGGGGAGGGACAGGAAGCTTGCCACCCACGGCAGAGCAGGGAATACAGGTAAAAAATGCAAATTTCTAAGAGGGAGCATGAAGCTGAACTGGTTTTGATAACTACTTAAACTTACTTTGACTACTTAAATGCCTGATCTGAGTTAGATGATCAGCTCCAGCAGGTATGGATGCTCAAGGACAAAATGTGAAGACAAGAGATGTGACATCCTCCTTGGCTGACCAGCCATCCTCACAACCTCAGGTACTGAGATGCCCCTTTCTTGTACACCTCTCCCTTTTCACTTCTGACTCACTGACAGGACTTCCATCAGTCAGACATTTTCTCCATGCCTTTCTAGAAATTCCTCCTGTGCACATACTGTGCCACTATATTGAAGCCAGCCAGGGTAAGTTTTTGCAACAGGGAGTAAAAGACCAGATGAATGCCAGTAAATATGGACTTAGGGAACCTGCCAGGAGATGTGCTGTCAATGTGCACATATGTGACCAAATGGATATGATCAAACAATTGAAATCAACACATGCTAAGGCCCAATCTGCACTGTGAAAATGTGTGGCACTCAGGATAGCCCCATACCTAGTACAAATGCAGAAACCATCACAAAATAAAACTGTAATCGGGGCAGCTTAATTTAGTAATGAACTCGAATTTACTCTGAGAGCTGCACTCAGCAATTTCCAATTTGACAAAATATTCATGCATAGATGTTCCTACTACTAACCCAGTTTCAGCATAAATGATATTTAATGAAAAATGAGAGTTGAGCAGTAAATATTGATAACAAAAACTGAAATGGAATGAGGAATACAAAATTAAATTTATCATAAAGGAAAAGCACATAACTTATTTTGACATTTTTCCTTGTACTTTTTTCCTCCTGTGTGGTAGGTGAGAGAAAATCAGAAAATGATCATAAGAAACATGAGAAGCTTTGGAACTTTGTGTGTAGAATGGCTTGAGGGTCACTGCCATCCTCCCAGCTCTCTGCAGAATTTTGATAATTTGATACAATCTGGAAGCACTTCAGTGCCAAAGAACAGTGGCTGCCTTCCATCACCTGAGTTTAGTGATCTGGTTTCCAGGTTCAGTGATTCACCCCTTCCTTAAGATTAATGCTGTTCTTGCACTTATTCTTCTTGGGGAAGGTATTTTTCTTGACTGTGATGATGAGTGAGTGAATAATTTTAGGGCACAATTTATACCCTCATGTACACATTGCAAAATACCTGCAAGCAAATTGTTAATTCACTTCAGTTTAGAATTAAAATACATTTGATGCACTTTTCTTCTGTGGATTAATCATTACATTATTTGCTGTATTTGATATCTGAACAGTGCAGTTTCACTGCATTGGTCAAACAAGTCACACAATCTTATTTAAGTCTACTTTGTGATGCAAGATCTTCACCTGTGCTAAACAACAGCCCTGCATCTATTCAGGCATATTATTTCACAACAGTGTTTTCAAAGAGTTTCACTGGTAAAACTCAATTCCTTGGAATTTGAAGAAGAAATAAAGGAACAAGGCAAGGCTGACATGCTTCCTGAAAATCTGAAATAAATGATAGGGGAAATAATTACAAACTAGACTTGAAAGAGAATGCTTAAAAGGTGTAATTTAAAAACCTTATTCCAAATGTTTGTGAAGGCAGCACAGCTGCCTACTGTGGCAATACCAAAGCTCCCAGGGCACTTCCAGGTCAAACACCTGTGTGCCTGACCACACACATAATTCCCAAATGCCTCTAGCTCTGGCTGCCTGACTCAGAGCAGACATCTACAGCATTTCACCTGCAGAATTCAGAAAATCCTGAGCAAATCCACCCTACACTTTGCTGCATTTTCTTTTCCTTTTTGGGTGTTTTTTTTTTTTTTTTTTTTTTTTTTTTTTTTTGTGGTTGTCAGGCTCCCAGAAGGATGCATTTGTCCACTCTGTTCCATCTCCAGCACCTCAGCACCTCCCTCTATCTGCACTGCTCTCCTGAGGAGAAAAGCACAAGGGAGGAATAGCACCAGGAGACCTTTCCCTGCCACCAGGCTGCTGTGGTGCTGTGCCCAGGGTAATGAATCTGCCTGAGAGCAAAGGCTGGTGCAGGCATGCTGCAGCCACGCTGTCTGCTAACCCTGGGCAGGTAAAATTGGTCTGTGTTGGATAAGTGATCACAGACCTCATAGGAATGCATCTGAAGGTGATTGCTCACTAGCTAGTGGAAACTTGTACATGGTGGGAAAAAACCTCAGGAAGGTAACAGGAAATCCCAGCAGTGGAGGACTCCAGCCAGAAAACCCAAGCAGGGCTAAATGATCACTGTGCATTGGCTTTCATTGACCTTGGTCCCTGGACAAATTGCAGATGTTTGCAGCTTGGAAGGAACTTTGCCAGACTATCTGTTAGAAAGCAATTAATGCTTTAGAATAAATTAAATCAGAGAATGCTACTGCTGTGATGAGAAATTTTAATGCTGAGTTTCTTTAGACAAAAACAAAACAAAACAAAAAAAGAAAGATGAGAAGGCTGGGGTAAATACATCCCCTACATATTAATGAACTGACAGCGTGTGCCTGAGTATAAGTGAATATTTGGCACTTGTCTTAAAGTTAAGTACTATTTAGCATTGTTTTATTTGGGCACATCTACCCCTGAGCCATAGAAAGAGCCCTTGATGAGTGAGATAATAGCTGGCACCAGGCACAGAAAACAGGCATGAGCACCATGTATGCTTCAGAATCAAAGAACTCTCAGGAGGCACTGTTGTCAGTATGGATTTTTTTAATATTTTATGCTCTGCCAGATGGACATGGGTGTTCTTTTTTGTGAAAGTGATTTTAGAGAGTTAATGATACTACAGCACAAGCATTGAACTGGAGTAGACTGCTTCTTGTTTCAGGGTGCAAACTCTGTGCCACAGCCATCCTTGCCAGTTGCAGTCCTTTTGGCTTTCCCAGGAGGGAAGTGACCCAACCTGACTGCATATCATCAGGAATTTCTTGCTTATTCCCTTCAGTTATTTTTCATTTCATACAGTCCTGCACATCTTTCCTTCTCTCAGTTCCACCATGTTTACTCATGAGGTTGTGTGTTAGTGATAGTCCAGATTTTTTGTCTTTATCCTTGTTAATGCTTTTATTATCATCACTTTTTTTTCTGTGTATATTTATTTACTGCACCCATAGCCCACATCTTTGCAGAGATATCTCTGGTACACAAATGATTGTTAGAGAAGTAACAGGAAGATTCAAGGTGACATTGCAAACATGCATTTTCACAAGCGTTAGTCACATCAAGGATACATTAATTATTTGCTACCTGGCAGAAATCACAGGGCTTGCTAAAACTCATTCTAACATTCATTTTCTTGGCAAATATCTACCCATAAATGCATTTATTTAGATTTTTCAATCATCTTTAAATAAAACACTAGGCATATCAAATGGAAGCCTTGGCCAAATACAAAACTAAACAACAAGAAATATCACTTTTAGAAATAGAGTACTTGACAAGTTGGCTCTCAACTGCCAAGAAAATATTTGTTATGATGAAGCAACCCAGTTTTCCTTCAAAAATGCACCTATAATAAATTTATCTGTTTTGTGAAATTATGTTGATTTTCAATGTTGCTTTTCAATGGAAGAAAATCAAAAGTCAAATTTCAGTAGTACTTGATTCATGCATTTAAGCTATTAAACTTTAATATTAATTGGATTCCTACAGCTGGTTTAATTTTTAAATTTTAGATGGATGTTGCACTAATGAAAAAAACCCCAAACCATCAGCACTTATACTGGAGATAATGAGAGGAGAAAGGAATGTCTGTTTCATAAGAACCTGAAATTTGGGGTTTCTTTCCATTTCACATTAGCACAAAGCTGCCACCAACCTACGCTCCAAATGTTGGAATTATGCACAGATTTGAAATGTCTTTTTCCTACCAACTCTGGTTCCTATTGCTGTGTCAGTCAAAGCCTTCCATGTGCTAACCACTGCTCCCTTCACAAGAAAAAGCCTTGTGGAATGAATAACCAAGCCTTTCACAAGTACCAGGGGGTGGCACAGTTGGACTTCATCTACAGTCTTATCATGGATTCCAGCTCCTCTCTGGAAACTCCCTGCAGCTCAACCTCTGGACATCACAAGTGTGTCATCTCCAGCTCGAGATGCAGACAGAGCTGTTGACAAGAGGGATTTCCTGATGGCAGGAAAGGGATGTTTTCTCCTGTTGTTGTTGAGTCTCATTTTGGTCAAAACGAGACTAAATGCAAATGTTTCTGTATTTCCAGAGAACCAGAATTCCCCTGAGCCTTGCAGCTGCTTGGTGAAAGAGACTTTTCCTTCAGACGCTGCTGATGCCGTCAGGGAAATAGATGCTCCTCTTTTGAACTCTGCTTTGGTTTTGTGGAAGATTTAATCAAACACAGCACATTCTGAATCAGAGAATTCTGCCTCAAGGAATGAGCATTTCAGGATGAAACTTTGTTCTGTCAGACATTTCCTTAACATGGTACTCAGAGACACTCAGCAACTGCTGCATCAGATGAGTAGGAAGAACCTTTTTTCAGTAATCAGGACTCAAACTCAGTATTTGCACTCAAAGGGAGATGTAATTAGGAACTTATTCTTTTTTTTTTTTGCCTTTATAGTTGGGGCATCATGCTGTTTCCTTTGCTAAAGATTTTTAATCTTACCTGGCCACTTTTTAATCAAGACTACTTTTACAGCACAATTATGTGGTATATTTGCCAGTTAATTTGATACTGAAATACTACCTCTAAGAAAAAATCCAGAATGTTTCATATATAATGCATAAGAAGATGGCAGTCAGCTTAAAATGGGAGTTTGCAAAGATCAAGCATTCCTTACAATCAGCTTGCTGTAGCATGTTCTATGAACCTTACTACTTGCAAAATTGCCTTTGGCATCAGTGCACTCTTTGACAAGTTCAGTGTGTGACAGTGCCTTAAACCAAGGATGTTTTCCTTGATATCTCTTGGCTTACAATAATTTTAAGCAGAAATATCTTGAAAGGTAAGGTGCAATCACTAAGTAGAAGTGCTTGTCATGGATATTTAAAAATACCACAAAGCCCCCCCCACCCCAAACCCAGCAAGCTGCCACCGAATCTCATCTCACCCAAACCTCAAATGCAACAATTATCCACTTTATGAAATACATGTGCTCCTCCAGACCTGATGCAGAAATATGGAAGTGTGTATGATCTGGAAGGAGTGCATTTGCTCTTCAGGGCAATTGCATCCCTTGAGTCTAGCCAGCAAGGAGCTGCATCTCAGCCGTGCCCTCACATATGACACAGGATAATGCTGTGCCACAAAACATTTCATTATGTGGAGGCTGAGACCTGCTACCTGGTTCAGACTAAATTTGTTAAATTAAGAGCTTTAGGCAGTTCTCTATGAATCCAATTAAACAAAAGGAGATCTGCAAAGAGGAACAGAAAACAAGGAGAAATGTTACCTTGTTGAAGAGTCTGATAAGTGAATTGTCCTAACAGTATTTGACATTTCTATTTAAGCCAACAGCACATTCACTTGGAAAACGTCTTCAGATGAAAATAAAATAAGAATGATGTTTATCACTCTTTTCTTTTTATCTCTTTTGCTAATTTAGTGTTATCAAACTTGACTTTGTGTCAAGATCAGAAAACAACTGTTCCTGGGTGGTTTACAATATAAAATATTCTCTGTGTGTGTCTGTGCAGATCTTTGGTTTGATCTGCTAATCTTCTATCATAAACATGAACTAGATGAACAGTATCCAGAGGGTAGAATGAGGATGACAGACATAACTGTGTTTACTCAAACTGGGCTATATCCAAAGAGCTCTTATTTGGAATAAAAGACTTTTGTCCCATCTCTTGAGCAATGCATTTTGTTGGGAATTGCTTAGTGGGAGTTATTTTCTCCTCACTGAAAGCACTGGAGATGAATTTCATTGCAGAGTTTTTGCATAAAGAGAGCAATTGAGAGAAGCACAGCACAAGTTTTCTTCTTGCAGTGTGATGGAGGTTTTAAAACTATCTCTAAGGATACGGAATGATGGTCTCCTCTTAAGCATAATCAGTTTCTTGTGGTTTTATTGCTTTTATGATCCTAGGTTTCTGCAGAGAGATGAAGTTTTAGGATAAGAAGCTTGCCCATCACCTGAGTGGTGATTTAGAATAAGAAGTAAAATTAATGCTGCATGTACTTTAGAGTCTTTTCTAGGATACTAAATAACACACAGGTCTAGCAGGAAGACAGAAAACCTCACCTGTAATGCCTTGTTTCTGAAAGCACAACAAAGATAGAGAGGGAAAAAAGAGGGAAAAGGAAGAAAGGAAAAAGAGAGAAAGTCAGCACAGATTCATGGAAATAAGACAGCACTGTCTGACTACATTAAATTTCCATTCTGCCACCATTCCTTTGATGTACATGACATGAATGAACCTTAGCCTGCAATTGTAAATCATATTATTAATAACAGCAGATACATTCTTGTTGGAGAGTCTTCTACTTTAACAGCTAGCCTACTCATTTGAATAGCATTTTGACAGGAGGAGTATGCTACCACTCTATATTTTAATGAAGATATGGAGATGAAAAATGTAATGATACTGTATGGGGAAGGTATGATTCCCTGAGAGGAGTTAGGGCCACTGTTGAACCATAAATAGAAAACTCCAATCACTACACTGCCATAGTTCATTCAGGTGTTTGCCTCTTTCCATGAAAAATGCTTATGCTTTTATCTCAGCCCCCAAACAGGATAGGATGAACTAAATAAATACGCTTTCCTCATCCAGCAATAAAATTGAAAACATATGCTTTTCCATTATAGAAGCACTATATTATGCTCACTACACCACTTTGTGAAGGCTGTGATGGCATCTGGCTGATGTCTAGGTTATTTAGCATAAGCAATCACATTCTATCCATTATGCTAAAAGAATAATAATATCTTCTGGGCTATGAAATGACAGGAATTCATAGTTTCATAGACTTTGAACAGGTTTTTGCTGATTTAGCAATATGAAATTCCATGGTTGAACACTCATTCAACTTTAAGGGAACTCTAAAAGAGAGAAAATGTAGATGTTTGTCTCCTTCCTTCCCTTCAGGAGAAAATTAAACTAGAATAGCAGTCAGAATAATTTCCTGTCAAAATAAATATGTAAGTATGGCCATGTGCACATTATTTCTTCATAGCAATAACTAAAAGTTTTTCACCCAAGACAGAAAAATATCTGCTTAATCTAGGTCTTCACAGACCTCTACACAGCCTCTATAAAGGATGAGCCTGACTGCCCCCTTTCATCTAGTGAAGGCTTTCTTTGAACACAAAATAGAAGCAATCTACTCAATGAACTCAACTCAAAATCATGGATAATAAATTAGATGCAGTATAATACAAGACGTCGTCTAATTTATTATCCTTGATTTTGCCTACATCTAATAATTTCCCAGTGGCACCAGGGGGCCTCTACTCCCAAAAACATTTAAGATTCAACCCCTAGGTTGTATTTAAAAGAAAAATCAGGTTCTTGGTACTGTAAGGAGCTGAATAGGGACTCTCTGAAGGGATCAGCTGTTGCTGATATGTAAAATGAAATTCAATAACCTCCATTAAGGTTCATTTATTGTAGCTTGATAACAGTTCCTCTGTATTTAATGAATGTTGGCTTCTTTTTAAACATTAATCAAAATCCAGTGAGTCACCCTAGGTATGAAAATTGTGTCAATTACCAGCTTTGAAGAGCTACATCCACCAAAAGTAGGTCTTTTGAGGTACACACCTTATCTTTCTGCCCACAACTCACAACATAAATAAGAACAACTATGCATAAAGCATTAATAAATGCAGGTTCTATATTTACAGATTTTTAAAAAATTAAGTCACAGCTTGAGTTTGCAATATTAAAAACCGAAGGGCAATTAAACCATTTATATGCAATTTCAATTCTGCTTACAGCAGCTGAGTAGCACAGCTGGAGCCATGTCTGTAATTCTACCACAGGATGGCTATAAGGTATTAAATGAAGAAAAAAACAAAAAAAACCCAAACAAACCACCCGAATTTCTCAAGCTATTACAGTACAGTGTCTTCTCCTTTTTCCAAAAAGGCACTTAGACTTTTAAAACCAGTGACATGGCATCCCTAAAGGAAATTAATTTTATCAACCTCATCAGTAGAGACGTTCAGAACTCATAATTCTCATTGACAAAGTCAATATTTAAGTAAAGTTTCATTTCAAATTGGAAAGATAAATGTTTCTGGGCAGGGATGCTTTCTCAGAATGCCTACTAGAAAGAACTACACATGGTAGTTAGACTTGTGAAAAATTAAGATAAAACTAGAGACCCCAGCTATGAAACGGTATAAACAATAAATCCTGACAGTTTGGCATTGCATCTCCTGTTAGTCCCAAATTAGAAATATCGATACATAAATAAAGTACATAAAGCCTCCATGCTGGTAAGAAAATATACAGAAATAAACATTTATCAGGCATTATCATAAACATTTATTTACTTGTCCTTATGCAGCTGGCATGAAGCTGACCTAAGGCTACAAAACTATCCTAAATTACATATAACCTAGTTCTGATGTATTTGGCATGTTTATGCTGCCTCCTGATCCAGCACCACACTGCCAGGGTGTGCAGGACCAGTCCTATGAGCTTCCTCCCAGCCCTGATCCCCAGACACCTCAAGGAATTGGTGGGGCTGACACAACCCTGCATCTCCCCAAGCATCTCTCACCTCTGAGCAGTAGACCAGAGAAGTGATGGGGAAGGATTTCTGTGAGGCAAAGTGTGATTCACCAAAATGAACTGATTCAATCCTTTAAAACACTGTGTTTCAGCAAACAGCCCTCCCTGACCCTCCTCCTAACCCTCAGTGGTAGAAAGGGATTTTTTTTTTGTTGTTGGAAAAGCTCTTGACCGAACCTGAGAAGCCTTCAGAGCAGAGGTGACTTGGCTTTTCAATGAACTCTTTTAATAACTGCTCTCTGACTGTCAATTTAGTTTATTTATATCATAAATCAAAAGGTTAAGGATGAAATGAACTCACACAGAGAATTACTTAAAGGCTCATAGCAACGTCATCATTTTTCACTTTTATACAAAAGTGAAGAAATCAGAAAAACATTTATTTCAAGTGTCTAGACAAATAATTATTTTAACCAGTAATCAGAAGAGAATTCCACCTCCATAAAAACACATTTAAATCTTCAGGAGGCATAAAGTTCAGTCTTGGGCCTGACAAATCTTACATTAACAAATGATCAAGGGCTAACAGGAATGTCAAATACTTTATACCAGAGTGGTTAAGTGCCTTGAAAACACAGTGTTAAAACCTTTGAGTTCATATCCACCATTAAGGAGAAAACATATAAAAACAGGAGTGATATGTCTTAAAAGTAGAAATTTTTGTACAGCCTCTCCATAATGTCATGACAAGGCCAAACCTCAAAGAAGATACAGGAACTTCCTGTTAAAGGTTAGAGTAATAAGCCCACAAAATGAAAGGTATATGCAGATTAGTAGTAATCCAGTCCTTTTTTCTGATTGAAAAAGATGCCCAGTATAATGATTTTTTAAGTGTTAGAGGTTGCTATGCATTATAAACTTGAATTAATTTGCATCTCCCTTCTTAGAAGCAAAACACCATCATTATATGGAACTAGGATGAAAAAGAGATTTCACTAAAGTCCTCACACGTTGGAATCTCACTGTATAAAACTGATGCAAACTCAAAATCTTTATGTGCTCTTGCAGATGGGCAGCTACTATTCAGATAACTGTGGACAAAAAAGTTAAGCATTTTTAACAGCACAGAACAATTCACAGATTAAAAAAAAAATCTCTACCACATATCCAAAGGGATCTGAGAACAGGAAGGACGAAGCTCTTCCTCAGCATTTGGAGGATCACCATATTTAATAATTTAAGATTATTTGAACACAAGCAAAGCAGCATCTGTGAGCTCAGCTCAAGACAGTGACAATGCATTTGGTAACCCTGGCAAATACTCAATTGCTCCTAAGGAATCTGAACAGACTCTGTTCAGTAGGTTATGACATGCTTTCACCAGACCCTGCTCTGAGAAAGCATTTTGTGGAGTCCATGTGGGATTTTTTAAATAGGTCACATTTGGTAAGGTATGTACAACTCAATGTCATCAACTTTTTCAGTTCCTGAAAACAGAAGCAAAGTTGTGATGCTCAATAGGGAGAAACAAAGCACTCCCCTCCTCCTCCCAAATGAATAGAACTACTCCTTCTTTCTCAACCCTGCTAAAAATTCAGAGCCCCAACCATGTGTGAGTTGCTCACACTTTTCAGCATACACTCATCTATACCTTAGGTTAGCAGTTACCTAGGAATAACATTTAAAAACCCCATTGGCTTGTGGAGGTAGTGTAATATATCAAAATATGTCAGACACAGATCTGCTCAATGTCCCCCAACATCGTGATAAACTATTGATGGTGAAATAAAGAAATGTATCTGGATTCACCAAAACAATGTGCTTTCAAGCTGCATTACTCACACAGAATAGTACATTAAGAACAGTGCAGAACAGTGCAATAGACTGTTGCACCTTCTGGATGGAGGAGTTCATGTGGAGTCTGAGAAAAGGTTGTACACGTGACTACTCCCTCCAGCAATAAGGTTCATTATACAAAATTTCTCCTTGGCAAGGGTGAGATGAAATTTTGCCATTTGCAATATTCATCCCGCAGGAGACTCATGCCATTTCATTCAACCATCTGGCCACAGAACTTTGTTTTTCAGGGTATTATCCAGCCTGCTCAAATTTGGATATTGCATCATCTCAGATTTACGTGTTTGGCGAGGAAAGGCAGTTTAGCTTGCCCAGCTCCTCTACAAGTCAATGGAGTCAGAATCCTTTGAAGACCTGTAAAAGTGCATGCAGTCTTCCTAGCTTACCTATTTTTCCTTTTTCCTTGCCAATATATGGAATTCAGGCATTTCCAGATATCATCAATGCTCTCTCTTAAATGAAGTGTACATCTTTTCAACTGAGATCACGGGAAATTAAAGGAAAAGTTTGCACTGCTCCATTCACTCAGTCCACAGAGTGGTGGCACTTCACAGAACTGCATTGGCAATAAAAATGTGTGAAAGAAGTGAAGGCCTGGATGCCAGGCTATCTGATCAGAGCTGAGGTCATGTCTCAGAAAAGTGGCCTAGTGCTTACTCGACCGAGGGCTGTGTCCAAACACCATGTCACTGTGTCCAGAGCATTGAAGGGGAGCAAATGCTGGAAAAGCCCAAGTCCAAGTTATAAGTTAAAATATTTGGTTGTGAAAGGACTTATTTATGCATTTCTCATTAAATCACATCCTTGTCATATTGCTAATAACCAGGGGCAGAAACTTAGATCCCATCTCTTTCTGCCTTCCTGGCACTCTCCTCGTAGGAGATGAAGCCAGAAACATACAGCACACAGTCTAATATTTGGAGCTTCTTGCTCCTGGTACCTTTCTGCTTCATCTTAGATTCCAATATACCTTTTGTCACTCAATTCCCCAGAAAGAAAGGCTCTTCTGTGCACACAGACTGACAAAATGTTAGTGTCTAGGGAACATTCAGACTACATGGGAGGCATCTAATGAATTTCAATGCCTCCTGGATTTAATAGCCTTACTATAAGTAAGCAGGCTGGATCAGTGTCTAGGTTTCAGCAGGGTTAAAGCATTCTAATCCTATTGTAGGCAAGATTTAGGCAGACTGGATCATAGCCTCTCTTTCTCATGCCCTTAAATCAAGAAGTAGCAACAAATACTCCAAATTGCAGTCCACAAGGTATTATGAAAGTTTACAGAGACAAGCTTCAACAGAAGTCAAGTTTCTGACTTCATATGCATATGTGTGTTTGCTTAAATTATCAGTAGTAAGCTGAGATCTGATGTAAACTCTACATAAAATATGCTGACATGTTTTTAAGGCTTAAGAGGCTCCAGAGTTATCAAACATGAACAGCTTGCTCCCCACTCTGCTAGTTATGCTACAGAGCATGTTTGCCATGGTTAGAAGCTTGTACATCAAAATGAAAAAAACAAATGAAAAATTCTCTCTATAAAGGCCAGATACTGGTTATCCTACTGCCTGAGACAGAGCTCCTGAGCAGTTAACATTTTATAATGTAGGACAAGGGAATAAACCAGATCTATACATGAAGGTCTATTGTTCTTTCAACAATCTCTGATATTATGCCTTTCTTACACTCATTTAAACTAATAATACTTTCTTTTACTAAGGCATACTGTATTTTTTGGTGATGACATCTCCCAAAACAGAAGACTCTCAAGCACAAAGTCAAGTGATAAACTTGCTAATTTAAGCATCTTTGCTACAAAAGCCACTGAAGATTTGAGCTTGATTTTCTTTCAAACTGTGAACTCACCCCAATTAAGAGGAGAAACTTCACACATAGTGGCACACACTCCTAAGAGATCACAAATGTAGTTTGCTGTATAACTCTGTCATTCTCAACTGCAACACTGTACATAGAGTTAGTTACTCCTTTCAAAAAGAATATTGCTGAACCGATGGAGGTGCTCACAGAAGAGAAACGAGAACACTTTTCTGAAAAAAACTTCTGTCCATGAGTATAATTGGAAAATACTGTTACTGTCAGCTCAGTGAAAGAAACAGGAATGACATTAAAACAGAACTGAGGTTTTGCTTTGCCTGCTGAACAGAGGGTTACACTGACAAGACTTGAGAAACAGGTAAGGACCTACAACCTCAGTTCATTCCTCAATTTCTGCTATTGATATAAAAAGAAGAATTCAGCTCTTAGGCTCTTCCTAAGATCAGGTTAAGTTAAGGAACAATTTTCAAGAAGAGAGACTAAGATAAGCTCTTCCCAGTGTCCTGTGGAGACTGGTGGTGAGCACATTCTCTTCCAATGGAGAAAGACATGGGCTGAAACTCTCCCAATAAGAGAGGGATTTATGCCCAGATCCTGTTAACTACTGCTCTCAATGGCAGATACTGCTGTCAGTGGTAAGAACCATTGTTTTGCAAAAAAAAAATAAAATAATAAGGAATGAACCATTTTCCAGTTATTTTCGATTTGTACTTATTAATACAGAGGAGAATACAAATATTAAAAAAATAATTCAGGTGCAAGTGTGAAAATGCAAGTTAGAAATCATAAACATAATAAACATAAACAGTGAAGGGGTACCCAGTGAAACAGAAAAAATCATTTTGCTGTGATTTTTGGCATCAGCATTGACTCAAATTTCCAGATTTAAGTCAAACTCCTATTAATCAGAAGGAAATGTAAAATGGTCTTCATTTTGTGTTTCCTGGATTCTTTCATCCTTTTTCTGGGGTGGGGGGGAAATGGTCTGCTCATGGCCAGTAGTAAAAAACACCAAAAAAGAAAAAAAGCCAACCAAACCTCACCCCCCCACAAAAAAAAAAAAAAAACAAAAAAAACAAACCAGCAAAAAAAGTGTGAAGGATATAAAGAAAGCATTAGGAAGAGTTCTTAGCTTTGAGGAGGATCTCATAGGAAAGTGGTTTTTCAGAAGCATGCTGGAAAGATTGTCCTGGGAGATTGAAACATTTATTCATGAAAGGAGCCCTTCTCTTTATTCTAGCCATCAAACACCTGAAATGCATTCATAGCCAGCACATCACAAAATAGATGAGACTGTAGTCAAATTTGCTTTTATCATTTAAGCATATGATCTTGTTTGGCAATGTTACACTAGTAATATGAATTCAGATTTAATCAAAACTTTGGCTTGCTACATATCTCAGCCTATTCTACGTCAGTATTCAAGCCTGACTGCCATTATGTCCTTTTGCTTCTCACTGCTATCCCTAAGAGGAAACAATAAAGCTTTCCTATCTTACAAAACTACCATTAATAAATTTAACTGCTGAAATGTCACTGATCATAAGAATACAAAATATTTTTCTAAAATAGGAGATTTAGACAGCATTATTTTGAAACAGAATCTCATATTCTACTTTTCATAAAAATCTCTGAACCAAATATAAATGCATGCAAAAGAAACCAGATTGTGGCAGGACTAGACAAAGGCTGGGCACAATGAAAACCATAGAAACCCATTTGATACTACAGAGCTCCTCTCCATCCCTCTGTTGAACTGTTAATAATTTTAGCATCTTCACAAGACATTTCAAAGGTATCTATTCCATGACACACACACTTAGAGCCTGCCAGGAAGGAAAAAGTCTATGTGAACATACTGCTCACCCCTCTGTGGGATAGAATGGCTGTAATGTTTATGGAAGTATGTCACAAACCCCACCAGGCATTCTCCTCTTCTTGCAGGACTGCTCTTAATATGATTTTATAGCAGCTATACCCAATCAAGGGACATTAAGATAAGAATATGAAACAGCCAGACATTCTGGCAGTCTGGGGAAAGTTCTTCCCGTCATGGAGGAATCTAAGCCATAAATATGAGATAATGGGGAGAAATCCCTATCACAGCACTTTTTTCTTCATAAAGAAAAAGCAAATAGCAGTGTGAGCTACAATTGCTGTACACTTACTCTATAACTCTCCTTGCAGGAGATGCTCTCATGCATGTCTTGAAAAAGAAAAAAAATTAGGATGACTGAAATTGAAAGCTAAAAAATCCCCCACTTAATCATGAATTTGACTGTAAAAGAAATACCTTAACTGTGACTTAAACTGATTTTTAAAAACATTGCATTGATAAAAATTGAAAAAAAAAATCATAATTAATTCTGAACTGAAAACAAATAAAATCTCTGCAAAATCAAGGTGATTGCATTAAGTGTTCTAGGTTTTTATTAACATTTTATTTTCTTGCTAAATATTTGGCCCAAAGTTCAAGTGTAGGTGTAAAACAATTACATGTTGTACTGAACTCAGTGGACTATCAGAATATGTTGGGGAGAATACTGGGCAAGGCTAACAGTGCTGCTCATTGGATTCATACAGCAGGTGAAAAAAACAAAACCAAAACCTAAGCCAATCTCTGTTGTGGATCATCTGGAATTTTAAGCACAGGGTAGCACAGTAAGACATCAGTATCAATTAAAACCCAGGCTTAGTCACCTGAATGTTCACAGTCACCAAGTGACCTTGCATGTCTTCCTGGATTGACACTACTGACTAAAAAAGAACCCTGGAGGATCTCAGAGCACAGAGCCATGGACACACAGAGGCCACAAGAGAAACAGGCTCTGATGCAGGATCCTCACCTTCAATGAAAATACCCATAGCTCCACACAGTAACCTCACAGAGTACCTCAGAACAAAGAGAAACATAAATGCCTTCTCCCACTCCTGAGCATCCTGGGTCTCTGAGCAAGCTCTCAGAGTTATTGGAGAAAGGACTGCTAAGAGTATTTCATAGCAGATTTGAATATTAAACAAGCAATTTTATTCTGCTTTGCCCTGCAGACTATGAAGAAAATGGTTGCATTACTCTGATGTGTCCTACACACATTGCTTCTCACTTGCTAAATACCTGTTTAACCTGAAATTTGGGATGTTGAAATAATTAATACATTGCTACATTAAACACAAATATTACAGCATTAATAAAATAAACTAGCAAACCTAAAACTCCAGGACTGAAACAAGCAGGGATGTTATTGCATATAGATAAATGCTTCTGAGATGAGTGCTTTTTTTTAAAACATGGGAGAACTACCAAAAGAGCAGTTCCTCTGCCCCCCCTTCCTAATCATGCATTTCAGTTTGGCAATGTCAGAAGAAAGGTTGCCTGTGCAAAATTAATCCATTCCCTTTGGATATACACATTATGATACAGGCTTGTAATTATACATTCACACAGTATTTATTCCCTCAGGACCACTGTTGAATTCAGTTAACAGGAGGGAAGAGTGCTCTGCTAAAAATCAGCTGGACAAGCTTCAGTTTCTCTTTTGTTTCATCTTCCAGGATTGATCTGTGGTTCTGTGCCATCATATTTACTGTTTCCTGACCATTCTTGCTCCAGTAACAGAGTCAGCATCCTCACTCCATTTTCAGCATTTTCAGTCATACTCAAATTATTCATGCATATCAACTCATTTATTTTTTGAGCATTTCTCTGACTATATGTATAGAAGTATAAATCCTCCTATTTGGCAAGTGAGGAACTGCCTGGACATTCAGGTATAAGTTTCTACTCACCTTGAGTGGGCATAAACCAAGAGTCAATGAATTCTGCTGAGCACCCAGAAAAAAAGAACAGATGTAATCAGTGTCCATTTGTGGAGGTCTGGTTTAAAAGACTTATCTAGTGTTTTATAGAGCTTATGGCAGATATAGAATCCAGGTTCACAAAGGAAAATTTAGCTGTCTTGAGCCTGAAACTCTTCTTCTGAGCTGCCTTGTGCCATTCAGAAACTTTCAAATTTCACAGAAGATTGAAAGCCATTTTACAGAAAAAGCCCAAGCTCTGTTACTGCACGGTCCAAATTCACTCCATCTCCCTTGCTCACTCTAAGAAATTTGGTGATGTGCTCATTGTTTGACTCCTTCTACTCCACTGTTATCTTTCTTATTGTTGATTCTCCTTGTAGTCTCTCCCCCTACCAATACTTTTAATGGTAGAATGATTTTATTCTAAACACACTCCAAATCCTATTGCAATTTTGGAAAGACAATCCACAGACACTACCTGTAGACAAATCTGTAGATACTAAGTTCCTGAAATAAGCAGTTTCTGCTGGTCACTGCAGAGCTGGCACACGTACAAGTAAACAGCTTTAAAATAAATTTGACAGAACTTTCCTATCATTTTAGTGAAAATTGGTATTTTTATTCAATAGCACACACATGAGGAAGGAGACTTTCATGCATTATCATTCTTCATTGAAAGAATACTTTTATCTGCAGGAGCTGGGGACTGTTTATGCCTAAATTTCTTTGGGTGTGAAGAAACCTTTTGTTGACCTGTGCAGTTCTTCAGCTGGGGACATTCAGTCAGTTTTCTTATATAAATCATATCAGTTCATAATTTTCAAAGCATGAATAGTAATGAAGTTGCATTTATGATGCTTAATTTGATTTTTAATTTGGCCTCTGTGGGTCAGTGCCTCAGAAATACTGCTGCTGCTGATAGGCATCATCATGTGAAGAAATCTGCATTCAGGCCAGCTGTGTTTATGTATCATTCACACTGGTACCACACAATGAAGAAAATCACAAATTTGACTCTAATTGTGGCAGCTGTGTTCAGTGAAGTGTCCAAATTAGAAGCGACCTATAAAAGACTGTATTACTTGTAGAAGGAATGTGCTCTGGGGCATTTTCTACACAATGGAATATTTGGAAGCAAGCTTTCAAAACAAATAGATTATATGTGAATAAAAATCATGAATGATGCATGTAACCATGAATGAACTTTCTGAATGTACCTTCATGCCCTTTGATAAAAGGTATTTCTCAAAAGTCTCAAAACATTTGCATTTCAAGTTCCAGTAAACCTGATTGAAGCAGGACCTGACAAAAAACCCAAAAACATTAAAGAAAGGTTTTAACAGACAAGGGTAAAAATGTTCTGCAAATATTAAAGCTCCTGCTCTGCATACACTGAAAGCAAAAAATGTCACTTCTGCAGCATAGACTGTCAAGCCAAAAACCATTACCTCATCCAGAGATCTGAATCCAGGAATTCCAGCCAATTTGCTAGTCTACCTGGTGGTTTTGTCAGCTGTATGCTGGATTTACTAATAAATGACATCTAAACTCTGCTGTTGTGCCACGCATACCTTACTGACTGAAAGACTTAGTGGAAATGCTGTGCTGGAATTAATGACACTTTGCCTCATAAAAAACAAAACAAGCCAAGAATAGTCGTATTAATTTTTAAATACAATTAAAATGTTTTTAGTTAACTTTTTATTCAAAACATTGGCTTTCCAAAAGTGTCACTGTTTTCTATACATTCAAGAAAATAGATTTATGGAAATTTCAGCATTCAGCATTTTTTCTATTTCAGTATAGTCTGCACCACAATAATAACCTGGCACTTGCTTCACTGAGTGCCTAAAATACTTACAGAATAAAATAAATTTAAAATGACTGTAGCCTCTCTCGACTTCCCAAAAAAAAAAAAAAAAAGTTTTAAAATTTCTGAGTGAATCAGACTCTAACAAGATTTGGAATATGCATGTCCTGGTTCTGGGTTACAGCAGATTTCTTGCAGAAAGATTTAAATAGAACATTCAATTTGTGGCTTAGTACTGCAGCACTCTGAGCATTTTTTGCTAACTCCCCAAAATACAACTGAATTCTCTACCTCCTAAACTAAATTCCACTCTTATGTAGGTCATTAAGGTTAACTTTATGTAAAGCAACCCATAATATGAAGAAAGCAGAATGACACTCACATAGACTTAGAAAACATGGTCTAGATGAAATCCTTACAATGGTGCATTTTCTGCTTGAAAAAAAGCTCTCCCAAAGACCTCTTAAAATAGGGTTTGGTCAAAATGAAATTGTCCAAAAAGACCTCTGCATGGTTTTGCCTGAAGCCCATATCAGTCTTTTTCAATGGATGATGGAATAAAAGGGATAAGAATTGCAGATATTCCAGAGGAAGGATGAAAACTCAGTGGTACTGAGAATTTCAAGGAATAGCCTGAATTCAATCCTATGAGATCCAAGATATGAAATCCAAGCATGCTTGGCAAAAAATATGAAGTATGTCAATAAATGAGTAACACCTTCTAGACAGTAGTGGGATCAGGAATAACAGGAGATTATGGACAAATAGGGACTAAGGGCATGACCATGTTGCACATATGTATCCAGAAGAAAACCTTCTGGTCTGCTTAATTAACACTGACACAGCTGGAACCCCATGTCTGCTGTTACCTAAAACATGGTAAGGCAGTGACAGGCAGAATGGGGAGAATTCAGAAGATAGCTGCAGAAATTGTTAGATATGGTGTTTGGAAACATTGTGAGGAAAAAGTGGAAGAATTATATGGGTTCAAGATGGACTAAGGACAGAAAGGGACACTTAGTGGATTTATAAAGACAGTTGTTAATGAGGAAAATAAGGAGAGTGTTTTACTAAATTATCTAAATCTGCTGCAATATCGATACATTAAGCACATAAATGATAATTTGATTGTGGCTACTGAACCACTAAGATGGCTGCACTTCCAGCTATTTTTTTTTTCCCTAGACTAATTAAAGACCTAAACATGTAAATATAGAACTCTGAAATACTGTTATACAGCACCTGGATAGAATTATATAAACAGGCTCCTGGAAGGCTTTCTGAGGTTAGGACTAACCCTCAGCATTCACAGCAGGAAGATGTAGGTGCTGAGTGTGGAGGGAGAGACCCATACACGAGTGCTGTATTCAGACATAGCTTGGGCTGTTGAAGGCAGACCATAAGGTGTCTTATACAGAGGGTTCAACATATAGCAGAGCATCACCATGTCAGGAAGGGCCCTTATTCTGGGGCAGGTGTTCATGTTGTCATTATGCATATTCACTGCCAGCTGCAGAACTCAAACCCTCCAGCAAAGGTGGAGGGATTCAGGGAAAATTGTCTTAAGTAAATTTCTGTACCCTTTTGTTGCAGTCTGATTAGGAACAGTGAATAAAGCAGCAAAATACACAACCTCTTCAAAGCAGCAGGAAGAAGTGATTCATTGAAAAGCCATCACACTTATATAAGACAGATCGTGAAATACAAAATAGAAAAGGCTCATTGGGCCAAGAAGGCAACACCTCTCTGAAAACATGCTTTCTGCAAAACATCAAGTAGTACACACACGGCTCTGGGATCAACATCAGGTGTTAATCTACGTTATTCATTCTTTCTTTTGTTTGTCTCTGAGAAAAATCCCCAGCCTGGGAAAGATATGAGCTGGAGCTGAGAAAGCCAACAGCCTGGGAAAAATCCGAGTTGGATTTTTCCTTGAGCCTTCAGCAGTGTTCCACACCCTTTCTGTTCAAGCCCGAGCGGCCTTCAGTCACATTTTCTATGCTATGTAAGCTAATCTCTGCCTCACAGGAGAAGGCAAGACCATTTCACAGCTTCTGTTGAAGATCTTGAGGTACATTCTACAGCTGCATCTTCAGAGAGCAGCCCATGGCTGCGCTCCTCTCAAGGGAGGAGCTGGCTGGGCCATGTTCCACTGCTGACTTCTTGCATTCCAGAACAGAGAGGCTCACAGAGAATAAAAAGCTAATAGGACCTCTCGTGCTTGAATAAGAGCCTGCAGCTTTCACTCACATATTGGCTTGCTTCTCTTAAAAAATCCTGATTAGTTCTGAAGTTTGTTTCTATTTCTCTTTGGGCAAATATACCATGAGAACAAAATTAAGTTTCAGTGTGCCTCTCTGTTCACAGAAAGAATGCCTTCTTTTTTTCTGCACTCTGTTGTCTCAATGGGAAAATAGCTTGAGCAACAGGTGATAAAAATGCAAGCAGTTTAAGAAAAGGTACTTCTTTGAACGGAAAAAATGGTCAAAACAGATTTGTAGGAAATATATCTAAAGTTGACTTCTTTGTAATAGTTGCAAAATGTATATACAGTATGCTCTCATGTTTGAAGAAAGGTTGCATTTTGCTGAAATACTGAAGTGATTTCAACTTCCTCATGCCTGAACAAAAGGCAGAGATTTTTTTTTCCATTTGCAGCGCTGTCATTAGAATATCAATTTCAGGAAAAAGAGAAAAAAGAATAGAAATAAAAAGCCTGTAATTTATAGGGAAACTCAGAAACTGATAGCCATACCTTCACTTGCCTCTTTCAAATCTTCAGCTACACATACTTTTCCAAACATAAAAAGCTGGTTTGCTGGTTTAGTTATGTGTATAATTTACAAAGCACTGTTGTGAATTTAGTCTCTTTCACTGCGTTTAGTAGACTGCACTTGCTCTTTATGCTGCAACATTATTTCAGACCTCCCTGGACTGAAATGTAATCTTCTTGGATGTTTTTTCCACTGCTGTAATCACACACTGTTCAATCATTTTGAGACTCTTATCGACTCCTCACTCTCCTCAGCAGCTCTAATGGATGACCCTTGCTCCAAGTTCGTTCATCCCACCTTCCCAACGAATGGCACCCAACAAGACACGTTTCCATCTGACTGGCAGTGGCTAATGCAGAAGCAAAACAGACATTTGCATTGCACTCAGCTTGCTCAGAGCAGACATCCAGCACAATCCTACCTGACGTGTTCATTTGCGTGAGTTCAATTTGCCTTCTGTATTTTATTTCCTCTTATGAAACTGGTTGTGAGACTTCCTGGCCTTTTTTTTTTTTTTTCCTACTAGACTCTTGTAAAATTACAAGCAAAAGACACATTGTAAATAGAAAACCCATATGCAGGTACACAAAGGTAATAATTTTTTCCTTTTTTTTCCCTTTTAAGATGAACTAAAATCTAGAAGCAAAGAATTGTCTTTGCTTTCACATGAATGTAACTCAACATGCACGTTTCACTTCTAGTATGGCTAATGTGACTCATGGAAAAATCTAAGGCCAGGATTTTCTCTCATCATAAATCTTGATGGATCAAAAATAGACATCTGCTTACACAGTTTAAATTTTCAAAACCATATGTTAACAGAAATATATGTGCAAAGGGCACATGAATTCTATCAAATCAAATCAACAAATAAGAGATACAGGGAGAAGAAAAATAGTGAGGAGAAAGGAAAACAATACTTGCATCGTTTAAATACTGACATTAGACATAAAAAATACATCATAGGCACCTCAGTGGTCAAGTAGTTTTAAAGCACAGGAGTCTAGTCTAGATGAAGGCATCAGGAAACTGAACAAAATCAGAGATGAAGTCTTTTCATTGAAGGGTGCCTGGAGCTATTAATTTTATTAATATTAATTAATATTAATTGCTGCTTGACTATAACTGCTCTAGCAAATACTTTTTTTTTTTCCTTCTTCCCTTTTGGAAAAAGGCAGAGAAAAATCAAAGACTAGTGATGAAGATGAATGGGGCTATCACCAGAAGCCTGAGAGAGTTCTGAAAAGGAAAAATCACAATATCTGTGGTTTGTGGGTTGTTTGTCAAAGCAGCTGAGCTGAACAGCATTTCCCAAAGCTTAGGAGAAAAGATTAAGATTTACATGAAAGCAAAGGTGTGATTTGAAGCTTTTTTGCTCTTTACCATTTGTTTTGATGACCCTTAAGCAAGCAGCTAAATAATGCTCTATTTTGAATAAATTACTTCAGACTTGCTTTAATTTAGTTGCAGGTATGAAAAAAAGAAGTAGGATAGACGAGATGGTTTATGGATGTAAAAGATGCATACAACAGAAGTGAAGTCCTTCAAAAGTTACATAAAAAATAATTTCATTCTTCTTTGACCTGAAGTGACTGAAGGACATCTTAAGTAGAGTTAAAATAACCTTGTCAAAGGGTGAAAGAAGCAACAGTAATAAGAAAAAATGGAGTTTCCTCTGCATTTCCCGTTGCTATTTAACATGGATGGATGGATGGATGGATGGATGGATGGATGGATGGACGGATGGATGGATGTCTTCTATTAACATCACAGGAGAAATCCACCTACAGCTCACAGAACCTAGTCCATTGTTCAGAGGCTTCAGTCACACACCATTGCTCCATATCCTCTCCCCTCAATAGCCAACACAGAAATGAAGTGTTGAGAAACCTGCATTAATCATACAAGTTTCACATGCAGGACATAATACAAGGTGAAATGTCTCAGCACAGTAATTCAAAAACCAAACACATTTAAAAAATTAAGTGCCCAGAGCTTATTTACCAGAAACAATTATTGCAGAGTTGTTCTGTTTCTCTCCTAAGTACCAAATTCAGTGCTACACCAGCAATACTCTCGAGCAGATGGTGTGACTGGGCTGCTGTGCAGGGCTGGGAGCTGGAACTCAAGATCCTTGTGGGTCCTTTCAACTCAGCTTATTCTGTGATTCTGTGATCTCAGGCCACCAAAACCCAGAAAGTCTCATTCTCTGCTGAAGAACTAGCTGCCTCCAAAATCCAGCCCAGTACAGCTTTCCTTTTCCCAATGAGGGAGTATGTTAAATTACATCTTAAACCACAGCTATGCTTTATATTCAGCTAAGACCAGTCTATAAGGTAACATCTTCATGATTGGAATGACACTCAGACATGGGAGACACACAATTTTCCTCTTCCATCATGAGGCATTTCAAAGCTAAGAGCGTGCTGCAACTACCCAGTTAAAAGGGGCTGAAAATCATCTTTTTTTTAACTGAGGTGGAGACCACTGAATGAATCCACAGAAGAGAGTAAGGCCTCCAGGACTGACTCCTCCCAGCATGGTTCTACTCAAAACATGAGTGCTATATAAAAGACAAGTACCATCTTTCCTTTTTCTGATGGGTCCATTTAAGAGTGCATAGCCTTTCTCTTCATGGGAAGGGCCTGAATCCATTATTAATTAATTCAACAGTTATTCTGATGTATTAATAATGTGTGGTGGAAGTACTACAAATGCATTACCATGCTGCATCCTTCAGCTGCTCTTTAAAACCTTCTGGAAAGTATTTTCCTCATAATCAGAGTCATTAAAATGCTCTTATCAGCAGAAGAACTGCTGATGATGTTCACTCTCTGCAACTGGAAAAGCATTAGAGTCTGGAGTCTCTGAACAGTTTTGAATGGCGCCAGAGTTAAAACTGGTCTTAAACTCTGTCAGTGCTGAGTGTGAAAGGAAACAATTTAAGAGTCAAATATTCCTATAACTCCTATCAGTGCCTTGAAGTGATGTAGGTTAAAATAGTTCATTCCCTCAGAGTTTTTTTTGTAGAGGGAAGGGCAGGACTGAACAAAGAAGTGCAGGCTTGGGCAGGGGCAAGCTCCTGTGAGTTACTGCTGCAGCTCCTCTTCCCCATTCCCAGCACTGAAGTCAAGCGTTGGTATCATAAAACCATAGTGTATCCTGAACTGGAAGGGTCCAAAAAGTACTCTTGCCCACCTGATAAATTGAATTTTCTAGCACAAACTGAATACTCTTTCCTCTACCCTTGAAAAGATTGTTAAAAAAGAAAATAAAAAATTCTTATCATAAACACTTCCAGTACACAAGAAATGTAATAATCAAGTCCTTTATCAGGCACTTGAAGACACTTTTACCATCCATTTAAATCACTCTTCAGCACTGAATAGCCAAGCTCCCCAAAAGGCAGAGTATTTTCAGACTTCTCTCATTCAGATTTGTGTTTACTGACATCTACTGGCTGTTCTGACTCATATCTTCATTTGCCAGTGGAATGAGAGGTGAGTCCATTTGGCACTGCTCTAAGTCCAGCTACTTTGGTATCATCAGCCACATAAGGGCAATCTGGCCCTTCCTTTCCCAATGTATGACACAGAAAATCTAATTTGCATGTACTACTTCTAAAAATGGTCCTTCTAAAAATATGATTCATTAATAAGCTGCCCATGAAATTTTATCTGTCTTCAGGTAAAAGGACTCATGGTGGAATACATTTGCCAAATTCATCTCTTCCTAAAGACTTTTCTCCCAAGCAGAATCCAAGGAGAATCTTTCTTTTACCAGGCTACACACATTTTACAAAGAAACCCTGCTTGTAGCATTCAGTCAATATAATTATCTATTGGACCACAAGAATTAGTTAGATGATGCTTTTTTCACAGTATCTTGCCAACAGATACAGAAAAGGATCATTCAGTATAGTGAGATGATTCACTAACACCTATTAACTATTTAGGAAAGAATACCCCAGCTAGTGCTCAAAAAACAAACAAACAAAAAACAAACAAACAAAAAACAAAACAAACAAAAAACAAAACAACAACAACAACAACAAAAAAGAACAAAAAATCCAAAAAAACCCCAAACCAAACCAAACCAAACCAACCAACCAAACAAACAAAAAAAAAAAAAGAGCAGAAAATAACAAGTATAGAATGAAAAACAACAAATAAAACAAAAAAAGGTACATTTATTCAATGTGATAGATGTTGCAGGAATTTTTTTAAAGGGAAGTCTCAATGATTTTGTCACCTCACCTGAAAGATGACAATTTCAGGGAAAGTTCACTGCACATCCTTCTATTGTGCCTTAGTATTTTGTGAATGTAGTCTGGTAGACACCACTACTTCTTGTGTCAAAATCAAACAATTCTCTCTGAAATACTGTCTGAAAGGAGAGGAAGTCAGAGTTGGGTCTTTGAGCTAACACAGCTGGTCAATATGAATGGCAAAAATTTAATCATCTTTAAAGAATTTCAGAATCACAAATTTTCTTTGCTATAAAAATTCTGCTAGGACTTGAATCAATCTTCCAAGAGAAGCATTCAAAAGATTAGCATTTAATTCACTTCTAAATCAGCTAAAGACTTCACAAGAATGTTTCACAGGGTTTCAAAGGAAGTAGTTTATCTCCAAGATGAATTTAAGACCAATAGATGACTCAGTCTATAACATTTTCCTGCCAAAACTGACTGTTCTTCTAAAATCAGCCAATGCTGTCTGATTACATCAAAAGTTGAGAAAGTAGCAAGGTCCATAGCAAAGTGTAATTCTCCCATTACCAATGAGGAAAGAATTCTGGTTTCCTGAAATTCCACATTTTCCTTTCTTGCACACAGAAGTATTTAGATAAAAGAATCATAGACTTTAAAATTATTTACCTCCATCACTCTTCCTTAAGTAGGCAACTTCTAAAATATAAATATAAAACACTGGATAGGTATGTGCTTTAAATGAACCATGCTTTCATGAGGTTCATTGCTCAGTGCAAGAGCTTTAGATACCTGGATTATTTAGGTCAAATTTCCTAATTTTTGAGAGGAAGAGTTAGAAAGATCCCCAATCTCTTGTGGATGAGTTGATGAAACAGAATACTTATTGATAAAGAGTAATGCAAAAGAAATATGCATGAAACTGAAGGCAAAAAGGGATTTCAGGGATTTCACAGGAACCCAGGAGATATGAAGAATATCTGAAAAGACACTAAAGAGTTGGACAGTTCACTTTCAAAAGCAGTTCAGCCTCAGTTCATACATTCATAGTCTAGAGACTAATAAGAAAAATTTAAGTTAATATTCCAATACACTGAGAAGGTTTATTGGTATTCTGTACCATATACTGATAAGGAGGTTCCAAAATTCTGTTATTACCCTCCTTTGAATATACACCAAAAAGTTTTACAAGGTCAAACAATACTGAATGCCAGAAAATTCTCATGGTGTTGCATTGCCAAATGATATTCCTTTGGTTCCATTCTGTTAGGTGCTACCTGAGATGGCAAGGGCAAATTAGGAATCTTAGTAATATCACAGATAAATGCTCCCTTTAAATATGGAAATGCATTCTACAGCTCCCAAAATAAATTCTCAGATGAACACACATCATCCTGTGAAGTTTAATTGACTAGTGTTTGGGTTTGTTTATTTTTTTAAAAACAGCAGCCTTTTTGGAACACTCTATAGAACCTCCTTTCATTGGCCACTGAAATGCGAAGGTCTGATTTTCTTTCTGAAAAAGACACACTGGTTTCTGAAAACTTAACTTTTAGCATGAAACTATGAAAAAGTTAAACCCAACATATTTTCATTAATAAAATATCCTTTCCACACAACCCTTCTAATAGAACTGAATGAGGGGCAGTCGACTAACTTAACTGGAGTATCCAGTTGTGGATATTGTATGAGTATGGTGCTCACATTGGTTTTAATTTTTAAGTAAATTTAATTCTGTCATCTAATCCTTTAGCTATATTGCTAAAACAAAATTGCTGTCCAGTACATAATTAAAGTTTTACCTTTAAATATGAAATGCTGTCATAAAAATTTCATTGTTAGAATGACAAACATGAAGTGCTATTCTTCTTTATTGCTGGGGAGGGACAGACACCACTGGCTTGATTGGGCTTGATGGCTCCTCTTGGAGAAGTTTTCAGAGAAGCACAAAAGAATCATAAAGCATGGTACCTAGACTACCAGCAAATAATATTTCTCAAATATGAGACACCTAAGTTCACCACCATGAACAATGTATTGTTATAAGCTCCATAAAGGAAATAACCCACAATAACAATTTTCTGTTTTCCTATTTTCTATAAAGTGTCCTGAAACTTTCCTCAAAAGCAAGATGATAAAGCAGAGAGGCTGCATACCCTGAAGATCACCTGCACCTGGAAAATGTACTAAAAAAGAGGAGAAATCATTCCAGAATCAAAGGCCATTGCTAGTAACATGATGCTCTAAATCCCCATCTGAAAAACACCAACACTACCTGAGAATCCAATCGATCCAGCTATTGAGTTTCAACCAGCAATCAGCAAACAAACAGCTACTTGGCAGATTATGAGGCACACAGGCACACACTGCTTAAAGAAACACCATCACGAGGTAAAATGAAATGTGCTGTGGCTGGAAACATGAGCTAATCCTAAATGAACTTGGTGGAGTACAGAGGTAGTGAGAGGGCATAGTATATCCTGTTTTTAAAGGGTTACTGCAGAAACAACTTCAAGACCTAGAAAATCTTTGCTTGATTCTACGTGCAACATTTAATTTTTTTTTGTAAACAGGTGAAGTGTATTTTAAAGCAGGAGCAGTTATTACAAATATTACATAGTTTTCAAGACTTTCATATTACCATAAATGAAGGTAGCAAAACTATCTCTTTTTAGCCTTCAAAGATGGAGCTATACGGACCACATGGGATAATACTGAGAAGGAAAGGGCATGTTGTCTGTCCCTTACTGAAATAGGATACATTTTCCCACCAGTGCAAGGATCTTTGCCCATTTGGGAATCAGAACAGCTGAAGTTCCAGTAGGACCAAAAACCCAAGTAGTAATCCAGCACAGATTTCTTGGGGCAGAGTGCCTTCTGGAACTGCTAGACCAAATACATATAAAATTAGCTTGGCTTGCTTACTCACCCCTCACAGCAATGTCTCTATTCTTTGATTGTTGTTTATTAATAAGTATATACTTGCTCTAGAGACTTCTATTGGTAAATCTCAAAGCACTTTTCAGTACTGGTATTTAGTTAACTCTTTATTCTTAGAGACAATGAAGCACAGGATAAATTGATTTCTTTGGTTTCTCTGGCAAGACACTCAAAGGGGAAGGGAAGAGAGTTGTTTAAGGGACTGTAGCATTAAAGATACCACCCAAAGAGCAAGGTCTTTAACTTCTATATTGAAATAATTCTCTTTTCACTCATCCTTACCAGAAATCTTTTTACACTTCCTGAAGGATCAATGAATGCCCTGTCAAATTTCTACCTAATGACATGCAGTGTCTTTTAGAAGAGTCCTACTTTCCTTGGGCCATAGTGGGAATGACAAAGAGATTCACAACTGAGCAATAACAATCTAAAAAGAATTTGTTACCGCGGTTTGTTTTCAGCAAGCAATGCAGCACAGTTTGAAAACATGCAGTATTTCATCACCTGATTTACAGAGTTGTAAAGAGTTACAGAATGAACTCGAGCATGTGTCTCACACTCTGAATCCTATAATATTTCAAAAGATGCCTCTTGGCCATGTTTATTGCCTCTCAGTGATCACAGATGAAGAGTATCATAGTCGAGGAGACAGCTATTATTGTTAGCCCTGTAAATAAAGTCTGGAGTTGAAAAGCAAGCTGTGTTCATCGTGACCATTTATCAGCAAGATTTTGACATTCACAACTTCATTAAATAACTTTATCCATGACACAAGACAGACCAATATTCTTGTTATCCTGCAAGGCATCATCCCTATCAGCATCACTGAAAGCATAAGGATTTCAAAAGAAAGACTCTTATTAAAAGGAATGTTCCACCATTTAGTTCTGAATACACACAAAGAGCAGACTGATGAAGAAAAGATCATTTTAGAAAGCAAAAAAAAAAGCCACCATCACCAGTCTAAGCCTCATTTAAAAAATACAAGTATTATTTAGCCACATTGTAAATAGTATACCAAAAGTCCCATCAGAGTTTTTTTTTGTGACATTACTAAAGGCAGTTTCCTCCCAAGGAGTTTACAATCTACAGTAGACCAAAGAATCCCATGAAAAAAACCTTATAGTTTTAACTAAAAATACAACATATATGATTCTCATATCTGTTTTAGATTTAAAATGAACAGTAGCACTCTGAAAGCTAAATCAAACTAAAAATTTATTCAGAATATTTGAAGATAAGAAAACCTTTTTTGAATATGTTTATCTGATCTAAAAGTTATTTTATATATTCATGTATTTATATATCTATATATATATATATTTATAGGTTCAGATATCATATTGGATCATAGAATATATTTCTGAACAAAATACTGAAAACAATGCATTGACATATTTGATATCTCACCTTAGTGTGAATACATTCTGAGATTAGATTACGACTATTTTTAACTACAAAAAAGCAAGAGGACACGTGCAAGAGGACATGCAATTGATACCCCTATTGAATTTCAAAGCTGTTGGGAGATGTTTTAGACCTGCTGGGAGGTATAGGAGAAAAGAAATGAACTATACCTGTGTGGAACCTCTCCACCTCCTCCCACACTGTTTATGAGCTATAAGAATATTTGGAGCTAACTTTTCAGAGAGGACTAGGTAAGGATACAGTAAGAATTACCTACAATAAAAAATAAATCCATGATGATACCAAACATCAGTACAAATTCTGAAAAAAATGCCATTTCTCCTGTGCCAAATGGAAGCTTTACAGAAGTTCATCTTCTGTATCTGCAGTACCCTTCTAAATGTCTTAACCAGGGTAACTGGGGCTAAGCACCTTAGAGCATGACACTCTTCATTGATAGAGACTGTGGAGCTGCTCCAGAGAGAACCCAGTGACTCAATTAAGTATTTGGGATCAGAACATATTTCTGGGTGAAGCACAGCCAGAGCAAACTGGCTTGTGCAATCTGCATTCAGCAAGAGACTCAGTGCTACTTCTTCAGTCTCCCTCTGTGGTACCAGTCACAAGAGGAGCAGGTGCCTCAGTCTGGCATGCTGAGAATGGCTCCCTGGCCTGAGCCTACAGAATAGTGTTAATAATTCTCCCTATGCTCATCTAAGGATCCTGTATGCCAGACACAACTCTCCAGTGAATGTCATGCTCCATAACTCATGTTTTCCAAAGGTTCACAGCCCTGGCAGATGGGACCTGCCATGCTGAAGGGCAGCAGAGTGTGAACTGGCAGCTCTGTGCTTGAAGAAACCCCAGCAGAATCCAAATGCTCCTCTGCTGCAGCCTAAGCCTTCTCCATCAGTGACCTTGCACACATGAGCCATGCACAAGCACAGCACGGTGCACATTTCTGCACACCTGAGGTGCTCAAAGTTAACAACAGCTAAATGGAGATACCTGCTGAAATTCAAAATTCCATTTAGAAGTCAAAATCATGGAACTACAAAATAATGCCAGTAGAAAAGGCCTAATGGAGGTCATCTGCTTCTAACTGGGGGCAGCTTTGAAATTGTAGCAGGTTGCTCAGGGTTTTCTCCAGTCACATTACAAATGTCTCCAAGAATGGAGATTTCACAAGCTCTCTGTGTAACCCACCCTGTTTGACTGCCTTTAAGGCAAAGAACTTGCTCTTTATACCAGGCAGCGATTTATATCCATTGTTTCTCATTCACTGGACACTTCTGGGTCTATCTACCATGGTGTATCTGAAGTCAGAAAGCAGTTTTGGTCTTTTTAAAGTCAAGGATAAGGTCTGACTTGGAAAACATTTTCAGACTTTACTCAGGTTTCCCTAGTTTGGTCAAAGCAGTTTATTTAGAATCCCCCAGTGACTAAAATTTAATCTGCTGCTTTCATTTCACAAACTATCACACAGATTAAATGCTACAATAGTTTTTCTTGGTAAAATAGGCTATTGGCAAGTATTTTTCTCTTTTTAATTGCACACAACTTGAGAAGCAGTGCTAAAAGACATTTTTAAGCATTTTTGATAAGAATCCACTAAACCAGCTCCATGTCACATCATATGGGTTCAGAACATCTGCATGGTGAGGAGAGGCTCACAGCAGCTCTGTCACAATTTGCATTGCAGCTTAATACTATCAGAGAGGTTCATCTAGAATGAATGCCTCTCTAAAGACCCAGATGGGGTGAGCTGCACATAACAGAGAGGGTAGCATAGGTTGGAAAGGGGTAAGGGCTCCTTTTTCTGGATCCACACTCTCAAAAGAAGCATCTGCTTCTTCTCCAAATAGTGAACTATTAAATGCCAAAAGAGAGGCTTTGGTAACACCACCAGCCACATCAATGTGCTTTGTGGCAAGAAATAAGCAAAACTATAACTCCAGAAGATTTTTGAAATTGCATTCTCCTCAGAATTGCATTCCTCTCTGCAGGCTGGAGAAAGAGGAGGGGGATGTAAGTCACACACTGACAGATTTAATATAATTTGTTTTATTCTAATAGGTAAGGTATTGGCATGGATAAATTTTGGATCAATTTTCTTACAACACACATTTCAGTGCAAACCTGCAGTAATTCTATTTAAGTAAGTGGCATTGCACTAGTGAAGAACAGCTGTTATTTAGTGAGGATTCAGAAGTTTATCTAGTTACACATTCACAGTTCACTCAGCTGGGTCACAAGTGCAAACCACAGTGTCTGACAGAAAACCCACAGGGTGCTAAGGCTTTGCCCCAAAGAAAAAGTGGAGAAAACATATTCCAGAAAGGTCAAGAGAGAAGAGAAAAAAGATAAGAAAACAATCACACATATAAAGTGGATGTTTAAATCTTTTTCCTCCTGGAAATGTAAAGTGACAGCTCGGGTGAATGGCTCTCACATGATGCTGTCACCCTTCATTCTGCAGCTCTGGCTGAATGACGTCTAACAGAAAGCTCTTTTCACCTCACCTTCAGGGATTAGATTCTTGGAGCACACTTAGGTAACTTCTATAAAAAATGTTCAAGGCATTCAAATCTGTAAAGCAAGGAATGGTCTAAATGACAAATGCCTCATGGTTTATTCCTGTACACAGCTAATGCACTGTAGTGAACAGTAATAACTATTGGCTTGTACAACCTCATTATATCAATAGGCAATAAATCACTGTTCTTTTTTTCCAGCCAGAAAATGTAGAAATGAAAAGCATGAGATTTAATATACCACTATTTACAATGTTATCTCTGTACAGCCCAACCCTATTGTGTATGACCACCATTAAGTGTCTTCCCCAGCACAGTTTTCAGGACTGGGCTCCTATGTGGAAAGATCCTTGGCAAAAAGGTTGTATTATAGGTACAGTGTTACACAAAATAATCTAGTTTTCTTGTTGGAAGTTCTGTTAGTGTAAAATGTCATTGTGCTTTCATCTCTGAACCACATTCTTTTAAAAAACCCTACAAATCACACCTGCTCAATGTATGCTAGGTCACTCTTTCATTATGCATCATGATCATATCTGATATAGAGACTATTAGATGAACACTGGGAAGCCAAAGCAATGCAGCACCACCCAGAGACACTGAACCAAGCTAAAGGGTCTGAACCTGATCTGAGTGTGACACTCCAATGGCATTAGCAGGACTCTGTAATCTCCTAACTCACACAGCTGTGCTTCTTCAAGTACTTGGGCCATTCTCTACACACCCTGTCTGGTAACTCCTGACCCAATGAGTCCACAGACTGTGAAAACAAAGTCAGAAAAGGAAAATGGGAAGCAGAGGAGGCAACATCCTCAAGTCCACCAAGCCTGACATGAGCACTTAAGCAAGTGCTAGACCATGAGGGCTAATGAAATGAGCAGGGTAATAGCAGGCACAGGTTTTGCTCTGCTCATGCAGTTTGTTGGGATTTGTAATTACTTTCTGTATTGATTGCTTGGCAAAGGACACTGATGGAGGCTGCAGTGGTAGTGAGAGCATTAAAAAGTAACTTAAGCTAACACAAGGAGTGCTACTAAGCAATATCAACACTGGATTGTAAAAGTTGTCTCTCTCTGTCCTACACATAACTATTCTGCAAAACTACTGCAGATACTTATTTCTGTACTAGTCAGATTCTTCAGTAAAAATATTATTTATTTAAAACTTTTTTAGCATAATGAAAAGCAGAAGTTTTGGATGGGTGCACAGACAATCCTCCAAAAGGTCAGATAAGTCAAGGCTAGCATCTTAAGGAGGAGGATAGTCAGATTCCATGGCAGGAATGTAAATGTATCAGTTACCTGATGTTAGCTAAGCAGTAGTTCAGCAAATTTTAATCTCAATAGTGTCTAAATGCTGCAATTTCATTTCTACAGCAATAACATGCATTCAAGCCTCTGTTGATGAGCCTTGTTATCTGCTATTAGTAAAAGTACTAACATTGTAGAAGACAGATCTGTGTGGATGCCAGAAGCCTCTCTAACATCAAAAAGAAGTTTTATTTTGTTTATTTTTTTTCCTTCTCCAGAAATATCTCTGTGTGTTTTGCAGCTATTATGGTTCTAAGATTATTACTTCATGATAAAATTGATGTATTATCTTGAAATTTAGGACATGTGATGGCTGGTGAAAAAGCTTTGCAGAGGTCTTAAAATTCCACTACTCTAAAAACCTCAGAATTATGGAAATGCTCTAAATGGAGGTTTTTTGAAAGGCTAGGTAAAGAGGAATGCACTGAGTGCATGAGAAAGATCTTTTCCAGCCAGTAGAGTGAGACTGCAAGCCTAATTTATCACTCACATTAGTACAGTAGATTAGCATGCTATGTGGCAGACATTTCTCAAAGCCCAAAAATCACTGCCAATTATGAACAGCCATTCAGGTAAGTCAGCTAATGTATATGGACATAACCATCTGTGGAAGAGGAGGATGGCTCCCTTCTGAGCATGGGGAGAGGGGCACACACAGACAGCAGCATGACCCAGCCAAACTTCCCAAAACCCAGGGAAGAGGGAAGGTCACAGCACACCCTGGCTCTGCCAGCCATCATAGCTAGTGATGGCTGTGGCAAGTTCCTGAGCTGCACAAGGATCCTTGCCAGAAAAGGAACAGGGAAGGGGGTTTGGGGTCAGCTCTCCAATGCAAAAGTGGAAATGGGAGCACAAGATCCAATCAAACCCAATCTATCATTTATGGAGATGCTTCATCCTACTATTAGGAGAAAAGAGAGCAACTCATAGATGGATGCCAAGCAAGATACAATCAGAAGAAAAAAGGGTGTAGAGAGCTCTTGGCAATATCATCCAAACTGATATCCAGTGCCTGTAAGAATTCTTTACTTTTGCTTCAGAGATATTATTCCACGATACTAGCAATGGTGCTCAAAGTATACCTCTAAATATTATAAACTTGTTTACATCATGTACAATACATCTACTGGTTATCTGTCAAAAATATACTACAACTATTTTGGTTCCTTCCAAGCAAAACTTTCCTTGTCTTTTTTTTTTTTTTTTTCCCCTGTGTTACTACACTAAAAATAATAGGTCTTTCTTTTCTTTGGTGATGCAAAAGAGTGCAGAAAACACAGTATAAACCTCAAATGAGCATTTAAAGGGAGGATAGTACCACTCAAAAATAAAAGAATTTACTAAAAATTGCACAAAGCATTTCAGCTAGATTAGCAAAGAGTTTTGACTAAACCCAGTCTGCAAGTTTTGACAAATGACCACTGAAAAAATTTTGTCTGCATCCACATCTTGTATTAATTTGAATTCTGTAAACCTAGCTACACTTCTGCCCAACAATTATATTTGCATATCTACTGGACTTACACACAGCCCCTTATTAAAGCCCTATTTGTAATCTGATCCCAACTACTGACACCTAGGCTCCCCAACTCCTCCTGCTGTGTTAATACTTCACAAGAAGGAGGATTTTCCTGCACTAAATTGCATAACCAAAACATCAGTTTTTTCTTATACTTAAGGAGAGGTCTTGGACTGGGATAACAACTGCTGACTCCCTGTAACCTTGGGCAGATTGCCTCACCCTTGCATGGCTCATTTTAATCTTCTGTTCAACATGAATAATAACACTGGAGAGTGCTTTTATGTCTTTGGATGAAAGACTTAATACAGAACAAAGTATTTTTATTTTATATCAGAATATAGCTTTCACAGTAACATCTTATATGGAGTGGAAAATGATGATCTTATATAATCTGTTGTATACGGACAGTGACAGTTTATCCTTGAGGGTCTGGCAAGAAATAACTATGAGAAGGTAATGGCTGTGAAGAATATTTTTCTCTGTCCATGACACATCCCCTAGGACACAAAGGTCTCAGCAATTAGTTTTGTTCCTCTTTTGAGAAAAACACAAGGAACTAGTGTTAGGGAAACACACCAAAATCCCAAATGCTGTTCTGTATGGGCAGAATTTTGTTTCTAATTCCGGGCTCTAAGTAGCCATATGAGCCCCCTCCAAGATAAGCATAATGAACAAGCCAATAAACAGGCAACATTTCATGTAAATTTCCTCAAAGTCACAAAAAAATTAATTCTGGTTGTATTTTCAGCAAGAGCTCAGATTCAAACTCAACAATTCAACACACTGGAACAGTGCATCTGTGCAAGTCTACTCCCATTCACACCCCCAGGGCAGCTCCTGACTGTGGGTAGGGTGGACTCACTCCCCCACCTGGACAGGAGATGCACACAGGAGATGCCCATACACCTCTGGATATCATGTGGCTGTGCAGGAACCATACCAGAAGGGTATTGTGAGGTATGCCACAAAACAGAGGGAGTTTCTAGCCTGTGAGCTTTACACTACATTTTAATTTGAAATTACATTTTAAGGTGCATGTGCTTGCAAAGCACCAACCCACCAGCATCCTTCAAATATACAGAACATATATTTGGGGCCAAGAAATTCTCCATATCTAGACTCCCAGCTAATGTGCAATGAAGCAAGCCCTAAGTCAGACTCCATCAGCATGGAGTGTGTTGAAGGGAGTTCAGGCTGGAAACCCAGTCTAACATTTATGGAAATGCTTCATCCTACTACTGGGAGAAAACAGAGCAACTCATAGATGGATGCCAAGCAAATATTTGCAGACTAGGGGCTTTAATGACCCTGTTTCAGTCTTGCAAGCCTTCCCTTCAGAATATGTCTCTAAAGAGAAGACAGTTTAAAACAGAAGACAAAATAATCTGTGGGACTTTGATTTATAAAAAGCAGACCCTAAGACAACAAAAGTATAAAGAATGTACAACAAAGTGCAAACCCTTCTAAACTAATAACACTGCAAACACTTTCAAGCTGAGACTGTGCTCCTCTAGTGTATTTCTAGATACATTGAAGAGTCTTAGTGAAAAAAATACCATGCAAAATAAAATCAGCATCTCAGGAGCATTTTTCTCTAATTTTATAATTAGAAAGTGGGATAAAATAATAGAAAGCCAGTTAAGAGATGTGTTAATTTAGAAAAAGGCAACAGAATCTTAAAAAACCAACTCTGGTTTTATCTGGTCTTTAGTGGTGGTTTTGGTAGTATTTTGGTTATTTACTTTTCATTGGACGACCAAGTCAATAAACTGTGTGGGTCACACATGGAAGACCTGATAAAAGAACAACAATGAAGAATGTAAGGCAAATGCCAGCTTCTCCATTAAGGAAATATTCAAAGTATCAGAATACAGAAATACTGAAAGATGACTCGGAAGTATAGCGACACAGCTGGTGTTCCACAAATAAATAACCTTAGGAAATTTGTATCTACTCAAACAGAGAAGATAGTAAATAAATATTACCTGTAAATAAATCTCTGGCAAATGCTTTTGTAAAACAAACAAACCTCTCCAACACAGTAAATACAGATGTTTGTTTGCATGCTGCTGAAGCCAAAACTCTTGAATAATTTTGGCCATTAGAGTGTACTTACTCTACTTCTATTTGTCCTTTCCTTTAAATAGAAATCTAATACTCCATTCCCCCTTGAAGGCTTATAAGAATATAAAATGCCAAAGGATAAAACAAACACAAATTAAATGGTGTTAAGAATCCCAAGAGAAGAGCAATTCAGTTTACATTTTGGGGGGTTTTAATTGCTGGTAAATTACACTTCTGAAATCATGTTCAGGGGATAAAATGATTTCTGCTCTGCTTTGTAAACCATTTTCACAATTTTCAGGCATTAAGCCAACTGACTACAATGACATAAAGAAATCCAGAGCTTATAGGATCTGCCCTCCCCATACATTCACTGGCATAAAGAAAAGTTCAAAGCATGCAGCATATTTGTTAAGAGGAAAAAAAAATTTAGCTTAGTCATTATTTACTCAGCTACACACCAGTTTCCAAGCAAGAAAAAAAAAAAAATCATTATAAACTGAAGATAAGCAAAAAGAAGCAAAGAAATTAAATGAAAACCTGATCATAACTGACCCCATAACTTCTAAATAAAATATATTTTTAAAAATTTCAAATTGTTGTTTGTGTAGCCCCATCCCTAACATGAAAATACAGCAAAAGATGTAGTTAGTGATTGCAATTGTCCAGGACACAGCCCCATTTTCTTATTTAACTTCACTCATAACTGACACCTGACATTTTTGAACAGGACTTCAACGCTGCTAAGGTCAGCCTTCAAGTACCAAATGCTTACATTGGAGTGCAAGTATTTTATTAAAAACCCAACAAATCACAACATGTAATGGCTTCAAAAGCTGGGAGTGAGAGAGATGGAGTTATTTATATGTTTGGTAGCTCATGTTATCAGCAACTAACAATAATGAAAGGGAAACAAATACTTTGGTATTCAGAATCAGGGATTATTCTCTAAACATTTGTGCATCTTTGTGTGTATTGCAGTACCTTAATTATGGGATGGGCTGGGATGCACTGCAAATTAATAGAGATCTGGTAAAACAGATTTTTCACCATGCTCAATGTTCTTTGCTCTTAAGGGCCTAATTCTAATCCTTACAGGCATAAATGTCCCAAATGAGGACTGTTCATTAAAGATCCATCCCCTCAGTCTTAAAAGTAAAATTCCTACCAAGGTGGATCCTGTAATAAGCTTTTCTCTTCAGTATTTTTCTTTATAATTGTTATACAGGAACAAACTATTGTTAGACAGCAGGACTCAATCATGTGAGTACTTAAAAGTGTGAGTCATCCCATAACAGCAGTGAAGTTAAATAAATACAAGTCACAGGTGCCATGCTGAAAACAGACATGGTTACAAGGTAAAAATATGTTGTCTATGGGATCTGTCAAAGCTTCATTTCCAGTTTCCTAGACATCCAGGGATAGAAGCAGGGAGTGAGTGTTTTAAAATTAACTTATTTTCTCTCTTGACATAATTTGGCTCCTAAGACCTCACTAACTGGTTTGTTCATAAACAATTGTTCAGGCAATTTACACACTTTAACAGGCATTAAAAGTAAGCAATGCAAACTTCCTAACCCAAAGAACAGGTTTTTAATTTTTAATTATCTAAATTAAAGAAATAATAAAAAAGTATTAATATAGCAGTGGCTTAAATTCGTTGTCCTTTAACCACATAAGAATTCTTTTCATGCCAAAGCAGTGTTTTCTGATTGACTGGCATTATGAAGGGATAGCTATGTTTATGGTAATTTACAATGCACAGAAGAAAAGGTCTTTTGATCAGAGCTTTTTATTTTCATCACTTTGATTGACTGTCAGCCATACTAATTATCATAGAACCATTGATCATCATTTGCTGCTAACTAGAAAAGGTTGACATGTTTTCTTTGGCATTATTTAGTATGCAAATTTAAGAAGACATGATGCTAGACCTAATAGGTAAAATTTTCCTGTCCACCTCGTTCAGGGAATTCAATGCCTATTTAAGAATAAAATAAAGCTAAACAAGAAAAGTCCTCCAAAACAACATACAGAGTAAAGAAATGGAACTATAGACTGTATATAAATGCTTTCTATTTAATTTGCTCATAATCTCTCTACACTTTTCTTGCTGAAATCCATTCCTTACCCAAATTCAGCTCCTGAAGCAAAAAAAGAGAATTTGATTAAAAAAAAAAAAAATTAAGGGCATTTCAAAACTAAGAATAAAGTTCAAATTCAGCATAACTTTTTCAAACATATTTTTGCTTAAAAAACCACATTTAATTATCATACAATATTTTATCCAAAAAGTAAGTTTTTCTCCTTTATGCACCAATCCAATACATAGAATGAAAAAAAGCATTGTGATACACCTCAGCAAAGGAACAACAAACAATATTTATCCACAATTTAAATGGATGACTGTAGACTGTGAGAGCTATATTAGGAGCTCTAATATATTAATTTATAAATAATAAATTTTAGTAACAACAATACATTATAATAATACATAATCTATTATTATAATACTTAATAATATATTAATTAAGGAACAATAAATAAATAATGAATTATCATATCTTTTAATCACTCCATAAAAATTTCGGGTAATCTCACAGAATCAAAACAGTAAAACCCTGTTTACCTCTTTGTGATGATCAATACAAAAAAATCCAGGGACAGTTCCCACTGAGGAACAACACAATTCAAACTTGCAAATGTGGCTTGGAAGAATAATAATTTTCTATTAAAATGTCCTTTAATAACCACAAAAATCCTGCCTCAGCAGTTACCTAATCATCATTCTAGCATTACTGCATAACTGAGAGCAGGACCTCACAAATTCCTGTGACACTGTTGGCAATAGGCTACAATACTTTTTCAAAAGATGAAAAGCCACAAAAATATGTTTTTTTTCTCCAGCATTTTTTGCTGTCCCAGATATGAAAGCTGTTCATTGATTAAAAAATTAGTTATATAGCAATCCCTATGACCAGGGGGAGAAAACTATTGCATATCTGACCAATTGAATATTCTGGGGTTGGATCTAGAGGTTTGCAGACAGTATATCTCCCTGAAATGTTTTCCTTGCATCTGGATACAGGGCCCTTTCAGTATATTCTATCCAAGCCAAAGTTATTGGTTTGAACCCCTGGCCAGGAATGAGCAAGAAGACACAAGGTATATGAGTTTTGACACTGTGTTCAATCACTAAACTTTACATGGTCTTTATTTTTAAAAAAACTCATAGCTCTAAAAATGACATTTTTGTCTTTTTGGAAATATACCTGTATTATTGGTCTTATGAGGGACAAATGATTCCTTGGGTGGGAATGCTTCTCTGGTGCATCCTACAGCCCATGCTTCCACTCAAAGCTACAGAAGTTTAGGAGGCACAATTTCATTCCTGTTTGGTCAGCAGCCCTAGCTGTCCTTACCTCTCTGTCAATTCAGAGAGAAGACAGCTGCAAAATTTTCAGTGGCAGTATTGTAATCTGGTTTTAACAATATTAAGGGAAACAACTCATATTACTAGCATGTTTTATCAAATTATATTCTTCCCTTAAAGAAAAGCATTTTTTTCTTTGGATATCTTTGGAATCAGCATTAAAGATGATTCTTTCTGATTACTGTCAACACTGAAATGTCTCATGTGGCTCTGTGGCTATACTAGCTTTGAAATCTGAATTTTTTTTAAATTCCCATGACTCCCTTCAAATAATTTTCAATAAAACCAGCAGAGGCTTTTTAAAAGTCAATGGGAAAAATAATGTAGAAGTGGCTTTCTTCTCCAACTTGTATTTTAAAATAACCTCATTTTCTGTTTTTAGGTCAAAAGCCCCACAAATCACTGAGACCACAATCACTTTCACTCCATATTTAATAAAAAAGGGCTGTTTCTTTCCTTTTAGTGGATGAAAGTCTTTTTAAAACCCTATTAACAATAGTCAAGTATAACAAAGTTTGTTGAGCCTTAACTTTGAGGTATCTAGGGCTTTGAAAAAAAATATTTTGCAGTTACAAAAGTTGAATTGATATTGCATGCAAGTCTGAATGTAAATATCACAGTTAAAAATAACCTGAAAAATTTCTTGCAGCTGTGAAGCTGGATTTGCCAGTAGTTTGTATTTATATAGTTAAATTTTTAGAAACCAATATGGTTCAGCCAAGGAAACTGGGGCACAGGGAATGGGATGAGGCACAAGGGCAAGAAAAGGTCAACTTGTAGGTTAAAGATGAAAATGCCACATTCTTGAGCAACATTTCATTCAAACACTTTATTTGGAATTTTAAATTATTATTTTAATATAATTATGCACATTAGTGAAGATGAGTTTTGCTACAGTATCACAGAAATGCAGTAAATGAGGAGTATCACCCTACAGTGCTTCTGTGTGTGCAGCAATGTACCAAAAGTCAGCTCCTGTGCCATCCAGTCTGTCATCTAACCTGGTGATTAAAGCACAGGAAAGAAGATAAAGAAGATATTGTCCCTGTGATAAGAAAAGCAGAGGGAATATACAGAGGTTTTGTAGGAGCAGGTGCTGGTGTTTATCCCAATCTATATTTCTTTATTCCTTTCTTTAATCACAAAATCATTTTTAATTGTGTAAAAATGATTTAAATGTGGAAAAAGCTGCAGAGCCAGGCTGGCTAGAGCAAGCAAAGCTTAGCTGGAGCCCAGCTTAGTGTAGCTGTGCTGGGTCAGTCTAGGATGGAGTCAGCCCCCCCAGCAGTCCTTGAGGGCTGTGCTGTGAGTTGGCAGCTGAAGAGGGCTGTGGCACAGCAGTGTTTGGGTGTGCTGAGCAGCACTGGCACAGCACCAGCCATGCCTCTCCAGTGTTCTGCTCCTCTCCTCCAGCAGCCTGGGGGGACAAGGGGACACAGCCAGGGCAGCTGACCCCTGCTGACCAAGGGGTCCACACCACATGACATGATGCTCAGAAATAAGAGCTAGGAGAAAGGAGGAGGGGCATTAACTATTAAGGTGTTTGTCTTCTGAAGCAATCACTACATGTACAAGCTTTTAGGTGGAATCATCTGCTGATGGAAACCTGAGATTAAATCATCACTAAATTGCCTTTATCTGAACCCATGAGTTCTTGATCCTATTTTTTCCCTCTGTCCCATTGAGGAAGAGGAAGAGGAGTGGGAGAGTGGCTTGGGGGGCACATAGCAGCCAGCCACAATAACACATAAATACAGATGAAGTGTAATATATACATCAACTGAATAATGAAACTTGCCTTGGCTTATCATCAGAGCTCATTTAGAGAGAGAGAGAATGGCAAAGTTTGATGAAGAATTCTTGTTTTAGGGAGCACTCCAATGAGAAATCTCTTTGAAGGTGGTTAGAGTACACAACTGTATTCTGCACATACTTCATAGGGTAAAACTTTTAATTATAGAATGGCTAATGTTGATTTGGAAGTCATTGAGCGACAGCAGCTATAATCGGATTCTGTTTAATTTCAAAAGTCAAATTTTAGTATTGACAGACATTTTAAACACAAAGGTGCTCTTTTGAAGTATTAAGATCTATTCTGTTGAACTCTTAATGGACACATAATGTCTTTATGAAGTCAGTTTTACATTTCTCTACCAAGCTGCAATAATATTTGCTCAAGTATCTTTATTCTTAGTCACATACTGTATCAAGTATGTAATGTGATATTATTGATGCAATTTATCATTCAGGAACCTTGGGTATAGGCAGATTCATATCTTTAAATAGCAGACTTTTTTTTCCAGAGTTTGTGCCAAATAATACAGTCCTTATAGCCAGCCTTGCTGGTTCTAGAAGGGGCTTGACAAATAATTTTTCAGGTACATTTCACTGCTACAGACATAACTGTCTCCCATTTTTAAGTATGTCTAACAGCTAAAATGTGCAATTTACTTTTATATTCTTTATGCCATTATATTTTTTCCTGACATCAAGATGTCTGAATAGGCTATTTAATCCCTTCAGAATCCTTCAGAGAAACCTTGGTATTGCCTGTGAAGGGACTGTATTTTATGTAATGTGTTTTGCCATGCAGAAAGAAAGGCACAGTGAACTTGCAGTGTTCACTGCTGCAGAAACTAATCCTTCCTCCTGTGGGTTCCCCACTCTTTCCCTTCCTAACTCTGACCTTTCACATGAACCTTGATCACACTCCCTATTGTTAATATTCATTTTTGAAAAATTGTCACGAAGGAAAAATAATCAGGAATATTATATGTGATGTCTTTCAAGATATTTAAACACTATTAGGGATAGGAAGAGATTGGGTTCCACCCTGAGTGCTCAGTAATTACGTGTAAAATTTGATAACCAAGAAACAAGAGGAAGAATTCAGATGAAGAACACATTTCCCCTGCTTTTTCTGCAGTCTCTAGCTCCAAGGCTTGTGTCTCCCCTGCACCTGACAGGGGAAGGAAAGGCAGAGTTATGGCATGTTGTACAGCCCATCTGCCTTCCAGCAGCACAACTGCACATTCAGTGGCTTCCAGGCAGCCTAAGACTCCCAGTCCTCTCCTGGCAGAGATACACCAAATCCACTCTCTCACAAGCTGCAAGCAGATCTAAGTCCACTGACTTGTTGCTGCTTTGGTCTATGAGAGAGTACCAGCCTGAATGGGCAGCATGGGAAGGATAAGCTGTAAAAAGTTGTAACTGCCATTTGATTTTTCCAGAAAAATTGATATTCATGAAAAGTTGAATTTTCTGACTGAGCTGCGACCTCCCCAAAAATTGGTGTTTTTAAACATCAGATGCTGCATCACCTTAAACAATAATAGATGATAGCCAATATTAAATAGTAAGGCATTTATAAGCTGGAAATTTTTGAATTCTGAACACAGTTCATAGTTTGTGAATATTTTTCAAAGTCAACTTTTCCAACCCCTCCTCATGCCAGGCACAATATCACTATTTATTTGTGTCATATCTTCACCAAGAAATACCAGCCAAAACCAGGGTTCTCACAAGACAGTCCCTGCATGAAGAGTCTCTACTCAAGAAGGTTCAGGCTAAATCAACAAAATGAAGTATGTATGGAAGTAGGAGAAGCAAACCAAGGAAGAATGGATTAAAACTAAAAGAGAGAGGGTTTAGAAGAGATATTGGGAAAAAAATCTTTGCTATGAGGGTGGTGAGGAACAGGTTCCTCAGAGAATTTGTAGATGTGCTATTCCTGGAAGTGCTCAAGGCCAGGTTGGATGGAGCTCTGGTCTAGTGAAAGGTGTCCCTACCCATGGCAGGAGGGTTTGAACTAGATGAGCTTTAAGGTCCCTTCCAACCCAAAGCATTCTATGATTCTATGAACTCAGAGTTAAGTAGCATCTCAGCAGTCTGAAATGTAAATTCTCCTAAAGAGAAAGCTTCTCTCTGAATACCACACAATCTGAGCTGGATGACAAAATGGAATTCCATTATCTTTCACATGTAAGTAGACATCCAGAGTCAGTTCAGCCTCTTGCCTTGCTTCTACATGGTGTTTTTATGTGGAAGTCAACATTCATTTCCTACACAGGCATTTTCACATTTCTTAGCATGATAAAGAGGGTTTAAGTGGTTCCCTCTGCCCACAGCTCACTTCTTGCCCTTTTGGTACAGTTTGTTTCTGCTGAGTTGTGACAGTAAGGCTCTTTAAGGGCTGTTCCACAAACAGGATCACAGAACTCAACCAGAGCAAATCCAACCTTTTAACAGCTGCAACAAGGAAGGGGTTCAGGAGATATATATATATAAAATTGCAAATAAACTTTCTGAATAAATTCAGGTGCAGAGTGAGCTTCTAACTCTTATGCTGTCATTATCCTGTATATTGATAATACTCTATCTGAGTCTCTGAGGTTGACTAAAAGTAGCAATTTCAGTATTTAACCTGAGGGATTTTCAGGACCATCTCCATGACAGGGGTGGTATGGCTGCCTGGGTATTGCTTACAGGACCTGGCTGTGCTAATGAAATTGCTGTTTTGCTGAATACTTCAGGGTAGACAGAATTAACCAAGGTTGTGTCACATCTCTCTCTAGCCAGGAATAAGGGACGGTTCCTTGCCAGAAAGACCTATTTAAGTGGAAGCACCCCATAATAATGAGGTACTTCAAAAAGTCCCCCTTGGAGAGCTCCTTTGAAGGAATTGGGCTAGAAGGAGTGGAATTTCCTCAAAAGCAAAACAAAAACCAGATGTATTCCTGGGTTTCAGAGGCCTCAAAGCGTGAACAACTTGAAAGGAGCTGACATTCTCAATGTCACAGGCAAAGATGACAGCTCTGCTGCCTTTACACAAGCATCTACTGTAATTATCAGACCATGGATGAGGTAAAATGGCTACACAGAGGAATGAGAAGGTGTCCTTTTACTCTGAAGAGAATAATAAGGGCACCAGTCTCAGATTCACCCATGACTCTCATTAACACTAATTGTATTCAAAAAGACCTGAAGAAAATAAGGAAGATACATAAGGATCTGCTTCTCTTCAAATGTATACACTCCCTTTATCAGTTAGAGAGGTTTCCCTTCCTCCCTGCTCAAAGGTTTTCTTTCTGGTCAGCTTTCAGATGTCCTTTGGCCAACTGATCTATAAAAATTAAAACTGCCACATTCCTGGGGCTCTGGGGGATGTTCAGGGTGTCCCTGCTTTGGGGTTTTGGCTTCAATCAATGGCATGTTTCCAAAGCAAACCCCACAGCTGTTCTCATTTACTTTAATTATCTCTTGGCCATAAAGAGATATCAGGGCAGGCAACCACTCCTCTTTTGGACATAAAAAGCCCCAAAGCCATAAGACACACAGTGCACCTAACACACCTGAATTTTTAGTGAGCTAGTCCAAAGAAAAACAAGGGAAATTCTGGCAGCATGGACATGAGCACTTCAGCCAGTGTCACTCCAGAGTGCCATGCCATCTACTGCAACAACATCCTTACACATTTCCACAGCCAGATATTCCAGGACTGATCACAGATTATTTTATTTCAGCATTAGGGTAATTCTGAGGATTGTTTCTGACAAGCTTCACAAGACTCCAGAAAAGTTAAAAGCCTCCAGTGCAGTAACCTGGCACGTGGCAGTTGCCAACACATCCATGCAATTTCTTCTAATTTTTGCAGCTAATGCCTTTTAGTTTTAAATTCACCCTTTCCAAAATTTTCATTGCCATGTTTTATCTCACTTGATTGAAATAACTCTCTACCATTATAATCTCCAAAATAATGCAACTTCTATTAAAATACACATATTCTGAAGACTATCAGAGACTGACATGGAGTATTTGCTAAAACTACACAAGGGAGCTCTTCTGTGGACTAAGAAGAAAGAATGACTGAGACAATCGATCACCATAAATTTAAGCTGTATAAATATTTTTATCTTGCAAACTAATTTGCCAAGAATTAAGTGTTCTTCTGCACTAGTCATGACAGCAGATTTTATACAGTTTTGTGAGGTTAACTTCATTCATTTAAAAGGTTTCTTTCAGAAACCAACAGCTAACTTGTTAAAGGAAATTTGATTAATCTTAAGTAAGCTACTTTTTATTTCACTACAATGCAGTATTAATGAGAATAACATAAAGGATAATGGAATTAGAACTCAGTAACAGCTCAGACAACATCCCATTACATCAAATTCCAGTGTGTCTCTGTAGTAATCTGTTCTGCACCACTCCAGAGTGCTTATGCAATCAGAGCAAAGAGCTGTTACCAAGGAAACCAATCAACCCAAGACCCCTCGTGTGTGGAAAATGCAGATATTTAACACCAAAAAATCCCATAGAAAATAACTTCAAATGGCAACCCAGACTGGACCTACCTCTGGCATTTATAAGCTCATGCAAATCTGGCCATTGTTCTAACCTTTCAGTTCATCATTTTGCAACTGTGGACTGAATAAGAAAGTTTCTGTCAAAAAAAAAAAAAAAAGTGGATTGGTCCAATAGACAGAAAAATTTATCCAATGTTATTAATTAAACAAAAATGCAAACAACAGAATTGCTTCCCACAATTAGTTCTCCATTGGTTTTATTAAGCCTATAGCCAAAAAACCTAGGTCTGCTCTCAATATTGGTCAGAGGAATGATAATTCTATTGTGTAGCATGAACTGATACAAAGCCTTGCTATCAATGAGCAGCTAAATCATAAGAGAAAGGCTTGACTTTATCCCTTCACACCTTGTGGTAAGAAGCTTCTTTCCAAAGCTGCTAATCACAGTTAGCTACTTAGTAAATGGCAATATCCAAATTCCTGAGCTACATATCTCTTGTAAATGGTTACAGGACTGGATACCAGGCAAGCTGCATTTTCCAGCAGTGTACAGGATCCTACAGAGAGAAAAGCAGAAATGCAATACACCCTCTTCATTAATTTTGCTAATATAGGCTGCTAACTTCAGATGCTCAGTAGCAGTGAGAATAGATGAAATTTAAATAAATTTTTAAAATTTTCATTTAAAGATTGTTTTTGGAGAGATTGTCTGCAACTGGAGTGGCTAAAATTCAAAGCAGAAGTTTTCTAAGATGCACAGCTCACATAACTGGAGATTTGAGGAAAGCTTTGTGCTAAGAGACAGAAATTGCTGCTCATAGACACTGAGAGTTCTTAAATGACAATTAAGTTCTCCAGATATAATTTATGAAAGCATGGGAATACTACTTAAAATATGTATGTAGATGGCACAGAGCTCCTTTTTGTAGTAGTCCATTAGCTTTGTAGCAAATAATCTTTAAAATGAGCCTGTATTTTAATATGCATAGTACAATTTACTGTCTCTAACAAGAACTGATACTATCTTATTGTAGGAATGCACCTGTAAAGGACACACTGCAGATAGAAAGATTAAATTGGAAATTAATTCCTTTACTGAACAACAGACAGCCTAAAATGAAAAGATTTTGAACATATGGAACTAACAAATACTAATCAAGCTTAACAAAAATTTGCATGCTTCAAGGGATTTAACAATAGCTCTAAATCATTTGAGTTACTAAATATGCACACACTGCTTTAGAGAGATCAAACCTTCCAGTTAACTTCATTTGTGCCAATAAAAGTCAGGAGAGGTATGGCTGTCCTGCTGCACTGGCAGAAAGCAACACTGGAGTTAGGAGGCAGTCACACAAAGCCCCAGATCACCCTTATTTTCAACACTGCAGAGGTGAAATAGTTTTTACAGAGGTATCTGTCACTTTTAGGAGAGAGACATTACATAAGGAAACTGATCTGTGTTTTGTGAACAGCTTAACTGAAGCCAATGTTGTCTATGACAGTGTTTTATAATTGGTACATTTAGTGTAGCTAAATACAAAGGGAGCATCTGCCTTCAGGTTTCCTTGAAGCTATGGTAACCCCAACTGCTTATCTACCACCACCATCAACTCTGAGAGCTTAAGTGGTTTTCTAGCAGTAAAAGATAAATAAAAACCATTTTGAGGGCATAGTTGCTTCTATCTCAGCTATCTTGGCTAATCTCTGTCAGATAAAGCAAAAAACTTCTTTTGCTTTTAAAAGCAATAAATTTGGGCATTTCTAGAGCTTTGCTAAATATCTAGCATGGAATCTGCATGAAGTGCATTTGCCACTCGAATTTAGATGTTCCTCTTCTTGTAGCCAGGTTGAGAGGAGGTAGTTTGGGGGTTCAGCAGATATCTGTGTGTGTATCACAGGTGCACAGAGTTCTCCTTTTTTTCCTTCCTTTTTGAGCTAAATAACTGCTGCTATACAATACATTGAAACATCTCAGTTGTTCTAAGAGTCATTTGTTTTGTTAAAGATACACTTTTCATGTATTTATCTTTTCTTCTTCCATAGGGAAAAGTTACTGCACTGAGCTAAATGCTAAATGTCTCCAGATTAGTTATGTGAAGTTAATATGGCAAAAGCTGTGGCCTTTGAAAGTCAGTCTGTGTTTAGAAAGTCAAATTTAGTGTTTTCTGGTGGCCACATCCTCCCCATTTCCTTTGAAGTTTACAGTGCAATCTGCAGGATAGTCTTAAGATGCCCAGGCTAGAAGTGCAGTGAAGTGGCTTGGGTACCAAGCTAACTAGGGGTAATGGCACAGCAGGGCCAGATTCACTGTGCTCTGAAGCAGACTACCCTAGAAGAGAAGTAAACTGTCTTTCATTGTGCAGTCATGGCCCTTGTGTACTTTCCTTATTTATTTATTAATTTAGTTAGTTGTTTTGGGGGTACTGCAATGAAGCTTAGCTATGTGCATCTAGCAACAAAGTGGTTAACAAAGCTGTTTATGCTCCTTAAGCTGTAACAGAATTCAGTGCACTCCCTTGTAGTTTATTCAGCACTTTGATGCTAGCACAAACTGTAGTAACAAATTTATTTCAGTAACATAAGCAGATGAGTCCTGGCAGCATCACAAGTAGCAAGTCTACTAACTAGTCTTCACCATATTTTATACTTATGCTCATTCTTTCGTCTTTTTTCAAGGAAAAAACAAAGGCAGCACTACTGCAGAAGGCATCCTCAAACAGAAGTGAATTACCAAAAACTATCTTGCATGTGTGCTCTAACAAGTCCATGTGCTCACAGACCACACCCTCAGAGCTGCTGGGCAGTTTTCATCTTTTCCATCTCCTCTCAACACAAACAGGAACAGATTCTCGTGGGCAGTCAGACTCCAGGAGCCCGAGTCACACTACACAATGCCTTATAACATGGAAAAGATAACTGCTTAAGTGTGGAAACATTATCAAAAAAGCATCTCCCTCTGTTAGCAGGGACATAACTACTGCTTACCTGTGTTCAGTGAAGGTGTTAATGGAAGACAGAACTACAGGATGGTTTTTGATCCTACTATGTTTAACAGCACACACATTCTGCTCTTAGGCAAAGAAAAGAGTGTCAGTTTCCAGCATGTTGGAGAAGAAATCCCAAAGGCTGAAAATTCCCTGCTTTTCACAGAAAAAGCCTTCTCCAGCCAGAAATATCATTGAGATAATTTAAAGCAATACTTGCAAAATAAAAGCAAATATTGCTTTCATATTCATAACCATTAACTCACTAAACTCTAGTCTAATAAACTACAATTTATTAAAAGTAGAACATGAAGACTGGTTAAAAAAGAAGTTTCAAATAAAATGCCTAGTCATTAATATTTCATTCTTCTGTGACCAACTGGATTATTAAATGCACTGAAATAATTAACTGACTTGTAAATTAAGTTCTGAGGCTTTTGAAAGCAGGCTTGACAGATGTTTCTACTTTCAGTAAAAGCTCAAGTTGAACTTATAGTTAAGAAAATATACATTAAGAATGGCTATAAAATATATGCTCTTCATAAGGAGAGATTTATTCACAAATAAAGATTGGAAGTACTGGTTGCTTCCTATCCACCAAAACTTAAGATTTTTATGTATGACTAAATGCAGCACTCAGTAAAAGGCAATGATAACTGTTGAACTGGTGCAGGCTCATTTATTTAGAGTTGAATTCAGATGGGTAAATGTTTATACAGCTTGCTGAATTACAGAGCTGAATAGTGACCAAATAATTATAAAAGTGTCATCAGAGGCAAGATTTGCTTTATGTATGAAATACCAGCACTTGCTGTAATATGTACTAGCTTTATATTGAAGAACCAGCATATTTTGATAACTGTGTTTGAGCTGTGATTCCTACCAGTTGGTCAAGAGCTTGAGCAAACAATGTTCTGTGGCATTTTTTAAAATATAAAAATCTCAGTCATAAAAATTTATTATGATTTAATGCAGAAAATCAACAGAAATTAAAGGGTGATAATGAATTTTTGAAGGAGAATAATGAATTTTTGAATAATGAATATTTGAAGGAGAACTTTAATAAACACCTGTTCATTACAAGGACTAATGGTGGCTATAGCAACACACAGGTAAAACAAGACATATTATCAGGATAGTAAATATTTCTGTTGGGATTTGAAAGAAATTGCATTAAGTAACTTAAACAATAAAATTTATTTATGTCAACTTTTACATTAATCTAGGCAGAATAAGCAAGCAGATGGGCTTACTAATAGCCTTTTCAGGTTTAAGCATTCACTCAGGAATTTACATTTTGTTTTTATCACTTTAGGAAAGCTTTCTTTGGCATTAGCCTAGTTTTTACGCTGTATTGCTTCAAAATGTTAAGTCAAATTAATATAAAAAGCAATAGGTTTGGAATATTTTGTCCATATGGATTCTTCCACTCTCATATCAAGGTATGCAATTTATGTAAACCAGACTTCCAGTCTTAATTGGTAAAGACAAATCCCCACAACCTTTAAAAATTATGAACTGCACTTTCAAGAGACCAAGATCCACTTTGCCTTATGTCAGTTGTGCCTTAGCAAATGAATTGTAGGTGATCTTTTTGAATTTACTCTTGAGATTACCTTCTTTTTTTTTTTTAATATTCTCTTATTTTTAATGTGGACTGTAATTTATATAACAACCACTTAAGTCAACACTGAGATAAATTAACCCAAATATATATATATCCATACACATATATATGAAAAGACCTGAGAAATCAGGTGGAAATAAAAGATGCATCCGAATTCCCTGAAGCTTGTTTTGACTTCAGAACATGTGAAAACTTGTTCTTAGTGAGCACTTCTCTAATTTAAAAATATCATCATGGTACTTAACTGGCTGCTGCCACTTGTGATTCGGGTCTTTGTTTTGGCCAGGAAGCAAAGAGCTGAAGCATCACTGGAGTCAGCAAAAGGCTGCAGAAACAGCAATCAAATGATTCAGCATTTAATAGCAGATGACTGCTAAGCCATTGCATTGAACCAGAAGGCAAGTGATAGTTTATGTAGATGAGAAATAGGAATATTCGTTATGCAGTGGACAAAACTGTTCCTTTTGGCACAGTACAGTGTGCAATTAGCTAATAAGAAGTGGAGAAATCACAGTGAGACCAGTCTGACTCTTATAATGAGAAGGAATAAATGGTATTTACCCATTCTCTTTGCAATATACAAATAATAAAGTGACAGTCTCTGAAAGCCTGTAATTGCACCAGCAAGAGAATCTAATTTAGCCATAATATCAGGGTTGCCTATGCAATGACACTAAAACCTTCTTTACAATTCCAGTATTTTGCTTTCACCATTTACCATGAGCAATCATGACCTTGGGTTGGAAGTCTGCCTAGCACCAAGGATCTTTTTCATCTCTGGCTTCTTTGCAATGGCCCTAGTCATTCCTTCACTGCTAATTGCCACGTGGACACCTCTCCACTTGAAGCTCTATTAAGAATATTGGGGTTTTTTTCATAAGCAATTGCAAATTAGTAATGATTCTGGCTACTGTCAGCCTGGGTGGCTTCAAACCAAGAACCAAAATAAAGTGAAAACCTTCACCTCCTTCCATTATGTAGGGCCACTAAATTAAACTTAATCCATTATCTGTGGAGCTGCATGGCAGCTGCTGGGATAACACCCAAGTTGCACAAGTCCTGGAAATATGATAGCATCAGGAAATTGCAAGAAACAGCCTTCTATATTCAAAACTCACATCCTGACTCTGGCATAATAAGTACTGACAAGGAAGAATTTCCCCTGTTAAAAAGGGGCAATTTCTAGTGGCAGGGAAAGAGAGGAATAAAGAAGAAAGTGGTACTTCTGCATTTCTTTTAACACATTGTGTCTAATCCAACTACATGACATGCAACAGACCAACAAAGGAAATAAGATAGAAAGGTACATTTTTTTCATTGTGTTGCACAGGGATTTAATTATACAGCTCCTGTAAATGTTAATGGGAATCACATGATCCCATCCTTGTATGGTGCAATTAAAACACACCCAAGAATATCAATCACTTCTCAGACCAGAAAAGGTATCTTAACATAGCTAAATGCTGAGATTAAAAAAGGGTGTGCAGAGCAGAGAGAACATTGGATGTGAAGGCTGATTTGGGAACAGACCCAGGAGGATATGAGAAACTCAAATTCTGTCATAATCTATAAAGGGCTGAGATGAGAACAAAAAAGAAAGAGACAACAGATTGTTTATAGATAAGAAATGCTGGTGCTAACAGTCTCTGCAGATACAAATTCAGTTTGGTTTAAGAATATTATAGCTAGGAGAATAGTTACATTGAAAATAGAAAGTGGGATCCTGAAGCCTGCCATCCTTAGACTTTCCCTGGGTTTAACCAACATAAATGGGTATTGTAGGTGAAATAATATCTTGGCCTGTGGACACTAACAGGCAGCTGGTAAATGAATGCATGGCACATTGCAGGGTATGAATGTCCAAAACTGAACTTCTGAGTCCTCAAGCAGAAACCTACTCTCCCTGGCTATAACTGGTACAAGCTGGGAGGAAATTTCAGCAACACCTGGGTTAAATAGAAGTGGCAGGTCCTAAATCCTACTATTAATAAGGAGACAGGAGACAGAGCCACTAATTAGGAAGTTGGTTGCACCTTGTGCTCGTGCACAGAGGCTGTACAGACTGGGAAACTGAGGGTTTGGGTTCTGGACAAAAGAGCTGCTGTCAGAAAGGACTGCTGAACAGAGGAGGTGGTCTCAGAAAGAAGAATCATATAATCATAGAACATTTCGGATTGGAAGGAACATTAAAGATCATCCCCCGACCCTTCCTTTGGCAGGGACACCTTCCAGCCTGGAAAGCAGTTTAAGATCTTGGCTGAAGGAGATCCTGGAGGTCAGGGAAGATCCCAGAGATTTGCTTCAAGGTGATGGATGCTGTGGGATGCTTAGGGACCTTGGCTGGGGATGCTTGGGGATGGGTGTCTGCAAGCAGTAATAATGAACCAGCATGACTTTCCTTTCCATGGGCAGCAGTGATCCCTCTGTGGAGAATTCAAGACCAAGGAAACCAAGGGTGCTAGCTAATCAGGCAGGGTGAAAGCTCTGCTTTCCTTGGCTCTTGAATAAGTCCCTCCATAGGCCTGCTATGCTGCCCTCTAGTATTCAGTCTAAAAGATGAGTTTTACAACACATTAATGGAAATTCTATTTGATTTCCAATGATAAGTACCTGTGGGTTTTGGTTAAAATTATTTTGAATTTTATTCCAGCTTATGACCCAAAAGTCCAAGATCCTGCTGTGTATTGCCTGAAAAAAAAAAATCATTGGAGTCAAACCACTGTGGAATCGAAGACAGTGAAGACTTGAGATGGAGAAACACTATTCTCAGCTTTCCAGTCAAAAAAGAAAAAAAAAAAAAAAAGGAAGCTATACAAGAAAATATTTGTTATTACTTATCACAAAGGTATAAAGTTGAAATTTGTCCTTTCTGTGAATTAAAGAGCTTACAGACAGCAGGTGTTATAAAAGTACTATATTAGATTTAATTATAAAATATATTTCTTGGAAGTGATCCTTAGAAAAAACAGTTTAGACATTAAAGGAATAAGCTCTGAAATAAACTTAGTACTATTTTTATCTTGATTCTGAAAAATATGCAAGAAGACATGCATTTCATTGTTACCTTAAAACCTAAATCTACGTGGTAAAAAAAAGTCCATAAAAATACAAGGCTTCAGAAATTATATTTATTCCACTCCTACATACAATTAAAACATGCTAAAGAGAAGACAGACAAGGGGAGATAGAAAAAGGTGGTAGGTACAAAGGAAAATGAAGGTGAGGGGTCTCCTTGAAGCTTGACTTGATACCAAATAAATCTCTGATCACACTTATAGGAACCATTTGATTTCATACTACTGAATTAACGTTTCAGTGAGCTAAAACTAAGCACATAGGATCTCCTGGCCACTAGAATCTGCCTGGTCTTTCCCAGAATCCATGTGGAGCAAGAGAACTCTGATGACAAAAAAGAAAAATCTGAGAGAGACTTTTTCTACAGTGTGAGGGAGACCAAAATTCACGCCTAGACTCTGCTCACTTCTTTGATGAGGGAAACATATATGAACCATTTCTGTGTCTACCATAAACCCAACTGTTGAACACAGCTCTCCAAAGCAAATCTGGATCACTTTGCTACTGGCTTTTCTTGCTGTCCAAGAAGAATTCATTTCTGGATTTAATAAAAAGTCACTAGGAATTGTTTTTTAAACAAACAGGTTGAGAAAATGTTCCAGCTCTTATCAAAACAGCATCTCAGATCAAAATCTTTTAAGAAGTGTTTCCTGAAAAGGTTTATTAAAAAATTAGCACATAACCACAGAACAGAATGGAGGATAATATATACAAAACAGCCTAAAAGATTTTTTTTTTTCCTTTTACGTAGGTAGCTCTTAGCTCCCTTCCTGTGACAAATTAAAAAAAGCAAATAGGGATAATTTGATCATTTTGTGTTCTCTCCTTCTCTTGTCACAGTAGCCAAGGACCATCTGACTGCTCCTCTGATCATGACTGACTCTGTACATGGAATGCCATAAGTATCAGAAATTTGATGGAGGAAGAGCAGGTCCACTTTCAAAACTCAAAGAACTAAGAAAAGGAAGGGATTCCCATATTAAAACAAACCAGTAAAACAAACAAACAAAAAACAAAACCAAACCCCTTCAATAAAACATAAAACCAAAAAAAAAAATGACACAGTTCCATCAAGAACTAAGGATTTCTGTAAGGTGCTGTGTACTTTCACATCCTATTGCATTGACTAGGAGTTGATGGAATTCACTGACACACAGAACAAACAGAAAAAATACCCACATGCTTGGAAGTTCTGCACAGAAATCATCATTTCATCTGACATGAAGTGTTACACTAAGCAGAATGCAGAACTTTGCATGGGGCAAAGCTTTTGTGAAACTGTGAGGAGGTGGCAATGCTGCCAACATCTCTATGTGGTGGGGATCTCTTTGAACTTTCTCTACTGTATCCCATAAAGACACCAGAATTTTTAACTGTGGGCATAATCCACCTCACAGTCTCCAGTGTGGTTTTCAGTACAGGTAAAGGGTCTCTCTGGCTCCAGATCACCACTTTTTTTTGGATTCATGAAGCACTATAGCTAGGATTTAATTCACCAGTCATAGCACTGGTGTGACTAGCAGCAACCAATGAGAATATAACAGAAAGAAGGAAAAGCTGTCAGACCATTATTAGTTTCATTGTACCACCATGGCATTCTACAATGTGGGGAAAAATGACAGTGTCCCTCATAAGAACATCACTGCTATTCCCTCCTCAGACAACATTAAGGGGCATTATACAATATCTTGTTAATTAGGAGATGATGGTGATTCAGGGCTTCATACATTTATAAAATAAAACCAAATTGCTTCTATATTTAAATTGTTGTTAGGGGTCAGAAACACCCTAACTGATATCAAGTAGGGATTTCTTTTCCCCTCCTATTTTTGTTACCTCTGAAAAATACACGAACAGATTGGATGGGATTTTGAGCTACCTGGTCTAGTGGAAAGTGCCCCTGTCCATGAAAGGGGGATAGAACTAGATGATTTTTACAGGTCCTTTCAAATCCAAAGCATTCTGTGATTTTTAAGTTGTCCCAAATCCACCTTTCTGTAAAATAATTAGCTATTTTCAACACTGGCAGAACTCTGCAAACACAGGTGATGATATGAAAAGTATTTTGACCCCTATTTAGTCCAAAATGCTATGTATTCTCTATTTCCTGAGCATAAAGAAGAAAATATTTTTAGAAGTGTCAAGCCAGCAAAAAAAAAAGCAGAGTATTTACTGATACAGATATTGCATATTTTTCATGAAGGTCATGAGATAAAATTGGAATCCATTTAAAATAGCTTGTGCTTTGATTAGCCATTTTTCAGCCCTGCCTTCCTTCACACAGATTCATTAATATACCCCTAGAACTATCATTATCCCAATATTCAGAAGGCTTCTAATTTCAAATTAAATACATTCAGCATCATTGTTCCTTCAACTGAAAAGAGACTGCAGGAGTACATACATTACTTTTTCATAAATATTTTGCTGTGGTAGCTGCCTGAAATGAGATGTTTTCCTAGGCCTTCTTACCAGAATACTATGATTATTTCAGTAGACCTGTGAGGATTTTCCAAGATCAAGCACCCCAATAAATGTTCACCTAGCCTGTCCTAGCTGCTGCCCCCCTTCCATAGCCCAAGGTACCACAACACAGAGGCTGTACACCACTTCTTGGGCAAGTCAATCTTATCCACTCAGCTCCCTCTTTCTGCACAGGAGGTCCTTCCTAATAGTCACTACAATTTGAAGATTTCTTGGTCCTTTTGGCCACTGAGTGCAAGTGATTACTTTTTGTCTTAAAATAGCCATTTGGAAGAGAGTTATTTGTCTTCTCCTTCTCTTATCTTGACAGGGCCCCTGAATACTTCTGTGAAGTAAATATTGAAATGAAATCATGCATCCAGCAGTAGCTGCATATTTAATAAATACCAGAATCACAGAATCACTGGATAAGCTGAGTTGGATGGGACCCACAAAGGTCATTGAGTCCAACTCCTGGCCCTGCACAGCACATCCCCATGACCACACAGGCAAATTCTATTGTTTCAGAATCAATCCCCATGATTAAAAGGTATAATTCCACATTATTCCTAGCCTCAGAATGTCTATATGCTGTTACACTGTCTTAAAAATACCCAGGCATGGTATTTTTACTTCAAAAGCTTTAATAGTAGCACAAACCCAATGGAGCTTTCCAAAGGACCTAAACTTTAGTCTCAGACTAACTGGCATTAATATTTTCACTGAGTGGTCTGGGAACCCAGCTCACAGATGAGTCTTCTTGGAGATCTCATTCTGATTTATAATATTTTGAACTACAGACTATTAATTAAACAAATCATAATTTGCCCTTTCAGTTTAGCTTTAATCAGGAAAGCTTTTTGAGTGTGGACACGATCTCAGTGCAAACCTGCAGTATTATTAATTAAAACCAGCAAAGCTACCTCGAATTTATGAGAGGGTAAATGCCAACAGAATTTGGTCTCTTGCATGCCACTGGTCTACTCAGTCTCTACATTGGACAATAAATCCATAAAGACAATAAATCACAGCATATTTTAAAGCCATAAAAACCTTCACCTTGGCAATTGAAGTACTAAATGAACATAAAAAATGAGCTTTAACTCATTATTCATGAGTGTTAACAGAACTGGTAAAGATAGATATGTTGTGGTGTCTATTTTGGGAGGTATGAGTTTTATTTAAAAGAATTCTAGAAAGATTTCTGTGAAGAGTGGTAATGTTTAAAATATGAAGTAATCCAAAAAAGGCATTAACCTATGGGTTTTCTTTTGTCTGTTCTATATCTGTTCTTTTTATCACTTCTCATGGGATCCTGAATAGAGAACAGAAAATATTGTCACATTATTCTCTGTAAGCTTTTAAGATTTTTTTTTTAAGATACTTAAAGGGTCAGCAGTGAGATTAGCACTGTCAAGAAAGGGGTTTCTCAAGCTATCCCCCATGGAAAGAGAATTAACACAGCAGATTAGTCACCTCAGTGCTGAGATATTAGCATATGATATGCTGCACTGTACCACACTACCATTTCAGTGTTGCCAACTCATGCAAATCACACAATAATTGGTATTTTCCCTAAGGCTGGCATAATGAGATTACATAAAAATAATACGTCTTTAAAAACTAATACAATTCTGAGCCATATGCTTAGGAAATCTTGAAGTAATTGTTCTTGATCTTAAAAAGCCAACAGATAGAAGGAAACAAATTCTGAAATTCATTACAGTGAAAATTTCATCCTTTCCAAGGCAATGGAGATCACCTAAAGATCAAGTTGTCAGTACTGCAGGAATGTCAGCACAGTTAATGATCCCATTTCCAAACCACAACTAGTGTTAACATTTTCTACTTGCCTCTCCATCACATACTATTTGGATTAGCTCTGGACTGGAGCTTTTTTTTATCTTAGGTACACATCACAAGTTCAATATGAGGGGAAAGAAAATCTTATTTAATTACAGTAATTGAATTTTTTTATTAACTGGACACTGTCTGCTGTTGCTTAACCAAGAAAAGACTACAGGGTTGGGTGCATTCTCCCTCTTCAGTGGAACAAGACAGAAAGCCAGTGAAAGGGCCATGTCAGCAAAGAACTGACAATGAGAAGGAGCAGGAAAGAATTCACTGCAGGACATGTCTGGGAGAAGCTTCACTGACTCAAAACCTTCAGAGGAGAATTATGTTGCACAAGCTAGAGTGCAGCAGAACTGACAGCAGATAGTGACTACTGAAAGTGTTTTGTAGTTTCAGTTCATCAAATATTGCTAGTGGCAGCTTTGCTACTGTGCTGTGTGTTCACCATTCAGGTTTCTTTACCACTCCCAAAGTTTTTTTGACTCACGCAGTGGAATGCATTGAAGTACGGTTATATCACCAAAAACTTCCTCTATTACACTTACACGGTTTTTACGAGTAAGAGATGCCTACCCTCAGTTTTCTGGACTCTTTATTAACAGGATTGCTCACCTAACTTAAAGCAACATCAAGTAGCTTATTCTAGCTATTCATTCCATGACTGTGCAGTTTAAACAGCTAACACATTTTACCTGTAAGACATTTGGAAACCAAAGCTAGTGAGGCACGGACTTGCCTGTATCACAGGTTACATGGATACCCTCATATGTCTACAAACTCTTCAGAGGCCAACACAATGTAGAATGTGAATTCTGTACAACAGCATATGCAGATAACAAAATAAGAAAATTTACATTAAACTAGTTTGGGCCAAGACAATCAGAGAATTGACTTCTCCAAATGATTCAATGTCAGCTGGAAGTAGCTGAAAAGCACAATCTGACAGAATCCACTTCCAGAAGCCAAGAACTCAGAATTTCCTTCCTTTGTGGTCCTGGTTTTCACTCTGGCAGGTCAATAGACCCAGCTCTGCCAAAGCTAGGGTGTATTGCAGGCTGTGGCATCTCTTCTGTAAGCTGACAAGTGAGAGTTTAGAAATTATTGTTTATAGGCTTTGATGCTGGCTGACCTTACATACATACATTGTGGTAGACTCTGGCATGTTTCTGTCAGCCTGTGTTTTGTGTGTAAATATTTCAACTTAACAATACAGATTAAGACCCAAAAGGGAGATGAGAAGTGAGTATTCCACTGGCTTTCTCTATTTTATAGGTAGATCCTAAGACCTGGGGGTATAGAGTTTTGTTGGACATTTTCCAGTGCAGAAAGAAGCAGGCATTCAAAACCTGAAGTACTCAAACCAATAATAAATTATTTGTAGTTTTAAAGTTTTTAATGGCATTCATACTGTTTTCCAAATTGAGTAGAGAGAGATGCCTTGAAAAATTTATCTTACTGATTAATGCTAGAATTCTACTTTCCATTTGTCTTTCACACTATTCTTTTCTACTGATAAAGAAGAAAAATGAAGTTGGTTATGCTTCTGCTCTAGTCAGTGCATAAGAGATTTCATCTGCCTAGGGAATTTTTTAAGAAAGGAAAAAAATATAATTGTACACAAAATTATTTTAATAATACGTGGCATCAGAAATAAAATATCTCAAAATCATTGTTTGTTGGTTTTTATTGTTACAAATTTGGAACTGAGTTTCCATCAGGAAACTTTTCTGCCTAAGGGAATGAATTACTGCATTTAAGTCCCTTTAGTCAGTAATTCATTGTTTCTGAGTAAATGTAGTAATTAAAAAAATAATTATAATGAAAAAAACCTAACTTTTACTAAGTAGTAGTTAAACATTATGCAAATAAAGATTATTCTATGCTGAATGGAAATGTTCCTTCTAAATCTTCCCCTGGTTACCCTACCCTTAGAAATTACTTCTATGTTCTTGGCAGCTCAGAACAGCTTTTTTAGAAATTATTCTTTATAAGAATAAGCAACTGGAGAAAACACTGCCACAAAAGCCAGGTTACATTGCATCTTCCCTAACTTCACTGCTCTCCCTGAGGCCCCTGTCTGGCCCTTCTGAGTCTGGACAGTTTTGTTGCTCTCTCTCCCCCAGGGAGCAGGAATGGAGAGTCACAAGAGTCTTCAAAATTAGCTAGCTCCTCACTTTTTCTCTTAAATGCCAGCAGAAGGGTTGTCTAAGGCCATTGCCATGTTCCTCTGCGTGTCAGTTGTCAGACAGAAATTAACTCATTAAAACCAGGTAACAGTTCAATAATCAAATTGTCCAAGACACATGAAAGTCATAGGATCTTCATAGTTCAGTAATGATTTTTAGTCTCTTGGCTCTGGCAGAGAGAGTGAACACAGGATCCTCAAAGGCTGTAATTCAATCTTCTATGGGATATACAAAAATTCCGTCTTTCTGCTAAGTCCTTTAAGCTGATTCACATTTTACTTTAGGGACCCCTACAAAATATCAGCTAATCTTTCAAATGAGTACATTACAGTCTTACAACTGGAAAAAGATTAGTCAGAAGTTTCTATTTCTAAGTATTAAAAGAGATTATGGACTCACAGCAACTCAGATACGGTGTATTTGCTCAAAATCCATCTCATTAGAAATGCTGTGTAAAATTCCTCAATCCTGGAATGCTTCACAAAGAATACATAATAAAACTTTCTACAATCAAATATTATAATCAAGCAGTTTTAATCAAAGTGACAATTCTAGAGAATTGTCTCAAATGATAAAACATTCTGATGTCAGGATTTTACAGGTTATATTATACATATCAAACATTTTCTCAGCACTTCTGGAAGATTCTCCCACTCATTTCCAAGTCCAAGGACCTCATTTTGCTCCTGAAGATTTCATGCAACTAGAAAAATTGATTGTTGCAAAACACTCTCTTGATTTCACCAATCTCAGATCCCAACAGACAATATGAAATTTTGTCAGTAATGCAACTAGCAAATGTTTTTCTGTGATCCAGGCCAGATTTATTTGAAGCAGATATTATCTGTAAATCTATTATGTATAGAAATCAGTAATGCAAAATCTCAATGCCTGGATTTCTCTTGTACCCTCTTGTTTGATTAAAAGCACTGCTTCTAGACAAAAAGAAGTCAGGCAGAAAGGCAGGCAAATCCTATCAGCAATTCCCTTCACAGGTGAAAACCTGGACCAGACTGCCTCTCTGTTCTGATGTCACAAATCCCTGAATCTGCTGTCTTAGGCGCAGTCATGACATTTTCACTGCTGTCCTTTGAACCCATCTAAGACAGGGCATGAAATTAGACATCTTCAGTAGAAGATATCTTATTTAAGACTTAGCTGGAGCATCTAAAAGACATCCAATTCTGCGACCTGTACTGATAAATTTTCAAGCCTTATTCCTTTCTATCTACACAAGTCCATGTCCCCAGAAGGCATTAATAAATTGCTTAACATCAGGTCAGATATGCTCCAAAAATAAAAATAAATTGGTCTCCTTACTTTTACTTGGATTCAAAAAATCAAGGGCTGTGGAATCTGGAAGCTTCACCTCTTGCAACCATCAGGGTTCTCTGAACTTCACCTTGACCCCACATTCTGCTTCAGTGTAAATACAGTTTTCTGAGAAGGGGCAACCTTTTTATAAGGCAGCCTTCTGATTACCCTAAAAATGTCTAACATATACACCTATTTTAAAAAAATACTCCAAAGCATCCAGCTTTAAGATCCTCCAGGCCAGAATCAACCAGTCTTTAAAGGGAATCAGAAGGAAATATTCTCTTTAAACAGCTCCTCTTTCAAGGATTAGTGCTTAAATTTCTAGTTGGGAAATATTTGGCTACCAGGACAATGTGTGTTTCACAGAAGACAAAGAAGAGAGTCTTCAAGGAGGATAATATTCATATATCCAAACCTTTAAAAAACAACTTTGTAGCTGAACACTTGTGTTTTTTATTTGTGTCTGGTTCATAAAGCAATGAGTTTCAATGCAGCTGCTTTGCTGCTTTTAGTTTAGCTTTGAACAAAAACTCAAGAAGGGAAGAGAGCAGTTATTTACCAGCATACAAGTTCTTCCAAATCACAAATGTCTAAAAGATAAAAGCTCAGATTCACCCCACAATGCATGAAGAGCCATCTGTAAAGCTGCCAATGTAATTGCTCACAGAGCTCCCCAAAGAGCCAGATGCCACCACTTGAACACGTTCCCAACTTAGTCATCTGAGTACTGAAGACAGGAGGGAATAGCAGGAAGTTGAAGGGTCAATGGTATGCCATTTATATTCTGAAAAGATGAAACGGATTTTTGGAGAAAATTAAACTGAAAGGACGTCATGCCAAACAGAATATGCTTTAGCAGCACAATTTAATACTAGAAATAAATGTGTGTGTCACTCTGGAGTTTTTAGAATATGAAAGGCATGAAAATTGTGCTCTGATAATAATACAGAATGAAAATGTGGCAAAATTTCCTCATAATTAAAAGATGTAGTGAAGACACTCTTGCAACTTGTTTTTGATTCTCTGCACTTTTCCAATCAGAGCTTTGTTTCCAGAGATTATTCCTGCAGTAAAATTAAAGCAGGCATTCAAAATCTCATTTTCTTATGCACCTGTTTCTCCATTTTGCTAGCAATAGCTGCTGTAATTTCTCTAAGTGCTTGGAGGATGATAGCTGGTCTTAAAGGCTCTTGCAATGGACAGAGGATAACAAAAGTGGGTAGTAAGAACAATGATTCAAAGTACAATTAAAGCATGCATTTGATAATTTCTCAGTTCTGTAGCTTCTTTGTATCACATTACCATTACAAGCACTGAGTCCTGAAGTCTCCAGTAGTCCACAAATTACCACAAAAATTATGATAAACCATTAATCAAGAAAAAAAGCTGACCAAGATGAATATGTTAGTTTCTCCATCAATGGAGCAAGCACTACCTCTGCAAGACAGCTGCTGAGTCCTTATCCCTCTTTCCTGGTATTTTTGCTATCCCATCCCAATTGTGAACATGCCTGTCTGCTCCTTGCTTGGTTGTACCTGGGTCTCATGTGGCACCAAACTGGATTCTCCTTACCTGTTCTTTATATTCAGCTGAAGGAAGAGGCAACATCTCCCTCTCTGTGCCTGTAGCCAAGATAGTCAGCAAGTCCAAAGCATCACAGCAGTGCCAGGAAAAATGGGACAGATGAACACAGTGGCTCAGGGAGGCCCTTATGGGCATGGCTTGCTGAGGTTTGTCACTCCTCATCTCTGTCACCCCAGCTTCAGCCTGTCAGGTCCAGTTAATGCTTCACAGCTCATTTGGGAGAGCTATGGCCCAGGCCAAGTTGGGACACTGCCACAGGAACCTGCCCCACTGAAAGACCTGTGCTCCTCCAATTCCTCTCCCTTGTCATTCCCTCTCCATTGCTGGGCAGATGTCAATCCACACTCACAGTCCTAACTGGCAGTACTGTAACCCCTCCTAACTCACATGATTTGATCATGGAATCATGAATAATTTGCTTCTTCTTGATACCATGGCAGTATTCTCCTCTTGACATCCTCATCTCAATGATTCCCTTCCAGCTTATTATCAAGAGTCCATGATGATCTATTATTTCTTTCCAAAATAAAACACTGTTAACTGAGCTTCTCTATCCTCTTCACTATTTAAGAAATGCTGTTACTCTGTTCTTGTAATACCAGAAATACTTGGTATCTCCCTGCTCTGATATTCAAAACCAGATCATATATAGTAACCTCCTGTGGCAAAACCAACTATAGCATCATGTGTACTTTACTTTTAGAGCTGCACAACTGTTTTCCTCTTCTTTGACAGAATGGATCATATTAATGAAGAACAATTTCTGACTGAAGAAATAAAGCTGCTTCTTGATTGAACAAAAATTCCAGTACAAAAATTAAGTCTCAACTACTGGTCGCAATAAAAGTCTATTTTTTTGAGCATTAGCCTTTCTTTGACTTCTTACCAAGTTACCAAAGGTTTGTCAGTGCAAGGGTCATTCAGGAAAGTTAACTGAATTAATTTTTAAAGTGGATTAGTCAAAACATATTAAACGTCTGTGTAGACACTTTCATTCAAAATTGCAGCACACTTAATTAACTCATTTTCTCTGGAAATTAAGTTAAATTGAATCAAGACACTTTTAATTCTGATTCATAGTATCCACATGAGAGTTTAATGTCATTTAATTAATCCACTGTGGATTCACACTTCTATTTAATTTGGATTACCTTTTTGGAGGGTTCCAGTACACAGTAGCTGTGATGCTGGACTTGGGCCAGGATTCCCAGAATTTAAAAATAAACTATGGAGCAGAGATACAATTAAAATTCATGACAGAAAGCTACCCTCATTCATTTTCTGTCATTTATGAAGTGTTAAGCTAAATGAGTTAAAACAAAAGAAGTCATTTGATAAAAATTTTCATTGAAACATTATATTTAAAGTCTCCTGGAATTAAAGTCAGATGAAATTGATCTGCTTATTACTGGCATCGATAGAAACTCATATCACACACAGATCTAGGTAAGATTAAACTGATTTTTTTTTCCTTGCCCCCATTCTTGACTGTTTACTTCATCTGCCATGCTTTTTGTCTCTCATTTTTCACTGTACTGTTGGAGGTCTGTGCTCCCCACCTGTTCCACGAGAGCCATTCAAGGCAGAGCCCACCAGTAACAGCAGTGTGATCACAGGCTGAAACAATTAATTTCCTTGACTGAGAGTGAATGATCTGAAAAATTTTTGTTACAGGGGGATTTAGTGAGCCTCACAAACATGCAGGTCCCACAGGCTCCCCAGCAAGCCGCCAGCAGAGACAATTTTCCAGAGTTTATTTCTCCTCCAGGGCAGACCCCAATGAGGGTTTACACCAGAGCAGCAGGAGGAGGGGCTGTGGATGGTGTTGTGCAGCCTGGTGGTCCCAGGAGGCACAGTGCACACCATTCTGGGCCACAAACTGCACAGCATGCCTCCTGACATTCACCAGGCAGCATCTGTGGGGCTCATGTGGGCACTCCCTCATTTCCATCAGCTGGAATGACAGACAGCTATTAAGCAACTCTTGTCTTCTCAGCCAGTACTGCTGGGAAACTGCTGTTAGACATCAAGATATCACTGGTGGAAGCTGGAACTGGTCCAAGTATAAAGGGACAATACTTGTAGCTGTCTGAAATTCAAGCCAGCACACAGCACTAGAAAGAGGGCTGTAAAAATAGTGAGAAATAATGGATCTGAACGTGGCTAACATTCTCACATGTAGGTCTGTGCATTATTCCTTATGCTTGTGCTCTCTCTCTTATGACAATCAACTAGTGTGCAGAAGGGAAGGTCTGTGTGTGTTTGCAGGAATACAGATGCACTTGGGGCTTTTTCTCTGGCACAGAACTATCTCTTAAAAAGGAAAAAAATCTCTTATTTACCTCACTGTCTAGAACAGAAGGGGTGTTGGCAGAATTCAAGTGTCCCTTAAAGAGAAATTTTGCATTGACAGCATTCAAGTTGAAGTAATGCAATTAAGCACTTGCAGAAAATATTTAAAGAATTGAGAAATTTTAATCAAAAGCTATTAGGAAATTTTACTCCATTTAGTAGAATGGCTTTGAAAAAGTAATTTTCCTGCCAATAGTACCAGTAAAGACTTTAAGTTTCTAAGTACTGCAACAAAAATTGCTTCAAAATGGAAATGTAATCATTAGTGTCACTTCTTAGCAGCAAAAGAACCAACAACATCATGACCCATCTCAGCAAATTTAGAAGCTAACAATTTTAGAAGTACATGTTGGGGTCAAGTATTTCTTTGCTGTATAGATACTTGCTGACAGCTGTCAATAAGAAAACTGGCTCTTATTTTTAGTTAACTTCTAATTATGCTCTTCCTGACTTCAGCATATGAATAGAAAGTTCTTTTAGGAAAATCTTTCACATCTGCTCTTTTAACATTGGCAACACAGAAGAACAACTTATTTATTTTTTACCAAATCATGCTGTCACTTGTCTGCAGTTTTATAAAATCACCAGGAAAAAAAAAAAAAAAAAAAAGAAGTGTTTATTTTTCCCTTATGAATGTAGCCCCCTCTCGTCTGAATTTATTACACCTGCCCTTCAGGAATTGCATTGGAAGGCCTGCTACAGGGACACTGACCATTCACCTCTGCCTACCTTCACTTCCTTCACCCCTGGGTTGTTCACAGGTTAGCACAGGTTAGCACAGGTTAGCACAAAACACAAATCTCTCTCTGAAAGTCTTTTGGTAGTGCTGCTGGTAGCATGATGGCTTCAGGACAAAGGGCACAACAGCTTGCATGAATTGGAAATATCCTTTATTAGTCCTGTTGATACACTGGGTGAAGCAGCCAATCATTAGGATAGGCTGTCCCTTCACCAAACATCTCACAATTCCCAGGAAAAATGATGTTCTGACTAAAAAAAAAGCAGGCATCTCTATCTTCAGGAGCTCAGATACCCTACTCAATTGTGCTAATTTCTGGGAAATCCCCTCATTAGCTTCTGCTATTATTTTCTGGTTCCAAGCATATTACCCATCATTGCCAAGATAGAAATTTTGTAAGCACTTTAATTATGGTCTCTGCCTCACAAAGTTTACAGGTTAAAGGTCCAGCCCTAGTCAGCAGGCTTTTAAATGGGGCTACTTAGTGTAATTACCCATAGAAACATATTCTAAGACCAGACTTGGGAAGTAAATGAAACAAATACATAATGGAGCAAAATTTGCTGAGGAGAGCTGAATTTCAAATTAACTGGGAGCTGACAACACATTTTCTGCCTTACATACATCTATATATATTGAGAAAAAAATACCAAGATTTTGTTTGTGTATCAAACTTCATTTTTCACAAATAAATAACTATCCAGCTGAACAAAATACAGAAAGAAACCTCAAACATTTAAGCATGGCTTACCTTCATAATTAATTTGTAGCCAGAAAAGGACAGTGATCACAACTCACCACTTGCCTATGAGAATTCAGACATCTCATACCTTGTTTTTGTCATTAAAACCCCTGTTGTATGAAAATTTCCAACTGTTTAAGGAAACAAAATGGGAGTTGAACACGTTTTTTCCTTAACAAAGAACAGAAAATGTTTATGTTTTGTTGTAGATAGTTTTCATCTGTGACCACTTAGTATTCATCTACTTAGAAAAATAAATTATCTATGTAAATAAAAAACCCAACAAAATATCATGAGAATTTATAAGTAAAAGCTCTTTATAGACACTATAGTTTACATTTATGAAGCCTATAACTGGTATCATCATCTGTATTCATTCTTATATATAAAGCATTTATCTTTGTACTGCTTAACAGACTAATGAGATATGTCAATTCTTTTGCCTTGACAGAGAGAGAACAATGGCTTTTACAAAAAGGCTTAAACAGCTCATTTACTGCTGTAAGTTTTGAGGTCTGGTAAAAAAAAAATCCTCTCCCCGCCCCACAAAACGAAAAAGGATTGCTACCTGTGGTACAGAACAGTTATCTTTCTATCCTCCACACAAATTACATGATCAATATCACAGGATATGACCACCAGAGTTGGATCAATGTTACACAGAAGACATTTCTGAACAGGAAAAGTAACACTCCCACCCTTAATCTAGTAACAGGGAACAAGAATGATAGGGGCAGGCAGAGGGGATGGCAGGAAATGCAAGAAAGGGACAGTGACAGCAGCCCAGGGCTAGAAATACACGAGTGAGGAAGACAGCAGGGAAAGCCACTTGGGGAGATCCTGACTTTTCCCGTGCTGCCTGGGCTCCTCCAGGGTGATAACTCAAAGCACCAAGCAGCTATAACCAGTCTTCTGTCATCAACTCCTCTCCTGGGGGAGACTCCCTCCTCCAAGCTGAATGCAAGATTAAGTTTTCTAGGATAAATTCAGACTTTGTAAATTCCCATACCACAGATTTCCAGAAGTGTCAATCTCCTAGCTCTCATTTTTAAAGGCCTGGTAAAAATTGTCGTTGATGTGAGTGGCAATACACATGCTGGTACTCATGAGTGCCCTGTGCTCAGCCCCATGCTGAGAGAACCATGGGCTCTCTCACCATGGCAGGTGCTACACCTGCACAAAGTCGACCACAGAACCTGAAATAACACCAGAGCTCATGATTTCAGGGGTTTTGATCCCAGAAATATCCCCTGGCAGCCCTGCAGACTTTCTGTCTCACTGCATCTTCACAACAGATGAGTGGAACACTTCTTAATTTCTAGATCCCTGGCAGGGCTAGGTTGACCCAGAACAGGTTGACTAGCTCTATTAATGCTGAGATATTTCTACATGTCCTTTTTTTTCCCTTTTTTTAGTCATAAATGTGTAGGTTAGAATAAGATGCCCACAATGTTCTCAGAGAGAACATTTTCAGAGAGACAGTGTCTGAACTGAATTTCAGATTCAAATTTGGATGTAGATGCTCAATTTCCATGATACTTGCCTTTTCTTTTCTTTTTCTTTTTTTTTTTAATTGGAAGCATATTTTTATTTATCTCAGTTCTTCCTCCAGCTAATCAAGTATTATCTAATGATAGTTCAGGTCTTCCAGAGCAGTGTTATAATTAATCAATTATTCTTTCTTATTAGGGAGATTACAAGAGAATATATTGTGTGAATAATGTACTAATAATTGTGTTACTACTACACTTCCTAATAACTTTTCAGTTATTTGTGCAGCCAATGCATGCAACCATACCCAGCTCATGTGGTCCTGGAGACATCAATGCTCTTGCACTCTATAGAGCAGCTGGAACATGCAACTCAGTAATTTTCAATCCAAAAAATACAACTAGACAGGATAGGAAAATATGTGACTTTGGTCATACTGTATCACATTAGCAGATTATTCCATCAAATACCATCTAGAGTTTTCAAACAAAACAGATCTGCTATTATCCTTTCATTTGAATCCACAGCTGTATGTTTCACTAAGAAATAATTTGACTTTCAGTTTTGGGTTTTTTTCTGTTTAAATTTTCTTTCATGGAACTTTTAGTTTTACGTCAGACAATCAGCAAATTTTTTTTCTACAAATAAAGAAGGGACAGAAAATTCTTGGAGATCCTTTTGCCCTCTAATGTCTGTAGACACTATTGTCTTGCCTGCTTTCCCAGCCAATCCATAACTGGGGAGAATATAGCTCTATTAACCTTGCTTTATCAGCCAGCATGTCAAAATCTGTGCTATAAATCTTCATCTTAATCATTTATGATTAAATATTCAGATGAGATTATGTGCAACCTAATTCTACACATCCATCTCTACATCCCTAATTAACAACAGACAGCAACAGAGGGGGAAAACAACCACCTTTCTGAAGTAATGAGACAAGACCAAGCTTTTGTAGGCAACTTTCATTTCTAAGCACTTCTTTTTAATCACCATTTAAGAAAGAAATATGATTAATGAAGTTATGTAGATCAAATTATACATCTGCTGCTTCACAATAGATTGCTAAATATTGCAGTGTTAGTCCCAGTAGCACCAAAAATTCTTATTTTTATGAAGCCTCACTGGTTACAATTTTTCCCCATCTGTCAGAGAATTTGACATCCATACAATGGAAGATGCATGGGAGAAAACCTTCCAGGGCTCAGTGGGTAAAATTCCTCCCTGTTCAGAAAAGCAATCTAAGACTTAAGAACCACTAAAAACCCTCTTGGCCTTTACTTCTATTTAGAACTACTTTAAGCAGTTCTATAGAAGAACCAAAGCACTTTGAGCACTAAATAAGCACTTTAAGCACCAAATTTGAGATATTTAAACCCCAACTTTGAGAGGGAATGTAAAAATGTACCTCATACTGAAACTGAAGCTGCTGATACACATCACCAGATTTTCAGAAAAATCAAACTTGAAAGCTACTAAAGGCATCACTTAAGCTGAGACAACCAACTCAACCTGTAAATCACAGGCTCTAAATGAAAGAGATCTCGCAGGAAAAGACATAAAGTATGTCCTTCTATCAGCCTGACACTGACTTCTCATTATACTTTCTAGAACAGTGCTAATAACAGATTCTTGGTTCAAATGAGATGACAAAAAAAAAATTAAAAAGAAGCTTAATTAAAATCTCATGTTGGGGAAGGAAACAAGGAGGAAAAGAAAAATATAATTATGTACTCTTGCATCAACCTGGAACAAGTATGACCCAATTCATAAATGAAAGCACTAAATTTCAAAATGACAAGTTGCATTTTTAGCATGAAATTTTCCTCCCTAATGTGCAGGCATTTGAACAAAATTACTGGAATAAAAGATCTTCAAATTTGTCCCTTCTCAGCCAAAACTACTTGCTAAATTCAACCTGACTCCATTATTATTTCCCCAAATGGCATTTTTCAAACTTATTTGGGGAGGAAGCAAAGGAGGGCGGGGAGGGGGAATTGCCTGGCTCCATCCTCTGCTGGTTTTTCTAATTGCATTTAAATGATCCGTGCAACTGGTCTCCTACGACTTCCCTGAGGGGTAATATTTCACAGTCTAGCTAATCTCACTATTGAAATGTGTCCTGTTTTTCAGCAAAAAAATTTCACTAGTATAAAGCAGAACGGGAACAAGTTTTGTTGACTTCTAAAAGTTTTTAAGTTAGTTTTAAGATCAAGAAGTATATAAATACAGACTATCAGCAGACTATACAAGTCTGGATGGTTTAGCAGTACAAACTAATCTGCCATCCTCATGTCTACTCTTGAGTCCAATTCTTTTGGTCCAATAATTTGCTGTATCTGAATGAATTATAGTTCCTTTCTAAAAAGAAAAATAATTAAAAAGAAAAAGAAGCAATGTAAGCCCCAGCTTTTTTTTTTTTTTTTTTTCCTTCACATTATGCACACTTAATACTTGATTTTTTTTTTTTTTAGTTATCTTTTATTATTTAGTCATGTATTTCTCTGTCTCACTCATGCAACTGAATTTGTCTGAGTCTGGTAAACACAGGACAGGTTCTTCATTTGTTTGTATATGTGCTTAGCACAGGTGGCATGGTGCCTGCAGGATCAGAGCTTTGTACACATCTCTTCACTGTGAGGGCTGCTGAAGCATTACTCACCAAGCAAAAATCCCAACTCTTTGGGAAAAAAAAGAGTTCCACTGCTCTACTGCACTCAGTGATTGAGTAATCCCTTTTGCAACTATTATTAGCAGCCTTACTATACAATTTAATGGCCTGGTTCTATATTTTATTTTTTTCCCTTAGGCTGGCTAAGATACTACGTGCTGTGTGGGTTTCTGGAGTCAGGCTGGTTGAAGGAGTTGGGCACATTACTAAGCCTGAAGCAGGAGTGCCTCTGCCTGCAGACTGGCATGCAGGGAAATGTGCCCACTCACCTTTTGTACTCCAGACTGGTCTGACACTAAAAGCACTACCTAATTGCTTAGGGTTGTGCACAAGAGGGAAGGCATTCTAGGCTCAAACATAAACATCTTTTTCAGATTAACTCACTTTCTGAATCACCTAGCACCCTGATTTACATAACACAAGGGAAAGGAGGCACATCCACACCTGAGGTTAAAAAAACTCAAGTAGTAACCAGTCAACAAACACTACTGAAGAACAGTCTAGAGAAAGTGCTTCAACAGTATTTGACATAAACCTGTGTCATTACAATTGTAGACAAGGAATATATATGCTGACCCAGTGATGCAATTCCTTTCTTTTTCTCATTTAGTCTCGTTCTCTGGCTGCAGTGTTTATTCTGTAGCAGCAGGTGAGAATGTTTCAAAGTATTACAATTAAAATTAAGACATTTCCACAGTAACATAACGTTATTTCCACATTTTAATTTAAGGATACTACAAAATTCTACACACACAGAACTCACAAGCACCTCAATTTACAGGAACTGATGAAAGTACCCTAACATCCCAAGCAGGCTGTCTTTCAAAGTAGGCAGCCAGTAAACTCTCACCAAGGCGAGGTGTCTAAACTGAGTATTGCACCTTTTGAAAAAACCTGGTCCTGTAGAGATATTGTCATACCAAAGCTTAAGCAAGATTTTCTGGCATGCCACAACATATGGAAAGCTCCAGTTTAACTGTGGTCTCAGGGTATGCCACAAATATACAAGCTGGAATCCTATTTGAGAAGATGTTTAACAGGAGCTTAAATCATTGACTCTGAAGTTTTTAAACCCCCTGATTTCATAGCATGTGACAATACATCTCTGTGGAGCAAAATTAAACCGTAGAAAGACTCAATTAGTTTTGACTGCATTTCTACCAGCAATTTTTTTATCTGTTCAGATCATGCCTGGAGAATAAACAAAATCCCAATATGCTCAGACTATGCTGTGAAAAGCAAACTTCTATCTGATATAAAATTCAGAATTCTGAAAACAAAGAGAGCTACAGTCTGGAAATTCTGGCAGAGTGGTAATGCAGGGATTTAAACATATGTCTCCTGGATGAGAGGATGAGCAGGAAGAGGCTAACAGGGATGTAAGCTCTCAGTGTGCCACAAGCTTTGGGTCACTCAGTGAAGCCATGGCTGTGGCCACAGTGCCCCTCATAATTCAGCTGCACTGGTTGTATTTAAACACACCTGCCAGTGAATTAGTTCCTTTCATACTGTACAGTCTCTTGCTAATCCCCTTTGTCCACCTCTACTGAAAACTTCCAGGGTGCATCACAAGATTTTCCTTGTCAGACAGAAAACACACAGCACACTGCCTTTCCCTGTAAAATTCAGCAAAGTACTGGCAAAGTTCCCATGTCAGTCTGGCATCTTAAGTGGTGATGTTAAGTGAACCCTGTTAAGCTTTATTTCTTTCCCCCTTGTCCTTTAACTCTATGTCTTCCTAAAAGATTTTAAAGGAAAGGACACTTACTCATAGATGGATAGCTGATGAATAATTTTATTTCTCAGCTTCCTAAATATTGTAGCTGTTCTCCAGTCTTATGGTGGCACATTTATATTAACAGATTTAAAACACAGATGCAATTCGCCAGCTCTTTCAGTATTCTGGAATTGGAATTATATATTCCCTTTGATTTTTCAAAGAAAAACTCATGTACTGTTGCTTTCACTGCAGTCGTGGTTATTTCTGCTTTACTATCATCATATACATTATCTGTCTTCCCTTTACCACTATGATAATAGAATTGTCTGGACTGAAAAATTAGGGAAATCAAAATTACCAAAATTATCAAAATTACCTTTAATATCCCTTCTCATAAAACAGCAGCTGTCTTTCTTCCTTTTTCTGTCCCTATTACATAGCTGAAGAGTGTTTTACTATTTGTTTGGGGTTTTTTTTCTGTAAAGGCCAGATCAGCTTGGTTTTGGACAGTCTCACTTTATCTCCAAACCTCTTGACCTCTGAACCCTAGTGTTGCTTAAACTGGGAAGGAAAGGAGGCAAGGGGGCAAACCACTATTTGCAGATTCCTAATGGTTTGCAAACACACACTTCATTTAAGAGCTGCATCCCACAATTTTTTCTCTTTGTTGATGTTTAGAATCCCATGGCGTTAGCATGATCAATTTCAAAGAAATTTAGAATTTCTTTATATATTTGCAGGAGCAAATTTCTCTTACTAGCCAATTGCCTCAGTTATGAAATTACTCTCTTTTGGGGAAAACAAAACAAAACAGAACAAACCACATAGCAACTTCATTTCTTCAAGAAACATAAAAGGAAGTTATGTGTGATCATGCTGTTGAAGGTTATTCAGTATTATCAGTCTTCCATAGTGCCCTCATTCCTTACTGAAATAATTCTAAAAGTTCTAAAATATTCCCATCAAAAACAGCACTGTGACACATCCTAATGCATTAGCCAGTTGATGAAGACTGCTAGCTACCACATGAAAACACCTGTGATGGTTACTAATATGTTGTGCTCCCCTGTATCCATTTAAGCAGTTTAAATCCCCCACATGGGATAATATTTTCACAGATTTCTGGAATCTCTACCCTCTCCTTTTCAAAACACTACTCCAGTAGGCCAGTTCTAGGCCAGGTAAACCACCTTCACAGACCTTCTAAAAAATTACTTTTTATCCCACTCTTCCAAGTCATCACATCATTAATACTCAGCAGAATACCTGCAGGTCACTAATTTCAGTTCTCTTTTCTTGGTAGCACACAACATTTCAGTCCCTATTTCCAGTCATGAATTCACATTATTCAAGTCCTGCACAGTTGTTTCCACTTTATTTCTTGCACAGGTTTTTGGCAAGTCTGTATCCATGTTTCACCTCTTTCCTTAGGGACAACATTCAGCCAGTGAACAGATCAAGCACCATCCTAGGAGCAATGTGCCATTGACACTATCAGCAACTTGGAGTTTTCTTTGCTAACCAAATTCCTGTTAACAATTCTACATCCACTGTTCTAGCCTCATTTTCCCCATTTTCCTCCCCTTCATCTATTTTATACATATATATATATATATAAGACTAGAGGAATACATCTTTAGATGTCTTTAGATGTCCATCTGCACAATAACAGTTAATGCTTCAAAACACATCCCTTGTAGCATTATGAGTTATGTGCTGATCACTAGTGCTCCATCATGCATCCAATCCCTTGTCCCACTGGAACATAAAGGAAATTCTGAACATCTTAAAGACACTTTAAATCAAAGCAGAAACACATCCACCACTGACCTAATGTTCCTTACTTCTACATGTCACTGACCTAACGTTCCTTGCTCCTTCCATGCATGCCCTATGAACAGGAAACTCTTTCCAAAATGAAAATCTCTGGTGGATGTCTGATGAAAGGCCAGGTTAACGAGAAAGTTTAATAACAAGACCAGCATTACATTCACAGCAATGAGCCCAAACTTGTGGTATTACCTTTCCTCCAGGAAAGGGGGATTTTTATGAAGGTAGTATGGCTCTCCTTGAACCATTCCTAAATCTACTCAGATTATAGTGGAACTTTGGAGAAAGGATTACTCAGTTATATCCTTCCTTTAGGTAAACAGGCTGTGAGAGAAGTCCTGGCTCTCTTTTTACCTTATTAGCCAGATGAATTGGAGAATACTGTAGAAATTTGAAGGGCAATTATTTTCTTCACAAGAACACAGGCAAACATGCTACTCTTCAGTCTCAATTTCAATCTGCTATTTTCCTGAAGAAATAGTCCTGGACTGTCTCTTATCACCAAGATAATTACAAGTCTCTATGTATGATTTCATTATATATCTTTGGCACAACCACTGTCATGGATAGAAGGCTACCTGAAAAAAAGGCTTTCTAGAAGATACAGACTGTAGAGAACACAAAGGGCAAATGCAGAAAATTAAGCATTGTACATAACATCTCTTGGTTGTAGGCTTCCCTTGCCTTGCACACAAACCCACCTCCATGGATGGAAGATAAGTTGCTATGATTTAAATTATTATAGCCTTAAACCTTCGTAGGAGTGCTTACTGTCATTCAGCCAAAACAGAAGAAAATTTGTGCCAAATTTGTGACAAACCAGTGTGAATACATTTGAGCAATGTATGAAAAGAGAAGTCCTAATCTGAGTTCAGATATGACAGTTCTAGTAGCACATGATACATATGCCATTGATATACTGGAAGTTTTGCATTTTCCTATCAAGGGGCAAAAGTATTGGAGTGAGAAGGAATTTGTCTCTTTTTCACCACAGCTATTTATGACTGTGAGAAAAACAAAACTTGCCAGCTCAACCAGTAGCTAACACTCAGTGGTGTTGGGATACTGGTGGGAATGGAAGACAAAAAAAAAAAAAATAAAACCAAATCTTTGAAAAAGTAAAAGAGGTAAAACTTCTGGAAAGCATGGTGTCTTCAGTTGATGGATCCCATGTGTCAGGCAGTTCAGGAAGGGTGGGAGCAGCCTTTCAACAGTGGGATAAATCAAAGGTAACTAATATACTGAAACACTGACACAAAATAATAACAAGCTAAAAAAAACAGTGACAAGTTTGTGAGATGCTAGTTAACAAGGTTCAGAAGAATATTCACATGCTTTACAGCTGGTCCTGGGCTACAATTTGGATTCAGAACACAAGCAAGCAAACTCTGATTTAGCATGCAATTAAGAAATCCTCTCTGAATTATGCAACTTTTATTCACTTCTTCAGAAGATATGAGAACACTGCAATCACTTGCCAAGTTTGATCCCAACATGCCATGGGGCAAATGGAGACCCTAAACTGTCATATTCTATTTAAATCATATGTAGGCTAAAGTGAGTGCGATTGCCTGGTATATTAAATTACTACTAGTGTGTTGATAATTCCTCATGAACAGTCTATGACTCTGAATTATTTATTGAGGAGGAAGTGGCTTTTGAAGTGAACATTATTTCTCTCTCAGAGCTAATGCTTGAATATGATAAAAAATACTTGCCAAGAGAAAAAGGAAATTAAAAAAGATACTCCCATGACTGACAGTTCTGAGATTCTACCTTATTTCGTCATGGATTTCTTCTCTTTCTGAAGTCTATAGGCAAAAATGATGTTCATATTAAGAAGAAAAAAAAAAAAAAAAAGTGGGACAGCCTGTGTAAGGAAATTGCTATAAACAAATGCCAGGTTCATGTTCAGTCATGGCAATTAATATTATTCCTAAACTATTCCCAAGTCATTGTGCTTCCTTGCTTTTAGAATCCAGTACTGCTCACAGAAATACAGCTTTGAGGGAGCCAAGAGCAGCTTCCTCTGGCATCACGAGTGGTAGATCACAGAATCAGAGAGCTTTGCCTTGTGGTGCAGATGAAGGACACTTAACAGAGCCTGGAGTGACAGCAGGACAGAGAGAAGGACAGCTCTCCCACTGGTCCTTCGAGTCTGCAGACAGACTTTTCAAAGCCCTGTCCCCTCAAAAGGCTTCACAGGTTTTTGAGGATGGGGAATTGAAAGCACAGATGAAGCAATGACAGGCTCCCACACAGTAAGATAAATCCCGTGTGAGACATTCTCCATTATGGCCAAATTAGAATTTCATTGCTCAAAGAGGTAGTATCACAATAAGATGCATTCTTGAGTCACAATATAAATATCTTGGCAATATTTATACCCAAAACAATTGCTTGAAATGAGCATAAATCCTGCTGTCTGCTCCACTTCTATTAAGGTTGCTATTTATGAAGAATTCTCCAAAGAATGATCTATGAAATGCCATTAGAAGACATATTTCTATGCTATTTCTGTCACTTATTTATTTGCAAATAGTTTATATATAGTAAGCATGCATGAAAACATTTAGTAAATTTTCTGTGAACATATTTGGATGTTGAGTTTATTCTTATTTCAAGGTTATTATTCAGTTTTCAAGGTGCCAAAGTTAATTTCTTTGATAACCAATCCTTTGTGCCTACTAATTAGAAATATCCAAAACAATCTGCTATTTTAATCATATGTCATTGCTTCTGATCCTTGATTGGATGAGTAATGAAATTAAGTAAGACCCACATGAATTGTGAATATTACTACTGAATATGTAATTAAGGTTTTGATTAATATTCTGGCACTCAGGCTTAAAATACACCTTCCATAAGTATTTGCACTCATAAAGCTCAACCTCAAGAAATCAGTACAAGTCATTAACACAGTCAAACTGAATTCATAAGTGAACTTCAAAAGAATACTTGTAAGGTTTTTCTTATGATGATGGGTATGTACAGTGTCCTTTTAAGTTTGACTCCTATATTACTGCTAGCTGTCAAATGAAGCTATTGGCCATCTTTTTTCCTTAGGTGCTGGTATAAAGCTAAAAACTAGGGATATAGGTTTTGCTGAGGTATTGAAAATATCCTGTGCTAATACACTCTGATTATTTAAATGTCTATTGTTTCAAAGCTCAATGAATCATTTTGTGGAAATTTAAAATCCTTTAAGACATAGCATTACTTTTAAAAACTTGAAATGTTATGGGTTTTATCATGTAATGCACCTTAAATTCCCACCTAGAATATGCATTAGGAAATTTTTTCATGTCATGACCGAAATATACTTAATTATGGTGACAGTCAACATTTTGCAACATATTCTATCCATCCAATACTTTCTGCACTTCAAGAAAACTAATCAGAGTGCCTGATATTTAACAAATAGATATGAAAGTATAATTTCTTGTTTTTTGTTGCCGTTATATAAATCTCCCATTTGTAAAACAACATAAGAACTAATGATAACTTATTAACATGAATTCTGATGCAGTATGGTCTTCCACACACCTGTCCTAATAGAAGATAGACCTGTAGAAAAATTCTGATTCTTCATAGAGAACGAGTTGACTACCCTGTGAGTGCACAGTGTGTAATAAAGATATGGGCAGTAGAGAGCTAGATTCAAGAAAAACGACTGAGTCTAGGTCTGAAATTGATTTGGGGGTAGATTAGGAAAGGCACCAGCTCCAAAATACTCCTCTTTCTCAAATGTGCAGTTAAACCACCAGAAGTAGTAGCAATACCTCATTACTTCTATTACAGAAGTATCCCCAAACCTGCACATAATATTATCCTCCTGCTGTTCTAGGAAGTTTTTATAGGAATAGGAGAATCCTCTTCCAGTTTGCCACCTTTTCAACATGAGTGAGGCTGGAAGCTGCTAATAAGTTCTACTGGAAGGGGAAAGGATGCACAAAGAATAAAGGGCTCTGGGCTGTCTCAGGCAAGTCCCACTTAAAGAACCTCCAATGGCCCAAATCACTGTTTGGTTATGAGACCAGCATTGTCTCTCTAAAGGGGCTATACTTTCACACTGATGAGTGCAAAGCATCCATAAACTCACAAAACAAGCCAAAATTCCCAGTCTAATCAACAGCACATGAGTAACAGGTCCAAACTGACAAGGGAATGGATCCATTTCAACTACAGCCTTCACAGCTCCTGGGATCTTATGTTCTGCTTCTCCAAACCCACCATCAGGGGCTGAGTCAGCCCTTTATGAGACACACTCAGGAACTGATGGGTGACTTATTTTGCACTCTATGCTAGTTTTCTCAGCAGCCCTCTTGATTTAATCCAATCATAAAGAGAACACTCCCAATAATTAATTAATTCCCTAACCCAACTGGATTATTAATGGAGCAGCTCTTCCACAGAATTGACATAAAGAGAATGAAGACAGGTTATAGAAAAATGTGCATGTCCAAAATTTTATTTTTTAGGTACAGAAAAAAATAATGAATAGCATACTTAAGGACTAAACATAGCCTTTAGTTCAGAAAAGTAATTTTCATACAATGTTACCATGAGTTCCTAATTTGCCTGTGTGGTAAAAATTGCAAACAAATGGTTGTTGACTGTAAATCCAATCCCTCCTTTTGACACATGCATTAACACACCATTGTAAAAGTTCAAAGCCATTATTGAGTTCTCTCTGCCACATTAATTATCCTCTGTGCTGTATTTGGCTTCACTTGTGTAAATCTCCTATAAGTACCCAACCTTTACTTACAGAACATCTTCATTTAATATTCTATGAGCTCTGTTTGTATTCATGCTTTTTTTCAATAATTCTGTGTTGAGTCCAGTTTCCACCAGTACTTCTGGAAATGTTCTATCCCCAGCCTATTTAGCTGCTATAACCCATGTCATTGTTTCTGAAGCTGAAATGTCCAGTTCTTGGAAGCTTCAGGTTGAAGCTGATTCTAGCACCTCCACTTTGTTTAGAAAAATTCCAAACCCTGAGGCAAGTTTTCCACAGTATGCTGGCTCCAGCTTAAAAAGCAAACTAACAAATAAGGAAAACAGCTCAGAAGATGAGGGGATGAGCTAACCTGAAGCAGCAAAAGTAGCAGGTGAAGGAAATGGGGTGAAGGACAGAACTTTTCTTAAGCTATATGGCATATTCTGGGTGTAATGGGCATAAAGCCTTGTGGAAAGAAATCTTGAAAATATCAAAATCTTACTTTAATAGCTCAATACTGTCTCTTATACTGAGATGATCATGTTTTCAACATTTAACTTAAAACCTGTTTTGATAAACACATTGAAATAATGTTTGATTTTGAATTGTTTCTCCCTAGATCATTTTCCATCTAAGTATCCCAAAGTATATTACAAAAATAAGGCTTCATAATATCCACAGACTAGACTGCAAATATGTACTGGACAACTACAGAACATCTTCAGAAGTATGCTCTGCTTTTGACTGCCCAAATTGAGCCACTTTAAATATCCTTTCAAGAAAAAATATTATAAAAAGCTCCACTCTGATTGAAGTAAAAGGGAACTGCAGTTCTTAATTTCTGAAACACAGACTAAAGACAACCAAAAGACAACCATAAATATGCATACAGAAAGCTGGGCTCCACTTGCTGTGGAGCTTGAGGTAAATTGGGAAATAAGAAGCTGGGACATGAAGACAGAGTTTTATTTCAGCCATAAAACTTCTTCTTACATTGATAAAAATCAACCACAAAAAATGGTATCAGGAAACTCAGAGCAAGAATTGGGAACTCAAACAATTTTTAAATTGCAGTTTTAAAATTGCTATTTAATTCATTTTTGCAAGAAATGGCAGAGCAAGATTGTGAAAAAAAACTACTGGGTATACATACTGGGTGTACTACTGGGTATACTACTGGCCATACATCAAAAACAGCCTTCTTCTATCTCTTCTTCTATGTTTGATTACATATGACAAAGAAAGGTTGACAAAAAAAATTAATAAAGCAATCCTTCAGTTAATTCAGTTCATTTGGAGCTACTCCTATAAGCTTAAGCAGTCATTTTCATGGAGATCAGAATTATGGTGCTCTTTGTGGTTACACTATATATGGAGCATGATGTTTGTAAACAGAAATACTGGTAGTGTACTGTTAGGGTAAGAGAAAGAGAGAAGGTTAAAGGGTGGGAAAAGGTAGAAGACAACTAAACCATAAAGAAGAAAGACAGGGAAACCTGGTTCTGGTCTCATTGCAAGGCCCTATTAGTTCTTCCTCTGTGGCCTCACAAACATGACATTTCTGCCAGTGTTATGTCACAGCTCCTGCAGGAAGGGCAGTAAATGCCCCATCCAGCCCTGCCTAAGCATCAGTGCAGAAACCAACCAGGGAGACAGGAACTGGCTCCTCACAGCTGGAAAGGGCACTGGACTCCAATCTCCTAAAACCTGAGCAAACACTCTCATCACAGGGGACATTTCTCCAGGACTATAAAACAAAGCTGAGTCTGCAATATTTGTTGGGGATATAAGCTCATCATTGCTCATAAAGCAGATCCAAACAATGCTTGCCTGGATCCACTAAGGGATTTTGGAGCCACTGCAGCCTAGCATCTAGTTTGCAATGGGCTTAAATGAGGAGGAACTCAGGCTGTGTGTGCTGGGGATGGTCTGCACACAGCTAAAATGCAGGAATACAAGCCTCTAGGCAGCTTTCAAGTTAAACATTATGGTCCATTATGTTTAAGTTCCTCAAATAACTTCACACAGAATAACAATGTTTAGGGTGAGAAGGAACCTCTGGAGACCATCTAGTCCAAGCCCTCTGCTAAATCAAGCTCACAGAGCAAGTTGCACAGGATCTCATTCAGGCATGCTTTGAATATCTGCAGAGGACACTCCACAAACTTTTTGGGCAGCATTCTCCAGTGCTCTGTCACCCTCACAGTAAAACAGCTTTCCTTACCACGCTGCTAAACCAAATTTCAGGTCATTTTTCAGGTCTATATGCCTGAAGAACATCTAAATTCTGCTTTCAGAGGAAAGTGCTATTAAAGATCTGTCTCACAGAAATATTTCCATATAAAGTGAGACTATAAAGATTAGGGTTGAAGAATAATAAGAAAAGATACAGCTCCATCCATACCCTTCCTTTAGATAAAAGCCCACACACGTTTATAATGACAAAGCTTATCACTCCACACAAGCCTCTATTAAAAGGTGAAAAAAACAGAATTCTGGCTTTCATTGCTTTCTATGCAGGTATAGATCTCTCTACGGATACCTGATGTTTGCTGCTTGATATTTAAAGGTGCTTTCCTTGGAGGTGCAGGAAGCAATCTACAGATCCCATGTACGTGGGAAAGCACCACTCAAAGAAGTTGCCAGGATCCTAGAATAGATCAGATGTTTACATGAAAACATCCCATTAAAGAGGGTAATGTTGGAAACTGTGGCACTGCTAACCTTCATTTTTAAGGGCAGAAAACAATCTGATATACAACAGCTGATAGGGATAAGGAAAACTGTCCATCCATCTGTAGGTTAATTTACTTTTTATTCACCATAATACATCTGCATCTTTCTCTAAAGCAGCTGGCACCATCCTTGGTGCATTAGTCTTGTCTAAGTCACACCTTCCAACTTTAGAAGAACAAAAAGTAGTTACTTTCCCTGTCATATCACTGCCTGCCAAAGTTCCATTGAAAACACCCCACAAAATTATCTCACTCCATCTGCTCCAAATCATGACATCAAATCATTTGTGATGGATAACATTAAGCACCCTCACTGATTATCCCTGCCAATCAAAAAGATTTACATGGCTCACCATACAAGCCTTATACCATGAACATCCTGAACAGCACAGGCTTGTTGTCAAAGGAAAGGTAATGAAAATAATAACATAATATAGCAATTATTTTATCTTGAGGGAAAAAGTACATTATAACCCATTTCAGCCATTCAGGCAGGGAAACAGAATGAGAAGGAGAGTGATAAGAAACCACTTCAGCAATCAGAGCCCACAGGGAGATGATAATTCATGTTATGGTTGTCAGAAAATTCAGGTAAAATCTCTTGGAAAAATATATACCCAAGACCTATTATTTTTTAATTCTAAAATTTATGAAAAGATGGTTTAGAGTACTCTCTTTCCTGTCAGCTTATGCCAGACAGATATCTCACATTTTTATTTATCATTGTTCAGATGACTACTCACTGCAGTGAGTTTATCTAGCATTTTCTCTGTGTATCTAACATTTTTGCTGTGCATTTTCCCAGACATACAACTCTTCTTTTCCCTGCCTACTTCTACAGTTTCTCAAGCAGTCACTTAGGAAATTATTCAAATAATTCCTCTTCAGTCAGTGGCTGAAAGGAAATAACCTGGAGTTAGGTACATAGTTAGGAGTATTAACTGATATTCCCATGCTTTTTCAGAACCTTCCTCCTTTTCTACATGATCCCTCATGTGCTCTTTATATCAGCCTCCTTTCATTTTAAAAATCAAGCAAATCAAAGCAGTTCTTTTTATAGCCTGTTTGCCCCTTCCACGCCTCTATGTCCACTTGACACAATGAACACAACTGACAGCTATGCTAAAATTGACAAAGAAAGCACCACTTTGTAAATATACTTTAGCAAACAAAAATTTCTACTTGAAGTGCAAGCAAAAGAGCTATTGATTTGTCTGTGCCTGATAAATTCCTCCCAAGCAACCTGTTTACTGAAAATGTAAGTCACTGTTGTGATTTATCTGCTATACATTAAAAGCTACTTAATTGGAACAGAGAGACAGAAGAACAAGGTAACACTGTTATAAGTGACAGAGGAATTGATTTAATTTTAGTTTTATTAGAACTTTTGTATCTTTGTGGCCAAGTCAGTTCTTTATGGACAAATATTAAGGACTAAGCCAGCTGACAAGGAGAATACTATTCTAAGCAAGTTAAACTGTGATGTAAATAACCTGAAGAATGAAGGAAGATAACTGAGGCTAGAGATCATGTTGTGGTGTTACACTTTCTTGCTTTCCCACAAGAGATGCAGACATGCAAACTGACCTTTAAGACATAAATACCTTCCCTGATGTAAGTAAACAGAAATTTTAACAATAAAAAACAAAACAAAACAAACCCCTCTCTGCTTCCAATAACCTTCTGCCAGTTTATATGTTATACATTTAGAAAGAAATTATGATGTGATGCAATTCTTTGATTTCATGGTATGTACATATAATCATTCCTTCACAGCATCAGAGGACTCTAGAATAATCTCTATATATGGTGACATGAAGTCCTCTGAAACACAAACCCTTACAATCTTAGCAATTTTCCTCTCTTGGAAAAAGGGCAAATAGAAATTCTACACATATATAAGTTTCTAGAAAGCATTCTGTGTATAAAATATTAGTTTCCCTACTAATCCAATTGTGTGATCAGAAATCAGTGCTTAAGCAATCCTTTGAAAATCTGAAAACTTATGTAACTGATAAATATTCTCTACAGAGAGATGGCTTGTTAATTATTAAAGTACAGTATCTTTCTTCTAAAGAACATCAGCATCTTTTACACATAGCTAAGGTTATTAGAATAAACTGAATACCAAATCTGATTTGTATGCAGACTTGTAAGAGATTTTTAAGAACATAGTAAAGCTTCACTCCTGTGTTTCCAAAAAAATATGAAAGGCACAGACTTCATCTGCATACCAGTGTATTCAGAAAAGAGAAGGAAGAAAAAAAGAAAAAAAAAGGGAATGAAAAAAATAAGAAAATTTGAATATTTATTCTGATGAATATATTACCAAAAGTTTAAATGTGGTCAGGCCACTTATAGGGTGGGTTGCCCCTTCTAATCCTGCTGAGGGGGAAAAAAACCCCACATTTCATTTCCTGTTTCTGACAGCCCATAACCTTTCCTGAGACCTAAAGATACAGCAAGCAAAATAGTTAGTCAGTAGGATTTTAACTCAAGCACTGCAGTAACTCAATAAAAGAAATATGGCATTGCTGAGTGGCAGCATCTCACTACACTAAGAGACAGATGGGGAGGATATGCAATAATCTTGTCTAGGAAATGGCTATGATTCATAAATTTGGACTCCATGTGACAAATTATCTGACAGATTTCAAAACACTGAGAAAAACTGGTGTCAGATTGAGATATTATCAGATCTTAGTGTGAAGTCCAATGGCAGCTGGAATTATTGACCACATAACTACACCAAACTCCTACATTGCTACTGAACAAAAGTGACAAAGCTACTATGCAGATCAAAAGTGTGAAAAGAAATGAACCTATTTAAGTTCAGAGTTGAGCTAAGACCAATGATGTTTCTCTTAATTTGAACTACCTAGCTCACAATTCCAGTTTAGGAGCCCAGTCATGCTCAATGGTGAGCACCTGAAGAAGCTGCAAGGATTTCTCACATGCAGGGCAGACACCATTTCCCTTTTTTTGTTTTTTGTTTTGTTTTCTTTTTTTACTTCTAAGAGTGTCAAGTCATTGCAGAAGTGAAGATTATGAGCATAAGCAATGACATTTCTTTGGCAATTGATCCAGACCTGTGAAAAATATTTCCACAGGGCACTGAGAAATTACAACTCACCCTGGTCTCAGAATCCAACATCACCTTTACAACCTTGCTCCTACTCCTTTTTATTTTCCAAATGAGAACCAGGAAGGATGAGGAAAATAATGGCTTTAGTATCACACATAAACTGATATAGCCAAAACATAGCATCCTTTGTCAGGAAACAAGGTACAGTTTGGAACACACACCTGTCCTGGACAATGCCACTTGCTGTGTCCTCCTCCTTGTCTAGGTGGTTTCCCACAGAGCTAGGAAGTCTCAGTCAAACCTCCTCACTCTGTTGAGAGGGATACACTTAATCATCTCAGTATTGTTTCAGCTATCCAGAAATAATTTTAAAGGGTAATTTCCAGTCCTCTTCTTTGCAATGGTTCACCCTTCCTCTGGCCTTATTAGCTACAGAAACTTGACAGTTCCCTTTCAGGCACTAGGACTGCAGCCTTTCTGACAAAATCCCACAAAATGTTGTGGGAACTCCCAAGCACTCTGAGCACCAAGGCAGCCTGCTCACACCACTATGCTGCAAGGCACAGCAGCTGCCTCAGGGAGCTTCTTCTTGCTTTCCAGACACCACAGGATGGGCACCAGCATATCCTCCAGTCTCCTCTTGTTCACTCAGCTGTCCACAACACACACTCCTCCCAGGGCTGACTCTCAGGATCCCCTTACCCAGCTTCAGGAGCATGGCCAGACCAAAGGAATCTCAGCCAGGAATTTTTTTTTAAGGAAATGAACCAGCTCCACAGATGCCAAATGAACACTATGATCTCTTACATCCAGTCATCAAGTCCTGCTATCCACAGCAAAATCTGAAAGTCACAGCTAAGCCTGTGAAATTTAGTGAATCAAGGGATGCTCAAGGGCAGTGGTTACATACTCTCAGGCCAGGCTCAAAGGGCAATAGTTTATCTGAATCCTACTGCCCCAAATACCTCTACAGAGATCCTTACAGACTCTAAAGCATAAACTATCATTTTTTCCTTTTGTTGGGCTAGAAACACCCTGTGCCTCTCATCCTCCTTGTATCCCCCAGAGTCTGCTAATAATAACAGAGGTCTCTGACACCACCTGCTTGGGAGAAGAGGGCTCCATAGTGTGGTTTCCATGCTCAAATACTGGTGAAAAGCAGAACACAGCAGAAGTATGGATAAGGAAACATATCTGTATATCTCTGAAGGCTGAATCTCATCAGTGATCATATCTAACATGAAATTAGCTGCCAACAAATGCCTAGTTGCTGCACTCTGTTGTGGCAAGAAGATCCTCAGAGACTCTACTGGAATTTTAACAGGTGGACACTGTTTTCAAAAAGTCCATGAACAGCCAAAACCCAGAAAGATAAAAGAAATATATATATTCTCCAAAAAGAAGCCATTTGATATTCTCAAGTTTTTTTGGGGGAAAGCTACATCCATTTAAAAAAATTTATTTTATTGAGAACTGATTAGCAGCTTAGCTGCTCCTGCAGCTTCTCTTTTTCACACTCTAGGAATAAAAATTGTTCAAGTAATTTTAGATTGCCTACTTCTAGAATTGTTCCATACCACATTAAAGACCTCATTCATTTCCCATTAGCACATTTTAGTTAAAATTAACACATAATCATTTTCAATGATCTGGTTTTCAGTATGTTTGTAAACAAAAAATTAATCTCAGAGGAAAAGCTTTGAAATTGTTAAAAGTCATTCTGACAGAACTAATCACTGAAAACACATTTTTACAAATTTTTTATTTATTTTTTTAATATTAAGAGCGCTGGGATTGTCAGCTGTACCACTTTTTCCTCAGGATGGTTTCCTTAAATAAGCAGTTGACACCATTGCCCCCAAAACCTCTGGCAAAGGGACAATAAAGGGAAATTGAAGACCTCAGAATTCAATTAATTTTAAGAGGAACAGAAGACAACAAATACCACATGAAAACAGAATGAACACCAATTTCAGTAGCTGGAGAATCAGGCACAAGCCCACTTTCTCCTCATTCCCTGACAGAGAAATGACAGACATATTACTGTTTTTTTCACTTGTGTGAGATTCAGTGCAGAAAGTAACAGAAAACTTACATGCAGTTACAGGAGAGCTTTAACCGGAGGCAAAAGAAAAAAGAAGGAAAAATCTGAAAGCTAAGAAGAAACATAATGAGAGGCACAGAACAAAGGGTAGCAGGTTCTGTCAGCTGCTGGGATGGTGACCCCAGCACACACAGCCAGCACAGTCTGGCCAGCTGTGTCAAAGATGGAGCTGGACTCCAAACACAGGCAACTGGAAAACACTTCAGGTCATCTTTCAGCCTAAATAGCTTGAGCTATTTGCTCAAGCCAGTGCCAGTGTTACACTGTGGAGTAAAAGTTCTGAACTACTAAGTGTCTGATTATAGATACTGTTTTCCAGGAAATTTCTATAGATTATGTTAGTTCTGACACCATGCTTATGTACAGAGTTTCTCAGGGTTTGATGATGACCTCTTCACTTTGGTGCTGATTATTAGCTGTAGATGTCTCCAAAGGTTTTCCCTAATCAGGAATATATGTAAGGAATTTAAATGGAGCCACTTTAATCAACTATGAAGTGCTGATATGAAACACTCTATACTGCTGACCATATAATTTCTAAGTTTGTGGAAAACTGCAAATAAATACTACAAAGCTACTGACAGACAAGCAATTTGATGGCTCTGTTTCACTTAAAAAAAAGAAAAAAAGTGTAACAGGCTAAACCATAAATAATGTCCTAACATGCCTCATCAGTTTAATATTCTGGTAGTCTTACACTGCTGCACATAAAACATGAATTAAAGCTGCATATGATCAAAAGAGACTCATCTAGCTTTAAATATAGAGGACTAGGTGCTTTTGCAAGGAGGAAATCTTATGTTAAAAGACACTGTGCTTCATCAAAAAGCAAGCAGCTGGAGAGCTCTAAATCCCAGACACCTCATCTGACAGAAGTGCTGCAGAGTATTGGATCCCACCCTGCTCCACCCACAGCCCTCCCTGCTCTTTGTGTTCTCCAATACAGTCGTGACACCAGACCTTGTAAAACTCTCTTCTCTGTCACTCAGCATGATCCACACTGTTTGACTTCTGTATGTATGAATACCAACATTAATTTCAAAGTACAATTTAAGCCATTGTACTTACTTTTCTATCTCTGCAGGGTGGGGACTAAACATTGCACAAAACCCATGACATTCAGGAAGTCCTAAACTTAACTTGTGTTAAACAACTCCAAAGGCAGAACTTGAAGGAGCATACAAGCATTCAAGATCTGAAACAAAGCATCACTTTTTGTTCAAAATTCTGCTTTCCTTTCTAGTTATGGCATTGTTAGTATAAGCATACCTGTAACTTTTAGTTAGCCTCACAAGTTTTAAAAATTGAATTTGTTACAATGAACCAAATACTCTGGAAAACAAAAGGTACTTAGTTGTGGCATCCCAAGATCTTGGTCAATATCTAGCAGCACCTGGACTCCTTGATGCTTCCTTGATGCTGCAGAATTGAGCTGTACTGGATACAGCACTAACAGAGCAAAAGACAGTCTTTGCCCAAAAGGGTGAGACAGATATTAGAAGTACCAGCATTAGAAGTTTACAGTAACAACCAATTAAACTCCCTAATGAAGTACTTGTGAAAAGTCCCAAGTGTTTCCAAAACAGAAGGATGACATCATTTCTTTCCATCCATCAGACAAGAAACACAGAAGGTATTTTCTGCTGTTGCTTTAGTGCACTTGCCCTACTGCATGACCTTCTTCAACACAACATCTGTCTTCCAAAATTTTATGTGAAAGTTTTACCCCTTTGTATGCTATGCCTTCTGAACTCTGCACTTTTCAGGCAGCACTAAATGTATTTGCAGTGCATTCAGCCTCCATATGAATCTTTCCCAGAAACTTGCTAAAATTGAAGGAAAACTTTACTTTTGAAAACTATGATGTCATCTCCTTTTCCAGCAAGTGCCTTTCCCAACCTACTTCAGCACATCCTTTCCATAACGCACAGTACATCACTTACAGATGGTTTTGAGAACTGCTGCTCAAAACTTTGGTTTAGAAGACATTCTTTTAATACATCTCATATATAGAAAATGGATATGCATAGCAAGGAGATGACTGTTCGCAGCATATGTACACATAAATCTCAAAACAAGGCATCAGGGCGTTACTGGAAAGTAACTCTTCACTGCCAGGGAAGTTCCCTGCTGGCAGCAACGGTGTGCTGGCCACATGTGAGGAGACCAGAGGTTGTGCATTACCGGAGATGTCCCCTTTTCCCCTCCGGTTCCCTTATTTTACCGAGCCTCTGCCGCAGGTTTCCCAGGAAGTTCTGGGCACCTGGCGCAGCGCGGGCTGGATCAGCCTCCCGGGGCTGCCGCCCGTGCAGCACGGGACGCTCCGGGCCCGGGGGGCTCCCCTGGGCTCCCCGCGCCCGCTCAGCCCCGCGGGAGCGCGGTCACCCCGGGGCGCTGTCCCGAAGAGGGACCCGGCGGTGGGGCAGGCTCGCCGGGCGCAGTCCCGCCCACGGCCGGGCGCGCTCCCTCGCGGCCAGGGGCTCAACCCCCGGCCCCCGAACCGCCCTCGCCCTGCTCCTCACCTCCAGACCTGCCCCAGCTGCAGGATGTGGACGAGCGACTGCAGGAGCCAGATGCAGAAGGCGCAGGACGCGGACCGGCCGCCGCCAGCGCGGGGACCGGCGGCGCCGCTGCCGGCGGCGTTGCTGCTGCTGTTGCTGCTGCTGTTGGTGGCGTTGCCCTTGCTGGCCGTGGACGCCTGTCTCTGCGGCGTGCTGGGGCGAGCGGCGTCGATGTCCGCGGCCGCGGAGCCGCTGCTCACCAGCAGCTTGCTCTCGGCGGCGGGGCAGTGCCCGGCGGCGCTGCTGTCCTCGGTGCTGAAGTCGTGCGCGAACCAGCGGAAGCTGAAGACCTGCACGGACAGGGAGCCCAGCAGCACGAAGAACAGGGTGAGCCCGAACCACCAGCGCTGGCCCCGCAGGTAGTAGTCGACCGCCAGCCAGATGTCGGTGCCCACGTCCGCGAAGTACACGGCCAGGGCGGCCAGGATCCAGAGGCAGTCCCACAGCGAGTAGCGCCGCTGCTCCCTGCCCAGCCGCAGGCACAGGGAGGACGAGCCCCCGCCCGAGCCCCGGGAGCCCCCGCCGCCGCCCCCTCCGCCGTCTCCTCCTCTGCCGCCGCTGCAGCAGCAGCAGCAGCACCGGGAGCCGCCGCCCGAGCCGTCCCCGCCGCCGCCGCCGCTGCAGCACCCGCCCCCGGGCGCCTCATCGTCGTCGCTGCCGCCGCCCGGCCCGGCTCCGGCGGGCAGCCCCGGGGCCAGCGCCTGCACGGAGCCCGAGTGCTCGGAGTTCTGCAGCGGCGTGAACGCCACCTCGCCGCCCTTCTTCATCTTCCGCCGCCCGTCCGACTTCGCGGCCATGATGCCTCCCTCAGCCCCGCTGGAGAGCGAGCGGGAGCAGCGAGCGCTCCTTTATCCCGCGCCTCCTCCTGCTCCTCCTCCTCCGCCTCCTGACTCCTGCCGCCCGCCCTCCGCCGCCGCGGACCCGCCGCTCCCCGCGTCCCCCGTCCCCGCTCCGCGCCGGGCTGCGCGCCCGCGGGCGGCTCCTCCGCGGCGGCCGCGTCCGCAGCGCCGCCTGTCTGCGGGGAGCCGCGCTCAGCCCGCCCGCCCCGCCGCCGCCTCCGCGGGGGCCGCCGGTGCCGGGGCCGCCGCCGCGCTCCGCTCGAGCCGGGAGCAGGCAGGGCTGCGCTGCCCGGAGCAGCGCATCCCGCACCCGCCTCCCCGCCCGCCTCCGCCCGCACCCGCCGCCGCCACCACCCAGCTGACTGACGCCGGGAAAGAGGATGACCTCATCCCTCTTCCCTCGCTGCCACCGCCCCCCGCCCGGCACCGGCACCGGCACTGGCGCAGGGGCGGGGAAGGGGGCGCTCGGCGCCGGGCGGGGAGGGGAGGGCGCGGCGCTGCCCCGAGGGTGCGGAGCCCGGCCCTGCGGCGGCGGGGGGAAGGCGGTGTCTCGGCTGCCCGGCCCGGGGAGGTGGGCACGGCGGCGCCGAGGGAGCGGGTCGGCGGGGAGAGCTGGGGTGTGGCCGGCGCCCCCCGGCCGGGGGCCGCGGGAGCGGGGGTGGCGGCGCTGCCGCCGGCTCCGCTGCCGATCTCCGGTGTCCTCCGAGCACTTTGGGTTGAGTCTGCCCCGCCGGCGCGGGGTGGAGCGGCGGAACGCGGGTGGATGCGGACGGGGCGGCCAGGAGGGCGGGGGTCCCCCCGGGGGCTTCTCCCTGCCAGCGGGCATCCTCGGACTGGGGGAGCCGCCGCTGCTGCGGCCCCGGCGGTGGCTGGGGGCAGCTCCGGGCGGTGATGCCCCGCCGTGATGCCCGAGGCGCTCAGCGGGACCAGCCCGGCCCGGCCGGTCCCGCGCGGGGCGGCAGCCGCTGTCCCGGCTGTCCCCGCTATCCCGGCTGTCCCCGCTATCCCGGCTGTCCCCGCTGTACCCGCTGTCCCCGCTATCCCGGCTGTCCCCTCTATCCCGGCTGTCCTCTTTATCCCGGCTGTCCCCTCTATCCCGGCTGTCCCCGCTGTCCCCGCTGTCCCGACTCTCCCCGCTGTCCCGGCTGTCCCCGTTGTCCCGGCTGTCCCCGCTATCCCCTCTATCCCGGCTATCCCCGCTATCCCCGCTGTCCTTGCTGTCCCTGCTGTCCCGACTCTCCCCGCTGTCCCGAGCGTTCCCGCTGTCCCGTAGGAAGCGCTGCCGACGCTCCCCTAACTTTGTGAAACGCTGTTGCGAGATGCAGTTCTCGGGCTGTGCCGTGACTCACGCTGCCTCAGAGGCGTTCGGGGGAAGGTGAGGAGACACCGTTTCACTCCGCCACCTGGAGAAATCGTATTTTGGGCGTAAAATTCACCAGGCGAGCTCACGACGCCTTTCAGCGCTCCCCGCCCCTTTCCTGGCAGCCCCGCTGCTCACGGAGCGCTGTCGCTCCTCGGCGCTCTCCCGGCTGTTTCCGTGGCTCCGCCGCGGCTCCCGGCTCGGGCGGGGGCAGCGGCCGTCCCGGGCTCGGGGCCGGAGCCGCTGAACACAGATTCCCCTGGGCGGCCCCCGCCCTCGGAGCCCGGCGGGGAGCACAAGGGAACGGTGGCTACCCGGTCACGGGAGGCCAGCAGCATCTCCGGGAGTCACACGGGAATCACAGGGCTCGGCGTGGGGGCGCATTTACCGCCCACCCTTGACCCTTCTGCCCTCTCTGTCCTCCTGCATCTTCAACCATAGGGGATGAGCAACTAATTGACCTCTTCACCTTTTTAATATATATATTTTTTTTTTAAGACTCTGGAATATTTTATGAGCATGCCCTCTCCCTTCTTAAAATAGAGCAGTGAGTTCGTTCAACCACGTTGCTGGAATATCTTAATAGGAACGGCAGTGAGACTGATAGGGTAGTGTCACGTTAAGCTCTGTGACTAAATATAGTCCCTTTAACTTCATTAATTAAACAGAAGTCATATGGACAGCTGAGAAATCTGCCTTCCAACTCTTAAATGTACATGGTAAGTATAAAATTGCCTTTAGGAAATTAGCTTTTACTGATATATACCCCAGATTTCAAGAAAAGACTGCAGCATGCATTACAGTATTCAGAGTGCTGAGCACACAAAAATGAAACTTTGGAAGGTGAAAAGCACACGTGAAACTAATGTGACTATTTGACTAGTTATTTTGCATGTTATCACACAAGAGCCTTTTAATTACATTGTCACACAGTGGTTCTAAATACACATTTGCTATGCAATCCTTGTTACAATGGTATAACTGTACTTTATTCCTTTTGGAACCCTGTATTTTATTCTCATTACAATCCACGTGATCTTTCTTGCCTGAGACTGGTAATACAAGTTGCTTCTTTTTCAAGATACCTTTTAATAATTCAGTCAGCACCTATATATAATATAATATAATATAATATAATATAATATAATATAATATAATTATAATATAATATAATTATAATATAATATAATATAATATAATATAATATAATATAATATAATATAATATAATATAATATAATATAATATAATATAATATAATATAATATAATATAATATAATATAATATAATATAATCACTTAAGGTCCCTTTCAACCCAAACCATTCTATGATTCATTCTATGATTCCAGGATTACCTTGTGAGCAGAGAAGGTGCTTAATGATAAAGCCAATTTAGCTGCAAGTTTGAGGTTTATAACCAACAAGTTTTCAGTGTTACTCTTTCATAGAATGGTTTGGGTTTGAAGGGACTTTAAAGTCATTCAGTTCCAATTCCCTGCTGTTGTCAGGGACACCTTCCTCTTGGCTAGGTTGTTCAAAGTCCCATCCAAACTGTCCTTGAACACTACCAGGGGTGGGGCATCCCCAACTTTTCTGGGGAACAATCTGTTCTGGTGCCTCACCACCCTCACAGTAATCGGGTTTTTTCCCTAACATCTAATCTAAACCTCCCTCTGTCAGTTTGAAGCTATTACTGCTTGTCCTGTCACTACATGCCCTTGCAAAATGTCCCTCTCCAGCCTTCTTGTAGACCCATTTAGCTAGTGGATGGCACTATAAGGTTTCCCCAGAGCCTTCTTACAGTTATGTCTTCAATAAAATGGCTTAGTGTACATTTTAGGTTACTTTAATTGAGTCTGTTTGACATATACAGGTCTAAAGATGCCACAAACTTATAATGGAAGTTATAGTGTGATGCATGAGTGGCAGTAGGGGATCAACTGTGCTCCTAGAGCTGAAATCCTAACCTAAATTGCTTGGGCTGCAGGTGGGGTAAGAGAGTAACTCAGAGGTGTCAGATTTAAGAAGGAGAGAATAAAATGGAGGAGATCAAGGTCCAACATACTAAAAGGGCAGAAGGTGGCTCTGAGCAATTCAGGAGATATTTAAGAACATAAATTGCATCAGTCTCACTGTACATCATTCTCGGAAGTCATGGGATCCTGCTTAAGGCTACTCAATGCTTGCCATTGGAGAAGGTAAGTGCTGGGGCCACGTGGCCCTATATCCTCCCCTCCCTGCTCCATATGTGGGACAAATTTTCTGGTATACTTGCCCTGAACCGCTTCACTAAAGGATAGAATTTGATAGAACTAGGAGCTGACCCATCTTCCAGGAAAATTTCTGTTCCCCCCAGTGGTCTCAGACCTCTAAATCTCAAAGGTGTTCAGTTTGCAAGACAATTTGTTGGTGTGGGGGTGACAGCTTTACACTTTCTTTCCTCTCCTCTCCTCTCCTCTCCTCTCCTCTCCTCTCCTCTCCTCTCCTCTCCTCTCCTCTCCTCTCCTCTCCTCTCCTCTCCTCTCCTCTCCTCTCCTCTCCTCTCCTCTCCTCTCCTCTCCTCTCCTCTCCTCTCCTCTCCTCTCCTCTCCTCTCCCTCTCCCTCTCCCTCTCCCTCTCCCTCTCCCTCTCCCTCTCCCTCTCCCTCTCCCTCTCTCTCTCCCTCTCCCTCTCCCTCTCCTCTCCTCTCCTCTCCTCTCCTCTCCTCTCCTCTCCTCTCCTCTCCTCTCCTCTCCTCTCCTCTCCTCTCCTCTCCTCTCCTCTCCTCTCCTCTCCTCTCCTCTCCTCTCCTCTCCTCTCCTCTCCTCTCCTCTCCTCTCCTCTCCTCTCCTCTCCTCTCCTCTCCTCTCCTCTCCTCTCCTCTCCTCTCCTCTCCTCTCCTCTCCTTTTTTTGCTTCTTGTTGTTGGTTAGGTTTGTTCTGTTTGGATTCAGCTACCATTGCATTTGAGAGGGAAATAACATTCTTTCCACACTGATTTCCATGTTAACAATAGCTGTCTGTTACAGGAAAGGCAGTGCAGTAGATGAACATTTAAACTTAAATTAAAGGCTGTTTGATACTTGATAAGAGGAATGTCTTCTGATTTGTTTTCTCACTTTAAAGATAACAAATGAAAAGGATCCATATTAATAATATAAATAACAACAGAACCAAATTTCCTCTGTTAGACTGGCATAACTTCTGTGGAGCTGTATCAAGGCCAGAAGTGTTTGTATACACACAGTGTACAAACCAGCATGCATCCAGCAAGCCAATGTTGTTACTAAACCTCAGAAATTATTAATTACAAAATATAATTGAAGGACAAAAATGAGATCGCAGACATAAATACATATTTCATAATCCAAGTGCAGACAACCAAGTACATTCATTTCTCATGTAAAGCTAGTTCTTATCTGAAGGAGATTTTATTCATGGCTTCCTGTTTCTCCTTTCTTTAAAGAAAACATTTTATGGGTATCACTGCTTTTGGTTTGTTTTGAGTTAGAACTGTTTCCATTTTTTGCCCTTTAGAATCTTCCTATACTTTAGCAATACTTTTTTGTGTGTACATGTCCTTCTCTTTTTTCAATGTAGACCATTATCAACTCAAACCTAAATGTCCAGGAAACAAGCTTCCAATCCTCTTATCTTTACTCTAAAGTATTTTTTTAGTTCTTCACATCCCAACAATGATGTTTTTCCATCTCTTCTTTAGCTTAAACTTTTGCTTGTATACCTCTCATTTTGCCATTAGAATATCATTATACTCCACAGGTCTAATAAATTTTTGCCTGCGTCCTTCAAAATTATTTCAAAAATCGTCCTTCAAAATCTATTTTCTTTTGTTTGGCAGTACTTTTGGCAATTGCAGTTTAGTACTTTAGTTTCTGCATTTTCTTCTAGTTCAGATCAACTGAACCATTAGAATAAGCTCATTGTACCTGGATTTGACACCCTCTGGAAGCATCTGGCACAAAACCTGCCTGTTTTAGTCTAGTCAGTCCTTTAGGGAGTAGTTCTGCATCAAGGAATTGTGCATAATCCTGCTGTCCTGGCAGGGCTTGCAATGCTGAGCAGAGCTCCTGAGCAGCCCCTCTTAGAAACAAAGGAAGTCATAAGGAATTCCCTGGTGATCCTTCCTTCCTTCCTTCCTTCCTTCCTTCCTTCCTTCCTTCCTTCCTTCCTTCCTTCCTTCCTTCCTTCCTTCCTTCCTTCCTTCCTTCCTTCCTTCCTTCCTTCCTTCCTTCCTTCCTTCCTTCCTTCCTTCCTTCCTTCCTTCCTTCCTTCCTTCCTTCCTTCCTTCCTTCCTTCCTTCCTTTTCCTTTCTTTTCCTCCCAAAGGCATCCAGTGTCTTTTCCTGCACTGTGCTTCCCTAGATGTGTTTGACACAGAACTGGATTGACTTGAGGGACATAATCTGATGAACATTTATTTTCTCATTCACTCAATCTGACAGTCTCACTCCTATGTCTTCCATACAACTGGTTTTAACCATTTTTCCATGTTAAAGCAGTGCCCTCAGGCACAGATGCACGTGAAATCAATTTCTTTGGGAGCATCAAGAGATAACAATTCTCTAAGATGTTCATAGGTTTTAGGTATTTTCAATAGATTCATGTTTAAACTATACACACAGGTGTCAGTGGAAGTTGTGATATAGGCTGTATGTTTAAAATTTATGCACTAAAATACTTAATTGTCTTTTTGCCCAACTAGCTTCATTCAAGCAGGCACATGCCACTGTATGCTCTGATACCTGAGATACTTCATTGCAAAGGGAGGATACATTTCCTTTCAGTTCAGACAATATTTCAGCAAATTAACATGAGCACAAATCAGAAATACATTTGTAAATCAGTATGCTATTTAGAAAACTAATATTAAAATACTATCTATTCTTAAAAGTATAAATAGCAATTATTGTTTTCTTTCTTTAGCTTATTTTATTTATAGGTCTACATACTCTGTATGTAGTCAAACTCCATATTTTTAAAATTTCAAAAGAAGGATGAACTGAGTATCTCCATATGTTAGCTCCCTTTTGCAATTGCAAATAATACTCTGGAAGGTTTCCTGGCTTCTGAAATTACTTTGCTTTATAACACCATGATATTGATATCTATATTTGGTACACCTTAGACTCTTTTTTTGTAGCATGCTAAGGTTCATGTGAAAATGCCAACACACACACCCACCACATGAGATCTCAAAGGAAAAGACCCAATGTCATGGGCTTCTTAGGTGTACACCTAAATGAAGGAAGACTAAAAATCAGAGCAGTGGGAATTATTATTAAATCCTTATTGTTTAGGAAAACACATTTTAGGCACATGCTTAAATTTCATGGTGTATTGAGGCTGTGGTTTGTTTTATTATATTTCCAGAATGTCTAAATATTAAAAATGTATAAGTAGATTCAACTGTATACTCCAGATAGATAGATGGATAAATAGATTCCAGGTTTAAGCAGAGAGACAATAGCCATGCTTAGAAGATAGCATATGGATTTTTAAATTACCTATGAAAGAAGAAATTATTTCTTGGTTTTTTTTTTTTTTAAGATTTAACTCAAGATTTCTTGAGTTTACACTTTTCATTTAGAAATGGATGTTAGTGAACTTTCAAGTTTCTTCATAGCTTGTATTTAAATATATAATCAAAAATAGATATAAATATAAAAGGAATGATAGAAGACAGAGATATAGGAAGACAGTAAGGAAGCAAGCTTGCTTCACTTTTTTCAACCTTGTACAATGCTGACAACTCTTTTGCTGCTATTGTGCATGCAAAAACCAACCAACTACCATGCACATCACATTTTATGATAAATGAGAAAAGCATTTATAGAATGCCTAAGGAAATATTACATGCCTTCTGACACTCTAAGATGTAATTAAGGATTTTCAAAAATTTGAAAAGAAAATTAGAAGTCCCATTTCCTTTCCCCTTCTTGATTCACTGTTTAAAAGTAAGTCAAGCAAAAGAAGGGTTTAACCACAGCACAGGAAGTTATGACACTGCTTTGCACTCCTAAGTAAAGAGGATTTTTTGAACTTTTCCAATCTACTGCCTTTCTTCATGGAGAAGTGCAAAGGATCATTTCAGACTGATATGTGAGCAGAGATTGTTTATATTTGCTAAGCCATTTATAAATACTAACAATGAAGGTCTAGATGGCATTCATCCAAGATGTCTAAAGGAACTCAAAGGAGCATTTGATACTTCCTTTTTTCTTGCTCTCATGCCATTTCCACAACTGACAAACTACAGGATAGATAGCTGCAATACAACTGCTCATAAGTACTTCAAAGGAAGGAATCCTTTCTTATGTATGATGAGTTTCAGAAAAACAGTACTTGGAGTTGCTGGGAGGATATTAAATGGTCCAATGAGACCAGAATGGTCCAATGAGTCAGAGCATGATTATATTTTTTTTCAAAATATAGCAGCAAAAGAAACTGAGACTCTTAAGGGCTTAAAAGGGCAGAAATGTATCATCTAGATCAACCTAATAATAGACATATAACAGCAGATGTGGAAAAAAGATAGGATTCACTGGACTCTAATGGACATTTCCAGACTCAGTTTTGTTTAAGAGTCTATGATATGATGTACAGGGTAAATATTTTAGCACCCAACTTCAGGCTTTGTCTGCAGTACATAATCAAATGTTTAATAACAAAAGCAGCAAAATCTTCTAGCCTGCCTTCTTTCACAGATCTTTAGTCAGGTTGCAACAGAGAGAGGCGACAGAAGTCAAACCCTTCACTGCAGCCTTGCCTCCTCCAGCTGATTGAGCTACCTCACTGCTCTTTCCAAGACTTCTTTGTGTGTCAAATTCCTGACCCAGGCAGTCTCTTTTCCTAAATCTCTGTTCCCCATGGAAGCATCAGTAGTGTCAGTATCTGCCCAGGCTCTCCACAGGCAGGGCAGGGTGCTGGGAGGAACAAAGCAAGGCAGCACCCTTGCTGTGTGTGAACAGCAGAGTGCACACAGGGAGGCACCTTTGTAATGTCCCTGTCTTTGGACAACAAATTCTCCAAAAATCATCCCACAGGCAGGGGACAGAGATTAAGTGACTTTGGTGCCAAGCACAGCACACATCAGTGTACATGGTGTGGAAGAAGCACCTTTGGGATTTGGCACTAGCCACAAGCTAAATCTGCTAACTGGCATGTGTTCCAAGCAAGACCTAAGCAGGGGGTTATGTGGTATTTCACATTTCCTTATCAAAGTGTAATCCCCTGGTATGGTGTGCACCCATGGTGCTCTTGAAATGAAGATCTCTGCAGTGCTGGTCCCATTATTGAAAGGGTTGGAGAGCTGTATGCACAGCTCTGGATCCAGGGAAGCAAATCCAAAACCTGATTTGGACACTGCATAGGTAGAGAAAACAATTTTCAAGTATGGAAGGCAGCTGCAGAAGAAGGGTATCCACTGTTAGTAAGGAAAAGCAGATTAGGAAGGCATTATTTACACTTGATAAATCAGAAATGGCATCAAAGCGAGCTAGTATTACAAACTATTAATGAAACACATAATAATGAAACAAATCACATAATAGATCACATAGAAGTGATTCAGTGTAATGAATATTGATACCAAGTAAGTGAACTGTGGGCTCTGGGGATACAATTTCAAATCCATTCCAGTGAGTGTGGTAGCAGTGTGAGCAGAAAAAAAAAAAAAATAAAAAAGAATTTTAGTGTTCCATTGCTCACACTGACCACATCCACACCTTACAACAGTTGTCCTTTTGTTGACATAGGTAGATAAAAATTATATTGAAAAGTTATATTACCTACCAAGGCCAAATATAGTCATTTATTATTTTTTCTTGTGTCAAAGTAACTGAGATCTCATAACTCATACAGATGTCAGTCAACTGTCCTAATTTCACAGAATAATGTGAGTAAATAAGCATTAAACATATTAAAAAGACAGGCAATTTTTATCAACACAGGTTACAAACTCATTTATTTCTTATAATTATAGAAAGCCCATTGCTGCTACACAACATGGTAATGTCTTGAGGGTGAAACAAGTCTAAATTTCATATTTTCAGAAAGAATTTAGGTTTTGGAGGTACAAAAGGTAAAGTCTTGTATTAAGAGAGGGATGCCTTATATAGCTTATATAAAATATTTGTATTTTGATCACACATATGAAGCTTCAGGTGGTGTGCAAGTCCTGATTTAATTTCAGACTTGCCTGTATCCTAAATTCTTCCTGAGTCCATCCTGGCAATATCAAATCCTACCAAACATTCATTTGTGCACGTATAGCAAAATACATTTTTTTTTTTAGTGCGAATTTGCAAAACTAACTGGGCCTTTTTTTTGTTTTTCTTTGACATAAAGGCATTCACACATGTAGCACTGGAAAGCTGGATGGATAGCAAAGGAGAGGCACTGCAAAAATCATCAAGCTGAGCAGGGAGCTGCCTAAGCCTGCCTAAGCTATTGCAGTGTTACTGATAACAGCCTCTCTTAAGAGACCCTTTGGATCTAAAGGTTCTCAGCTGAGGTTCTGGCTCAGCTACAAGATTTTACAATCAAATGTCAGTGAGAGGCTTACTGGCACAGGGTGGACTTTTGAATAACAAGATCTATATTACTCTCTCTTATGGTCTTAAGAGAAGCAATATATAGTTAAGGCTGAGGGGTTGTGCAGTTTGTTTGGAAAATGATTTTGAGAAGATCTAAATTGTAATAAATGTTGAAAATGAAAGAAAAATTAACACATACTGACAGATTTGAAATTAACTAAATTTAGCTTACCCACAAATCATTACTGAAACAAAAATATTTGGGTATGTTACTACATATGTCTACCATTATGATTGCTCAGTTCAAGTCCACAGAGCCATGTTACAGATTTAAGCTTCTGATATCTAAATTTCTGTCATGCAAAGTTTTTGAGCATCTATAATAGGATCAGAATTCTGTGTTCACATTAGACATTTAATTTACTGTGATGTTTTTAATACATTGTTTTGACTTTTCTTCACAACAATTACAATGCCTTCAGAATTATAGGAGACAAGTAAATCAAATCAGCATGGATTTGGAGAAGCATCACACTCAGAAAGAATCAGAAATCAAGCAGCTGTGGGTAAAGTTGCACTATGGTGAGGCCATCACTTTCATCTTCAGAAAGCCACCTTAAGGGAAAAACATAAAAACCTGTCATAGACACAGCACATATAAAACTTAAGAAACAGACAATTCTGAGAGCCTGGTTCTGCACCTTTGATTTTCTAGGAGAGGTTTTACATTGGTTTATAGAGAAGAAGAAACCAACCTTAAGAAAACAATGAATTTTAAAATTTTTGTTTTACTACTCATATATGTGCAATTTTAAAGTGTAATTAAGTTTATTAGTATATTTATGAAATATGCATTATTTTATTTGTTGGTCATATAGGTAACTAGTAAATTGCTCTAAAAATGACATAAAATCAGGATAATTTAGAGCAGGGAAATATGTTCTGTGATGGCAAGTTATTGTCCTTGTAATTAATTCCAGGAACTCTCTCTTTCCCATATCTCTTTGCTGGTTCACAAAATATGGAGTTGCATGATGCAATCCTAGCTCTGTAAGAGCCTATGGAGTTTTATTGTTGTTTATATGAGAAACAGGCCTGAGCCCAAAGTTGGGGTAGACTAATTTTAACTGGAACCATGGATACAGGGGTGTTAATTTCCAAAGAGAATTAAAAATCTTCTGTACTTTGGAAGGTTTATGACAGTCTACCTGATGTGATATCTATGAAGGGGGTAGAGTGGGAGGGATTCCCAGGCAGTAAGTACAGCATCAAAATAGCTCACATCTGGAGCTGCACCATTCAGCAGCTGGGAGATAGGGCTGAAGATAAACAGGTCCAGGCTGAAACACAGCTGATTTGGGCAGCTAAAACAGCATGAGGAAGTCACAGAGCCTAGGAAAGGTGTGATGTGTAAGCTAGAGAACAGGCACTTAAATGGGTTAGCAAAGGATTCAGGTTTCTCAGTGATTAATGTATTTTAGAGATGTTATTTGCATTGGAGGAGTCTCTTTTATGGGAGAGAACGAGCCCATTCCCCATTCACTCTCTTGACCACGAGACAAGGATCTCCATGAGGAGCCATGAACTTAGAGTTTCCTCTGTCTGAGGAACCTCTGGGTGACTGAGTACTTTGGGGTTAACCTCCTAATCTCTCCTGCTAAATAACTTCCAGTTTCAGTAGGTTGATACACTTCAAGGTAGGCACATAGCCCTGCACCCACCAAGAACCAGCTGAATGTCCTTGTCAGCAGATGTAGAACCAATCTGTGCCAGTCACTTCCCCACATCAATGATGTGATTCAAGTTCTTGTGCCAGTCTCTTATTTACCTTTGTGCTTTTGCTATAAGATTTTAAATAAAATAAAAAAAAAAAAAAACAAAACAAACAAACAAAAAAAAAACACAAAAAAAAAAAAAAACCAAAAAAAAAAAAAAAAACCAAACCAAATCTCTGGAAAAAAATGTTTGCTGCAGTCTATCTTCAAGAATCTTCCTCTGACTGGTGTGGTCTGACAGCTCTTACAATTAAAAGAGGTGAAGTGGCATCATCTGAAATTCCTGTCATGGATTGTTTTGCACATCTGAGTGATATTATAGTTTAAGAACTTTCTTCATGCCCACTAACTTAGATTTAGGTATCTAGAAGATTAGAAGATTAGAGAGCATCTGAGCATGCCTTTGGAGGAAGTTGAAGCAAGGGAAGTTTAATGTTGTTGGGGTCAGTAACACCCTCACACTCTTGTGATTTAGACTGTAAAGACCAGCTGAGTATCCAAGAACTTTAAAAGTTCTTTTTTTTTTTTTTTTTTTTTTTTTGGGTACAGGGTCTGGGATTTGGCTTTCATTAATTTTCATGTTCACAGAAATATTTAGGGAAAGGATAAAATTAAATATTCTTGGCTACCAAGAATTTTTTCAGAATTTTTTGGCTACCAAGAATGTTTTCAGATTACCAGGTAGCATTCCTCTTTCTAGATACAGGGAACTTGTAAAATTTCACACTTCTGTGTTCTCTAGATGCATTAAAAAGCTAATTTCCACATGGGAGGACATGAATATGTTTGCATCAGTTATATATTCTAAAATTCATCAAGCTGTGAATTGTATATTGTAGTGAACAGTCACTCCAAATACACCCTTCAGTTTAATTTCCAATTTTTGAAACTGTGTTGTTTTAGTTTGATGCAGTCTGATGTTCACCTTCTTTTTGTACACCAGAAGCCCTTTACCCAAGCAAGCCAGTATTGAAATGCATTCCTTAATTTAGATATATATATCTTATATACTATACTTTACACTATATTATATAAAGTTTTCTTTTCTTTGTCCTATATGCTGAATGTATCTTGGGCCCATACTAAGCAAACATTGAAACAGAAGGATTCTAGTGTTTTAATGTTGCCTTTGCTCAATAAAATACTCTACTTCTTCCTCAAGTTTTGAATCTATGCTGCCATATTCCTTTCTGATTCCCTTCCATGCCTGTTTGCTTATCCCTGATATGTTTACCAGAGCTATTTATGGGCTAAAGTTTTACAGTGTTAACAGCCACCTTCTACCTCTTTAAAATATATAGGAATACTTTTCTTGGGAAAGGCATTAAATTATATCACTCCCTCCTACAATCATCCAGATGTAATAGCTTGGGAAAATCTAGTGTCTTCCTCTAACAATTCTTCTGACAAATTAATTTCAAGTTGGCCAATGTGTTCAAAAGTCATTGGGGATGGATTGATGGGAACACAACATTGTTAAAAAAAATAATCATTACTGTCTTAGAAAACCAGACAGAAACAACTGAGAGATGTGACAAAGCAAACAGCATGTACAGAGTGAGGATGGACTGATCTACTGACCTGTTACAGTTGAAGCAATGGATTGAATTCCTAGCTGCATCTGTGATTTCCCCCTTTTCTAGAAACCAGCCACTTGCTGTAGAAGGAAAAAAAACACCACCCCAGCCAATTTAATATAACCAAAACACAAATACAGCATAAGAAAGCTTTCTAATTTCATTTCCCAAACCCCATGTGGTTCATCAATAATAAAACTGAAATGCAGAAGATTCAAATTACTACCAACTTCTCTCAGTTTTACAGGGAAGGTCTTTGATGTTTTTGACAGAAAATTTAATGGAAGATTTTTGTTATAACTTAACTTACTTTTCCATATTGGATAGAACAGCAGGTAAGACAAATGAAACAGAGTGCATGGTAATATTCAATACATTCTTGAAAACCCATTTTGCTCTTTGAGGAACTTGGAAATGCACTCAAAATGCACTCCTAGTGGTCTACTATTTTTTTCTAATTAATATAGTGATATGTATGTGAACCAAGTGGTGAAACTGAGTGTTTTTCATATCCCTATTTTTCCAGCAGTCATGATTCAGAATAGCATTTTCATTTAGGCCAGAACTCATATTTGTTTCAGCTTTAAGAAGGTATTAAATATTCTATTTTAATCTCCTATTTTGCTGAGTGAAGAAATACATTCAGACTTCTGATATAGAATTTTATTTCATAGAATATTAAACTATTAATATTTTAAAACCAAAACTTTATTTTATATATACAATGTCTGTGCTGATATGCTTAGTTGTGTTTGCCAATGCAACTACTTAATGACATTTTAAAACTAATTAGGATTATAATTCTAGTAGTTGGCAACCTTTTGGTGCTCTTTACATGTCCTAGAGATAAAGAATTATATTCTATCTAATTATTTTGGGTTTCAAATATTTGGACAAAGTACTAAGTAGGCTAAAGTCAATAAAAATATTTTTATTTGTAAATGCTAAATTTTAATTCTACATGCTAAAAATGCAATATGAAAATATTTGCAAATTGTGTAGATTTGGATAAAATATAAAGGTACAGCAATATTTCTTTTTTCTAATAATAATTTCCAAAAAAAAAAAGCTGGGTTAAGTAGGCCATGAAGGTGTCTAGGTATTCCACCTTCAATTCTCAAGATTCATTTATTGATACTGTGAAGTACTTTTGAAACTCTTTTAATGAAATCTTGTGAATGGTTTAATATATCATAGACTCTACTTGGAATAGATGACCTTTCATGAAATCTCTAAATCAGAGTCAAGATTATCAGCAATAAAATTTTACAGTCTCTCAAATTTACACCACACTTTACAAAAGAAGAGAAAGGCAAGTTTGCTCTCTGGAAAAGATTAAAATCTAATGCTTCATCCTTTATTGACAAAACTCCAACAGACCTCACTGAAATCTCCAGGTATGGAGAAATCTAGAGGTAGCTAGGATATATTAGCAAACAGATGAGACATCTCAAAGAAATGCAACATTTGAGGAAGCTTGTGGGGATAACAGCTGCTGTGACAAAAGACACTTGGAGGTAATTTCAGAGAAATATTTAGAGGAAGGTTGTCATGTCTAAGATGAATTGACACACACCAGCTGTGCTAGGAAGGCACTATTAGCAGCTATGGGATGTTGATCAAGACACAGAAAGGGAAAAATAAAAATTTTGTTGGTAGATCAGGACCCAGGAAATAAAAGTTGAATCTATTATTTCCCCTGCAGACTTCTGTGCAGCTCTCAGCACTAAAAGTCTGCTTTTGTGGAGCTTCCTTCCCATATCAGATCTAAGCTGGACTGTGTGTATGTATAGCACTTATCACAAATAAGATGAAAGTCAGCAGGACAATCTTGTTTATTATAGATATTTCAACAGCTTTGGTTTTTTTCCTGTTTTTAACACCATGAAATGTACAGCGCAGGTAGTTAGAAAAATTAAAAAGGTGTTTAGCTTTTTCCAAATAGGAATTGCTATTTGCAGAATTTTTCTTACTTATCCTAGAAATGATAAACCCTTTGGCACTTTATTATGTCTCATGAACTTAGTTTAATCAGATTTATTAAACCTAAACCTATTTCTTTGAGATAGGTTAAGCAAACTTCACCTGACTAGAGTACCTTAATACAGTCAGACCTTTTGGATTCAAGTTATACATTCCCTGAAAATTAGTATATCTCTATATGTCTGTATATATCTTGATATCTGCAAATCCCTAGGGGGTTTTAGCACTATTAAGTGTAAGCTCAAAAGATGATATGCCTTAGTCTCCTGTTTTATTTTTATGTAATATTCAGGGTTTAGAGGTTACTGTACACAGAAACATTTTCTATCATGTGTGATTATGTTCTATAGCCACATCCTAACTTAACATCAGGGCAGGACCTGGTGCACACTGGTTTCCTCAGACTTTCACAAGAGGAGATCTGTGGGTGTGAGAGGCAGCTACAGCATGCTTTGGCCAGAGTCCCCAAACTTGCTCAAGTCATGGAAAGTTTAGCCTGCAGTTTGAAAATTCAATCCTGTTTTGTTTAATACATCTAATAAGGGTTTTGGCTGAGCAATGTTTGAAGTATAAAACTATCTGAGGTTTATTTTAACTAGATCCCTGTTAGAAAAAAAAAATGGAATAGTTAAGGGAAATGTGATGGAGTGAAAACAAGGGCAGTAAAGCTGACCTCATTTGTACACAGATTTGTATTAGCTAGCTGGAGCAGCAGTGTCACTACAAACACCTTTCCAAATGTCAGGCAGATCCTTAAAAAGATGTTTCCAAGGCTGAGGAACACAGAATATTTACCAAATCCTTTCCCATCGTGGCCAATTTCAATTGAACGTAGGCTGCTTAATTTTTTTGTCTTAATCTTGAATGTATCAACATTTAATATTAAAATACAGTTATTAAAAATACTATACCAATGTTTGGAAGCTTGCATATTTGTCTAGGTCAGTTCTGAGACCAATTCAAGTGTAATAGTAGATATTCAGATTAAGCGAGCCACTAATGTGGTTTATTTTCCTTACTGATATGAGGTATAAATCATCTCCTATTCGGTCTCAGTTTCAACACAGAAGATTCACTTTTCAACCTATAGTATGATAATCTCTACCTCTTTCTTGACTTTCATTTGCTGTGAAAACATTTTTGGTCTCATGTATTCTCAACTGGTATAGTCTTCTAATATATTTTTACTATATGATACATAAAAATTCAGGAACATAGAAATTAAAGGCTTTTACTACATTAGCCATTATTCCCCTCAAATATACTTTAATTTAAATTATTACATTGTTTCATATTGCAGATTTTAAAAAATAAATTATTTTTTCCTAAGACCTTCGAAATCTCTGGCTGCCCATAGACTTAGCTGGATTGCTAGTGGGATTTCTACATATCTACATTTCTTTTTTGAAGGGTACACCTCCTGTGTAGCACCAGGCAAAAGGATGTGCTGCTCAAGACACTTTTTAACTTGTTCCTTGTGCCTGTAGGTAGCTAGATTTATTACCCTCCTCAGCATGGAAGACAATTCATAGGTAAATATCTTTATCTCACAGATAACCTGGCTGAAGAAACTCAGACTAATTCTAGGTAAAAAGATGATTAATATTGCTGGAGATAATGAGGTAGATCTCTTAAGGGATATATTTTCACTGGAGTTCTAATTATTTAGTCATTACCTTTCAATAATTCCACAAGAGAAATTTACAGATAATATATATATATATATATGTATTTCTTTTTTGCTTAAGGGTAACCATCATTGTATTCCATTGCAGAGTTGTGACCAAACAGAGCAATTTCTTTCCCAGGATAATATGTTTATTAAATTAGGAGAACATCCAGCCAAGGCACTAGGAGATCATGCAGGGAATCTGCATTCTTATGCAAATATCTGTATCTGTTCTAAGGGTCTCTGAATAACAGCCTAAAGCACGATGGATATCAGTCAGGCTGATGTGTATGGTTCCATTTCATCTGGTTTTAGGCTTATACATTCAGGGATGCTCACAGCACCAGTTTCCATGGCAAAGTAAAATGATGGGATGTAAGAGACTGATGTGCTCTCATGCAGGGTTTGCAGGGTGTGCACAGGGTAGTGCAAACACACACACATGCACAGGCAACACACTCTGTGCATTTCAGAATGAGGAAATAAAAGCTGGGCACGACAGTGAATGCAGTATGAAGATGTATTTGGGACTAAGAGGCAGAAGAGCAGCAGAGACAGCTAGATAGAAGTAAAATGTTCCTTGGTGAATCTGGTGAAAAGAAGAAACACATCCAGCTGAGACTGTGCCTCGTGTAGTGCTGTGGAGAACTGAATAAATACCTCAAGTTTTCTGAAGAACTTGCATAGATTTAATGTTTGCTTTTCCAGTGCAGAAAGGGGCACAACCTATAAAATCTGTGTACTCACCTTTCCTCTTTCAAAAGGGTTTTGATGCTCCAGTGACTGAGAGAGTTGAAATACCTCAGATTTGTCCTCATTCCCAAATAAAATAATATGCACTCTGGCATCAGTCCCTGCTCCTCTTTGTCACCTGTGTACACTTTAATAATATACTCTGTCAAGTTTTTTATTTGACTTCCTTCTGTATTCAAGTTGTTATCTATGTTATTCTTTTTTTTCTCTCCTCTAATAACAAAAGATCTTGGAATTTCTTTTCTCTCTGTGTTTTGGGCTTATTTGCATTCACAGAAAATTCTCTGAAAAACAGAATTACATATGTTTTTCTGGTAAGTAAATAATATGTCAAATGAAAAAAATCCGTGAATTTATGTGGAACAACTAAAGATGGGCATATTTTTAAAATATCTATTGACAGAATCACTCTGTGGTAGTTACTTTAATTCAGTGTCTGCTCAGTGTTTTCAAGAATTACAATATTAAAAATATTATTAGATTTACACAATATACTTATTCACTTCAAATACATAGATAGGTTGTTCCTTTGCAGCTTCTTGCACATGAATTTTTTAATGTTCAGTTTGCAGTCTGCAAAGAAGGAAAGAGAATAGAGAGAGTGAAAATGTTCCATTGCATGACAAGAAATTAGGCAGTATGTTGTCGGTATAATTGTGGTATAATAGTGGCATTCTTACTATATGAAAACTTCATTTTTTTGTTAATTTATGAATGCAAACAACTGAGTTGAAAGTGCTGGAACGACTACAAGATTCTTTATTTTGTTCCTATTCATAAACCTCAGTTTAGACATTTAGGAGTAAGCACTTCCTTTGTTTTAGCGAAGCAAAGGAATGCTGTCCTCACTGTGCTTGGACAGGCATGCAGAAAAGATTCAGCATGACTCAGGGAGGCACATTTGGGAAGGAAGAGCAGAAATACACGTCTGCTTCTTCCTCCTCAGCAACTGTGTGTCTAGAGGACTGGAGTTCTATTCCACATGCAGCACAGAGAGGATGTCTTTAGGTGGCAGGTAGGAAGGGAGTTCAGCAGCTCACTGCATCCCTCTGCTCTTTGGGAAAGATTGCTCTCTGACTTACACTCCTTTTTGAATTTTCTGCTGGGGGCTTCAGAAGCATGGCCTGAGTGTCTTGCCACTAGTTAGTCATGACAGCTTTTCATTTTCCCTTCTTTTCTATTATTTGTAGCTTCAGCCCTGTTCAACAAACTGCATTCCAATCTTTTCTACTACTATCCAACTCCCTTTAGTTATATCAATAGGATATAATAATGCTTCTATAGAGGAATCTAGGTCATTGTGTTACATTCATGACCTGCCAAGATAAGTGCAAAGAGAGAGCCAGAAGATTCAGGAGGGACCATGAACCATCTGATCTTAAAAACTTGCTCTGATAAGGAATGGAAGCATAAATGCACTGGAGAGCATTGCCTGGACTGATCAGTCCTGCAGGGACATGGCTTTAAAGAGATTTTATGGGGTTTGGGGGTTTTGGTTCAAAGTCTTGGTCCAAACTAGTCTCAGTTCAAACAAGTCTAGTTCCAATATGGACACCTTTACTCATCTGAAGTGTTTATTATCTAAGTAACCCCTTTGGAAGAAGTATCTGTTATACCTCATCCCAATCTCTTTCACAGCACACACAGAGGCAGTGAGCCCAGTGCCCCTCCTTTGTGAGTTGTGTTTTCAAACCTGAATGGAAAAGTCTCTCCTGTCACGCTCTCAGTGGTGCCCTTTGGCTGCACTCGATTGCCACACTCAGTGACTGTCACTCAGACAGATGGCTGCAGTTAACTTTCACAGCTGAAGCTGTGGGAAACAAGAGCAGAGAGCTGCAGCAGGGCTGTCCCTTCCCCTCCAGAGAAACTGCAGCTCCACACTGCATCCCCTGGGAGTGACCCAGGCACTGGGATGTGCTGACCAGCCAAGGAGGTCGTGCACGCTCACTGAAAGTCACCCTACACACTTGGGTGAAATGGGGTGCTGTGCCCTAAAGGTTTTCATGAGGAGCCTCTGGATGAGCAAACAGCAACAACAAACAAACAAACAAACAAATAAATAAAAAAGACAGATAAAATGCAAACACAGAACGCTTGTTTCCCTGCAAAACTGCCTGAAAATGTACTGCATTGTAATGATTTGCAATTGTATAGCAAACTTCATTAATGGATTTTAAAAAAACTTTATAATGAATTGTTTGAATTAGTAGCATGATAGGCATCCTACAGATAAAGCAGAGTGATGCTGAGGTCAAGACAATTTTAAGGCAGTTCAGTGACAAAACTTGCTGACTGCCAAACAGAGGTAAAATTTCCCTCTGAATGTCACAGGGAGAAAACAGAAGTGGGGGGGGAAACAGTAAAAATAATTGAATCACATAAGGAAAATTAAACAATACCAATTTTTTTCTTGAGTTATAATTATTCTCTGAGATAACTTATTAGTAGAGCATGTATTAAGCACGGAATATAGTTATATTCATCTTAATTTTCTATTCTTTTTTCTTGTATGCAAAGGAATAGTTTACTTTCTTGATGCAATAATGTTATAACCTTTAGATCCCAGGATTTTAATTTGTCAAAATGCAGGATTTTGCTTTATAAACCATTACCCTTTAGCAAAAATAGCCAAAAGGAATTAATTAGGATTTAACTTTGCCAGTGACTTTGTTGTCTTTAACAAGAGGCTACCTGTGTGATTTACATGACTGACTTTGGAAAGTAAAAAGTATTTTACCTGTTTTACTGCTGATGAAAAGAACAATTTTTTCCAGTTCCCCCAAGTCAACAGCATCCATGACAATTCGAAATTACTAAAATAAAATTATTCAGCATTGTAATACAAAACCTTGTTACTTAACTGTATGGGAAAATTTGAAAATAATATGCAGAAAGCACAAGAATGGATTGAAGGGTAAATTTTAAAATACTTTAAAACAGAGTACCTCATTTTTCTCTCCCTGCTGTACATTCTGCAATGACTGGAGAAGGGATCTGTCCCCTGTGTCACCATGAGTACCATATATACATGCAGTCACATGCACTAAATTTCTCTCATTCAAAATATCTCTTGAAAGTACTGTTAGATGATATGTAACCACTGCAACAACAAGCAAAAAGAGATCTTGTTAAGACTATGCCACAACCTTGCACAGCTATTTGATGACATGGATTCTACAGTCAGATGTAATTAAAATTCAAGCACTTGAAAATAATAGCAAAACTCAAAATTTTTGCAATTTTTTTGTCCAAATTGTTTTGCCGCCATCTCCCAGATCTGAAATTTGAGAAGTGAGGCTGGACCAGCCCAAAGCAAAAGTGAAAGGATTGTGTTTGGAAGGTTTGATTCTTGGATCACTGTGTCAAAGAGCAGCAAGAGTGGACCTGCCCCACAAGACTGGACAAGGCAGAAGCTGAGCACAGCCCCAGCTCAGGTAGTGCACTCTCTGACCAGGTTCTGCAGCATCTGCATGAGGCAGCCAGAGCTGTCAACAGTCCCAGATGCAGCAAACAGTGAAAAATCCTGGGATCCATCCTGGTGATTGAGTTGGGGGCAGGAGGAGAAAGGGCCAGAGAAGGAATGAGAACAAGGCTACAACATAGCTCCAAAGTCTGTGCAGAGGAGGGGAGCAGAGAGAGAACTAGAGAAAGATGTACATAGGATGGAGCTCAGGCATGATCTGACCAGGACATCCTCCCCCCATCAGGGCTGGAGTTCCAGGTGAGTCCAGAATCCATGGTACAACAGAGGCCATTGAGGGAGATTGATGTAGGCAAGGGTAGGGGGGCTAACATGCTTAAATAGTTGTCTTTGTTCAGGTAGTGCAATCAGATCACAAGTATAGCAACCAAGCTTTTATCTCTCTAGTGTATGGAATAAATTAGAAATGGGAAAGATTAAAGGAATCTCTGAAAAGAAGTTACATACAATAAGGGTACTGTATACGAATGTTACAATTCCATTTATTTCATAAAATTCTAATTATTCCATAGTCTCAATATTAATTACAGCTCTCTGTTAAATTTATGGAAATAATAAGCTTAAAAGTAGCATAATAGGGTTGTTTTCCCACCTTTTCAATATTTAATTGTTTTGCTTTAAAAACTACAGTAGTGCAAAACTGACCTTCTGAACAGCCCTGTGTGTGAGAGGAGAGAGACAGCACCATGTCATCCCTGGGGATTCCTGAGGCTTAAGCATCTCAAAGGAAGGTACAGGAAAGGGAAACTATTTATGTATATACTCAGCTGGAGGCCTCTGCTCATTAATACACCCAAAGGCACAAGTGTGCTCTGCCAGATCTCAAGGGTCTGTACTCTATCAACTGCATTTTGATGGCTTCAATTAGCCATTAGCAAATGCTTCACCACAATCCCAAGCAGAAGATTTTTTTATAGAGGAAAATATAACTGAGATAAAATACTAAGGCACTCTATGGATGACAGAGCTGGATCTGAAATTTAACATCATATGGCTTCTGGTTATGGTGAGTGTGATTAGCTGCTTTCCATTCCAATTAATACAACACTGGTTTTGCTTTTAGCTGAGAAAAGGGAGAAAATAAATTAGCTTTAGAAAGCTATCAAAAAGCATATCTGGTTTTCCCAATAAGTTGAGGGTAAATTTGTCTGTAAAGATCACTTTGAACTCCACGTGTACCACCTGCTGTGGAGCTGCTTAGAGCTCTCTTGGACATAAATGGCAAAGATTTGGGGGAATAGCTGTTCTAGGTTATTTTTTTTCTTCACTGGTTCCAAATCCCTCCTTGAAGATACCTAAAGCATGGGTGGAAAGAAATAAAAACCACAGGAATGAGCTATTTCATTTTTTTGTTCTTTTACCTAAACTTATAGGTAATATAATACCTATTCCTTGTTTGAGATTTCTTATCTCTTGATTTCAGAATATTTAAAAATAATAAAAATATTATAAAAAATAAAAAAGAGCAAATAATGGGGAAATTATTTTTTCAACCAAGAGGTCAGTGATAGAGACAGAGCCAAGATTATAAGGACTCTAATCTCACACACCTTTGTCACCCATGCTGCATCCTTCTCTCCTCATTTCTGTGTGCTTATAACTGTATCCTGAATACTTCTGCATGAAACAGGGATCAGTCCTTTGCAAGGGGTACACTCATGGGCTTTATGCTAATCTGAAAGTCCTCTTTGTTTCTATCTTTTGTGTAGGAGATGAGAGCCATTGAGACCTGCTCTGTACCCACACTATGTAAGTGGTCAAGTGAAAATAACACCTCTAAGCAATATAAAATCTAAAGCCTAGGTACAAATTTTTAAATTTTCAATTACATCCAAAATATGCAAAAAACACCCAAACCTCAATCTCTGTTACTTCTACTGAGTTTATTACATACTTATTTTTGGATGCATTCAGAGACCTCACTGAAACTGGTTCATAAGTTCCAACCCAAAGTGTGTTGGGCTAGTCCATTTTATGTCTACTTCAGCTCACTTTAGATGAGCTGACTGGTTTTTTACCCAAATAATTAATTTGTTTTCTGCATAAAGCCCAGGCACAAATTATTTTAATAATAACTATCATTATTTGGTCTGTTAATTAAGTTAATATTTGTTCCATCATGTGGCAGCATTCAGTAAGCATCACATTAGGGAATAGGGTGGATTTTAGGTGATGGGATTTCTTTTATTTTATTTAACCAAGGTGACAAATGTAAGAATTGTTGAGCTAATTTTAGGAAGCATAAATATTTGGAGTGTATCAAGGTAATAATGATGAATCTTCTATGTAGTTTTGAGCTGTTATTTACTGAGAATATTTGTTTGCAATGTGCAAACAAACAACAAAATCACTTAAAAGTAAATGAGCTATAAAAAATCATGTTGCTAATATCAGTAATATGAGCAGCTGAGGACTAAACAAAAGAGAATAGAAATATTACAATATTGCAAGAAAAGGATATTTCTTATAAACTATTCTTTGTAGCATATAATAATGATTCTGTGCAATCGAATGAATATTGCATTTCCCAATTTATGGTACAGAAATTAAGCTGAGTGTGTAATATTTTCCTTCTTACTTTTAAAATTCTTATCCAGTCTCTATGAATCATTAAATAAAGACAGTAAAAATTTCTGTTTTGATAAAGGTTTCTACTGTAATACTAGGACATGTTAACCTCCTGAACCACTCTACTGCTTTGAAACAGATTTATACCTACCAGAAAGTGCTTCTTTTAATGGCCACTGTATAGGGAATTCAATGCATCTGCCTCCATTAGGAGGAAGAGGAAGTGTTTTATTTATGGTGAGACTAAAGGCATCCAGTGTTGATGTGTTCTGTATTTTTAAGTGATGAAGAGACACCTGGGATATGTTGTTTTCCAGACTCTGGAGACCAAGTCTCACTTTATAAAGGGTTCCCAAGCTGGATGGCAAATGTATCTAGGAATCAACAGTGAGTTAGCATCCAAACAGAGGTATGGAGATAAATGCATAGGTAGTTTGCAGGAAGAGAGAAAGTTGGCTCTAAAGGAGTCAGCACAGTCCTGGACCCATTTGCATCAGTCTTGGTGCTAAAAGTCCCATTCCCTTCAAAAGCAGCAGAACCAGGTTGGCTGTAGGCACTTAAGGACATTTTAGCTTGATCCTCTAGGGCCATTCATTGTAATTGTTCTATCAAATTCGAATTACATACAGCAATGATTTCTGATGTGAATAAGTAATGTTAATGCCATTTAAAATGATATGCATTATTAACTATGACTATTTGTTGGGGGAAAAATAATGCTTGATCATAATGAACTTGAGAAAGAAAGAAATTAAAAATGAAATCTGGCATACAACTGAAAACTTCAGCTCTGATTTTCTTGGATATTTAAACAATAATACCTCCAATATTTACAGCACTACATGATTATTTCTCTTTACAAGGAAACTCAAAGAAAATTTTAATATATGCAAATCTATATATTATTTTACATCATATGTTACTTGGTTCTCAGCCTAATGTTCCAATTTGTTTTCCATGGAAACTGGATTTGACTTGCCATTGCTTCCATAAAAAACCATAACCATCTTGGATATATTTTCTGACAACTTTTCAAATTCTGATTGTGCTTCTTCTTGATGCTTTGTGAAATAAATCCTCCATCTGCCTTCTGAATAAATAAGGAAAATAAAAAGGAAAAAATATTAAGGATTATTATGTTTTCATATATTAACAAAACTATCTGATATAAAATTTCTCAGACATGCCCTGTTCTACATGGAGAACATTATTTTATAAGCATGTCACCTGGGTATTGAGCAGCTCCCTAAGTTTATTGCCATTTTTTACTATTATTATCATCAGTACTAGTATGTATAATGACATATTGTGTTGAAAATATTCTCACATTATTATTTCAGAACTGATTAATAAAACAAAGAAATGACAGAAGCTACACCTGAATTCATTTGCTCCTTCCTAAAGGCCAAGCAGATGTACTCCTCCTCTCTTGAATTTAAAATTAAAAAAAAAAAAAAAAGATAAAATTAATATTTTTGTAGGGAAGTGTCTACATTATAATAAAGGCCTGTACTCAGGCCTTTACTCAGTAAAGGAATTGACTGAGTATTATATAGTTTATATTAAAGATTTAACTAGGAAATGTACAGTGTGATTTTCTAATTAAGCATCATCTAAATATCATCCTCATAAGTAAACTGTCTCTAGGGCTGGCTCTTTACCAGGAAAAGGGTAGTAACATGTAGGTTTAAATATTTTTGATTTTAAAGCATTTCTCTTTCATTTGTACAATTTATGAATTGTATGAATAAGCACTAATTGGATGTCTTTAATGCCCATTCTAGAGGCTGATGTTCCTCCCACAGATATTAGCCCCCATTGATTTAATCAGGATTTGGTATAGATCAAAGCTTCTTGTAAACATTAGGTAGTGACCTGAACTGAAAATAAGAAGACTCCTTTTGAGTTCATAACCGTGATTGGATTTGCCAATTATTGTATAAAGAAACTTACAGGAACATTTGTCCAAATCAATTAAGTCTAGTAGAAACAGAACTGAATATTCCCATTTTTTTCAGAGAAGTCCCAACATACAAACTAAACCAAAGCTGAAATTATTTGCTTTTGCACACTAACAGTTTCCTCCTTCTTTTTTTCTGGTTTCAAATGATCAAAAGTCAGAGATCATACAGCAGAGGAAATTGATTGAACTAGAATCTTCTTCAGTCTCAAGAGGCTATTGCTGGACAAGCAAATGCCCAGGGAGTTAGGAAGAAAAAAATTAGAGCACATTTTGCAATCCAAGGACTCATCTATACTGTCAATTAACTTCTCTGAGAGGCAGGAGAATAATTACATGTTTTACAGGTCCATTCTGGGCTTTGGTGCCTACTGATCTGGTTGGGATGTGTTTTGGTTCTCCCAGCTTGCACACCAGATTGTATTGAAGTCCATGCTTGGATTGGAACCATGGCACAGGGAGGGAGGGAGGGTGTACATCCCTTCCTGTCTTGGCAAAGAGCCACAGCAGTGGGGTCAAAACTGCTCCTCTGTGGCCTGATCCTTTCATGGTGCCAGTCAAAAGTGTCTCCAGATTCTGGCAAAAGCTGTCCAAACAGTGTAGCATAAATAATGTAAATTAGTCCTCTTGAATACCATGGAGACATTTTCTCTGCTGCTTAAACAGAGTTTTCCCAACTTTTTATCTCTTTTTCTTTACCTTGTTACTCTGCCTAGCAAGTAATTGGTATTAGAAGCTTAAAAAATAGTTTACAAGTGTAGAAGTAGGACTTGGAGAGGTGGGAATTTGTAAAAAGGAATAGGACAAATTTCTTGGCATTTGCACCACTGAAAATCTGGAGTAACAAAGCAGAAATTATCCTCTGGCAAATAGTGTTTATTAAATGGTACTAAAACACAAAGTGTTCAGACACACTAATTCCCTGTATAATGACAATGTTCTACTGGAATATTTTGGAATTAATTTCTTAGGAGATAATAGTTTGAAGATAGTGTTGACCTGTGGCATCCAGAGTTACTGAGGCAGATCTTTTTCCATCATGTCTGTCTTTGAGCTATGTTTGAGCCATAAACAACATTTCTGTCCCTGAAGATGTTGACTCTTTCACAGTAATCTTCTCCAGAAGCCAGTCAGAGCCTCTCCCTTTTTTGACAATCATTCTTTGCTGAATACCAATCTCTACTGCCTCCACTTGAAAAACATCCACCTGAAAAATTCAGAATCAGAAGTCATATGGAAACAGAACTGTGTAACTAAATTATCAGTGTATTTTGAAATATGAAAGTGAGACGAAAAACAAATTTTTTTTATTAATTCAATAAATACCAACAGAACCAGAGATGACAAGTGTAAACATGCTAAATGCCTGCATTAAGAAGTATTTATTCCCTTTGTAGTTCTGCAATTTACAGTTAAACAATCTCCTTGCCCACACAGATCTATCACTTGTTTATGCTCACTTCATCAGAAATTTTCCTTCCCAAAATTGATGTTTAATGATATACAGGGAATATATTTTAAATATATCTTACTCTCAACAAAATAGACCCCAAGGCCTATTTGAGAAATGAAATACAGGGAATGAGAAGGGTAGAAATGAGCATCACAGAAGGAATCTCTTAGGAAAGAATGACAAACTTGGTTCCAGATTTGGATTAAATAGTAGGATTAGTTTCAATATAAGTATTTGAATTTAAAGAAAAATATTAAATAAAACTTTGTTGAAATAAGTTCTGCTATTCTCTATCAGTTATAAAAGGCACAATATTTCTGCAATGTTTAGAACACTGAAGTAAGATTCCTAAAGAGAATTGTGATATATCAGATGTTCAACACTTTCACAATATGTGATTCTGGATTTTTGTGAGTGTTACACTTATTTCCTGTTTCCTCGGCAGAAAAACAGACATTAAATTCTTGGTACAGAGACTTTCCACGTTTTTTGCTTTATAGATTTATGAATTATCATCTCATTTCTACTGGGGTTAATAACTGTTAAAATCTAGTGTTATTTGTGATGGAATTTCCAGCAGGATTTAAAGATGCTAAGGTGGTTTTGAAGGGTCTAGGTAGCAATAATGATGAAAACACTTGAGTGCTGAGAAGTCTTGAAGTCTTCCCAACATAATTCACACTGAAGTTGCTCTGCCAGAGCAAGAGGGCAGCAACCCTTAAAGGTTTATGCAGAGATGAAACAGAGAATAGCAGTTCTCTTGCTCCACCAGTCACAGTTTCTTTCCTGAACAGGTTTTCCAGCTGAAGAACTGATGAAAGATTTGTGTCACAAAGATGAGCTTAACCAGCTTGCAAATTAATAAGACACAGCATAAGCTCAAATATTGAGCTTAAAATTGCAGGTAATATATGACCATCCACTTTTAAAAGAATCTCCAGAGACCATAAAATTTTAAATTTGTTCTTCAACTTTTGTTTCTTGTTTTTCATTAATATCTGCACATGTGACTTTGAGAGTGTGTGTGTTTGTGAATCACACTTTAAACAGTGCCCTAAAAACAATAATCTACTTGTTATTGATTACTCTGTAACTTCTAGACAGAAAGGTCATGTTAGCCAAAACCTGCTACAATAACATCTAATCATCACAGCTGCATTATCACTCTTCAGTTATCATGTGAAATGGGAAAATGAGACTATGATATTAAGGAAAAAATCTGAAAGAGGCACTTGAAAAGTTTTATTTCCTTACAAGGAGTAAAGGTTATCAGTGGCTTAGTGAGTTTAACAGCAGAACAAATACATTGGAACAGCTGAAATTCTAGATGGAGCACAGAACTGCAGGAAAAGAGGCTCCTCTTCATGTTTTCCTTAGCTAAATCAAAAAATTAAGGTTTAGTGTCAACAGAACCATTTTATTTTATTACCTATTGGATTAATTTGATAATTGAATGCCATTAATTTGAAATTTACCTTAATTGTGATATTAATTTGATCACTCCTTTATTCCAGCTTTAATTTGATTGGTAAAGTTATACCATCATATCTGAATAAAATGAATTTGTCACGCTTACTAAATAAAATATATTAAAAATACACACAGTTAGGAGATGACTGGAAAACACAAAATGAAGAAACATACAGACCCCTGTGTTTCTCAGTAATAAAATATTTTAAGCTCACAAAATGTGAATATTTATCCTAAAATTGCTGCTAGTTCTTTCAAATGATTATGCTTATATGGATGCATGATTGTTGAGGTTTAACCCCATGCAGTATCCAAGCTCCACAGAGCTGCTCCCTCACCCCCTCACCAGCAAGATGAAGGGGAGAATGTGAATGGTAAAAGCTAGGAAATTCGTGGGTTGAGAAAGAGAGAAAACAAAAGCCATGCACACCAGCAGAGCAAAACAAGGAATGAATTCACAGGTGTTCTGTCAACTCCAGGAGAGCAGGGCCCCAGCACCTGTAGTGCTTTCTTAGGAGGAAAAATGCCATCACTCCAAATGTCCCCCTTCCTCCTTCTTCCCCCAGATTTATACACTGAACATGATGCCACATGGTCTGGAATATCCCTTTGGTGACTGGGGTCACCTGTCCTCGCTGTGCCTCCTCCCATGCATTCCCAGTCTCCTCACCAGCATGGCAGCACAAAAAGCAGGAAAACCTTGGCTCTGTGTGAGTCCTGCTCAATTATAACAAAATCACTATGTTATCAGCCCTATGTTCAGCACAAATCCAAAACAGAGCCTCATACAGCCACTGTGAAGAAAATTAATTCTATTCCACCTAAAACAAGCACAATAAATTTATCAGAAACACATGAGAAAGCTCTTGTCAGATACATGTTCAAATAATTTCTTTTTAAGAGAAAAGAGTTTTCCAGAGAATGACTAATTTAGTGCCATGATCATCAGCATCTCAAAAAAAAATATCTGTTGTCAGTGATCCACTCTTGGAAAGCAGAGTTAGGAATATGGGAAAACTGCAGACAGTAGCTGGCTTCTAGACCTGTGCTGTCTCCAGAAGGATTGTTGGGTCTGACTTGCACCAAGTTTGATGGTCAACAAAATTTTAGGATTTATTAACTTAGTGACTTAATAAATCAAGGGTAGCATGTGCTACGGGTCATCTATGACCTGGAGGATCCAGCCACAGATAAAAGCATGTCAGTATGTATAGTTAACACACAAACGGTTTTCTGATTCTTTTTTCCTATGAAAATAAGTATATTTTGATGGTATAAACGTTTGAAAAAACTTTGATGTTTGGTTTGTGTTAGACACACTATCATTTGTCAATGTGCCATTTTAACAAGCACTCTTTAGAGAATGGAAAATCTCAGAAATCCATGGTCAAATCTGCAGACCAAACATCTAATAAACTGCAAGTTAAGGAACTATTAAATAGACTAGAAATTGTGTCATCTGGGGTAAATTCACTTCACAGACAAGATTACATTTTCTCTTTATGTGTACATTTGAAAATCCACATAGTGTAATGAGCTTTATTGTAGTCAAGAGACCAAAAAAGAACAGAGAAAGAGCAGCAACTATAATTGTTAGAGCTAAAAACAACTGGCTAGAGATAATTTATTTGCTAAATTTAATTCACTTTTCTCCTCTCAAGCTGTCTGCAAACAGAGAGATTATGACATATATTTCATTCTAATCTTATGAAATTCAATTATTAATAATAATTTAGCTAATATTTTTGTAGATTGATCTGAGACCATGGTTTAAGCATAAAATTTTCTAAATACTCGAGTTGTTGACAGGTCTTGTATGTCACATGATGCATTCTATCTTTTATTTGACTTACAAATTAAGACCTTCTAAATTACTGGAGGGTTAATTCTTCTGCAAAAAGAGAAAGAGAGAGGAAGAAAACACACACAAGATAAAGAAAACTATAGAATATCAAATTTATCTTTATAATTTTCCCCTAGGGAAAAAAAATGTTAATTGTTTTTTAGTTACTACTAGCAAATTAGGTTTGAACGGAGAAAAGTCACCTTAAATATTGATAATAATACATATTGTCTAATTCAGCAGAGCTTATATTGAATTTTCTCAGAATGGCATTAAAGCAATTTGTATGTATGTACAGCCCACTAAATTTTCTTAATTAACATTGCCTGGAGAAAGACACATATTCTCCCAGTCTGAGCAGCTAAGATTGACAATGGTAGAGCCATAAATCCTCCATGACCCAGAAGAGCTCCCTAGCAAAACCAGAATTGGTACTTTTCATTTTTCTTGGCTAAGCAAATAAGGACTAAAAAATTCCTTAATAACAACAATTCCAGAAATCCTTTCAGAATATTTAAAGTTTGTTTTTTTCCTTAACTCTTTTCCAGATTTTCTTCAAATGTTTCTTTCTTTTCCTGGGCCCCATGTTTCAAGCCTTTTCTTTGAACCTATGACCCAGTTTATTATGACTTTATTCAGTACTCTTTTGTGTCAGTGCTGGCAACATATCACTGTCTGCAGCAGCTGCAATAGCTCTTGTAACAGAAGAAGCATTTGAACAGTCACTGTGCAATATTTACCTTTACAAATGCCAATCATTTCACAGGCTTGGTATTGAGACTTGATGGTTGGTTAATGATGATATTCCCAGAAGAACTGAAAATGGCAAGTCAAGACACACCATATGCTTCATTTCATCAACCTGTATGCACAAGTGATTTCCCATACTGCTAATGTTAGCATCATTTTAATAGGCTTCTTTATTGGAAAAGGAGTCAGTGTCTAGATAAAGGACCTGTTCTATTAAGCTTAGTGAACCTATTGATTTGCTGCCTGATTATTTTGATCTCACTTGTTATCTGGAGAAACTCTGCTGAAAACAAAAGAGTTTTAACACAGGTAGGCAAAATAAAAGCCCCCTGTAACACTGAGCCCAATCAGAAACTGTGTGAACGTCCTGGAAAAGGAGAAAAAAGTGAAAAATTGATTTTGCCTCTTCAGACTGTGATCCTATTGGCTCTTCTTGTGCTGAACAGAACCTCTCCACCCTGTTCCAAATGCTTATCACATCACTGCTTTCTCTTAGATGGATGTTATCACCTTTTAAATTGTGCCAGGATAACCAAAAAAATCAGCACCAGCCAAATTTTACCAAAGATGGACCAAGTGAAAATGCCCAAATTACTCATGATATTAACTGCTTAAACTAAACATTTGGGCAGAGCAAATGCTTGTGCCAGCAGAGTTCAGAGGTGGAAGTGTTGGGTGGTGAGCAACAGTGATGACAAGCACTGGTAGCAGTACTGTCTTGGCTCAGCTCAGTGGGAGGATGATCAGTGCCCTCACTGCCTTGTGGTGTTCTGTACAAATGTTTCTTTAAAAATAGGGGTTTTCATGCATCTGAAAAAATCAACCCTGAGTTTCCTTCTAGACTCACATTCTGCAAGCATGCTTTTGTATTATGTTAAATTCTCAGCTATAAATGAATGAATCATTAGAGGTTTCTGATAACACATTTATCATAGTTTATCAACCTTCAACAAGATTAGTGAAGAATCAGTGAAAGAATAGGTGTAGTAAAAAATCCCAACTACATTTGCTCTGCACTGATCTTGTGTTAATAAACTTAGTATAACTGGAAAAAGAAACAAGATTTCTACACACAAAACAGCAACAGGAGTAAGAAAGAATAGGGGCACCTTACAATGATCAGTAGCTATGACCATTCTGCTAACTAGTTAAAGACATTTCAATCAGATTTTAAGTAAAATGTATTTAATGAAATGCAAAAGGGCTGCTACATAGATCAGTATCACCAGCCACATCCAAAGCTGTAATCATAAATTATGACAAACAAAAGAGATTTAAAAACAACCAAAACAACAACAAAGCACAAACAAACAAATGACAGCCATCAATTTGGACAGATTCAATCCCATCTGATGCAGCCTGATTGTTGGATTGGTTTAATAACAGTCCAAGTCTGGTTTAACAGGCAAAGAAAATAGGATGAATGTAATTTTCTTCTACTTCAGTAATGCATATCATTGTGTAATATTTTGATTAAGACTCTATAATAACATATAATAATAAATAATATTAATAATTATAATAATAATAAAATGTCTAACTTGTATGTCTCCAAGTGCAGCTGAAAAAGAGAATATTTTCAAGCACATTTCATTGCAGTGAGGCAAGTTAATAAGCTTATGCTCTTTAGTATTTTCATGATTTATCTGGAAGAAAACAAGATTTCAGAGATTATGTAAATACAATCTCCAGTTATGACACTTGAAGAAGTAGGGTGCTAAATTGAAGAGTGCTCTGAAAAGATTTGTGAGAGTTAAAAAATCACTGGAAAGCCTTCTTTTCAGTGAATCAAGCAGAATAATCTATTTAACTTGTCAAAGGCATCCTGATATTCTTATTGTCATAATGATGCCTTAAGCTTTAGTTTTCATATTTTCCAGATTCTGTGCTGCATTGGTATATAACTTGAACTTCATATAAAGTGTTAGCAAGTTCTCTTCACAGTTTAATTCCACAAAACAATCCTTCTCCAGCCTGAGAACCAAGGACACCATAGCAGCTTTGGGCTCAAAAAGTGGAAATAACAGTAAATTGAGGAGAGCAACCTGGGAGGTTGGGACTTTATAACCTGGAGCTGTAGTTGGACATCTAACCCCAATATGTAAATGGACTTAAACTTATAAAAGTGTGAAAACTCATGACATGCCATCCATCTTGGGTGGAGCCATGGCTGGGCTCTTGCATTGCCCAAAGTGTGTCCTTTGAAGGCCTTCAAATAAAAACCTCTTTATTCCTTTGACACTTTCTACTCTCTGTTCCATGCCTCCCTTCTAGGCATCAATAAATACTGTCAAAGGCAGTAGAAGTTTGGTGTAAGAGAGCCATCCAAACTAGCAGTCAAAAGTGTGACAAAATTCAGTTCCTAGAAGTTAAAGTTTGACAAATTTAAACAGACAATAGTATGAATCTGTAATATTTAAAAGAAAAAAAATGCATCCTCAAGTTTGTAACAACTTTCCAGCTAGATTTAAACTTCATCACTGGTAGCCAATCATTTGGAGTTAGATAGATTTTCTAAACTATTTAACTTGAACTGAATTTAATTTAGTTCTTGCTGCATTGAGGAAAATGATTGAATATTTTATTTCCTGAAAAATGCATACTTGTATTAGCCATAAATATTTTAAATTTTTTTATAAATCAAGATAATGAATTTAGCTGCATTTTTTTAAGGTACCTAGTTTATCAAAACCCTGAAATGAACAGGGCATAAAATTCACTTACCCAACTTGGCCCATCTAAAATAAGTCTATATAATAAGACAATTTCCTGCAAAGAAAGCAGCAGGTACTCTCTCAGGTTAACTAATTTTATTTTAAGATAAGTTTCCATATGAAGAGAGAAGGTAACCATCACTCCCTTCTGCAGCAGATGCTTAAGCCATCATGTTAGAACAAATGTGTACAATACAGGCAAGTAAAACTAAGTGAGATGCATTTCAGCTTTTGAAATGTCACTTATGTGATTTATTTTTAAGATCTATGTAGACAGAATGAAATACTTCCCTCTTGCAGCTAATTTTAGCATTAATTGATTTTGCCCAGTTTTTAATTTTTTGCAGCAAAGTTTTACATGTTTTCTCACCCTGCAAGAATATGGCAGGAAAACCAAAATTAATTATTCACACAGGTCTAAATATTGGCCAGTGCTGTATATGCAAACTGGGTGATTGCAATGGGATATTCTGACTCTGTCCCTTAAAAATCTCTCACTGACTGTAGCCACTGACTGGGAAATGCCATCCTGGAGGTATCAAAGAGAACTGCACATGGTTCAGGTATTTGCCACTGTCTCCTAGGATTATATAAAGCTTCAGTAATGTTCTTTCTTTCTGTGTTTCTCCTCCCACTTTCTGACAACCTTCACCAGTCTTTCCTTCACTCTGGTGGTATTCCATATTTTCCTAGCTCCCTTCTGATTTATCCTTCTCCTCAGTGGATTTAAGCATGGTGTAACCAAAAGCAGCAAAGTGGCCAAGGTGAGTGTCTTGGTTTTAAGGACAGGTGTCTGCCAATAAAGGCAGAAGCTTCTCTTTGAAATGGAGAATGTAAACCCCCTCCCTCCAAATTGTTATAAATTTGAAATTAAGGGGCTCCCAGGCAAAGATATGGGAATTAGGAATAACAGTTCTTTACTAGGAAAATTAAAATGGAAATACAGTATTACACAGAACAATCCCAACTCTGACAGAGTCAGAATACAACCTGACACCCTGTCAGTCAGTCAGGGTGTTGGCAGCAGTCCCATTCAATGGTGGCTGCATCCTCCTGCAGTGGCAGATGTGGTTCAGCTGAAGCAGTGCTCCTGTAGAAGGTGCAGTTTTCCTCTGAAGGTCCAGGGATGATTTGGAAAGGTCTGGTTTTCCTCTGGAATCCAGTGGAAAGAAGGTGTCATGCTGTCCAAAATCTCAGTTTTTACCTAGGTAGTAAAGGTTTGGCTCCTCCCCCTGGCTGGAGCATCTCCCAGTGGGATGATGTAATTTTATCAGTCACACAGTGGGACTGAATGGGCCAGCAGCAGATGATATCTTCCTGCAGGGAGGATGGGCTGTGGAAAAGATAAAGATGATTGCCCCAGCTGGTTTTAAAGATGGCCCATTAGCAGATGGTATGTGCCAGGAGATAAGGAATCACTGCCCCATCCGGCTTCAACAGATGGTGACAGAATACACATTTCTGGCCACATCAACCCAACACAGTGAGGCACACAGGTGCTGGCACAGTCAGCAGTGAGCACTGGAGTGTGGTACACAGGGGATCTTCCCAAAGGAGCCCCAGTGGTAGCAGGGAGAGCCCCCAGGAGGTGACAGCATGCAGGGCCAGAAGCAATGGTGGCCAAGCTCCCCCCATGTACAGAAGAAGCCCTGAGGGAGTGCAAGCAGCCAGGAGTGCCACAAACAGAGCCAGCAGAGGAGAGGCTGAGGTTCTTACTGCCATCTCTGCCTCAATCTCTGATAGTAAGACTAGTTGATCTTCCAGCCCACTGAGATGTGAAACAGAGACAGGGAGCAGAATGGAGTCCCTACAATCCAAGGGGAAAGGACCAGCAACCTGCTCCAGGACCCAGACACACACATGGCTGGATGGGATTCACCCCAGGGTACCTAGGAGCTGGCAGAACTGCTCACCAAGCCTCTTTCCTCATTTACAAGCAGTCCCAGATAACTTTACAAGTTTCAATTGACTGGAAATTAGCAAATGTAACATCCATCTACAAGAAGGGCTGGAAAGAAGATCCAGGGAAGTGCAGGCCTGACCTAGGTGCCAGGGAAGGTCATGGCACAGATCACCTCGAGCACCACCACAAAGCACACACAGGACAATCAGGGGTCAGGCTCAGCCATCATGGCTTTATGAAAGGCAGGTCCTGCTTGACCAACCTCATCTTCTTCTAGAGTGACCTGCTTAGTGAAAGGAGGGAAGGCTGTGAAAGTTGTTTAGCTGGACTTTAAGAAAGCCTTTGATACAATTTCCCACAACATTCTCCTGGAGAAAAGAGCTGCTCGTGGCTTGGATGGGTTCACTCTTCTCTGGGTAAAATCTGGCTGGATGGCCAGGCCCAGGGAGTGCTGGTGAATGGAGTTAAATCCAGCTGGTGGCTGGGCACTACCTGTGCTCCCCAGGGCTCAGCAGCAGGGCCAGTCCTGTTTAATGTCTTTTTTGATTACTTGGATGAGGGGATCAAGGGCATTCTCAGTCAGTTTGCAGACACCACCAAGTCAGGTGGGAGTGTTGATCTGCTGGAGGGCAGAAAGTCTCTGCAAAGGGACTGGACAGGCTGGATTAATGGGCCAAGGACAACTGCAGAGGCCAAGTGCCAGGTCTTGCACTTGGGTCTCAAAAACCCCAAGCAATGCTACAGGACTGGACAAGAGTGGCTGGAAAACTGTCTGGTGGAAAAGGAGCTGGAGGCTCTGATTGACAGCAGCAGAACATGAGCCAGTTCATGCCCAGGTGGCCAAGGCAGCCAAAGACATCCTGGCTTGTATCAGAAATAGTGTGGCCAGTGATTATCACCCTGTACTCGGCTCTGATGAGGCCACACCTTGAATCCTGTGCTCAGTTTTGGGCCCCTCTCTACAAGGAAGACACTGAGGGGCTGGAAAAGGTCCAGAGAAGGACAATGAAGCTGGTAAAGGGTCTGGAGCAGAAATCCTGTGAGGAGCAGCTGACAGAACTGGGGGTGTTTAGCCTGGAGAAAAGAGGCTCAGGGAAGATGTAATTGTTTTCTACAACTGCCTGAAAGGAGGGAGGCTGGCAGGGGAGGTTGGTTGCAGCCAGGTTGGGGTTGGTCTCTTCTCCCAGGTAATGAGCCACAGCATAAGAGGAAATTACTTTGGGTTGCACCTGGGCAGGTTTAGATTGGATATTTGGAAAAATTTCTTCACTGAATTATTGTCAAGTGTTGGAACAGGCTACCCAGGGAAGCAGGTAGTCGGGGACATGGTTCAGTAATGGACTTAGCACTTCTGAGCCAATGGTTGGACTTGATCTTAAAGGTCTCTTCCAATCTAAACAATTCTATGACTCTGTGATGACCACATTGATTTAGTGCTCATTTCTGTATAACAGTACCTTGGCCAACTGCCTACCACCGTGATTAATAAGTTTGGATCAATGACATTTGGCAACTATTTAATCATGTCAGGCATGCTTTCCATAAGAGAAGGTTTATCTGCACTCACAAAATAGCAGCACTGTCAGTGTGGTGGGATCTGGGCATTACTGGCTTCCTACTTGTGACCTCAGGACCCTGTCCCACTTTCTGATTCTTAGTGTATCCTGGCATGGACTTTTCCCAAAGTATTTTCTTTTTAAATTGTCAGTGCCTAGTCTGTGAGTACTGAAACTGAACACCAGCAGTCACCTCTCACTGAAAATTTTTGTATGTGCTGCAGTTACCATGGCACCAACCTGAGCAGTTGATGTCTAAATATAGGGCAGGATAAAGAATATATCTTTTCAAATACTAATAGAATGAAGCAAAAATTGTCAGAGAATTTAGTGCTTCCATAACGTGGAGTACTTAAAATACTGGCCAATTTCATAAAACCTAGATTAAAATACTTAAATATCAGTCATAACATATTCAGTGTACTTTTCTGGTTTTGGTGGAACTGATCTGAAAAAAAACCTCACATTCTCAAAGAGGAAATTTTTTGATAACTCACAGCCATATGACAGAGCATACAGCAAGGCCATCCATATACAGAAGCATGAAGAATTACATTTGCTGAAAAACGTGTGTCAGAAGCAACGTGGAGATAACTGTAAAGATTTTACACAACTGGGCCCTGGTTTTCACAGAATGTCTGCACTGAGTGTACTTGGTTCAAGAAAATGTTCACAAGCAAGTAACATCTATCAGGCTTAAACTGACTCACAAAGAATGAATAAACACTATTAGGATTTAATGAAAACTGAACTGCATGAAGATGTGTGCTGAGGCTGCACTGTCTGTCCTCACAGCTTTTAGGAGAACATCAAACAAGGCATCAATGTCACAGCAATTTGAAAACTGTGGTTCTTGCAGGACAAGTCCTCACACTCATTTGTATGGGTAGATCACCAGAAGTTCAGGTCTCATGGTGACAGCACTGCCCTCCTGGGGGTGAGCTACAGGGCCTTACTGGTGAATTAATAATATCACAGACATTACTTTGCCCTTGTTCTCTGATGGTCTCACAGGTGCAAGGACTTTGGAAAGGCACAAAGCAACTTTTCAGATAGAAGATGCTAATTCAACCTTTTACTATCATGGAACTTAGCTCATGAAAAGAAAAAAACCTGTTAAATGAGAGAAGAATATCTCCAATCTACTGCAAACTATGCTGAATATTTAAACATTTCTATGTATTTCTGCATAACTAAACTGTTGCTTGTAACAGCCCTGACATTCTGTGAGACTAACACCATATTTTTATGTGATTTCCAACAGAAACACTGTTCCAGTTCACTAGCTGTTACTGTATAGTCAGGGGAAAAATTATTGCAAGGAAAAGCACATTTTAAAATGTCAGAACAACTGTTAAGATTCCAAATGCAAATTCTGCCTGTTATACTCCAAATCCCCTGTACCACCAAGTGCAGACTCTCTGACTGCAGGGGTGCTTGGCACAATATGTGGTTGGGCTGGTATAGAAAGAGACATTCCACACTTGAGAGTCTTTTTGGAGATTACTTTTAAAGGGAAGAAAACATTGGGAAATTTCCAAAATATATAATGAAAAAATACTGCTGCATAGGCAGGAGCCTTTCTTGCAGAATAATTTTATACTTTTCAATTAACCAAATACCTTTATTTTTACTGAACAAAGAGTGAATCAAGACTTTTAAGTGTTTCTCCATTACTTATCTACAAGCAATTTCTTTTTAGAGCCCTAAAATACTCCTGTGCTGATATCTACATTTAGAAATATAAGGACACTGCTCCTATAAAATGTCAAATAAATAATGAAGAGATGGCTACATGCCAGATCTGCATCTCACTCTGTAAGAGAGGAAAATTCTGAGCTAGACTGAATTAGATGCAAATACTATAAAATTATCTTTCAGGTTATAAATCTTTGTGGTTCACTTCTGCTTTCTTGATCAACATTTCTAGATGTGCATCCCTCTCTAAAAACTACCAGAGTAGAAATCAGATTGCTCACTAGTGGGACTATGATTTAAGGAGAAATCCAGTAAAACTTATATTAAACTAACTTTAGTTCATGAGGACAAAAGGACTGAGACTCTAAAATTCAGTTAAATCAACTTATCAGTAAACCATAATCTGAATTTTGGCATAGGGAAGAAAAATGTGACTTCATCAAAACCGAGTAACCTTATCCACAGTATTAAATCCCTTAAAAATAAAGATTTAAACTCTCCAACTTTTTTATGAATAAGTATTTCAAGTAGGTGAAATCCAGCAATAAAATATCCACTTGCAATTCCCACTGAATTGATGAGGCTAGGGGTATTTAGGAGCTGAGCTCCTCCTAATCACACATTCCATGTCTCTGCTTTGGCTGTCAGTCTAGGCTGATTTGGAAGCTTGCATCCTTAAAGAAACTCTCATTTTTTTGGCAGCCAACACCAACAGTAGAAAATAACTTACTGGCTGCAAGACACTGGTGGATTTTTTTCTAAACTTTAACTATTCCAACCCAAATTTTCTGTAGCAGATGTTTGTTTCAGAATCTTTATAAAATTGTCTCAATCCTCAAATTTGTTTTCAAAGAAGATCCGGAGTAAATACAAGCAATTTGTTTATTCAATGTTTAAAGTATCTTGTGATCTTTTCATCTGAAAATTTCACTCCCTCTGTCCAGAGCTTCCAATGAGCACAAGGTGTTATGTCCAAGACATGCACTTTGATATAAATCTACCCATGTTTCTGCACCACATTCAGTACCTAAATTCCCTCCAATTTCTGCTTTTACTAACAATGCATCAAGAAAATGCATCTCTGGCAGAAATATTGCACTTTGAGTGGTCTGTGTCTATGAGCTACAAGAAAAAGTCCCACACAGTGAATAAAAAACCCTCCTGGTAGACCCAAGAGAGCTGTTGAGGGTGGTGTCTGACAGTCTGGAGAGAGACCAAGAGCCAGAGTGAGGGGTAAACAGCAGAAATCAGGGAAAGATGCCATAGTCTGAAGAATGGTATGGGAAGAAAAGAGGTCTTGAAAGGAAATTGAGTCTTTTTATAGTTCTATTGTGAATCAAATAAGAAGGAAAAACAATGGCATGTCACTGAAAACTTTCAGTATTTTCAAAATTTAATATAAAAGCACTTGACTATCTGTCAGTATTGCTAGCTACATAAGGGTTGGTATTTCCCACATAAGGTAGAGATATTGATTGGCACACTTAACAATCACAGAGCAGTGTAAACTGGACCTTGTAGACTTCCCTATTCCCACTAAATCCACATGAATTGGACTGGATTCTAAAATTGAAAAATATCTTGCAGAACTTAAAAGTATACCTTCCCTTTAGACAAATTTTCATCTCCTTTACTAATGAACTTTCTTCTGACAGTATTTCCCAAGGAGCCTTGCAGCATGACACACATCTGCATCTGTTCCTGACCCAGGGTAGCTCCCATAGTGATGTAGAGAACATAGATCTTCACTGTGGGGAAAAGGAGATCAAAGGTTTACCAAACCTACACCAGTTAAATCATATGTTATTTAATAAATTACCACTTTATGTTTTCATTTTTCATTCTGTCTGGAGTGATCAGAAGACCAATGTGCTTGAAAGAGCACATAAATGCATTGTAATTAAAATTTAAGAACCACTATAAAGAATAATAAGCTAAATAATTTGAGTGGGCCTGAAACAGGCAGAAGAAAAAAAGATTTAAAAACCCACATAACAAAGTGGTATAAAAAGATGTAAACATTACTCTATCACTACTTGTATGCATTTAATTACATTTAATAACACTCCAAATTCCTAGGCTATGGGCAATACTAAATCACTCAACAAGTGCGTCTATGCTCATGGAGTTCAAACGAAGCTGGACTCTGTCAGGGAGAAAGCAACTTTTGTATTTTCTCTGGATCATGGTCCAGACAGTGTCTGTTTACTCTGCACTGTGCTAGATGAAGTTACTGGCCTCAGGAGGGGAGATGACATGTGGGAGAACACAGAGTGTGAACACACAGCCCTTCAGCTGAGCACTGCTTGAAAGGCTGCTTATGTAAAATACCTGTTTGTACTCCCAGGGAAATGCATGACACACTGATGATATGGCCCCAAAATAAGAAAGAAGTCACATCCCTAAAACATTCAATTGAAAATGAGAAAAGATGTGGGGAGAGGTAAAGAAAATGTGCCTGTCCTCGTGTTAAATGCTGCTCAGAAAAAGAAGCAGCATTTTTAAAGATTTCAATATCTGTGTTCTTCCAGGAAGAAATAAATCTCAGAAGTATTTAAAAGTGAAGAACAGTGAATTTCCCTTCAATACTTTCTCAAATCTTCTGCCTAAGTGTTTTGTTTGATACTGACTTAGAAAGCACAACAAAAGAGGCAAGAATATACAGATTACTTCTATGCTTGATCTAAACCCTTAACTTCTGGAGTAGCCTAGGATATTATCAGGGTAGAATATTCATTTAGGGTAAGAGCTCTTCCATTCTTCTCTAACTTTGGTTATGGAACTCACAAGAAACAGAAACAGAACAAACTGAAAATATCTTGAGAGGACCAAGGCACAACTCTGATGGAGTTTGATGACGAGCAAATTCTAGGTCTCAGAAAAAGAATGTCTGCAATTCTAGGAACAAACATCAGGAGATGTGTTTGGGCTGTGGGGGGGCATGGATCTCCTTCTTGTCTGAAATTACAGGACAAGAGTTATTTCCTCTGTATTTCCCTTGCTCAGTCTGTGAGAGAACCACATCATATTACTGAGTAAAAGCTGAACTCTGTTAAAACCCTTTTAATAGTTTCAGTGCCATACACTTGCTATTTTGTGTGTCACAAACTGATACCAATCAGACTTGAATGCACAATGCTCAGTTTTAGGATCTGGTTTTAAACACTGGACTAGACTGGACCTAGCCTTCCATCACCAGACAGAAATGAAAAGAAAATATCTGCAAAATCTTTTGGACTGCTCTGAAAATTGGACATTGTCACTGACCAAATCTCTCCCAGTGTTTCCAATTTGTGACAAACCTGCTGGAAAAGGAGACCCAGCTGTGAGAACTGGAAGCTGAGACACTTTTCCTCCTTCTTCATCAGCAAAGTTATGACAAAATGGGAATTCTAGAACATTTTTAGTTTCTCTGTGTTGAAGCTTTACCTTAGCAAAGAGATAAAAAGAAATAACTTCAGCATCTGTTGTGCTCTAATGCAAACTACAGCTAAAGACAAACTATTAAGCAGCTATGACACATCATCTCAAAATTTAAAAATAAGAGGAAATAAATTTTTCTAAAATGTTTTGGAAAACAGCCTTTTAAATGAGAAGGAATAAATATCTTTCCCAATTAAAGGTAATTAAAATGTTGTCAACATTATTGCTGCAGAGACTGCCGTGAAGGAAAAAAACATTGAAAATGTTCAAAAAGTTTCCTTTATGTAACCTATTCATCCAGCATATGGAAGAAAAAGAAGTGTTGATATGGGCACATTTCAGCTTGTGAGAAATGTCAATATGCCACAGTATTTTACAGTGCAGAATGTTTTCTAATTCTAAGTAAAAGGAGAAAGAAAAAGAAGGGAAAAACTGAAATACAGAAATTAGGAATGCTTTCAGACATTTATATATATATCAGTACATATGTATCACTTGAATATATAGAGTTTGATACTAATTTCAATGCCTATTAAATTCCATATACAAACTAAGAAAATGGAGATCCTGAGCTAAATAGCTTTTTCTTTTTATAAGAAAACATATTTTAATAATGAGATATCTTACACTATGGTACCACTAGCTACACTGAGATAAATTCCAATTTTCTAAACTATTTAAACCTAAACCAGACAATATATTTGAAAACAATTTGTAGGAAGTAACCCTGCTTTGAAAAGGGCAATAAAATTCACTCATTTAATTCTTCATGACTTAACTCACTAAAATGTGCAAACCTTTAAGCCAGTAAGCAAAACCAACTTTGGTTAGGAATTGTCACTGGGAGATGGTAGCGTTATTTTGTCTTCAAAAGACTCTTGGTATTTTTCATTATGATAGGCACACTGAAAAGAGTTTTTAAATGCACTGTGAAGTATAATGCTAGGACAATTTTCCTTTCATAATAATATCTACATGCCTGAACAGTTTATTGAAACTCATATGTCATTTACTGTGTTTTATTTTTTCAAGAAGTGAAAGAAACAAAATGAAGATGCTAGCTATTACATGCTGCAGAAATAAGGCATACCTTAATTAATTTTGTTCTAGGCATTATTTTATAATGATTTCAATTTCCTCAAAAAAGCAGGATTATTATTTTGTAGTTATGTCTATAAGAATGAAGTCTGAATCTAAATACAGAATTCAACCAACTTCACCTGCATTTACTTTTGGTAGAAGGGGGAAATCTCAGACTCTCTGGAGGTGCAATCTTGTAAAATCAAAACAAAATAGCATAGAAATGGCCATGCTGATTCTAACCAGCAGTGTAAATACACTGCTAAGCTGTCTTTAATAACAGATATTATCCACAGCCTCCTATACCAACCTTGTTATTTCATACAAGGATTCAGCCAGTCCTGCTGTAGAAAAACATGCAATAATAGGAAATGTTTTCCTAAAACCCACATAATTTACACATATCCCAAAACAGGGAAATTCATAATTTCTTTCTCTGCCTATTCCTACCTAAGGTAAATGTGCATCTTTTCCTTGTGTATATAAATTATGCTGATTTCTCTTAACTGAGCTTTGAGTGATTGTTCTGAGCTAATGAAGTAAAGCAGACTAATAGATGTCACTGTTTTCAACTGCCAAGTTTCTGTTCTGAAATTTTTGCTGTGATTTACTGCTTCCTGCAATACTCCAGAAGCAATCTTAATTTTGATAGATTTGTTGGATGACTATTTCATCTGGCTATGAAGATGAAATTAACAACCTGCCTACCATTTAAATGTCAGGGAGTTCAGCTCAGTAATACCATGTATTAGAAAGGAAAATTATTTCTTCTCCATTTTTTAATAAGAACAAAATTGAAACATAAATGGAGAGAAGCATGTTTGCAATTTTAGAGAAGATGACTCTTTCTTTTAGAATTGTTTTTATTTTGCCAGCATAAGAAGATGAAGATATTTTTCTGTGAAATGCCATGGCAATTTCAGTGTGAAGTCAGATTTTAGCTGGATATCAGAAGAAGGATTGTCACTTTTGCTATTCACTTCTTTTTTTCATATGCCAACTTAAAAGGCAGACAGTTTCATCAAAATGCATGTCTAGTGTCTACCTTAATTATTTGCCATGGATCACTGAATCTACAACATGTAACAGCCAATTTGGAGTTATGTAAATACTCACTGTATGCCAGTGAGTACAATTCTGAAAAGACATCACTGGATATGGTACAGATGATGACACATCTCTATTTATGGCTGTCCAGAAAAAGCACCCAAGTTTACAAGATTTTTGTTATTCATAGCTATTGTCATGTTTTGAGCAGTCTCTGAAGTTAGCACTCTACAAGCATTGCACTTCTGTAAATTAAAAATTTAGCAATCTCAGTCAGGACTGAAAACTGGAAGAAATAACAATAGAGTATGGAAAGAGCAAAAAAAAAAAATAATAGACACACAATAAATAATCACTTTAAGTTTAGTTTTTACCTCATGGCAATGCCAACTCTCTCCCTCTCCAGATTCTTCGATTTCTAGGTGAAATTTGAATATAGTATTAAATTTCTTACTTAGTTCAATAGAAGTTTCATAAATCTGCTCTTTTTTAAGGGATCCTTTGGGGAATATGACTGAAGTACAAGTTCCTTTTCCCCCACATAGAGTTAGAGACATTTTAGGGTTCATGGAACTAGAAGAAATATCAATAGTTGTGATGTGGACATCCCCAGTCCCTGTTAAAACAGCAGAAAAAAAAAAAAATGAGTTTGCTGAACATCCAAAATAATGGATCAGTTTGTAACAGGCTGAGTTAGTGAGTGACTAGCAACCCATTCCCACCTTTTTAATGAGCTCAAATATTGTCATATAACAGGTTCACTCACTATCATTAGTTTAGTGAGAAGCAAATTTGGACACCAGTCCTTCCGTTGTGGTAGGTGATTCTCTAGAGATGGGCCAGTCCAAGAGCAGTGTGCAGATGAGACTGCCAGCTCCACATTAGAGATTGTGAAGAGCCATGACAATCTGTTGATTTCTCCCCCTGCCCCTTGAATATATCTCCTAAAGATTTTAAATATTTTTTCTCGCTAGCCACCATTTGAAAGCAGCATATTTTTTAAAAGATACTACTGGTTATCAGGTTTGCCTTTGGTCAGGGAAGGGTATATTTTCATTTTAAGTTTTTAGGGATTTACTAAATGAATACATTAAAATTTGCTCCAGACATACTATAAGAAGATGGTGATGAGATAAACTGGTTCAGAGCTTGAAATGTGATATTTTTATCACACCTCATCACAGTCATCATGACAGCAAAGTACCAAACTTTATCCATTTCTTCTCTGAAGAAGTAATGTTTGCTGAGAGATTAAAAATAGTCCTACACAGCATCACATAAATTTGTCTACTTTAGGGACTCAGGAAACACTCCAGGAGAATTTTGACTAGGTCTTTTTGAAACATTTAATCACTTCAGCATCATAGATGAATTGACAGATCCCTGAAGGCTCAGAAGGACTGCAGACTGATGCCAGGAAGGCTCCCAAGCAACTTCTGCAACTTTATATGGAACAGATATTTAGTTAAAGCTTCAATCAACAAGATCATTTTCAAGATCAGAAGCCCATCCAAAAAAATCTCATTGATTTAATATTTTAACTAATATTAAGAGAATATATGGAAAACTCATGGTTTCCATTTTTAAAAATTGTGAAAATCAGAATTTTTGGTCACTCGGGCAACTGCAGAACTAAGCAGAATTTTTTAATAACATGACTTAGCTCTGTTTATGCAAAGTGAGACAAAGTATGGATCTGATAATTTCAAATAGCTATTTTATAAAACAGGTATTTTACTTTGAGCAATGGAATCACAGACTCTCAGAGTCTATGTCCATAAATCTCAGCTTCCTACCTCAGCTTCAGAATGTTCAGTCACCTCAACTTCCTAACTGCAACAGGAAAGTCTTTGTCTCCTACTAACTAATGCAAATAAAGCTTTATTGCTTTAGATTTGGTGAGAATCTGTGCTGTAAATCCAGCACTTGTTGACATAAAAATTTAGTACTCACTATCTGTAAAATCATCTAAAATAATTTCAGAGTTATGACTTCATGAATAGTCCTAAATCTATTTTCATGCCTATGAACATTAAATGCAAATGAAACCAATGACATCTGTGACAATGTGGAAGTCAAATGAAAATTTATCACATCCCATGTGACATAATCTAGGATATTTTAGCCCTCTAGTACCGAAATACTTGGCCTTAAATTATCAATACATAGCTGTCCAGGAATGGAAGGACTATGGTTGTTGGATAGTACAGTACCACACGCTGCTACAACACATAAATGGAATAATTTCTGATAAATTTGTTAAGATTCAGTTTAAGAGCAGCTTCCTTCCTTCTCCTTAGTGAAGTACAAAACAGTGTATTGAGTTTGCATGGCCATGTTTTGGTGGCAGGGGACTTCAGGGCTGGCTTCTGTGAGAGGCCATTAGAAATCCCTGCTGTCCAGCAGAGCCAGTGCCTGCGTGCTCCAAGACTGACCCACCCCTGGCCAAGGAGGGCCAGCAGGGATGGTGAGAGCACCTCTGGGATAAGGTAGTGAGGAAAGTAGGGCAGAAAGACTTGCACAATTGCAGCTGGAGAAGAGTGAGAAAAGGCAAGAGAAACAATTCTGCACTCCTCAGGTCAGTGCAGAAGGAAGGTGAGCAGGGATTCCCCTGCAGCCCGCGGTGAAGACTGTGATGAGGCAGCTGTGTCCCTGTGGCCCATGGAGGCCCATGGAGCAGAGATCCATCTGCAGTCCATGAGGGTCCCAGGATGGAGCAGGGGGTCTCCAAAGGAGGATGTGATCTCATGGAAGCCTGCACTCCCAGCAGAGCAGAGTCCCAGCAGACTTATGGAGAGTCTCTGTGCTGGAGCAGGTTTGCTCCTGAAGGACTGCACCCTATGGAAGGAATCCCTGCTGGAGCAGTTCATGAAAAACTGCAGCCCATTGGAAGGCTGCACTTCAGAGAAGTTTGGGGAGGGCTATCTCTTGTCACCCCATGCTGGAGGGGAAGAGGAAGGACCAATAGAGACAATGTGATAAATTGACTGCAACCTTCATTTCCTGTCCCGCTGCACAACTGGATGGGAGGAGGTAGAGAAAATTTGGAGTAAAGTTTAGCCCAGGAAGAAGGAGGAAAGATGTTTCTAGATTTGGGTTTCTAGATTTGGGTTCTCACTATCCTACTCTAATTTCATTGGTGATAAATTAAGCTAATTTCCCCTAGTCAAGTCTGTTTGGTCCATGGCAGTGACTGCTGAGTGATCTCTCCATGTCCCTATCCTGACTCATAAGCCTTTTATTGTGTTTTATTCTCTCCTGTCCAGCTGAGGAGGGGAATGATGAGCAGTCTTGAAGGGTACCTGGCATCCAGCCAGGGTCAACCCAACACAGAGCACAATGCTAAAAAATCTAATCTTTCTTTTTTTCTTTTTCAGACATCTTTTCAGAAAGACATTAATGGACTGCTGAAACCCATTTATTTTTATGACAACTTTGTTAGCTTAAACAACTCTCTTCCCTCTTTGATGTGTAAGCCATCATTAATTTGTCCATTTTGAGCATTTCATTAGGTATTCTGAATCTGTCAATTTTTTTAATACCCTTCCACAACAAAGAGTTGCCATTTTCTGTCATCATATCTTCTTTACAACTATTGCAGCTTGATCCAGTCCTTCTGGACAAAGGTGGCTACAATTACACATGGCATAACCAGTGAAATATCACAGTTTCTCTGTAAAGCTAGTAATCCACTTTGATTTTGACTGATAATGCTGGTGAGGTAATACACTGTGGGGTCAAAGTAACCCCATAACCATGTCACATTACTGCCTCAAAACTATCCTGTGGTCTTATAACAAACCATTTTTCACAGTCCTCCTGCTGATGAATTTGTGTAGTAGAAATTGTTACAAAGCATGGCAGTACAGATCAAATACAGTTTTTGGACCCTTAGCTACTACTTAGCTCCAAATAAAACCCAAAACAATTGGAATTAGGACCATGTATCAGAACTGAGAGCTCAAATAGCTAGCTGAGCTTACACTTAGTTGTATACAAGCTGTTTGCCACAGAATTCTGTTCAATTCCTTTCCTTCAGCTCTCACACAACCTCTTATTCTCCTGAGAGCTTTGTAGCACCAAAATATTTCTTTAACATATTTACTGTCTCTTCTCCAGATCTTTACAATTCTTCCTTTTACTACCACTTTTCACTTTCTTGTGATTACCTAATAATTTCCATACCATAGAGAAAATAAAATTCAGTACAGGAATTTAGACAGATTAAATGTCATTACATTTGTCTTACTGCTAAATATTTCTGTAGTATTATCTTGTTTTACAGTCTATCTTTAGTAAAGTCATGGTGCTTTCCTTCTTATTTCTTTTGCCCCTATTGTCTCAACTATTCTTTTCTTCAAAAGTGTGTTATAAAGGTTTTCATGTGAACAATTACTAGGTCTATATTCACCTACATTATGTTTTTTATTTTTTAGATAGAGGCATTATGTTTGCTGATGTTAAGTCTTCATAAAATAGTTTTAAATCCTTGCCATTAGATCTGTCAGTGGACTAACAACTACCCTGATTGTCACTGTTTGAGTAAATGGAACTGAAAGTTCTATTTGGGTTTCAAATTTTCTGATTTCCAATAAGCTCATCCCATTAGGAACTGTGCTTTTTCTTCCCTGGCCAACTTTATGGTTCCTTCATGAAAAGAGAGACCATGTATTCTATTTGTTTAGGGATTATACCTACATGATCTTCAGCTGAACTCTATTGTTCCTGAATAGTTATTCATCTTTGAAGGTCCTTCTCATGAGTAAATGGTTGAAAAACAATTACTATTTGTTTTACTTTTTTTACAATGTCTGATTTAGCTTGAAATTTAGTAAGTTCTATTGTATCTACATAGTTTCTGACCCCTGAGGTATATTGCTCCTTGCTGATTTGTCTTTTATTTATCCATTCCTCAAAGGCAGTCTGCTTATTTGTCATATTATTTCTGGATCCATTATACACCCAGATCAAAAATGATTTTCAATAGATGCAGCACTGAGTATCAATAACTATAGGCGTGAAATTATTAGCAAGTCTGTATTCAGATTTTTGAGGACTATGTGTGTGTGTGTAAGGAAGGAAACCAAGGAAGGAAATTGTTTTTACACAGCTGTATTCAGACATTAATCAAGGTGCACAAACAAGGAATGCAAGATTTCTCTCCTTTTTCTTATTATCAGTGAGGAAAGATGTGACAGACTTTGGCCAACCTTGGGCTTCTGCTCTGAATTACCCTCAGGAGACACCTGCCTCGCTCTGTGGACTATGTAGGACACCTATGGAATCTACTCAATAGAGACCTAGAATACTTGCAGTGCTGAAATACAGCTATTTCTTGTTCTAAAATTGTCACTGCTCTAGCTGCTCACACTATGCTTATATTTCCATGGTTTTCTTCTGGTGCATCAATAACATTATTTCTGTTTTGTTAGATGATATGAGGTATTCACAAGTGGACTAACTGTAGATTGCTAAATATCAGAATATAGTTATTAGTTTTGTCTGTAGCTATATATAATATAAAATTCTCTGAACATAAAAGGAAATATGCAGGAGCATGGAAGTTAATGGGGATTGGTTTACAAAATGGCTGATACCAAATGCAAATTCACACCTTCAGATTAGTTAAACTTTACATAGCTTGGTCTATCAGTTCTGATTCAGTTTTCATAAAGGGACCCAAACCAGCATTTTACACATCTTCAAAAAGACATGAGAGAGCTCAAAAATCCAGTACTTGGCAAAGAATGTTTACAGTGCCTAAGTTGTTTCTGAATTTTGGTTTTTTAATTAAACAATTTGAATAGAATATTGAGTTCAGGTCAACTAACTGTTTGCAAGAACTTGTGCCATTGATATAAGTAAAAAAGAAAACTGCAAATAAAAGCAAATGCTTTCTGCAAATATATGAACATAAGGGAAAATCGCATTCTGCTAAAAGAGTTTTTGTATCTCTTCTTGTGATTTCATCACTGTTGCAGGAGCCTTCTGCTCTGCATTGAATGCCATATGGAACAACCTACTTTCTTTCTGCTTCAGCTTTTTTCCTAACCTCAACTAAAATCATAGTACCTTCATTGCCTCTGTCACTTAATATCTCCCTTATGCTCTAGTTTTTCTTGCCTGAGCATTGTAATTGTATTTACCATCTCAGGAGAGTGTTTGGAGAGACAATTGTTGTGAGAGAGGCAGTTCACATTCAAGTTATGCTATTTTTGCAATTTGGTTTTAGCCTTAAAAATAACCAAGAAAATATTATGAATTACAATTAAAACAAGAGCTGGAAGGAGTTTTGAGGATTTTGGACCTTACCATAAATCTTTCCTGTCAGCATTCTGTTTCTGACTTTTCCAAGAAGTTTCAATATTCCTTCCATCTGTGCATCACCAACTCCACTGTCTAACCATTGCTGGCAAAGAAATACATATTGTTCTTCAGTCTTGCCTGATTCATGGATGACAACTTGGTCGAGGTACTATCCTGCTCCATAACCCACATTATGGTGCTCAACAAGCACTTTGCTTAACTGTCCAAGGTCTACTGCTCTCATTTCAGAGATACCAACCTGACAAGATAGAGGCAAAAAAGAGCAGCGAATGATTAGACCACATATCTTATCTTCTGTCTTTGAGAAGTCTGCATTTGGAAAGACAGATTACTTTTAACACTGGAGTATCTTTTTCTGAGAATAAGGAAAGATGTTATAGGCTGACATTCATATTTGGAGAACCTGATCAGAAACTATGTGGATCCTTGAATATATACTCTTTTTTTCATCATAATCACTGCAGCTCAGCTTTTATTACAAAAACCACCCATTTTTGGGGGGAAGAAATAAATCTCTGATTAGAAAACCTAGAGAAAGCTCATGAAAATTGAAGTTCAACTAGTCCCTCATAATGGAAACAAAGGGAGTTCTTCAAGAATTACGATAGACCTGGTAACTTAAATTTCTGTTTAGATAAGGCATTTTATTTTTAAACATTTCCATGCATTTTACATTCTAAGACACCCTATTATTCAAGTAGGAAATGTTGTATTATTCAACTCTGAACAGAAATACTGTTGATGACTATGCAAACAAAGGAAGACACTGACATTAGAAACTATAACTGAGGCTGTGCACGCATACAGGCAAGAATTGATGTGCTCCTTGGATGTAAATAGACATCTGTTTAAATATTGCTACAGCTACCAGTAAACAAAAGCTAAATGGCAACTGCACTAGTGCATGTTGGGATGAATAAATTATGTGAGTGAGAGAATGAATGTGTTCTGTGCAAGATAATATAAGTGGGTGGGTAGATACATGGGCATGTGTGTGGGTGACATTAAAAAAACCCCAGATGGATAGTAGAAACAGACGCTATAATTTTTATTTGTTGCCAACCAATTTGCCACCAGGCAGGAAAAAGCATGAGGACCAGAAAGCAATGAAGGAAGAGATGATTTTTAGAACGAATTATGTCATCTGGTCCATTCTCCTGTCTGTGTCAGACTATTCTCCACAATGTGATCAGAAAAAGAAAACATCCAAGTTATTATTCCTATCACAGCCTTAGGACTTCCAACATTCATACCTTGTTATATCCACAATATCCTCAAACAGTTACCATGGCAAGTTATACCCCTGCATTTAAGTATGTGTAGCCCAAAATAAGATCGAGTTGGGAGGAACATCTTGCAAATAACTTTTCAGGAGCACTCATTACTTTTAAATTTTATTCTTTGTAGTTCCAAGCCAAATATAATTTTCCTGTCAGTCTACATGACCTTTGACTTAGAGGAAATAGCCTGTATTGCTAATATTCATGTTCCTTCACAGCTAACTCTAACTGAGAAAGGGAACTATCATTAGTTTCATTCTTTGTGATAATAATTAACATTCATTAGACAACAGTGGTCATAATCACCCATTGTTATCAATGAATCCTCATAATAATACATTAAATTGCCTACTCCCTCAGCTCTAGTAAAAATGTACTTTTGGTTGATGTCATTCCATTTCTTTTTTTCCCTTCAGTTTAAAGACATTTGGAACTGCATTAAGCACACTACTGGAAGTACAATTAATGAAAGCCAAAAGGCTTTTACTTAAACTGTTTTGCAAACCCATTTTACTCTGTTTTCTTACACTTTGTTGAAATCTTCTGCCTTCCTAGCTTTTTCTTATATTTATGTTTTTTATCAGTCAAGAGAGATAATTTGTTTTGTATCTCAAGTTTCCTTAACTTTGCTTTCTTTGCCTGTCCATTCCACATTTTTCAGTGATATTGCTGACACAATCTCGACTCCCAAGACAGCTTGCCCTTTACATTCCTTCCTTTCACCTTCTATTCTTAGAAGCTCTCACTATAAACCCATTCTAACATTTTTATTGATGTACTTCTATGTAAACAGAATATAAGACTGGAAGTAGTATTTTAAATTGCAGATCCATCTAGTCCAGTATAGTGTTGCCAACAGCTACCAGCAACAGATTTCTAGGAAAGAGCTGAAAAACAGGGCAAATATATAGAGATGTTTCTTGAATATAAAGTCTCTCAGCCTTTTGCAATTGTGGTTCAGAGATTGCCTGAGCCAGAGATTACGTCTTTGCATTTAACAGCCTCAGTGGAAAGTTGTCTTCCATGACAATGTGCAATGGCTTTTTGCACCAATATGTCTTTTACCATCTGCAACACCTTGTGCCAGAAAGCAAAATGTATTAATTACACATTGAGTAAGAAGCCACCTCCTTTTATTTTGAATCTACCACCTGCACATTACATTGAATGCTCTTGAGCTCTTGTATTTCACAAAGAAATGGAAATGTTCATTTTCTCTATGCCATTTTATATTTCTTATTTCCCTCACCTTTCCTCTCATCATCTCTTTTCCAGACTAAACATACTTGTTTGCTTCATTGTTCTTTGTATGGAAGATACTGCATATCACTTGACATTCTTCTCTCACTTTTTAAGACAAGTGAATCAACAAAACACAGCATCTATTATGCATCTGCACTAGTGAACATCTTTGGAGGCATGACTGTGTTTTCTGCCTTAGAGTGGCTGGTTTTAAAATAATTTCTAAACATGTTATTTGTTATTTTCTCCTTTTTTTTTTTTTTTTTTTTTTTTTTTTTTTTTTATCTACTAGATGATAATTCCACTACTTTCATATTTCAGAGCCCATCATTTTGCATGCAAGTTTAAGGGGTTATTCCCCCTCACAGACACTGCTTTTCATTTAGCTACAAAGAATTTAATCTGCCATTTTATTACCTCTCACTGTGTATGAGGTTCTTCTGCAGTCTCTGCCACCAGCTTTAATATTTATTACCTTAAATAGCTCAGTATGGTGAGAACATTGCCATCCCACTGCTCAGCCCTTTCCCAGGAGCCTATCGAACAATGAAGAACATGAACACACAAAATACCTAAGCTGAACACTTTCATCATCCACAGTACAAAAACTGCTCCCTAAAAACAAAGGAGCTGCTTGGGAAGACACTCAGGACTCTGCTGCTCAATGTAGTGGCTCTGATTTCTTTATCACTAACAGCAGCATCACTGGCTCTGTATTAAGATCCAGTATGATCCATGGGAATTATTTCTCTTCAGACTTCTTTTTCAGAAAACTTCTTTTTCTTTTACGCCACTGACTATCTGCCTTTACACCTTTGATTAACCCTTCTAATTGTCCATAAACATTTGTCATCAAAAATGTCAAGGATTGACTTGTATTTTTAATAATATCATCCAGACAATCAACATGATAAAGCTCTTCCTATATTGTTTTAGCACAGTTTGGACTAAGACAGCAGGATTCTGAAAATAATGGCATCTTAAAGAAAAGGAAGGATTATTGAAGAGTCAGAATAACATACAGAAAAGTCTAAGTAGGAAGATTAAAGAGACATTCTTCTTTGCAAAGGACAAAGCAGCAATACAAGTGTACAGAGGGTAGAGGTGTATAAAGCAAGGGAGGAGCAAAGAGAAACCAACATGCAAGAAAACGTTCACTGTGTCTTCCAAAAAAAGATGTGGAATGAGATTTAAGGAGTATGTGAATGTTTAGTTTTACTCAGGTAGCAGATCAAGTGGAATTAAATTGACACAGGAGACTATGGACACTTCTCACATGTCTATAGAAGAATTTATACAAATTCATGGAAGAAAAAGTATCTGTGAACTAGGGTATGACTCTGGAACAAAATGATGTGGCTGGTTTCTAAGTTTCTAAGCTCAAGACATGATAAATCTAGTGGAGGAAGGGTTGTTAAGTGCAAGGCTAGGAAAGCAGTGGAACAGGCTGCCTAGGAAAGTTACATCTCAGCATGAGAGAGCATAAGAAAGAGTATGAAAACATACAGAGGATTCTGCTTTATTGTACAAGATGAATTGATCAGGTGCTCTGAGTTCAGGGTATGGGTGAACATGTTGTGTAGATATAAACATTAATATGGTAATAAGTAAAGGTTAATAAGAATAATATGAATTTATAATAAATTTATAAAAAATAATAATATGAATTTATCTTGAGCAAAAAATTATGTTTACAAGCACACTTACCTGTTTGCAATTCTACAAATAAATGGATTAATTAACATATAGTAGCTAACACATTTAAAATCTTTCAACTCTATCTGGGCAGATTTTAAAAAAATTTAAAAGGACAGTCACAGGAAATAGCCCTTGTATTTCTATACTACCTTCACAAATAGTTGAAAATTAAGCCATAGAATTTTATTTCACAATGGATTCGGTTCTAGATTCTAAGAACATTTGCTGGTAGTTTGTGGATTTAAAATTTATTGGTACTCTAAACTATTCTTAAACTGTAATCTCAATTCAGGTAAAATATACTTATTCAGGTCTATACTCAGTAAGCAACACATTCTTTCCACAGGTTACCAGAGTGCAACATCCATGCTGATATTTCATAATTGGAAAGAAATGTAGTATTAGAAAATAAAAAATTAAATACATCAAACAAACATGGAAGGAAAATGACTCAGTAATAACCTGTCCTTTTTCAAGATGTGATTGCCCTAGTCTCCTTCTGCAGGACTCTCCCCACTCTCCAAATACTGTAATAAATACATCTGCATCAGTTCCTGATGCAGGCAGTGTTCCTGTATGGACATTGATGAAGTAAAGGACTTCTGCCATGAAAAATCAGTGACACAAGACATTACCAAATGAGATTATTAGCAATGGAATTAACAAACATTATAAACAGATGTATTTTAGGTACAAGATTAATTTCAAAACCAAGGAATTAAGTTATAGGAATTGACATCAATTTTCTGAATTTCATATAGATTGATAGCTATTTCACAGCACACACTATAGCATTAGGGATGAAATGTCCTTTATGAATCAATGCAACAATCCATTCTTGCATTACAGAAAGAGAAAATATCCTACTTCTGGATTCTGGAATCACCTGAAAGACTCAGACTGATTTTATCATGCTTTGTAAAAAAAAACAGGAGTTCTTGTGGGAATTACAGGTCTTAAATTGAGTTAGGATTTATCAACTCCATTTTACCAAGGAAAAAACACAGACATAACAGATGATGAAAGCCACTTTTTGTTCAGAATCAGCTGAATTGTGTTTTAATCTCATATTTTGAGAATTATGGCCAACATCATTTAATACGTTGAGCAGAAATGGCTCAGCTATTTATACAAATATGCATTGTTATTATTCTTTGCAACAAAGGATGGCTTGCCATGACTTTTGTCTGATGAGTTATACAGTGCATATTCCTTGAGGCAGCATGACAGAGGATTTTTAATGGGTTCTGTGAAGAATTAAATGTTATAACAGACTCTTAAGATACATTTCCATTTGCAGTCTAGCCTCCAGTTAGATATTACATGCAAAAAGTTTTAAATATTTTAACTAAGACTTCTGTTCACAGAGTATAATGAATGAGAATTCTTTTCTGCATATTTTATAAAATGTAATCTGAACAAAGGAAGATGTTATCATATTTTAAATACAATGATGAAATGATATATGTCTTCAGGGGCAGAAATGGGGCTTGAAGAAAACCTCAAAAAACCCTACATTTTTCTCTTTGTGATTCATGCCATTATGACTTTGCATCCACCTTTTTTTAATCTGTGATTTAGTCCCTCATTAAGTGTAAATCAATCATTTTCTGAAAACTGCCATTAAAATATCCTAACTGGGCTTTGTGCATTTTTCAGACTTTCAAATTGGTACTTAGTCTGGTGAAAACAATGCATGTCAGTTGTTTTAAAGCAGAAGAAAAGTACTTACAGGATGGCCAGGGTATCAGAGCCAGCCAGCATGGTTTAGGAGGGCTAGGTCATGTTTGACCAACACTTTTATGACCAAGTGACCCATCTGGGGGATGCAGAAAGGCTGTGGATGTCGTGTCCCTGGACTTCAGCAAGGCCTTTGGCACTGTCTCCCACAGCACACCCCTGGAAAAGCTGCAGCCCTTGGCTTGGACAGGAGCACTCTGTGCTGGGTTAGGAACTGGCTGGATGGCCAGAGAGTGGGAATGGTGCTGCATCCAGCTGGGATCAGGCACCAGTGGTGTCCCCAGGGGTCTGTGCTGGGGCCAGTCCTGTTCAATGGTTTTATTGATGACATGGATGAGGGCATTGAGTCCTTCATTAGTAAATTTGCAGATGACACAGTAAATTTGCAGAGAGACTTGGAATGGTTGGATAGATGGGCAGAGTCCAACAGGATGAAGTTTAACAAGTCCAAGTGTCAAGTCCTGCACTTTGGCCACAATAACCCCCTGCAGTGCTACAGGCTGGGGATGGTGTGGCTGGACAGTGCCCAGGGAAAAGGGACCTGGGGGTACTGATGGACAGTTGATTGAACATGAGCCAGCAGTGTGTCCTGGTGGCCCAGAAGGCCAATGGCCCCTGGCCTGTGTCAGGAATGGTGTGGCCAGCAGGAGCAGGGAGGTCATTCTTGCCCTGTACTCAGCACTGGTGAGGTCACACCCTGAGTGCTGTGTCCAGTTTTGTCCCCTCAGTTCAGGAAGGACATTGAGACCCTTGAGCATGTCCAGAGGAGGGAACAAGGCTGTGAGGGGCTGGGACACAAACCCTGTGAGGAACTGAGGGAGCTGGGGGTGTTTAGCCTGGAGGAAAACAGACTCAGGAGTGACTTTATCACTGTCCACAACTCCCTGAAAGGTGTTTGTAGTCAGGTGGGGGTTGGTCTCTTTCTCCAGGCACCAACTGACAGAATGAGAGGACACAGTCTTAGTCTGTGCCAAGGGACATTTAGGTTGGATATTAGGAAAAAGTTTTTTATGGAAAGAGTTATGAAGTACTGGAATGGTCAGAGAAGTGGTGGAGTCACCATCCCTGGATGTGTTGAAAAAAGATTGGATATGGCACTTGGTGCCATGGTTCAGTTGGGGTGTGAGGGCATGGGTTGGACTCGATGACCTGGAAGGTGTCTTCCAACCTAGTGATCCTGTGATCCCACACTTTATTGAATGAATAGTTAAAAGGAATTTTGATTGGTTTTTTAATATATATAAAATGCTTTGCAATCTTGTGCCTTGTGTACATCCTATTAAGCAGTTTACAATGCTCTGTGTGTGTGTGCATTTGCTCACATATTTATTTTTCATTTTAGCAGCATACCCCTGAGTAGTGCCTGGTCTGGCCTGAACTCAGCAAGCTCTGTCACTGTCTCAGATCCATCTTCTCCAAATAGACATGGGGCTTCAGTTTGAAAGCCCAACTCTTGTTTAGTGTCCAGATCTTTTAGCTGAAGCTGCAGGCAGAATCAGAGAAAGAAATTAATTTATCTGAATTATTTAATTTCCTATTTCTATCCCAATAGAAACTGACATTTCTTCCTTTTACTAACTCCTGCACACATTTTATAACAGCTACCTGATTCTACATAACAGTTACAGCAGCTTCTTCAAGCTGCTAATTCTGCAGCCTGATGTTTATAGGTGTATTCTTCATTGCATATCAACACGAGCATAGGAGCCATTTGTAAAGAACCAATGAGAAATACAGCTTAAATTGACCTGTATGTGCTTTCAATTTCAGAATGTCAAATGAATGGATACAGTTACATCAATCTTAATAGCATATGCCCATTTTGCAAAAACATTTGCTTTGCTACTTTTTATTTTTTTTAATGAATCTTGCTATATCTCAGGTGGGATTTTCAAAGTTGGCAGGAATGAGATGTCCAGTGGCTTCCAGGGCTGCCTATGGAAATAAGCTATTTGAAGAATGAATTTCAATAGAATGGGCAAGCTTAGGTCCAGCTTCATTCTACTTGGCTTTAAATATTTATTGGAGAGTGAATAAATTAGGTTCCAAGTTTGTGGGCTTAGAACCCTCAAACCAGCTGAGGAAGCACAACCTTAGGAGCTCACATATCCCCACTGAGAGGGTGATGGTGGTCAACTCAGATCAGGTACTCTATCCTAGGTCAGGTTATAAAATACAGAGTGAAAATCTATCAAGTATATGCAGAAACATTTCTGGTAACTATTACATGCAATACTGAGCTTCATAAATAGAGAATGACTGCAAGTTTGTAGAAATGGTTTCTTTGGTCTCCAGAATCTATTTGTATAGAAATAGTATATCCAAGACATTTAAAATGAAACAAAAGGAAACAAAAATAAAAACTTAATTTCATCAGGACAGTAAGTAATTGAAATTTTTAGGCAGGTATTCCTGAAATTATTATTATTAGTGGTCACTTCTTTCCAGTACCAGTAGCAGCTGCTGCAACAAAATGTTGTGCTCATCATACAGAATACACATACAAGTGTTTGGAAAACCTGAGTACAGGTTTCCTTACACAGATTTCAACTGCAGGCTTTGGTATGTATAAATATTTATATAATTGAATGAGACAAATTAAATTATTGGGAATTTGACAGTTCCACTCTTAAAAATTTGCCAGATTGTCTTGTGCTTGAGTTCTTAGAAATGCAATGACATTTTACTTTCCATTATTGCTTATTCATTCTGCCCAGTGCTTTACAAGATCAGTCACAGGGCTTCCAGATGAAAGTAAACCATACCCCATGACCATTTCCAGACTTAAATCATTAATTACTTAAATAAAAGGTAGTTTTATTTAGATAGTATTAAATTCCACTAAAATTGCAGCCCATTGTTTACCTATTTTTGGACTTGCAATAACAATTTTTTTTCTATTAAATGTGTAACAACTTCTTACACAAAAATATTCCTCCTAACTTCTATCAATATGTGCAACCCTAACTAAGTATCAATACATATCACAAACTCCTTAAAATTTGTCTTAAAATTGCACTAAGGTTTACCTACATATGCAGACAGACAGCCTGCAGAAACTGGACTCATTACAATGAGGTGTGCAAATTTATTCAGACTTTGGTCATAAAATAAAACATACCCGACAAATTTTTGCAAGTTCTAAGATTACATCTAAGTGTGAACTTCAAATCAAATATTGTTTCTATATTCTAAATGAGCATTAAAAAATGGGTTTGTATTTTATTTTAGGAAAGGCCAGAAACTCTTTTTGAGCAAGAAATAGCTACTCATTCTATAGTACATAAATCTGCAGAAGTTGCAGAAAATACATAAATTTTAGCTAAGGTTATATAATTCACTACAGAATTTTGCAGAAAACTGTAGGAGGTATCAGTAAAAACTTTGGTACTTGGAAGGACCATATAAACATCAAAATAGAGAAGACAGAGTAGCAAAATGAACTTAAGGATTTTGTCTCCTTTTTGCAGTTTCATCTGCGTTTCTGAGAAATTTCTGGAACTTTGAATATTACTTCTTTCACTTAAAAAGAAATCAAAAAAGGGAATTTTATTTAGTTGTGGCTGGGTTTGATCGCTGGTTCAAGCATCCTGACTGCTGCCTGTAATTTTTCTGTTTCTATACAACATGTCTATTTTTTACTGCACTGTAAGAATCCTACTAGAATGAGTCCAATTTGTTACATTTTAGATTATGCTTCCATGAATAGCTAAATTATAAATAGACTAATAAATTAGTATTAGATATTATATTAATGGCAAAAGCAATAGATGCTGCTGTGGCTTATGCCATGGGTTGCACATGCATACAAGAGACTACTTAGGTCTACAGCAACCTACTGACTTCTAGTAGATTGTAACAATTTATAGCTACTAATAAAACAATTATTAAGTGAACTGTGAAGTATTTGAAAGTACAGACAAAAATCACTTAGCCAGTTGAATAGGGTTGTTTTGGAAAAGAAAGCAGAAAGCAAACTATGAAATTTATGAATTTTCTGCCATGTTTTGGGCCACTTCAGGTTGAAGTATTGTATTACATAATGGGTATATTAAATGTAGTTTCAAAATGTTTTTGGAATGCTTTATCAAATGCCTTGGAAATGCATATTTAAAATGAGAAATAAATTTTCCTTACCTATTCTTTCCATTTTTATAGCCTAAACTGAGACTACAAATTTAGGTGACACAGAACACATTTGGGGAGAAAATGTAAGATAAACTCCTCCTCTATCCCCAGAGGATAGAACTCCCAGAGGAGTTCATAAATTCAGACTCAACAGTCCTTTGAGTGCCACAAGCTCGTTTGCATTTTATCCTGGAATGGAGCTGTCTCTAGCATTTCCCATCAGAACAGTTTCTGGAGTCTTTAGGCATTTAAGGAATCACCTTGATCTTTCAATTCCATAGCAGGGTTATGGGACTCTGTGGCTCAGTTCAGGAGAGCATTCTTCTACTTCAGATTAATTCAGTGCTATGTCCACAATGGGATTTTTTGCCCTTGCTCATAGGCAAAGCTCATTGAAACAATTTTTCCTTGAATTAACCTTCAAGTTTAAGTATTAAATATACTTTTAAATTCCAATTCTATTTTAAGAATGACAGCATTAAGTTCTTTCTACATTCCTTTTTATGAGAATTCTGAAAAAAGTATTAAACTACAATCAGAGGTTTAAGGCCCACTGATGGCCATATTGCCAAGAACAGATATTGAATATTAACTAAATTGGCTTCCACAGGTAGATTGGTCTGAGTTTGCAGACTGTCAGTATTTCCATGCAGGAATTAACATTTCCTAAGGTCAGCAGGAAACACTGCCTTCCCTGTCATGATGAACTGTGCAGAATGGGTCTGCACCCCAGTGAAGAGCTATGGCAAGATGCACTTCAGCAGGTGCAGACAAGGTCAAGCTGCCCACAAAGAGATCTGCAAGCTGTAGGCAGTCATCTGTAGATACCAGGTAAGTGAGACCATCTGTGTCTCAACAAAAGTTATTTACTGCTATGTTGAAAAATGTTCCAAGTGTATATGTGTTATATTTGGAATACCTTCTGAAGTTTAATTCCTCTTCTCAAGGATGGACCACATAACACAAAAGAGACTTTTGTTATATCACCAATATCACCAATGGTCAACTGCTAGGAAAAACAATAGTAACAATTAACTATATGTTGTATGCAACCATTTTCATGGCATACTTTAAACCAAATAAAAAGATAAATACAAACGGTAAAAATATTATTCAGTGAGGTCAGTGTTAGGGTGAGTATGTCCTATTAAGACTGCAAGTTAATTTGGACTTACATTTGTATCATAAATTATGTTCATTTTTAGTGAGGGTTGCAGAGTGCAGATCAGCACAACAAACGAAATGTATAACTGAATTCTGTATTTTCAAGGCCAGTTCTTTCTCCCCAATTAATTTTAAGTTAATGAGATTTCTCCCACCAAATTTGGCATTTCCTTAAAAGAGTTTTCCTAAGTGATATGTTGTGGCCCACAAATGAGAAGTTTTCCAAGCATTATTTAAGACATAAGGGCATAAACATTAACTTACAAATAAACAACCATTCCATATAAAGTCATACTTATTTGCTACAATTCTTATTTTACCAAAACTATTTGATAAGACTTGTTTGAAATAGAAAATAAACCAACCAAAAAGGTAGCACTATGTAGATTTTGAGCTTTCTGTGCTGAGGATTTCCCAATTCTTCCAAATGCAACAACTTGAATGTTAGGAACATCTTCTGGTACTTGTGTGCAGTGCACCCATGTTTGCCATCATCCTCTATTTTCATGTCTAAATTTTCCATGGGAAGGGATGTCACAGACCTTTCTGCAGTAAAAGCAAATCTGTACTTAGAGCTCCTATCTGTTATAAGGCAGTATAAACCAAAATATTATATTGCCTGGCAGTTGTGTCTAGCAGAGGAAATTCAGGCAATGAAGCCACAACCCCCTCATTTCCCATGTTAATTCCAGGCCAGTGGCTTCATGGATCCATGCCACAGCCATGCAGAGGCCATGCCTCTTTTCCTTGTATTGTTCCAAGGACAGAGGACAATCTTTTAATACTGCCATTCCAAATGTCTCCATCCCAGCCATAATTCCTTCCCCTTAGTTTACAGAAGGCATGATTTACCCTGGCCCAGGCCTGTGCCCCTCACCATTGGGTACCAGTGCTAAGTTCTTCCTTCTGTGTGAAGTAACCTTGCACCAGCTGTGATCTCCTCTGCCACACAGAGTGATTCATGGATACAAAGGACACTTCTGCTTGCATTACCTTCGAGAGGAATTGCGACTTCTGCAAAATCTTCCTTGGAGCATTTATTGATCCAGCTGTTGGGAAAAAAAACGTGCAGAAAAAGGGTAGAAGGCTTCTTTTATAACAATTTTCTCCAAAAACCACCATCTGATTGAAAACAAACAGGACATTATTAATTTATACCTTTTAGGCAAAAAAATATTCTGCGTATGCAGTCATAAGTTTCTCCCTTCATTAAATCAATAAAATGTTTTCTTTTGACAGACTTCTTAAGGAAAGAAATTCTGAAAATATATTGGCTATATGTATGTGTTTCTGTCTGTTCCACTGCACTCCAAAATACTCAATGTTTTTACAGATCTTGTGAAATTAAATGTAGGGTTAAATTTGCTGTAATGATCTATTACATCTCGAAGTATGGAAAGGCTTCTATCTGCAATCTCTAGACAAACCCCAATAGGAAATTAAGTTATCAGTGTCCTAAAGGAAAAAGGATTAGGATTTTTATGACATTAGCCATCAGGAAATCCACTCAGCACACAGCTTTCTTTCTGGTGAGGCTCCATCTGATATAATACAGAACAAACTTCAGCTAGTTTCATCTCAACTTGGGACAATGATTATTTGGAAACAAAGCATTTGTGGAGTCAGAACTCTGAGTCTTGGTAAACTTGGTTACACTCCCAGTCTTGCTGAAGTGAATGAAAGTTTGATTGTTCATTTTAATGTTACCATCTAAGAAATAGTCTCCCAGCCTGTTTTTCTGAGTCTAAGTTTAACCTACAGAGTAATTTTGCAATCTTGGGATTTTTTAAAAAAGAAGAAAGAACAAGAGACTCATGTTATCATACTCTGGAACAATCATTTCCATTATCAACATTATCTGCAGGAGTAAAATAGTAAAATACCTGCAGAATCTCTGTTCTGTTGCCTTTAAAAAACATTAGGCCAAAATTGTAGTCAAAGGATTGACTAAAATACCAATTCATTATACTCTTTGTTGTTTGTATTTATTTTCAAGAAATAAGCCATTTGTTTTTAGCTACAATAGCTGCTTTGGAGTCAGAAGCAGGATGAGAAAAAATGCTGCAGGAATGCAGATTTTTTATCTGCCAGTCAACCTCACATATGCAGGATCCCTTAAAAAATATTTTTGCATGGATAAGAAGGAAAGTACCTGTAAGGCCAGAACAGCCTTTCTTCTGTGTTCTACTTCTCAATCTAATGAACTAATTTTATGTTCTTATCTTTACCTAGAAGCATACAGCCCTGAAAATAAATTCTTTTTTTTTTTTTTTTACTTATTCATCATCATCTAAAAATGTACAGGAAGACGAAATTTTCAAAAGTTTCAAATGTATGATGTCATACTTCTTCCTGAAAAACAAAAGTTTTGTTGACTGTTCTTATAAAAAGATAGAAACTTCAATGGAGAAAAGTTTAATATATAATATTGCCATTTTACATTGCCATAGCATTTTCTTGGAATCCCTTGCACATTTCAGTAAAACCAAGCTGGAACTTGACATATATAATCCAAAGGAAATAATGAACAGCAGAAAATGAAAAGCAATTTCCTATTTCCTAGAATTTTTTAAAAAACACTTCTGTGTTAAATTTCAGATGTTTCTGAAGTACTAGGATCACTTAAATCTAAAAATCCACACCATTATTACCTTACATTGACAGAAAAAACTACTGGCCTTTTCTTAGACTTTTAAATCCAACATGAACTTTATTCAACTTGCCCAGGTATACTGATTTGATTTTGAAAATATCCACTTGCATATAAAAATAATCAAAATGTTATTTTAGTTAAACTTAATAGGGCTCTGGTTTTGAGTATTTATCAGTTTAGCCTGGGGTGTCTGGTCATTGCTTTGTACCTTGATGGAAGCAAATTTATCTCATCTATGCCATTTCATTGTCTTTGACTTCATAATTAAATCTTATGTACTATAGCTCATCTTTTCTTATCCAGTTGATATTATGAATTAGGAATTTCAGAATGCCTCTCTATTTAGTGGGAAGTAATTTTTGAAACATCAGATACACACAGTAGCAATAATGTTCTCATTTCTCTTGCCTTCATGGACTGAAATAACCAAATCAGATAAATTCCTAGCATGTTGAAAGTTACTTTAGTCCAGAATCTAACTTCCAATGAAACTGATAAATACTAGATGTCTAATAATTCTGAAAATCTGGAGCATTTTCATTTTCACTAAAATTCACAATTAATTTAGTGGGAATTAGGCATGTAAATGGGAATTAAGGGAATGGTATCTGTGAAGATTTCAAGCATTGTGCTTTGGGGATAAGGATGCCTCCTTGAAATCATCTCTATAATAGGTCAAATTTTCTACATCCAACAGACTGAATTGACCAGTAGACTCCATGGAGTCTCTACTTTTTTCCATACCCTAAATCTTTATGGTTTATTCACCTTCTTGTCTATATTTGCTCATCTTCTTCTTTGAGCAGTCATCTTCATAATCTCTGTGAAAATTCACATAAGTGTGTGCACTGACACTGGAAACACACATTGCTGAAAATGCATATTCCTTGGCTTTTTTTTAACTGGGCCTGAAGAAATGAGGTTTGGAAGCATTTGGAAGATTCATCTAATCTTTTGAGAAACCAGATGCAAAATTAAATCTCTACAGCTAAGACTTTTATTTCATGTGTTTTATTTCATGAGTTATTCTGTTGAACACAGAAGCAGTTGTCTTGGGGAAGCTGGGTTGAAAATGCAAGTTTGAATGTAATAGCTGAGGACTAGTTTGTGGATTTGAAAATAAAAATAAAACCCATGCATTTTTTTCATAGTTGCACAGTTCCAGAATTTCAATTTCTGTGAGAATAATATTGATGAAAAAATAATCTAGAAAAAGAAGAGCAATGACTAAGAACAGAGCATTCATTATTTGAGGGTAAATTGGAGTAAAGAGAACTACAACAGAATGAATACCCAAAGAGTTGTTGCTCAAAATCTTTTTTATAAGAAGATGATTAGGGTCTTATAGCCCAGAATATAGAAAAAGCTCTTTAGAATTTCAGAGGAAGGATTTAGCAAGCCTGAACAAGCCTGTTCAAAAGCTGACACAGAATCTGGATTTTACAGAAAAAATCCTTGTGAATTTGCAGATGAGTAGTACTTCCACAGGAGTGAGTATTCACAGAAGTCAAGTGCTATTGTTCAGGTTTTTCCCTACAAGCTTTATTCTTGGCAGCAATGCAACACATTCTTATAAAATAAAGAGTTTTTAAAAGGTCAGGTAAGTTTGGGGTTTTGAAAGAAACAGGAATCTGTCCCTCTTCTGGTCTGTACTGATACCTTATTGTATCAGGCAGTCTTGGTGTTCAGATTTCTCTGACACTATCCTTAAGACATACTGCACAGAACTATTATCTATTATCACCAAAATGACTAATCTATACAATTTCCTGCATTACTGCTTCAAACAAGGTGAGCTCTACTATCCTGTCATTATTTTCAGATTTAACTTGTGAACTCTGAGCTACCAGTGTGATCAATTCTTGATCAGCATGACATTGGGCATGCATACTCTCTTCCACAATGGAGAAAGAAAATACAGAGGAGATAATGACTAAGATCTGGGTTTCTTTTTCATACAAAAACCTTGTATCTTCTAGAATCTTTAAAAACAGTAAGAGAACCTGATGAAATAAACACAGGTATGTATAAAGAATAAATTAAGCATATATCAAATACATTTCTCTAGCTTTCTGCACCAAAGAAGAAACTAGGCTGGCTGTCAGCAGTGAAATACTCTCACCTACCCTCCCCAAAACAAGATTTCTAGGTACTTCACACTTATTTCACTACTTCCTTATAAGAAAAAAAATAAATCCAAGCTGAAATTCTGAACACTATGGTCTAATAATGTATCAGCTAGACATGCTCTTCTGATTTGAAAGAGATATTTCCTTTCATCTGAAGTCTGTTTAGTTACTTTGTTCTTATGCCAATAACTACTCGAGGAATTACTCTTCTAGGAAATGCCATTTAATCTCAAAAAGCAACAATATGTTTACCAAAAAGCAAGAAGTGCGTGGAGAAATTTGAAACACGAAAAATAAGAATCTTCTTGGAACAGTGACAGTGTTCAGGAAAGTTAACAAGGAAAGTTTATAGACTGCTTTAGATGGAGTGGTTGCAAATGCAAGTTATCCTACAAAAATGTTATCAGTTTTATCAATCAGTCATATTTTATTATGATGAGCAGTGATGGCTCCCTGGCCTTAGAAATCTGTAATATTAATACAAAACTCTTAGAGATCATTTAGTCCTACTCAAAATTACTTTATCACCTTAATTGTTTTACTGTGGCACAACAGTGATGGTGCTTAAAAACAGTATGTTAGCTATGGAAACAATCACTATATGGAAAATAAAACATTAATACTTTTGATATTCTATCCATTAAAGGTTTTCTGAAATATAAGTTCTAACAAAAAGACACTCACAGATTCAGTTACATTTTTCCTCATTATTTTACCTGTCCTCTAGCAAAAGTTATCAGGCTGTTTTTTGAGTTAAGCCACCTCTTCCCCGAGTCACTTTTTTCTCCTTGTATATGAAGATAAACTTCTCCAGCGGCATCTGCCTTCTTCAAGTCACCTGTGTGCAAATGGATTTCATATTCCACAACTTCAGAAAAAAAGTCAGCAGGAGAAAACACTCGTCCTCTTGCCTGACACCTGCATTATGTACCAGTTCTTGGTAGAAATCATTGCAGATTTCACCCTAATCCCAGATTGTACCACCAGACAAAGTCTCTTCAGTCCTGGTGACATACATAACCAAAACACATTCCTGCTGCACAACAGGATGGCAATCTAGAGAATATAGATTTGCTGTGCTCTGGCACCACTCCTAGAAAATAAGTGTTATAGGTTGCTTGGTGCACAGGATGTCTTGTGTGCTTCCATACAAGGCAGGAAATTCCTTTTTAAATAAAGAGCCATAGTTGCATCCTCTTCAGAAAGTCTATGCTTTTTTCTTTTTAAGATTGTTTACTGATATTTCTTTGGTTTTCCATCCCTCTATTCTTATTTATCACTAGTTGGACCATAATACTATCATATGAAACAAAAAAAATGAATTAAAAGTTATTTCAACATCACCTTTAACACATATAGAGAAAAGTCTCCTGGCATTTTCTATCATTCTCCAAAGAGCCTTCCATGAATGATATAACAGCCCACAGATCCAAGTCAGATAAGTGAATTTTGAGTTTAAGGAAAAGCATTCCTGAATTTCTCAGCCATGGTCATAGTACAGAGATTAGGAGAGACACCTATATCCCCTATATAAAGCTTCTGCTTCCTTGCCTCTTTTTGTCACAATGCATAGATAAGTGATGCAGATGAGACCAGACTGAATTAATGCCAAAGACAGTTCATGGAAATCTCCCATGTTCACTTTTTAAGTTTATCATGGAAACAATGAAAGACTTAAACAGAAGCAGGTCACAGTCTCAATATTCACTGTTATTTGCATCATTTCAACAACAAGGACCCCAGGACAAAATAAGAAGGGATTTGAGGGATCAATTTTATTTCCCTTCTGATGTTGTGTGCTCTATTTCAGATTATAATAATAATTTGTATAGAGTGTTCATTTGGGCTCATTTGTGTAATGAGCTGATACTGTCAATTCAGGAATCTAACTTTGGTAGCTATATTAGGACTCAGATCCTTATGTAGTCAGCAGAGGAAGGCAGGTGCTATAGAAAACACCTCTGATGGGTTCCCACACGTTTAGAGATAAACACTAGAACTCAGGAGTCTAAACTTAGATGGTCTAAATATTCCTCTGCTTCCAACCACAGGCATCATTTCTTCAGCCTAAGAATACAAGCTATGCTTTTATAGCAATGTTTGTAAAACATGACTGTCAAATATTTTTAATAAGGACTCTTTTCTCTTTAAAATGCAAAGTCTCATTTGGGATGAATGAGCAATGCATACGTACCAAGAATGTATTCAAAAACATTTGTACTATCTCTTGAACTTTTATCACAAACATAATGACTTTTTTTTTTTTTTTTTTTTTTTTAGAATTGAGCAGCCTTAAAATCCAGCATTTTGCAAGTAATATCTTTGACCATCAAATATTATCAGCTTTTAATCCCACAACCTTCTTCACTGTAGCAGTAAAATATAGACAACATCTAGACTGTGTGACATTTATGTGCTGGAGAAAGTCTTCCAGCCTCTCTGTGCTCTTGTCCCTCCCTGGAAGTTGGCTGGCTCTATGACATCTGCTTTGCCAGGCAATGAGGAGGGGAGTGGTGCTTTAGACAGACATGAAACCAAGGAGAAACTGAGCACTTTGAGTTTCACAGCTGACAGTACAAGCTAGAGAGCATGGAAATACACATTATTCCATTCTGAAACATCAGTCTAATGTACATCATAGGATACATGAATATCTAAATGTACATATTGGAAACATCTGATATTCTCAGTATATTTTTCTTCTTCAATCAATTTTTTTCCAATACAGAAATGGTCTATTTAAGCAAATTGTACATTCTTTAAAAAGATTATAATTATGAGAAAATTCTAGTAGGTTTAAAATGATTCAATGAACCCAGAAGCTAAAGCTGTCATTTAGTTTCAAGCGTAGGTGATAGGAAAACAGGGAGGGAAAAAAAGTGTTCCAAGGATATTTATTTTAAGCTTTTCTTACAGCTCTTTTCACAAGTTGGTGCTGTTCATGTTGAGTGTTATAATCAAAAGGTGTGAATTCAAGCATTGTGACATCCTATATAGCTATTTCTTTCTATTTCTGAAATAAAAAGGTCCCATAATGGGATTAATGGTTTTAAAGAATGGGTTTGTATAGACTGTAAAATTAATATTTAAAAGGATTCATTAAATAATAAGTCTGCCAATAAAACTGTGCTCACTTCAATAAACTTCTGAAATGTATTTATTTCTCTTTACCTTTTACTTCATGAGGATGATGTCTGAGAAAATCTGTTTGTTTAAAAGTGGCTTTATTTCACTGCAGTGCTGTTTGCTCCAGGGACTCCCCCAGGACTATTTTTTTCTAAAATAATTTAAACTAAAGGCTGAGAAAGTTCTTATAATTGATGGTATCATTCATGTTTGATGATAAGAAGTAAACCAAGAGTTTTCCCACCCTGGGGCCCTAACATATCTCATTCCTCTCTTCAAGGGAGTTAAATATGCACTGCCAGGTAAAAGACAACACAGCTGCATTAAAGTCAGCACAGCTACACACACTTGATTTTCTGGAGCTCCAGAGAGTTGAAAATGCATGAGCTGTCCAGGTGACAGTTTCCAATGCCATTTCTCTTTCAGGGGAGTTAGGACATGAAGTTTCTGTGTTGCCCATTCAGGGTGTTGCCCTGTCTGTGTAACTGGGCCTTGTGAGCAGATTTGTTGAAGTCAAATGTCTACTAGTATGAATAAGACCAAAAATATTTTGGTCCATCTGCCTGACCACTTCTGTGAGAGACGATTAGAAATCACAGTGCACTCCTTGTTACTGCTTTTGTCCATTAATACTTGAATCATTAATGTACAGAATCACAAGCTTAGCTTAGAAATGTACATAGCTTCTGCTGAGTCAGGATTTTCAGCTGAATCTGCTGAATCTGTTGATGCATAATTCAAAACTCAATGTAGCCATAGCAAATATTTCCTATTAATTTTCCACTATTTAAGTGGAATAAAAGTATATAAAGTAGCTCCTATGAAAGGAGTTGTAACAGAAAGGCAATGCTGGGAAATGGGGTAAAAGATTTTAGGCTGAGTTTGGGACCATTCTGATTGTGCTCTGTATGAACAGCATTCCCCAACAACAAAAATCTACTAAGACAAAGTGTTCTGTTCAAGCTTGCCATTCTTTGTCTCCTCCCAATCCTGTGTATAGAAATTCTCTTTCAGATGTAAGCCAACATATTGCAAAACAGAAAATGGCCACCTAATGCTCATTAAAAAAGGAAAAAAAAACCCAAACAAACCATAAATTAAAGATAGGAGAGTAAATACCTTTTTAAATTATTATTTTGTATTAATTTCTTGTGTGTGTGTTTATGAATAAAATCAGAATATAAAAAAGAAGAAATTTTAGACTGAAGTTGTATTGGGACCAGAAAGAATAGAAGTGATATTAACACTTCTAGTTGTAAATCACTGGACTCAACAAAATGGTTTTTGAAAAACTGTCTAGGTTGGTAGATACTCCCAACTATGAATTAATTTTTGAGGGAGAGTATATACACATCTTTTCCCAGAAATTTTCCAAGAAAAACACCCTGAGTTTCTAATACACCTCAATAATTAATTACTTTACATATTAGAATAATGATTTCAGACAGTATTTCCATTTGGCTCTTAGCATAATAGAGGCTTTGAGAGGTGTATTCTAGAATTTTAATTTTTAAAAATTTTTGTACTTTTTATATGCAGTAAAAAATTTAACAGGTTTGAATTCAGAAAATAATTGTTCATATTTACAGTTCTTCTCATTTTTTCTTAAATAAATTAGGGAAATAGGGCCTCTTAATAGAATTACTATATTTATGATTGAATATGTACATCCAACATCCAATGTTTTTTTGAATCTTATGGATCAAAAGTCTAAAATGGTAAGATTTTTCAGCACATGAATACAAAGTGACAATTTTTTAAAATTATGCAAACCCACACAAAACCAGAAATTTAAAAGGTCTTTGCTGGTTTTTTTCAAGTTTCAACTTTAAGTTGGATGAAATATTTAGGAAATTCTCCTTAGAGAATGTTCTGCAAAAGTCCATGTGGTCTATTTTATTTCTTTTTCTGGGCTGCTTCCATCTTTTTCTATTAGTTTCCATTTAAGCAGAGCACTCTTTGTACTATAGCCTCTAGCAATAAACCTCTTAACTGGCACTAAAAGCCTCAATATATGGTCTTTACTCTCTCCATCAATTCCCTTTATTCTAATGAGCTGAATAAATGGGAAGCTTGTCCTTAAGTACTAGTGATCAAGTTATCAGTATACAATTGGTTGTTCCACGGGAGTGGTGGGGGGTGGTTGGCAGAAATCACTTAATTATATCTCTGGCATCATACCATTCACATGTGTTGATAACAGCTGAGAAATTTGCAACTTCGTGTATATTTTTGTAGAATATTACTAACTGTGCTATAAATTTCTCATTGACATCAATAAAACACTAGTGTAATTGAAATTCTTGGATATCTCTTTGCTGGCTAACTGTGTGGCATTTTAAAAATTCTACCTGTGTTGTGTATGGGTCTGCATTTTTTCCCTTCTTTACTATGTTTCTAAATCACATATATTTCTTTATGAATGGGAAGAGTCAAATAATAGGAAGAGACAACATTACACAGTAGATGATATTTTGTACTCATCTTCAGCTGACATACCATTAATTTGAAGAGATAATAAATAATCATGAGCTAAAACTGGAGCATCATCTAATGTGAAAGAAACCAAATACTAGTTAGAGCATCTCTCATAGTCCTCATCCCAATGACTTCTCTTTTGTGGTAAATGCACGTGCAAAACCATCACATTCCTTAATATCAAACTCTTATGGAAATCTCCACAGAGTATTATCAGCACAAAAGAGCATTCCAGAGACAGATCCTGACCCCAGTGACAGAAAAGGACACAGCTTACCAGGCAAAGGCTCCTGATCTGCATAGAGGGCTGGCAGCTCCACACATTTGTCTTCCTTAGGGTGAAATCTAAGTGCCATGGCTGTTTTAGCTCTCTGTGTGGGCCACTTACCTGAACTTTGTGTACTGAGCCAATATCTGCCAGTTCATCCTGTGTGAGGAGAAAGAGAAGATGGATGGGTCTCATTTCAATTGTGCCAGAACAAATGTAGTGGGCAGCTGTATGCAACAGCTGAACAAACTTCAGTAGTTAAAAAGTTGGGGCAGATCTATAACTAGTACTATTTTCCCCTTTCTAATCAATACAAAATTGATCTAAAAACATGAATGAGGAGATGGAATGCTTGAGGTTTGATATTAAGGAACAAGCAATGGCAGTCACTGCTGAAATTTGTACACAGAGCAAGACACAATTTTCATATATATTACTCAGATCCAGTAGATTATTTTCAGGCACAAAAGCTTTAGCAAATTTTTAAAACTTTGGACACTATTGGAAATATTTCTTACGACAATAAAAAATGATGCAATTAATCATAAAATTGAAGGAAAGCTAATCCAGCTTTGAGGAAACATCCAAGAGCTCCTTCATCCTCACTCTAGATCATAGAAGTTGTACATTAAAATCTTGCATTCATACTTGAGAAATAAACCCAGTCTAACTCTTCTGGGGATAATGCACCATCTCTATGACATACCATTGCTTGGGTAAGTGAAAGCAGAGGAGGTCTTAGATATTATAATTTGTGGTTTAAAATTTCTCATTCTTCACTGTAAGGAAAAAAGGGGAGAAAACAGAATTTGTCTTTTCCTATCTAGTAGTTCTTGGATTCTTTCCTCTGCTCTTTCATTTTAGATATGCTCAGATAGTAGAAGTCCATGTGACCTGACTTCAGCCTTTCCTCTGACACAGCACTTCTTGGAAATAGGTTCTTGGAAATAGCAGAGAGGTTCTTGGAAATAACTCAGGAAAACCCTCTGACTGCTCCTTATTTTGGATCATGCTTGTGGTTAGTCTAGTTTGCTTAGTTTCTCTTTCATCAAACAACAGAGGAGCATCAACATACATCAAGTTATTTCTTTAGCTCAATCATAAAATTAAATTTATTAAGAGGATAAAGGAAGAGACAATAAACAACAGGGGGAAAAGAGAAACCATACTAAAAAAGGCAGTTCAGAGAAACTGATGGCAGGGATGAATAAATTACATGAGAGAGAAAAGAGAAAAATTAACCTTCTGTATGTTCTGTGCATCTGTGCATTTAATCTCATTTATGATTCTTCCTTCTCTACCATCAGCCCCAAAAGCTCTGTGGTATCCCATGGCATAGTGTGTGCTTACAAATTGCTGTTTTTTGTGAGATCAACAAAGCCTGTAAATCAGTACCTGCCGTGTGGTGTGCACTGTGATAGGCACCAAGGGACCAATTCACTCACTTAAACATTCTCAGTATGAGACACTGGGAGAATTTGCTCATTCAGAAACCATTGTTCATGTGCTGCTACCTACAAACAAAAATGATGATCTGTGCCAAACTACACAGAGGACTTAAAAATCAATTTGGTAGTTTAGTTTAAAGAAACAATTTATCTCAGAATTAAGTGGATTATTGGCTACATGATTCTTAGGCTTTTCTCGCAATAGCGAAAGGTTGAAGTACTTTAATCTGAATTGCTTTTCCTGTGACTTGAAGTGGCAACTTTTTGTGACTCAGTTTGCCATAGAAGATAAAAGAAAGGCATATTGGATCCTCTTCACCACTCAAGTCAGATCCAGTGATATCCATTATCCAGAAACCTGATGACTTCATGTTGATTTCAGGCAGTTTAGGACTAAGAGTCGACCTTCTACCTTTAAAAATTATCAAAAAGAAAGGAAAGATGAGAGAATGGCATAATCTAGCAGGACCATACCCTTTACAGTACACAAACAAAGCCCTTTTTGCAGGTTATGTTGTATCTATAGCAACTGGTCACTAAGAATAACACATTGATATCTTTATTATTTTTGTGAAGAATTTAGCAGTTTAATGAAAAATTCTTTCTGGGTTTAAATTTTAGTTTTAATGGCATTTTTGGATGCCAATGTATTTTCCTTGTCGTGTTTGGAAGTAATTGCAAAGAGAATATTCAGTCACCTTTTAGAGGTCTAAGTAATTGTTCTTTAAAAAGCAATCAGTGTTACTAAAGCAAATTTATCATTTAAGAGCATGTAGCCATATGTAGCATGTAGGCACCTAATGCAAAATGAACAATTTAATGAACTTTACTTGTCACTGCATGTTACCTAGCAATATAACAGGTGCTGTAATAGTATGAGACTGACAGGTAAACTATAATAAACACACAAAATTATTTGCCGGATCCTTAGAAGATCAATATTATTATCTTTTTCTTTTTTTCTTCATTAATTGCTGTTATTCTTCATTTTAATTCTGTTTTAACTGTTTTGGGCGAATTGAAAACGCTTTCATGAAGAGGAACAGCTCAGAAAAATGTACTTTCTAACACTCAGAAAAACCACACAACTGAAACAAGGACACACAGTGTGTCCTATTCCCTTTGGACAAACTTCAGTACTCATTTCCTTTGCATTGAATGGCTTTCACAGGATTGAAGGAAGAAATCTTTTGCTACCTCTAAATGCCTAAATGTCCTGCTGTAAGTGTTCTTTTGCAAGGACATCCAGGTTTAGCTTTGCACTAATCATGGTGTGGCAGTAGGTGTGAAATGTGCAGAAATACCAGAACTGCTGCTCTGTGCTGTGGAATACTCTCACAGGTAAAGACTAGGCTCATTTCACCAAAGTAATTTTTCTTTCGATTTCAAATGAGATTCCAGGCCAAAAAACAGTGCATAAAATTTGAGCAATTTATCCCCATGTGGTGCACATCCTAAGCTCAGCTATTTATCTCTCATTGAAATTTGCTGTGTTTAATTTGGAAGGCAGGTGTTCCATACCCAACACATTGACAAGACAGAATTATATTAACTTTGACCTTACCAGAGTGGCTCTGCTATAACACTAGGGTCAAACTGAAAATTCAGATTTTCAATAAAAGATATTATAGAGTTCTAAAAAAAGCGGTAGTAAAATATATGTATATAAAAATGGGCAGGTCAGTTTTGCAGAACTCACCAAGAGTTACAATCTCACAAACAGTCCCACATAAGCCCAGATGAGTATCAAGCCAATTCCACAGTGTAAAGACCCATTCTTTGTCTGAATCTTGTGATTCCTTAACTGTTACCACCTTGAGGTGCATCCCTGCCCCAAAGCCTTCTACATCATGACCCATGACCACTTTTTGCAAATGACTCAGAGAAACAGCTTCCATCAGAAATGGAAATGGAATCCACCTGCAAAAGAGGGAAATACTTAATAAAGCAGAACTTTGAATTGAGCTTCAGAGAAAATATAGGCCTGGATTCATCTGAGAATTCAAAATTTTTAAAGTCTATTTCTTTGTAAAATTCAGCATCCTCCTGCTGAATCTAAGAAAGCACACACTGCTTAGAGCTAACATTTAATCCTGTGTTCATCATTAATGATGCATTATAATTTCATTTGATCTTTGGTCAATATGTATCACTGCATCAATCATTTCATATTACATTAAAATCTATATACCTCAACTTTCTGACAGTCAGTTATGACAAGATTTTGGTTGTAATCAAATTTCTGTCTTTCAGATATCTAGTTTCAGGAGATTATCATACAGGTCTTGATATATATTAATAGGTCTAAAGGAAAGTTAGAAGTATAAAGAGTGTTCTCACTCCAAGTTGTGTGTTGTCCCAATTTATTTTTCAATAAAATATTGGAGAAGTAGATTTTCTGCTGCTAATATTGAAAGTACTTTCATATGACAAAAAAATATTTTTTTTTTTAATAATAGCCATAATACATCCCAACAGCAGATTGTGAGCAGAAATCATTAATCATTTTAGGAAATAAATTCATGTATGAACATAAATTAAAATAATTACAATATAGTGCTGTCTTCTGTATATAGGCATAGTTCTGAGAAAAACAAAGAAATTAAATTTAGAAATTCTCTTAGTTCATTACTGATTCCACTTTTACTCTAACAAGTGCTCTGGTAATTATCTAATAAAAGTACTTGACAGAAATCTAAGCCTCTCCTTGACAATGGACACTTTGGCATAAGTTTTTTTCAAATGTCATTGTTCAGTGAGTGAAAGTCTGATTCACAAAAAAAGAATTTTATTTATAGTGGTCATCTAGAAGCACTTGGTTTATTTGCATTCTTTTTCTAAATGGAATTTTTGTTTCTTACCTAAACTTGTTGATACTGAGTTGGTGTTTCAAAGATGGATTGTGGTTTCAGAAACACCATAGACTGCAAAAATGTCGTGGAAAATTCTGTAACTAATTTTTCACCAATTCTTCAGTTTTTTTCTAACCATTCTGTCCTAAATTTGGAACAGAAGAAGTCGGAATCATGATCACAGAGGTTCTCCCCACTAATGTGCTTTGCATGGCTTGTGTGGAGCCTTTATTGCCATGTGGGTGTGTTCTTATACAGGAAATAAATAAAGCTGGCATTGGTCTATGGTGAATATCTGGAAGATAAATTCTGTGAATGTTTCAAAATTCTTGCCTATTTTGTAGCCAGATGTATTCTGAGCAGGCATCATGCAACACTTACTGCAGTGCTAACCCCTGCACATATAACCTGCATTATGGTGCCATTGCCTTATTTCTTTGAAATTTTCATCCTTTCATTAAAGATTTATGAAGTCTCCTCACACCTGTGTCCCCTCTTTTGCCATAGAGAGTGAGATAAACATTTGCAAAAGTCTCTGCTCCCCAGTGGTCACCAATATGTACAGAAACAACACACTTATAGACTGCACAAAAAGAGAAGGAAAAGTTTAGTTAAAGCTCATTAAGTACAAAGTGTACTTAAAACAGCAACACAGAATATTTAGTAAAACTATTGCTTTTTTTATTTCTGCAGCTACAAAAATATCTTCTACACAGTGAATGAAATAATCAGGTTACTCTTTATGAATCTAATCTCTTCATGCTAAGCTCAATGAAGATTTTCCATTCACTTTCTTAGAAATTTGAAGGAAATTGGACTTGTACAATTCAGATTTAGGATTCTAGGCAAATTCTGCCAAATTCTGTTTTACTGTGCAAGGTCGGGAAAGTAAGAACCCATTTTACTTAGTTTAGGACAGAACTAAACTAAAAACTAATTAAAAACTGAATTATCTTTGAAATAGATAATAATTAAGACAGGCCAAAGAATAAGAATAAGGCTATGCAAATTTAAATAAGAAACAGATGCAACATAGCATCTGGATGCATGACATGACATATAAGTATCAAAATTTACAAAATGCACTTATTCACTTATGGAAGGAAACTATAAATTCTTTGTCTCTATATTGATCCTGTATGAATGAATTTCTACAGTCAGATCAGATTTTCTTCTGAGGAAGATAATTTAATTGCTTATATATTCAGGCTCATACAAAAAGAAGAACCAAAATTTTTCAAATATTTTTAATGTACAATCCTGTGGAGTTAACATTTAGCTAAAGAAACACTATACTTTCTTTTAAGGTCATGAATAGGTTTGAGTATTCAGGATCAGAATTTCTGGAACTTTAGTTTAACAAAGCAGTCATGTCTCTAATTACTATTATCTCGTGTATCTGCTAACTTTTCTGAACAAATGCAGGACCTCTCTAAGTGTTCACATTCCAAGGGCATCTCTGGGAGCTCTCAGCATGGCAAAAAAAAGTAATTCTTAGGAAAAAAAAACCAAAAACTTTCTGTGCAATAAGGCTTACTTCTGAAACCTATATTAGCAAGCAAAGCTACTGCAAGCTAAGTAATTCAATAGTAACTCTAGAACAAATAATTTCCACAGCTTTGAACGTGTTCATTTCTCTTAAAAGTCCAATTGTATTGTTCAGTTTTTCATTTAAAATCGTGCAGAAGATTTAGCAACTGTAAAATCCAATATGCAACTTAACTGGAAAATTAAAATTTAAGTGGTCAGCCTTCTTGCAGTGCATATATAAAGACAGGTGCAACAGAGCCACTGAAGGTATCAAATCCAGACAAAGCACTATATTGTATCTGTGGTATTGATTTATTTTCAAGCAGTTAATTTCAGTGTTTATATTTTCTTGGTGCTTTTACCTGGTAAAGTTTCCTGGTCGTCAGTGACTGCAGGGAATTCTTTTACCAGCTCCCTATCTTCTCTCTTAAGAACAAACCAGTTATATTCAAAGTTCAGTTTTTATTTTGTTTTTGTTAAGTGAAAAGCCTTCAGATGCCAGCCCTTAAATCCTGGCACATCATCACAGCTGGCTCAAATCTTGTATGCATCTCCCAGACCTCCAGTCTCAACCTGCACCAAACAGCATGAGGAAGAGGGTGCAGTCAAGGCTGGTTCACCTTGAGAGATTTTCCCCAGTCCTAGTTCCCCAGAATTTCTAAATTTAACAGTAAGTTATAAAAAAGTTGAGTTTGAGGCTGGGATAAGTGGATTGATAGAGTCAATCCTTTTGATTTCATGGCATAATCATGGGTGAGATTATCTCCTTTATTAATACTGTAAACATGATACTCTGTAAGCATTCATACTGTAAGCATGAGAACTTCAGAGTGAGCCACAGTTAAAATTAGTAAGATCTGTGCATTTAGGCTCTTTAGACAAAAGGTAACACAGAAAGTTGTGACCCTACTGGATAAAGAGAGCATTAACTCACAATTAAAGATTCTAATATCAGCAGCTGAGTTATTAATTTAAAGATGATTGCTATGAGCCTGGAATCACAGCATTGTTTAGGTTGGAAAAGACCTTTGATATCACCAAGTCCAACCATTAACACAGCACTGCCAAGTCCACCATAAACCATGTCCCTGAGTGCCACATCAGCATGTTTGCAAATACCTCCAGGGTGGTTACTCAGCCATTGCCCTGGTCAGCCTGTCCCAGTGCTTGACAGTCCTACTGGTGAAGAAGTTTTACTGAATTCTCATTTGCTAAATGGCTTTGTTTAGAACATAAAACTACTTTATATCCAATTCTTCATTAAAGGAAAGGGATATTTCTGAATAAAAATGAATCATTAATGTTACAGAAATAAGTTTGTAGGATAACACAGCCCTGTTCCCACACTACATGTGGAAATTTAATAGCTGGTTGCTGATTGTGGATAATGATCTGCATGACCACAGCCTGATAAGTCTTATGAACAGCAAGAAGTAATGTGATAGCCATTCACTGGGCAACTACAATAAAGACAATATGGGAAGTGATTTTGGGTTAAACAACTGACAAGTAGCAATTTTTAAAGGCAAGAGTTGTTTTTGTTAAGTATCAACAATACTTAATACAAAAAAAAAAGTTGCTAGTGGCTTTGCTCTTCTCCCATATTGCAGCTTTTTTCCCCCCCACACCAGTCACAAAGCACCACCAGCAGACTGGCTCCTGAGACAGAGCACAGACCTCCTAACAGAATAATTTATTCTGCTTCCCATCAGAGCTCTGAATGTGACAGCCCTTCAATGGGACTTCACTTGCTTAAAGCTAGTTCATGTGCATTTGCACAGTGAGCACATGGATGTGGGAAAGTATCAGCTACCTTATTCTAATTAGAGAGGTACTAAAAAATGTGCTTTTTTCACTTTGGGAGAGTTGCACACCATTTTTAATAACTGTTATGCACATAAGAAATGGTGAAATATCAGAGTATGAAGAGGAGTAATTAATTGAAAATAAAGCTACCTGCCCAAAACATTTTATGAGCAGTTTATGATGCAGAGCTTATGAGAAGAGGCCTTTGGTAGTAAAGAATTGCACTTGATGGATTAAAAGATCCCTTCCAGTCTGAATTTCTTGAGGTAAATATTATCAATGGTTGCCATGCCACTCCTCCACAATTTCATGATTCAGGGCATTGTTCAAGGGGCAGGGAAGAACTCCCTTCCATTCCATATATCAGCCCTGGGCTCTCAGAACCTCTCAGCTCCTGAGCTGTAACTCCACAGTAGTTACAAAGAACTACTGCCCAAAGAAGAGGGCAGCAGACCTGTCCTCTCTCTGAGCCCAGCTGCCCTGCCTGTCTGTGCCATCGAGCTTGCAGAGACCAAAGATGTCCCTGACTTGGTCTCCACTCCTGCCCTGTGACAAGGGAAATGTGTGGGCAGAATTTTGCACCAAGATTTTTCATTCATGCTGTGGATGTTGCAAGGGATATCATTAGCTATGTATCATTAGCTGTGCTGGACTAAGTGGATTAATTCCTTGCAAAATACGCATTCCACCTGATTAAACTGAACAGGAATGATTTGGGTTCATTGAGAGGAGAGCACACAGGTTCTTCACCTATCTAAACTACAGTTCTTTCACAGGCAGCAAAGTCATTGCTTCTTCTCTTTCAGAACCAGACCACTGACTTCTAAAATTATTACCTGCAGATTTTTTTTCTCATGCAGGGACCCCATGACTGTACCACACAGCTGTTCTAAATGCTGTGAACAACTTATTCCACAAAGCTCTCTGTTTGGGAGTTGCACAAGTACAGAACTTGGTTATTTTTATGTGACAGGGAAAGCTGTAATTCTCATTTTACTTTGTCTTCTGCTTCTCAAATTTGCAATTCACTAGGATTCTAAGTTGTCATAAATACATGTGCTGTAATCCTTGTAGGAAATGCACAGAGGAGATTTATAGGAAAATAATTCCATAATACAGACTATTTAGAAGCCACAATTGTCCATTTTGTTTCTAGAATCACAATTTCAATTAATTCCCTGGCTGCCTTTGAACCAGCAAGTACTAACAATCATACTAATTATGATCCATGGAATTAAACACCAGCTATTTTCAACTGAGTGTCTTAGACAGTTCCCCTTTTCTCATGGATTTGTTTCTTCACTTACAGTGTGGTCAGTATTTTTGTTCAGATCCATCATTGTACCCAGCGCTGCCATTACATCATTCTTTTAATCCTTTGCTGAACAATTCAGTACCAGCAGTTTTCCTTTGGAATATTTTATCTTTGATCCCAAAATTGTCTGTTCCCTCCACCAATGGCTGTTAATTGATGCAATGTGAACTTTGAAGCAGAGACAGACATGTAATCCATCACAAATTATATATCCAGTGAATGTCCTGGTTTTAAATTTGTTGAATATTTGCAAGAAGATACTTTACATCATTCATTATTATAATTTGCTAATTAATTTTTTCACAATTATTTCTTCTGAATAGTTTTCTCTAATATTCAGAACTTGAAATCTTATCTGGGTTGGCATGATTTGTCACATACTAAACAACACAATATATTTTCCATTACAAGACAGAAGGAGCTTGGCTCTTAAAATTAGGAGGAGCCACTGGGCTTCTGAAGATCTCAGAGACAGGTGATGAAGTTGATTGGAGAATTTAATAACATTTTAAATATTTTCCTCTTTAACTCAGGTCTCTTAAAGACATCATGCCTAGGATAACTAAAGCCTTGTAAATGTTATTGTTTGGGTGCATATTAAAAGTAATTCCTTTTCATTCTTTTCCCTGCTAAAACAACAACAACAACAACAAATCACACACACACACACCCCATAAATTATTCTAGTTAATAGGGTTTTGTCAAAGTATCCTTAAATTCAACTGGACAGCCATCGGTCTTATACTCCAGAAATCTTTCTGCTTGTTGTTTGGAGCATCATCTCATACTGTGGAGAACACATGGATTATTGTACCATGTGATTTGAAACTTTCTGTCACCTTCTTGATCCTTAACACAAAATGCATTCAGAATTTATTGTGTATTTAGTCCTTCAGTCCTACTTGAAGAGTGCAATTGCTCATTTTGTACTACTGTGCTAGTGTTTTGGACAATAGTTTTGGGCATCCTAATCTCACACTCTGTCCCTTGTATTTTATAATTCTCTGGAGAACTGAATGTGCACAATACACTAGGACTTTCCAAAGGCATATTCTGCAAACTTACTCAACTAGTAACCAAGAAACAAAGATGACTGTGAGAAAGATCTATATACTTTTCAAATCTACTCATTCCATGTGAGTCCAATATTTGATTCCAATCAAGACCAGACTACCAAGAAAAAAAATACACTTCACTGGTTTCTTGCCATGCTGCCTTCAGTTATACAACTCCTGTCAGATTTCATCATGTTGACACATTCACCTATTTTTCAATTTATTTTTTAAAACTAAGGTGTTCTAATAAAATTTATTCTTATTTAAGCAGCTCAGCTACCATACTACACATTTCTGAGACTACTGAAACCCAGCTGTACCTAAGAGCATGCTGCTCTTTTCTCTCTTAATTTATTCTTTGTGCTTGCTATGTACAATTAAGCTACACCTGTTCTTACATAGAACTTGATTGGACATATTTTGGATGGAATAATCATTCTGAATATGATACACATCTGTGCATATACTTGTGTGAGAACACCTGGAAGATCAGAAATTTACATGCCTTTCTGTCCTCAGTGTGCAATCAATGTATCCCTGAGATCAAAATTAAGCTTGCTGTTTCAAAACTATGTAAGCAGCTTATAGCACATAACCAGTTGTTCTTTTTACTGCACTGTATTATTAAGGATGTTTGTCTAGGACCAGGATCTTGGGGGAAGGTTAAAAGTTCATTTATTCCTGAGTGTTGGAAAGCTGAATTCACAGCTTGTCCTCCTTGTGATATCATGTTCATGCCTCCAGCCTGCTGCTGCAGTGAGAAAACATAATAAAAGTTTCTGCATTCTTCTGCATAGCCTTAGTAAGAACAAAGAAAGGGAAAGCAAAAAGAAACTGGGTTTATTGGCTCAAGCACCTAAAGATGTATGAGGGTGTTTTTGGAGATACCTGTGAATCCCCAAATGTCCATTTATACCAGAGCTGCTATTCTGTAAACTGCACTGTAAGCAATGCAGCAAAGAGATAAAACATCATACACAGTGCTAACTTCTTCTTACAAAGCAATAAAAACAAGGACACAAATAGCTGTGGGGGAAATACAGGCACTAACCCAAAGTCTATCCAAAGTATGAACAAGCATTCAGAAAGCTGCTGGGGTGGAAGGGTACAATGAATAATGTACTGTGTGCCAGGGATAGCAGGCTGTGAGGGACAACCACGACTGACACACAGAAATACTAATTTCTCCTAGTGAGATACCCAATCATTGAAATTAGGCAGCCTGAACAGGGAATACGTGACATTGGGGAACTTGCCAACATGTTGGATATAGCAAAGGTCTGCTTTATGCAATGATGCTTGCCAAAATTCAGTCAGCTGGTGCTGCTGCTCCATAGATTCTGCCTCTACTGACCTCTTCAGTTTATGCTCATGGCATGGGATTGGAAGCTTGTTTTGTGGCTCAGTGTGTTTCCTATGTGTTTTCTGATAAGCAGCTGCTTCCTTGTCTTTAAGAAAAGCCATTTATCTTTTCATTTACTCCCCATAAAGTTCCTAAATTGCTTCAAGCTTGTTATTTAAACTAAAAATTCAGCCTGGTTCAGGTCATTACAATGAAGCTTTGACATAATTTTCTAAATGTAGTTTTGCCATTGTTTTCAGAATGTTTATTGTAGCCATTGAAAAGTCTTTCTGAACTGTATAAAACTACCTCAAATTGCAAGCTATTTCTCCCATCTTGCTGGCTAGAAGCTGTACTTCATGCCAGTCACCAGAATTTGCAATGACTTAGCTTAGAAAGCCAGGACAGAATTTGAAGATTTAAAAGATGCCTGAGATGAATCCTCTCAAACCATCAGCATGTGTGTCAGGTGTATGGGTGGTGAGGACTGTGTTAGGGTTGATTTAAATACTGGCCATATATAAGCTATTGCTTCAGAGTTCACCACTCTTTGATATGCATGAATGCATTCTCCAGTGACTTGTGATTATCCAGAAAAATCCTCTGCCTGCTGGCCTGAGAGACAGAACAATCCTGCAGAGAGTGGATACTACTTTACAAAGATGGAAATGAAGGAAAGAAAAGCCCACTTATGTCCCCTGGGAATGCTGCCCAATCCTTCATCTTCTGCTTTCACAAATAATTGTATATTGCCTTTTGTATGAACTTCAACCCAGGAATCTTCAGGGAATTATAAGAAATGCAAGATGAGCTGGTGAATGCAATATATTACACAAAAGAATCCATGGAGCTGGCTGCAGTAGAACAGGACTAGCAGTAGGAGACGACCCAAGACCTATACTTATGTCATTCCATCTTTGTAAATAATTGCATCATTTTTTACCAGACACATCAACTGTATATATATATATATATAAAATGCTGGTTATGTACACACACACAGACTTGCATACATATATACCTTTATGTATATCTATGGATCCTAGAGGGCAATGTCATGATAAGTTCTTTGCAGTACTGTATATTTCTGACTTACAATGAATCCCTCAGCTGCTCTGGGGAGAAAGCACACATATCCTGGGCTTTGTGGAGAAAGCAGAAGCTCATCACTTTTGCCCTTTGAGCCATAAATCACAGGGGTCCTTTTACACTCCTGTGGCTCTGGGGAATCTCCATCTGTTTTAACCTGCACTCTCCACTGTTGTGCTAAAAGAGGAAAAACATTTTCAACAACAATCTAGCAACTAAACATTTTTAGGATCAATTGTAGAGAGCAATGGATGCCTTTGCTACTATCACAACACGAATTATAGATTACCATGAGCTTACATCCCATTTACTATAAATAAATAATTAATAAAAAGATCTCTAGAAGATAAGTATAGCTTAGACTTGATAAGCATAAGACAATTGTTGGGTATGAAAACAGAAATGAGCATCTAGGAAGCAGAAAAAAGACACTCTGTCCAGTTTTTTTGTTGTGGGTTTTTTGTTTGTTTGTTTGTTTATTTTTTGTTTGGTTTGGGTTTTTTTTGGTTGTTTTTTTTTTTTTTTTTTTTTTTTTTTTTGGGGGGGGGTTTTGTTTTTTTTTTTTTTTTTTTGCATTCTTTGTAACAAAACAGTTATTTTAATTACAGTAATTACTTTGATAAATTTCAGTTCTTAGAATGTTCTTATTTAACATGAAAAGGATATTAACATTTTGGAAGACTTGTATGTGATCCATTTGTAGATTTGCTAGCTATTACACAGACAGCTAAACAATGAAACTTCAATTTTTTCCCTTAGATTTTTCTAATTTAATTTGTCATAGCCAGTCTGCTCAGATCAGATCACACCTTAGAGTTGAAAACAAAATTCAGGAAAATTTGAAGAGATGTTTGCACTGATCTCAGCTCATGGTTTGAGCCTTTTAGGGGATGTTTTTTGTTGGTTTTTTTTTTTTTTTTTTTTTTTTTTTTTTGTAAGCCACCTGTACTCATAACACTGTTAGAAGTCCAGTATGCAACTGGGAAGCTGTTCCAGATGTGGGAAAAATACAGTGCCTTAGATGGACAGTATAATTTAGGAAACTACTGCTTGAAGGTAAATCAGCCTCTGAATTCAAAGGAATTATTTATTGAAAAAGCTCTTGTTCCTGCATGGCAAGAGGAACTTATGAGTGGAAGCAAATTAAAAGGTTTTTTTAGACTGTGGCCAATACTGTGATAATGCAATAATTTGCAAATGGGAGTAATATAAAAGAGAACTATTTTGTGACTGTGTGTAAGCCCACAATACAATGTGCTGATAAATGAATTTTAGAATCATTTAATTCAGAGTTAAATCAGATGTGACTCTTACAGAATTGTGTGCGTTTTTTTCCTACCTTTTGTTTTCTTCTGCCTGCTTAAAGATGGAGACTAGATGAAAACCTGATCTGGTTTCCTTATTTATAATTTTCCTCTTTTTTCTTATTGTTTTTTTATCTAATCCTGTTTTTCCTTTTGTTAGAGAAGCTGTTTCTGCCTTACATCTGACTGTTCCCTGACTCTTCTGGGCTCACACAGTTAGAAAACAGCAGGCAAATCCTCATCTCACAGCCAGGATTCTGAGTAACTCACTAGCTGAAAGGATCCTTCCATCTGAACTCTTTTTTTAAGGTCATTTCCAGCAATGAGTCAGATGTAGAGTGTGGAGGATCCACACTTTGCCTAATGAGGAACTTTTGCTGTTTGATATACGTGCCAGCTTTGGATTTTACCTCCTTGTGCCAGGTTGGCATGTGGTACTCCTCAGGGTGTCACACTTGGTGAAGTCAAGCATTGTTTGAGCTTTTGCTCTTCCTGAGCACTCCAAGGGTTTATGAGGAGCTTCAAATTTTTACAAAGACTCCCAACATAGCCCTGAATCTCTTATCCTGTCCAACCATGCCCCATTTTGAAGGGTGTCCCAGGAACACAACAGAGACGAAATTAAGATAATTTTGCAGTTTTGTATTTCCCAAGTGGAGCATTTTTTTTTTTCCCTCTTTCTAATATCCCTCTGCTCCATGAGAGAGCAAGCCCTAATTTAAGAGAAATCACAGATGCATAACTGCCTGTTCCCTCCTCAAAGAGGCAGCATGTTCAGAGAAGGTATTTCAGGCAAGGTGCTTTGTTTTAATTAATCTCCAGGACTGTGCTTTTAATTTTTATTTCAGTAGGAAGACTAAGACCACAGTTGGGAGTTTTCCAGGGAATAAATCAATGGTTACAGATTTAAGGCTTCTTAGTATCTGTGTTTCTTTTTTCTCCTACACTTGCTTTTAATGCTTCTACAGCTTAGTAAGTGAACTAACACAGACTGACTGCATTTACCCTCAGTTCAACAAATTCATTTAACCTGCTCATGCCAGAAGAACCAGAAAATCCTTTGTCTAATATTCTATTCACGTAGACATTGACTTGGCAAGGATGGTTACATGAGACAGAAGACTGATGCCAAGTGTTTTTTGTGTTCAGTGATTTCTATATCTCTTCAGGAGTGAAGTGTTGGAAGTGAGATAGCTGGGCTTTGATAGGTCATTTTCTGTGTTTCATATGTGTAGCCACATTAAAAAAGATTTTCCCTTATATCACTGACCTGTGTTAACTTCCTTTCAGAGTGATTAGTGTGCTATTGTACTTTTACAGCTTATGTGTAAAGCTAGAGTCATCTACTTTGAGACACCAATGTAGTAAACACTAAAATGAATAGTGGGGGAAAAACAGAATGCTGTGAAAAAAAGTCTCAGAATTCTCTCTTTGATGGTATAACCAGGAATCTGATTGTTGTTAGGGAGATTTATCCAGAGATATGTTAGAATTAGGGATCATTTCTTGACTTACAGAAATTAAATGGGATCAGTCATAACAATTTCATGCCAGAAATTCTTTTAACTACTAGTCTGGAAACTGAAAGTCCCTTTGATAAAACTGTGAAAATCAAACCTGCAATGACTCCTGTACATAAAAATCTGGGCATGGCAAAACCTGAAGTCAACATTTCATAATATAATTCAGATAGCTGAAAAATGAAGGATTTTTTTCTGTGGGTTTTTACACATATTAGCCATTTATGTATTTTTAAAGAGTTTCCAGAATTGTTTGTACAATACAGTATTTCAGGGGGGTTTCACTCTGGTGTTTTTTGGTATTAAGACCTAGAATGACATTCACACTTTGCAAGATATAGGAGTTGGTTGCTTATTTCCTGAAGATTGTAGAAATTTGTGTTGCCTTGAGGCAGAGCAGTCTGCTTAATTCTTTTTCTTAGGGATTTCCGCCTCCATCTGGCAATGGAAACACATTGTTGTTTTTTTTAAAAAGCTGGTCCATTCAATTTTAAATTTGGGAATCCTGTGATTATTCTTAGTCCATTATCAAGCACTTGCAAGGTAGGGAATAATTCCAAAACAAAATTAGTCATGGCAGAATTTACTGAATATTTTCACTTTTCATTATGAATTTTCTATATGCCTTAATACCAAAAACCTTGCACAACAGAAGAAGAGCCAACAGAGAAATATCTATTAACCAAACTCTGCTATTGAACCACATTTTATTTACCACCCACAAAAACCCACAAAACCTCAGGACACCCCACAGGCATCACATTTCAGGAAGCCAGCTCCTTTTAGCTGACTGCAGTGAGAATATCATTGGAACACACTGTGTCTTGTCTCCTTGCCTTGAGAGAAAATTCCTTCCTATGTGCTATTATGATACCTTGTCTATTTTGAGGCAAAAAAAAAAAAAAAAAAAAAAAAAAAAAGGAAAATAAATAGAGAAAACAGAAAAAGTAGTAAAATATCCCTGTCATGTAGGAAACTTTTAAAGAGTAACATGAAGCCCCATTCAAATCGACTTCAAATCCCTCAAATCAACTTCATTTGAGAGCTAAGAGCACCTATCTGCCTTCTCCACCAGGGCAATACACTTTCTCTGTTTATCTTGCATCGAAGAGGAGCCAGAGGCACACAAATAAATCTATTCCTATGCCTGATTTGCCACAGCCTCTTTGTAATGTACAAATGTACAAAGGTTACTGAGAAAACTTGATATGGGCAGCAGACTGCATTTTGGCAGAATCCATAGCCAGCAGCAGCAGCCACAGGGGTCTGGGATTTCTGCTTCATTAGAGCTGGCATGATACCAGCCTGGCTGAAAAAGGACAAAGAGCCCTCAAGTAACCTACCTAGCAATGGTGACTTTCAAAGTTTCCTCTTTAGCTAGGTGGTTGAACAGTTTACTAGCCTCATCCAAAGTGAATGAGATTTCTGACCATTTGTGTGATGTGTAAAGTAATTTGTTCTGTAACCAGTGATTTAAACCTGGCCTAAAAAATCAGCAAACACTGAATTGTGCCAATCAGCTTGTTATGACTTTCCCTGAAGCCCATACAGAATATGACCACATGAGTGCCTAAAACATTGGCTTTCTAACATCAGAACTTCCACTTGCCTCTTATTCAGTGAATATATGTTACATGGAAAGTTTTCTCCTCCACTCTGAAGGGAACTGCTTATCACTATCCTACCATGTAAAATCTTCTCTACAGGTGCTGGGAGAAACTGAGGGAATTATTTTTTTCTTCCAGGACTCTACATCTCTGGAATGTTCTCTTACCAGCTCTGACATTGTCACTGAGTCATGATAGAATGACACAGAACAGACTACAGGATAATTTTCCAAACTCTTGTGATTGTTACCCTCCTACAAAACTCAATCATGTGAGGTCTATGAGATCAATGATATAGCAACACAAACTGTGAAAAATCAGTCCTGATCATCACCTTTTTCACATAAGGCATAAGAGTCCAATCTCTAACCTATCTCAGTTCCACACTGGAATGAGCCCATGGGCACAAAGGTGGCTGAAGAGCAGCTCAAGCTAAGCTGTCATAGCCAACTGACAGATAACTTCCTAAAAATGTTCTCCTCTGTTATAACCCCTTTTTTCAGAAGCTCTGATCTCAGTGGTTTCTGGTCCTCCTGGACATCTTGACAGTGGGACATTCCAAAAGCTGGCTAAGAATAAGCCACCCCTTTCTCCTCATAATCCACATACTGAGTCTGATCACTCTTGATGCTCACAGGCAATGAGCAGCCTGTGCATCTGTGCCTGCTGACTATAACATAATGGAAAATGAAAATGTGCTGGAAAAAATTTGGAACTGATAGTAAAATACAGTCTATTTTCTGAACATAAGGTGAAACAGATATTATGGTTGTCTCTCAGAACTGTGCACTTAGCAGAATGCAAAATCCAAAATCCAATTCCAAGTCACTTGTGAAAATCAACTTTCTCTGTGAGAAACTCTTTACTTACCTGAGTTCATCATTCTCCTCTTGTCAAAGTTATGCTTTTATGGAATAATAAAGCTGTTGGCTAAACTGTTTGATTGAATGCAACTGATCCAATTTTCACTGAAACTGGAACTAGATTGAGAGACTAGGACTCATCCTACAGAAAGCAAGTCACTGTTTTAAGAGACAAATGGAAGCACTACTTTTTAGTTTAGTTGCTCCCATAAAATTCCCAGACACAGTGGCACAAAATAGCCATTTGCAGTTAAATGTTCATAAAAAATACATGTGTCAGTCTGTTTCTCTTTTCTGATTAGGAGGAAACATGGAGATGGTACTAGTGCATTACAAGGATGACACTGTCTTTGTAGATATAAAATCAGAAAGTTGGGTGAGGAGTTCTTTATTAATGTCTTTTAATTAATTCAAGATTTAGCCAACTGAGTGCACATACTACATTTAGCTTCACTGGAGGATTTAGAGTTTAAGCTTGCATTATTTCTGGCTACTTTGGAATTTTGACCTGATAATGTTTCCACTGACACTTCACAACATATTTTTCAACTTGCTGATGTTTGCTAGGGGACCTGTCCCAAAGTATTAAATGACAGTGACATTGGGGTAAACAAACCAGGACTTGATTCTTTTCTCAGAGGAATTCCTCGTTGATTTCAGGACAGAATAGTAGAAATAGAAGAAAAATAGAAATAGTTTATGTTTTTTCTCAATTGCTTATAAAGGTCTAGTCCTTCCTGTAGAGTACTGCCAGCCAATTTGTCATTTTCTCTCACAGCTCTCACAGCAAGAAAACACACATACAAATGAGGTCACTTGCTCACATATTTCTTGCAATACTGATTTTAATTCAACCAGGAAAAACTACGGTATAGAAAACAATGGTTGGAAAACAACTCTTACCTTTAAGGAATGTCTTCATTAAACTGTCATCCTCTAAAATATGAACAGGAAAAATAATTGTAAGCAGACTTTATTGTCACTTTTTTCTTAAGTTATGGTCTTATCTGGAAGAGTTCTTCTGTAATAACTAGGCATTAAGTATATACTGTAGTGCTATAACAAATTTTCTTTAACAAAATACTTACTGTTGGCAATAGCTCCCTCTCTGTTTTCCCATCATCTTGATATTCATCTAACCATCTTTCATTGCAAAAACAAAAATAATAAGATTAATAAAAACTATTAGTATAGTATATATCATCTGACCATTACCTTTTGTCTCCAATAGTATTTTATACACCTTTTATCAAGTTACACCTTGAAACTACTTCCAAGATCAAATTTTCTTTTCTACCTTTGGCACAGTTGGCCTCATTCATATAAGAATTGGGTTCAATTTGCTCCAGGCAAAGAAGAATTTTCATGGTAGCTGTATGAAGTGCAGTAGTACTATATGGAGTACACTATATGAAACATTAATTATTTACTGATTCAGAGACTCATGTACATGTCAGACCATTATAAAATCTGCAGTGGTTAGTTATAGTCATTATACTTCAAATGATATATAAAACCTGCAGGTCCGGAATTTTCTAAAATTTTTGGAGATCTCCTACAACAAACTGAACTTCTTTACTTTTCTTTTATACTGATAAATTTTAGAAGCTTTTCTGCAATATCATTTCACTGCAAGCACACATTCATATTCATTCAGTTGAACCCCCTTGTTCAAATTATATTTCCCAATCTTCAACAACCTCACTTATTTAAAAATAAATAAATACGTGCTCACTATCGGCTCCTGTTCTGTTGACTCCATGTTGATGTTGTAGTTGTTTAAACCCAAGAATCCATAACACATTTCATTTATTGTATGTAACAAAACTCTATGAATAAATCTCTTATGCATGAAGTCTAAATTCCACTGTATTGCAACTCTTGTTGAAATAAACAGCTTGATTAACTTCTGACACCTATCTCTTCATTCTGTCCTAAGAAACAAAAGATCACTAGCAGTTTCTAAAAGTTGAAAGCAATTTTTTGACAAAAACTGGACACAGGATTGGAGATGCAGCCTCACCAGTGCTGAGTACAAGGGGTAATCACTGCCCTGGTCCTGCTGGCCACACTGTGCTGATCCAAGCCAGGCTGCCACTGGCCATCTTGGCCAGCTGGGCACACACTGGCTCGTGTTCAGCTGGCTGTTTGCCAGCACTCTCAGATGCTTTTCCACCAGACAGCTTTCCAGTCACTCATCCCCAAGCCTGTGGCACTGCATGGGGCAGTTGTGACCCAAGTGCCTGTCCCTTCAGTACCCTCGTGGGGATCACATCCAGCCCAATGAACCTGTGTGTGTCTAGGAGCTGCAGCAGGCCACTGACTATTTCTGATTGGATTGTGGGGTTCATGCTGCTTCCCACTCCTTTGTTCCAGCTCAGGGGGCTGTCTGTGAGCTGGTATTACTGTTGAAGACTGAGGGGAAGGCATTAAGTGGGTCAGCCTTTCCTTCATCCAGTGGGTGTCTTCCCTTCTCTGCTGCCTCACCAACTGTCTGGAGGTTCTCCTCCATGGGCTCCAGGAACCTCCTAAAGTCCTCCTCTGCTCTACTGCATTTGGAGTCCCTCATGGGAGCAACAGTTGGCAATTGTGAGATTTCTTCCAGCTGCTCATAGCACATTTTGTTTGCCTCTTCCACCTGGTTGGCTGATCTGTAAAACACCTGGACCCTTCTACCACGACACCAGCCTTGTTGGCTTTCTCTTGGTTCTTACCCATAAACACCCAACTCCATCATCACCATCATCAAGCCCTAGACAATCAAGAAATGTCCTAACATTCAGGGCTACCCCACCTCCTCTCCTTCCTTGCCTCTCCCTGCTGAAGGGTTTATATTCATCCATGGCAGCACTGCAGATGAGCAAGTCATCCCACCCTGTTTCCATGATGGCAGCTATGTCATTCCAGATCATCACTCACAATACTCCTTAAAAGATTGAGAACTGAAAGCTTATTTAATTTAAATATAGATTTTAAAAAAAAATCAACCTTTCCTCTAATGCAACATTTGGTTTGGGGCTTCTCTGCATTAGGCTATGACTCCCTTCCATGCCAATATAGGAAACTTTTCCTTGTCTTCAGCTGTAAAATTTTGCACCACTTGTGTGTTGAAAACTCTGGGGCATTGCTCAAACATCTAGGTTGTGTGCACATATCTGCTCTAAAATTTTTTCATTACATTGCTGGCAGGCAACAAATTCTTTTTCTCCATGAATGACATACCTATTACAAGGAAATACAACCTCCTGAGTTTCCTCTCCATCTTTATGTTTGATGACAATCTTATCCAGGAACCATCCACTGTCTGTGTTGAAATGACAAAAGTTTATCATGTGAAATCATGCTTTTTTAAAATAATTAATTAAATTTTAAGAAAAAAAGCCCAGATTATCTTTTCCTAGTAGAAACACAGATCATATTGAGACAGATCTCATCTAAATAAACAAGATATATTAACAGAATGAAAGCTTTATTATTTTTTGTCTCTCATAAGAGATGCAATCCTTCTCTGCCTTATACTGTTTTAATTTTTAAGAGAGGTGGGTTTTTTCCCTTGGAGCCAAATGCATTCATACGTCTCTGAACTGTCAACACTATTCATATCCCAACCTACATCTTTTAATTCTCTGTAATCAGGCACAAGGATATTGGGACAAATGTGTTTATGACAGCAATCATGATTTTTGTGAAAGCTTTGGTCAGAGTGAAATTCCTATTGTGTATATAAAAAAATTAATTAACAAATCTTTAAAACTTATGCTGTCTTGTGCAAATGGAGTGGGGTTGCAGCCTTGGAGGGCTTTTGAATGGTTTGGTGCCACTAACTGGCAAAACTGGGAATCCAAGGATCCAGAGCCAGCAACCAGAAAGACTGACTGCCTAAAGTCAGCTACTGGAGGCTTTATACATCCATCCTGCACGTACTTTTTATGTTTGACACTGACGGACTGTTGCTCTGATCAGCTGCAGAGGGTAACAGGGAAAGGCCACTTGTACTGTTTGTGAATTTGCAGAGCTCCTGTCTGTGTTGCTCAGCTGTGTGCACACATATATGTGTTTTATAAATGTGTTTGTGTGCATGGTGAAGGGAGCACACACTCAGCCTTGCTACAGTGAGACCAGCAGGCTGTGCAGTCTCACTTCTGCTTCTGAATCCATCTTTTCTCTAAATGCAGCAACCACAGGCACATCCATGCTGATCTAGATCACTTCCAATGGTCATCTTAGTGTGGGGTCTGGTTGTCCTGTTGACCCTTTTCAAATATCCTGTTCTCACTGTACCTGCACCACTCACATGTCATGTTGCTTACAAGGTTTTGCTCGACTCACACCATTTCCTATCAGCACATTGCAGCAAACCAGGGGTGTATTGGTCAGAAGCAACAATCATTCTATTTATCCTTATGCTCTGCCTCCCTGCCTGCCTCTCAATCTGGAAGGCAGCAGTTTCTGTCACATAGGAAGGGTATCTGCAGGCAGTGCTTGGACCAAACCCTGCTCTTTAGGACAAAATTCCTTTGCTTTCCTCATTCACAGTGGCTGTGGGAGTACATCTGTGCCTAGGACCCTTAAATAAACATGTTCTAGGGTTCTTCCAGGGTGCTCCAGATCAAGACTAAAGACCTTCCTGCCCTGTAACTCAGGCAAGTGATGAGAAAAAGGGGTGCCCCACCTGCAAAGGAACCCTCCTGCCTCCTCCTCAATCCCCAAAAGGTTGAGTCTCTCCTGAGTCACCATCATTTCCGAGCTCTCAATCCCCCAGTCTCCTCAGACTAGGTTTATGTGGAGCTAGATTTGGATACAGTTCAAAACATGTCTGTGAGATGTGTCTGTGCTGATTACAGCAAACAACCTTCTGAACTACCAAAGCATGCACTTTGTTACAGGTAGAATTCAATCCATTGTACTATTCAGACAGTGCTTCAAAGCCACAGATTTGAACTCCAAAGCCAAAAAACATCTGGAGATGGCTGAATTGGGTTACAGATTTGCAGTGTTGATCCTGCCAATCTGTGCTGAGATATGAGGAGCAATGAGGAGATATGAGGGAAGAGAGCAGGGTATGGTTCTGTGGGGAATAGAGGGAAGGTGGGCTCCACCACGGTGCCTTTTGTGTTATGTCTTGGGTTACTACATGGTGAAACTGAGGTGTACAATCATCCATATTGCTGAAGGCAGTAGAGCAAACTCTATGGAACTACAGCTACAGCAAACAAGACCACACACCATTCCCAGGCTGCACTTTATGGCTATTTCTGTGATAGTCACAAGCCTGCTCAGAACCTTAGGCATGTAGACAGCAAGATGGGTGTTGCCTGGGGCCATTTCAGAACAGAGAAGGGTAAAAGGGCTTTTCTAATCTGTTATCAGAGGAGCCCTGCACTGCCTAAAAATCCTTCTCTTCACTTAGCTTCTTCCTAGATATTGGTCTGCAAGCACATTTGTAGAATTTACATCTTTGGTGCTTTTAAATGCTTTTTCTTCATTTACATCATTCCAGGGATGCACGTTTCTTCAAGGGCCTGTACCCAAAATTCATCTCATTACCAAATTCTTTCTTTTTTCCTGAGAAACCTACAAGCTGAATGCAATGTCACTCACTGGAACAGCTCCACACTGACTTCCACAGATCAAATATATAATCAAATCTTCCACAATTGCCCAAAACAGCAAGGACATTGTGTTATAGCTACTCAAATTTTGTCAGGTAGCAAACCAGCTGCTGAATATCTTTAATTCCTTCCTGGATAGTTTTCACTGTTTGTCTAGTGAAAGATTGTCTTACCAGTGTGAGCCACAATTTTGAGAGTTTTTTACTTGCAAAAAAAAATAGTGCTTTCTTATAAATAATTGTGAAAACAAAGAGTGGAATAACAGTATATGACATTAAACTCATGCTCTTTTTTCTGTCCATTACCACAGTTTTTCATCATCCCATCACAGTGATCAAGCTGCAGGAAGACTTTTTATCACTGCAAGACCTTCTGTCACATTTTCCATGAAGGATGCAACATAAACAAGTGCATTTGGTTTAAAAAGGGCCTGAAAACAGACTGGTCTCTAGGAAATTAAATCCTACCTGGACCAGCTCCATCATGGCTAATCAGAACTTTCTCCAAGTCTCCCAGTGAGACAGCCTTTATGCAGAAAATATCCATCTGTGGAACCATACAAGGAAAATGACAAAGCTCTTCAACATAGCTATTGCTTTGACTCTAACTGCATAGAAAAGCTTTTTTTCTGCTCTTTTTTCTTCCTTTTTTCCCTCAAATGAATATAGTTGTTTTATATTCATCCTGGTCAAACAGTGAGGATCCTTTAAAACTTTCTAAGATGAATAAAACCCAAAAATTACTCCACAGAGATAACACTGATACTTTGGCATGACACAATGATCAGTTTCAATTACTTGGTTGTGTCTGTATTATATTTTCTAGCCCTATCTGTCTCACCAAGATTGGAAACCATACTTAGAAATACAGATTTAGAACTTGATTCTAAAATTCACAGTGATCTGTTCAGGAAAACAAAAATGTTATTGTTACCATTTTATCTCCATGTGCAATACAAATAACCAAAATTCCAAATTCTAATATCTAAAGCTCTCAGTAAACGGTTGACCAAGCAGATAAAAATTATCCATATGATGCAATTATATAAGCAATTTTGAGTAAAGAAAATGGTCAATGCCTGAATAAACCTTGTAAATAAAAGTATTTACATTTTTTGATGAAAGCTTTCTAGTCATAATTTATTCTTATTTATCAGAAGCAGCATTGTTTTTACTTTACCTGTCCATGTCAAAACTTAACATTATTTTTCTTAGATCTATGGAGCTTCATTTTGCCAGCATCTCCTCTTGTCCCAGTGAGGTTGATATACATTGGAATCTGTTTCAGCACCAAGTTTAGCACCTGTGTATACATGGACCTCATACACCACCACCACTACAAGAAGAAAAAACATGAGATTGCCCTAGCAGATTGCACAAGATTCTGAAGTTTCCTCATCAAAATTTTGCCAGAATACTCTACTGATTTTCAAGTTTGCAAGTAGCAATGTGCATACACATGAATTTGTCACTTCTAGGTTCAAATCTTTTAATTCTCTTCATAAAAATATGAAAACACCAAGCTTAAGGAAACCACATTATGCTGAGCATTGCTATGCATTGCTAATTCACAAAGTCTATCTTTACAATTTATCTGGAGACCACCTAACTGTTTTGTTCATCATCTGAAATAAGAGATACTTTGCACTGCCTAAGCATTTTCAATCTCCAGATTTATGCAAAACAATTATCTGGGTTGTTAACTTTTATTTCATCTTAAAAGAGGAATAAAAACCACAAATCCAGATTAGATTTTCAACCCACATATAAAGGTGGGCAAGCAGATGAACAGCTCCCACACTTATAAAAAGTGAACAGTCATCTTGCTTTGGAAGGTTTCTACATCTGTCACTAGTGAATGAATACCACTTCCAAAACCAGCTCTCAGTTAAAATATATTTACAATTTCCTAATGCCTCTCCTTATAGTCTAGACCAAAAAATATATAAATCTACAAAGAATTCTGAAATATTATTTGGAATTACTGTATTCAGATGTTCTATGCCATGTTAATATTATTTTTATAACTACCCTGATGCACAAATTTATTTTTAAAAATTTCTTTGCAGTGATCATATACTATAATGTTTCATTTCAGTTTTTTTCTCTGCGACTTTAAAAAAAAAGAATTCCTGTTTGCATTTTAATGGCAATTTTTTCCATGCAGTGTTTCTATTCTAATCACAGCTGGCCATTTCTGCTGCTATGTAGTAGATCACAGGGAAGATTACTGCTGCATTTGTGTGTAATTTTAACAGTTCTTGGGAGTGAAGAAAGGTAATAGAAGTTCTAAGAAACACAATTAGTTCCTTTTAAGAAGGAAGAAAGAAGAAAATAGAATACAACAAAATGCTTGAAACTCTGCAAAACCTAATTAAAATACTGTTACCCTTAAAACACCAAATAGATACTAGAATCTGAAATTTTCATAATTTTTTTATTCAAATAAATCTGTTATAAAACACAAATCTGTTTATAAAACACAAACATCATGTTGACCACCATCACTGAAAAACAGCTGCTCCTGATTCCCAGAGGAGAAGACAGACAAGGATTAAAATAATACTTGAGGGAGAAAAATAGGCCCACGTGTATTAAAAGAGAGGAGAAATGTTGATGGATAGACTCTATGCTTAACCAAATTAGGGTATTTCTTTTAATCTGAGTAAAATTATCCTAAAACACCATGTCTCCAACTCTTTATCACTGCTACAACTGGGACTCCAAATAAGAGTGGTGTTCCTTGACCAATTTTATTATTTTCTGTAATTGCAAGCATTCATTGCAGCTCTCACATCCATGCATTAATGTACCAACACCACCCATGACTTATAACTGATCTCCATAACACACACATATTTTCAAAATTTTGGAAGAGCCTCATAAAAATTAGTTTCAATATTTTTAGTAATAAATGCATACTAAAACAAATTGTAGATATGAATAGCAAGTAGCAAAGATAAATTGACCTGATAATTAGCATAATTGAGCTATATATCCAAATTACATTTTATATCATAACTGCTAATATAATCATAGCTGGCTAAAGGGCAGAGGATAAGGGGTGGCAGCAAACTGTGACAGAAAATGTGCAGCAAAACAGAGAGCCACACTGATTATGAAGAGGTTACATTTAAAAAAAAATAAAAATTATAATAATCTGTGGACAGAAATTTTTATAAAAGGGCTATACTGCCCATGAAGCAAGATGCTTCAGGTAGTGAAAGATAAAGATATTGACATGAAATATCCTTCACACTTTTACACTCTTACAAACATTCTTAGTTTTGAAAATGCTAAATATCTGTGGGAGGAAAGGAAAGGGTGTAGACTGTTTATGTTATGACTGTTTACATAGAAAGAATGTATTACTTACAAGTAATTTCCATGATCAAAAATAAAAACATTCAGTAACTGTAAGCACAATTTTAAAGCATATTCAAGACTTTAAAAAGCAAAAAAAATTAAAAGTAAATGTTTACAAAACCAAAATACCGACAAGTCTTTTCATGGAAGGACACACAGGAAGAGAACAAGAGGTAATTATAACACAACACAAAGATATTAACAGATAAATAAATTACAGTACATTTTATTACACTGTGCATCTCTGTGGTAACCAGAGAGATGATAATGATCTGATCATTAAACAGAGCTTTCTTTTGCTACCAGCCTAAATAAATCAGTCTGAAGTAGACAACATGCACATCTTGAAATGTAAAAAACTGGAAAATATTATACATAGTTTCTTGTGTCTATACATCCCTCACCATCTGTAAAATGTTAAGTCTGACATTTATTTAAGCTACACAATCTGCATTATTTATACAGGAACCTTCTTAACAAAAAAGACCAGTTTGTGCTTTAATTTTTTCTACAAATATAGGCTACTACAATACAGGGTTTTATATTAGGATAATAAAAGGAATGTTTATTAACTTGAGTGTATGTTACAATGCATTTCATAAGAGTCACACAAAAAATGAAGCCAAGAAAATCTTGTCCAAAACACACATGCCTAATTAGAACATGGTGAACATGGCCACTATGGTGAAATAACTGCACATTCAAATAAACATGCACTAAGTGGATTGTGGACATTAAGTCTTTCCTGTGCAAATGCAAACCTAGGCACAGACCAGCCTGAGAGGATTTGAATTTTTCAAATTTTATCAAGCATCTCCTTTAGATTGCAGAGCACCTACAAAAGGTGCCAGTGCTAATGGCTCCTGAGCTAAAGATTGCTTAAAACTAAGGGCAGTGCCACTCTGCAATAGATAAAACAAGGTGCACCAATTGTTTGATGGGGCAATACAACCAAATCTGGAGAACAAACCTACCCATTGAATGTACTGCTGAGACAAAAAGACTCACCATATGTGAATTTTTTTCATTTGCAGTTTTCTGTATATTGTTCACAGAACACAGCTTGTTGTGTAGAGAGTAAAGTAAAAGGATCCTAGATAATGTGTTCAGCCTCTGGGAATGTGTTTTCATTTCTTTTGAGTAACCAACCTATTCTAAGACCCCTGCTGCAGGCCCATCTGCAGTGGAGACCTCCTTCACTGCATGAAGAAAAAGCCATCCCAGAACTCTGAAAATCAGAACTGTATGGCCTGATCTCCTGTTCTCTAGTTGTAATTTCCTTTTATGAAATGCTGATTCAGTGAAATTACATCAGCTGTAAACTGGGGTGACAAGACACCCAGAGAGAAGTAAACCCACAGGGAAAAAAAAAAAAAAGGCAAAAAAATGTTGAAAATTGTTTCATAAAACCAGCCGGTCAACAGAAGTCAGGAAACAGTGTTTCAGCATTGAGAGGGACCTGTGAGACTCACATCTAGGCATCTGCCCAATGTGGAGCACATCAAAGTCATAGAAGAAATATCTTGGAAAACACAGTAACTTTGATGAAGGATATAAGAGGATTAATTAATATAGAATAGCAGGGAGAAAAAAAATCTCACTCAGCACTCAGTAAAAAAGAAAACGACCTTTCAGAAAATAAGTGATTGAAATCTTCAAATTGCTCACAGCATAACCTTAGATAAGTTCTAGAAACCAAACAGAAAAATCTGCAGCATGGATGCATGGATGAAACAGATGAAAAAGGGAACTAAAAGTGTTACAAGACAGAGGTGAGGAGTTTCTAAAAGGCAGACTTTAAAGCAGTATAATAACTGTGCTAAAAAAAATGACAGAACCAAATATATAAAAAATACTGTAGAGTCATGTGAGCAGTCAAGTGTACTAATAGCAAATTTCTAGTTGCTCAGTCTATAAAAATGCTGTCTCTTGAGATACTATCATGAGGCTTCAGGAGATTTTAAAATCCCAACTCCAGCTTCTGGCATCCATTGATAACATAAGAAGTTAACTACCTTGGACAAAAGAGAGAGAGAAAGGAAGTTTTCCTGGTTGTGAAGAAGAGGTAACCTAAGGGCACACTAAGGGCAATAGAAAAAAAGTTAGAGAACCCGTTTTTTTCCAAATTTCCCATTCTGGGCACCTGAATCAGGGTTGCCAATACAGAAAATTGATACATTCCTAAGCCTTACCAACGACAAGAGAGAATTTGGTCCCAGTTTGCAGGCACAGTATAAAATTATCAATTCATTTTGAAGGATTATTGAACAGAACTCAATGACTTATGACACTTGCCTAAGGAAAATATAAATGTAAACAAACACCTCCAGCTGCTTCATACTAAAGGCTAAGTTAATATTTTGATTTGTTTTAGGAGAAGAAAACAAATCTAATAGAATTAAAGAAGAATTTATTGTTGAGAATACAAAAATGAAATTTTTCATGGCAGAAACATTAGTCTCTTTCTGCTGACTTGGTACAAACTGCTGTCCCATTGTCAGCTCTTTTGGAAGTAATTCTACTGAAATTATAGTCATTATTTGAGAATTCTAGCTAAGAGCAAATGAATTGAAGATCCACAGCTGTCTGTGCCTAATGACACTGGTTTGCTTACAACATCACTGAATCCCCTGGCTGGCTCTACTTCCTTCTTTCTGGTGTGCAGCATGGAGAGGTTTTAGAGCAAAGAACTAGGTTCCTTTTGGATGAAATTATGCCAGATAATACATTCCAGGAACACAGTGACAACAATCTTGACACAAACTGGCAGTCAGTCTCTCGGAACAGACTAGAACAAGCCTGAAGTAACTTCCCTCTAGAGTCCCATAAAGAGGACATTGAACACTTAACTAAGTGGGATTTTAGCACTGAGTGCTTCACTGAGCAAATCCACTCCCACCAGGCTGCCAGTGTAAACAGACAAACTAGCCAAAGAGCACAAAACCTGGGGAGATGTTGAATGACACACAGCATTAAAATTGCCCAACAGTTTCTGTTTAGTCCTCTCTTTATGCTGGCATACCAAGATCCAGAACAGTAGTGCACAGTATTGCTCCAGGTTCTGCCTTTTTTCCATAGGCTAAACCTGCTTCAATGAAATGGTCATTTTGGCTCAATCTGTCAAACAGTAAGGTTCAGTCTCTGGTTTTGTCACTTGGTGTTTACTACCTGGCTTTCACAAAGGGTGTTTGGCATTTTTCCATGCCAGAAGGTAAAGACACAGGTTAGAGCAGCATTGAGACTAAAAGACAACAAATTCTTAATGGCTGATATTGGTTAAGAGGGACTATCTTCTTCAGAAGTGGTGCATATATTAACCTAGAAGACACAAATACAAAAACAATAGCAGGTTAGGACATTTCCATTAGAATTATTGTTCTCACTCTAATCTCAATTAAATGGTCTCTAATCTCCACTAGTACTATTTGGAGCAGCATTCTAAAAATATATATTCTTCATGACATGCAAGAAAATTATCAGCTTTGAAAAAACACACTAGCTAATGAATTTTACAATAAAGAAGCTTGACTATTTGCTTATGTAGTAGGTGCCTCCTGAGTGATAAAACAGGGATAAAAATTTTGTTGAGATAATGTGTTATTTCTATTTGCTTTGGTCATCTTTTGCACCATTTCAGTCAGTGGCCACCTTCTAACCTTTCTATATTTGCCTGCACATGTCTCCAAGTGGAAAAGCATACTAAATCTTCAGAGCTGCAATTTTTCCTGCCTCAGTCTCAGTATTTGTCTTTTATTTCAGTACAGTTATTCCTTTGAATATGTGAACAAGAACAGGACACATTTACCCATTTATATCCTCATTTGACATTTATGTTCACATAAGCACAGCAGTAAGAAAATTCAGTATCTCTTGCATCAGGTGCCTGTTTAGAGCAAAAGTTCAGCCATACCTGAAGACAGCCCATGGAGGAAGTGGTGTTAGAAAATAGATCACCTCTGTTCTCTGTGTGTGTGTGGGTAGGGAGTCTAAGTACCAGCAAATGGTCTTGGAGTCCAGCATGGCAGCAACTGGAGAGGCTGAAGGGAATAAAACATGGAGAGACTGTCAGCGAGCAGAATCACAGGAAAAAAGAAAAAAACCAAAACGTGTTGGAGGAAACCTCCAGGGGTCCCCCATTTCAACAATATGCTGAATTCAGGGACAATTTCAAAGACAGATCAGCTGAAGTTTTTTAGATCTCCAGGGCTGGAAAAGCAAAAGAGAAAATGTAATAGGAAGAGGGAAAGGAGCCATGGACCTAGAAGCCTTGGCAATGTGGAAAAAATGAGAAAAGGGAAGACAAAGTCAAAAATGCATTGGATGGACAAGAAACCTGAGAAAGGAAAAGGAAAAGGAAAGGGGAAAGGGGAAAGGGGAAAGGGGAAAGGGGAAAGGGGAAAGGGGAAAGGGGAAAGGGGAAAGGGGAAAGGGGAAAGGGGAAAGGGGAAAGGGGAAAGGGAAGGGAAGGGGAAGGGGAAGGGGAAGGGGAAGGGGAAGGGGAAGGGGAAAGGGGAAAAAGGGGAAAGGGGAAGGGGAAAGGGGAAAGGGAAAGGGGAAGGGGAAAGGGGAAAGGGGAAAGGGGGAAGGGGAAGGAGAAAGGGGAAAGGGGGAAGGGGAAGGAGAAAGGGGAAAGGGGGAAGGGGAAGGGGAAGGGGAAGGGGAAGGGGAAGGGGAAGGGGAAGGGGAAGGGGAAGGGGAAGGGGAAGGGGAAGGGGAAGGGGAAGGGGAAGGGGAAGGGGAAGGGGAAGGGGAAGGGGAAGGGGAAGGGGAAGGGGAAGGGGAAGGGGAAGGGGAAGGGGAAGGGGAAGGGGAAGGGGAAGGGGAAGGGGAAGGGGAAGGGGAAGGGGAAGGGGAAGGGGAAGGGGAAAGGGAAGGGGAAGGGGAAAGGGAAGGAAAGGAAAGGAAAGGAAAGGAAAGGAAAGGAAAGGAAAGGAAAGGAAAGGAAAGGAAAGGAAAGGAAAGGAAAGGAAAGGAAAGGAAAGGAAAGGAAAGGAAAGGAAAGGAAAGGAAAGGAAAGGAAAGGAAAGGAAAGGAAAGGAAAGGAAAGGAAAGGAAAGGAAAGGAAAGGAAAGGAAAGGAAAGGAAAGGAAAGGAAAGGAAAGGAAAGGAAAGGAAAGGAAAGGAAAGGAAAGGAAAGGAAAGGAAAGGAAATTGAGACTGGTGTGATGGAGTGATTGAGAAAGAACTGAAATCAATCCTTGGAATAGGAGACCAGATTACTGTCAATTTTTTTAAGTGGCTGAGGGACAGTCAGAAAAACTAAGAGAGGTTACCAAGGTGAGAAATTTGAATGGAAAAGAAGCAAGTTCAGAGAGGAAGGTGAGATTCAGGAAATAAATTCAGATCTTAATATGAGATGCTAGAAAAAATAGAAAGCCAAGAAGCTGAGAAGTCAAAAAACAGTTCCAAGGCTTTGGGTCCATATTGGTTGCATAGAAAACTTCACCTGGGGAAAGGGAGAAAAAGAATAAGGAAAAATTACCATTTCTTCTAAGAGAGAAGCTGAGCAATGAGGTATTTAAGAACAGCAATTACAAGACCAATGTGCTTAGTTTACACTTGTTCACTTTGTTTAAAGTTTCCAGCACATGACATTTATACTCAAGCAAATCTAGTATCACCAGAAGATAACAGATTAAATTGAAAGTACAGAATAGAAACTCTTAAATCATATCAAATCCTCATTAAGTAATTACCAGCATGTAGTTTCTTCTGCTGGAGAAAGTGACTTGATGTGGTTTGCTCAGTACTTGTAAGCAATTAGCTTTCAAATGGGAAATGAAAATGGATAGTGTTTCATTTGCTTGTTCTTGAGAAAATAAATAGGAAATCCTTTGGACTCCCTGCTGAGTTTGTATTGATGTTCAATTTAAATGTTCCTAAAATCAATAACTAATTAGTAAAACTTAAATTTTTGAGAAATTTCCAAGTTCTTTTGGAAATGTATCTTTTCTTACATACTTAAAATACATATTTTAATAGTGTTCCTTCAAATATAAAGAAATATGTAGTAATACAATGATTAAAGACTAAATGAATGTGCAGTTTTAAAGATATTTCCAGCATTTGATAGAACTGACTTGATTTTTCATATACAAATATATAAATAGAGTGCACTGACCAGAATATTAGTACTTTTCTATGGATGGATTTTTCATACTGCATAATGTAGATTTGAATTATTGATGCTGAATTGATTTTTTGTACAACTTAATTGGCTCCTGCACTGTTTTTCTATTGCACCAGTAAATGACATACATGTCACTGTGAGTGGCATATGGAACTGTGGTACATGTCAATGATCATAGAACTTGATTCATCCTGATCAATCTTATTTTTTGAAATCTCTTATTACAGTTAATAACTATTCTGGGGAAAAAAAAGAGGAAAGCAGAAATGTGAGCTGGCTCATACATGTTTTTCAGCATCTTCTGGCCTTTGCAATAAAACATTCACATATCACAGTCTTAATATTTTTCAGAGAATTATATTCTTTTGACTTAAGGGTTTTCTCTTCTGTAATATTTTCTTCTGAAATTATTTGATTGTCACTAAATGCACGATGATCTTTTTTTATTCCAGACACTTTGTAAAATTCACTGTGTCAGTTTGAATCCAATTTGTTAAATGATAGCACCTATCCATGTAAGACCTATCACTGTCAGACATTAGTGGCCATCAGCTGCATCATTGTCATTCTATTAATGTAAAGACAATCTACTGAAAAAAAAAAAAACACAGATAGTGATTATATTGAATCCTTATTTCTCTATAAAAGTCCAGGACTTTTTAAATAGTAACCTTATATGGTGGACTATTTCCCACTTCACTTGAAGAGAACAAAGTGTTTCAAAGCTGTCATAAACTTTGAAGTTCCCAAATGTCACCCTGCAGCTAACAATTTCTATGTGAATGGCTGTGACTCAAGCCTGATTTGAAAAACACATATGGGATGATTTGGATCATGGACTTCTTGTAAAGTATGTTTTATGCAGGACAAGAAAGGATGATCTCAAGCTAGCTAAAAGGAACTGGATATCACATGACATTACATACCTGGATTTCCTGCCTGTTGTCTTTCTCTAAAGAGCAGGGTTACCAGTCCTGTACAGGCACTCTGAGAAATCAAACATTTTATAGGATAAGATGCCATGGCCAACAGCTAGTATTCTGATTTTGGGAAGGAAAGGAGTGGGGAAAGGGATCACTTCCCTCTCCTGGAGCTAGAAAGTATCTGGAAGGGATTTCTTCCTGGTTACACTGCCTTTTGGGCAGGCTGCCCTGGAGGAAACATGAAGAACTGTCATATACCCATAGGATATGGTTAGTGAGCACATGGTCTAAAATACTGAGCATGTACAGGGCAGAAGCTCCTCTGCAGGGATTCCTATTGCCACTTCTCCCCACATTTCACCTTCATCCTTGTCTTTGGAAAGCCAGCTCTCTATTGGGAGACAAATAACTCCATAAGAAAGAGGGACAACACTTTCAAGTCTGACTTCCTCCAGGTACCAGCTGGGATCATTTCCAGTGTTGTCATGGCCAATGCAGATTTTATATAGCTGCCCAAGATCTCTGAGATTAATCTGTAATAAAAAAAATAATATTTAAAAAAATAAAGAATTCAGATTTTATTTAAAAATTACACTGTTTTCTTTAGCCATTCTTCTTATACTGGGCATGCAAGCTAAATGTTCAGCTAACATAGCCAAGAGTGATGACTTTTGTCAGAAAACTAAAACTTAATATACAATGAATCCCAGAGACACACAGTAAAAACATATGGAGTTGCCTGCAAGTGTAATTTTATTGACTTCTGTTCCACATTATTTAATATGAGTAAAGGGCTCAGAGAATCCAGTCTGTTTCTAGACCTCTTCACAGAATCAATTTTCTAGTGTTATAATGTAAATCTCTATTTCTAGACAAATACTTTAACAAGCAGAAAAAAGTTCAGCCATTGCTACACAAATTCATACAAATCCATACAGTTACTGTCAGCAGAGCCCTATTAACTATTCCTACACTTATCAGTCTGCTACTTTTCTCTTTGACTCCTGTTTTTATGTGCACCAGTGTCAGGGTTCACTGTCTCTGTGAGTGCTGATGCCACTGTGCAGCAAATTTAAACAATAAAACATCACCATGTCACATTGAATACTGCAGCCTTGAAATAACAGCCACTGTGTTTTGGGTTGCAGAAGTATTTTGGGCAATTCTGATGGCAGGAGTCTAAGCACAAAAGCAGGGTTAACCACTTTCAACCTTTTTTTTTTTTCAACTTTTTTTATCAGTGTTGTGTTTGAAAGGTCATAGTAATTGGGAAGTAAAAAAGAACAAAACATAGTCATTTTCTTTACTATCATAGCAATTTTGTACTATTTCACATCAAAACAAAAAGGAAACAAACATCCCTGAGGCAAGCCTGGCACAACTCAGCCTCATAGGGTGAGTATGCCAGTAGTAAAAGTCTGAACAGAGTCTTATGACCATTGTAGCATTTTGCTATATTAAAACAGTATGTTAAAGTAAGAGGTGCCAACTGAAGATACAATTATAGCATTAATGCAATAAAACCATGTACCTCAAAGATATGCTGCTAATACAGCAGAATTACAAAAACAGATGAAAAAGCATTCAGAAACTACCCACAAATGTAGCCAGGACATAAGTTGCCCTAATAAATATCACCCAGCTGCAAAACAGAGACCTCTGCAGTAGGCAAGGGACTGTTAGGGTTACCTCAAAAATAAACAGAAAATTATATTAGAACTCTCAACTTTTATTGCGAACTGAGTAGAATAAGGTATTGGTGCACCACAACAGGTGGTGCCCTCCTGAGATGTAGGCACTGGCTGCTGTTTGTGGTGCAGAAGTGTTACAGGGTGACTTAGTACCTAAAACCTGATACCTTATGTCCACAATTAACTTCTGCTTTAATCCCTGTTGAAAGGGAAGTATCACAGACATCAGAGATTATCTTGGTCAGGACCAGGGAACACTGTCAAAGAACCCCTTTCCATTTCTGAAGCATCTAATCAGTCATTTGGCTATGAAGCTAACTGAAACATTGATAAAGCAAATCCTGAATGTCTATAGTGTGTGTATATATATATGTGTGTGTGTGTGTGTATATGTATATGTATATATATATATATATGTGTGTGTGTGTGTGTGCATATATATATATGTGTGTCTATATATGTGTGTATATATATATATGAATGAGTTGGGTCAAAAATGAAGCTAAAACTTTTTAAATTATATTGATTTATCATATTATGCTAAAGTGGACTTTTTTTTTGTTTGTTTCAGAAGGAGGTCTGAGATGGGAGAAATGTTTCCAGGTGAATTCCCCTTCAAAGACCACAGATATGTCCTTCTGGTCCTCCTCCTGCTGTGCTCCTGCAGATCCATTTCCTCCTTGTGCTGGAGGCCCTAGAGGTGGATGCAGCACTCTAGGTGGGATCCCACAAGAGCAGAATAGAGGGACAGAATCACCCCCCTCCAGCTGCCAGTTCCAGAGTGAATGATCTTTGGCAGACCACTTGTACAACTGGGGAAAATATCATAAAAATAAGCACACGTAGGAGAGCTGACCCCAAAACGGAGGGGGGTGGGGGGAGAAAAAAAATTGAAAAGAAGAAATTAAGAAGCAATTTGAAAAAGGAGAGGGAAGTGATGAAGCTCATTCATCACCATATCAGCATGCAGGGACTTCCTGTTACTGGGTAAGCAGCAGAGCAATCCATCAAACCTAATCAAATGAAGTTTCACAAAAAACCAGTAGAGAACAGAAAGCTCCGTCCAGACCATTAGGTTTCTCCAGGAGATGCATCTAGATGCAACGAGTTCAACCATATTTGTTGAAGTCCTCTTTATCATCTCTAAACATGTATGTCCTTGTGTTTTTCTATACATCCTATCCTTCCCTAACATACACTCTCTAAAAGCAGTTATGATAGAACCAAATTAAGAAAGTTATGACCATCTGCTAAAGGGGAATTTGCCCAAAGTTTCAAGTCACATATATTTGCTTGCTTTCAGTTAAAGGGAGAAGCAGTAAAAGCATCCCTGTCTACTTGACTTACAAATTAAGAGGTTTTTGGTATGGTGAACTATGCTGGACTTACAGGTAATGGCATATTTCTGATTCTGAAAAGTCTCAAAAATAATTAAAAGCACAGAACACTGCCCATTTGATAACATGTTTAATATTTTTGCATAATATTCTTTTTCTGAATAATTGTTTATTAGTTACCTTGGGGGCGAAAACATGTTTATTCTTAGGTGGAAATTAGGCAATGGCAGAGGGGAAATCAATTGTATATGATGTTCTGAAAGATGTACAATACAATTAGAAATTTATTTTCTGTACCAGTTGCATATTTGGGGCTTGGAACAATTCATCTTGATGTCAGATCAGATATCATATTGGTCTCTCAGTGGTATTGACTTGCTAACACATTATTTTTTGTCAATTGGAATCCCATCAAATGTATGTCAAGATTTGCTCTTGCAGTGAAATGCAGAGGAAAATATTCTCATAACACAGTAGAGCTAACGATATTCTTTTGACAACATAAACAGTGTCTTGAGGTTGCTTCTTCCTTTCCTGTCTTGAATAAATTGCCTTGAACTTCTGCATGACTTGAACACAACCTGGCATTTAGAAATCTACTTTCACAGCCAGAACGTTCTGTAAAAGTTTTAGAGCAAAGTTGACTTTGTTGCCCTTGTAAGCAACGTGCTTACAGAGTGTAGTCTAGCTGTTCTATGATGTTCCAGCACTAAAACTGCAAAAGTAACATTCCTTTTTATATGGAAACAGCCATTCTGATAGGACTGCAGTAAATGTCCAAAAAGGAAAGGGTGATTCCAGGACTAAAGCATTGCTGTGAAAATTAGGCAGCTAGATCCTATTCCTGGATCTGCTTTAGGCTTCCCAAGAAACATTACAAAATTCACAAGCCCTTTTTGCTTCACTTTCTCAGCTATACAAAATGGACAACATTTATATGTCTCTTACAGGGACACTGCAAAACTTTCTTCATAAATTTTGATTTCCTCAGAAAAAGACACCTCTCTGAAATTCCATATTTTTTTATAAAATGGTCTGTTCATTCTGGGTTAGTTGCTACTTCTCTAAAATTCAATTAAGATACTAAAAATTACGAATTTTAATGATGTAATAGAGTTTGGACATGGAGGAAAATTTAAATACCATTATGATGTAGTTTGTATCACCCACCTATTATGGTTTATATCAGCCACCTAAACTGCAGAGGTAACAAACAAGGGCTTGGAAACACAGATTGAGGTAAAAGGATCTAGACACCACAAATATCAGGTTTGGTGATCTTCTTAGGGATGGCCTGTTAGAGAAATCTAATACAAATTCCAACCTCTTTCCAGAAAAAGATTTTCAAAACACTTGAACCATCATCTACTTTTAACTTGTTGGTTGATTGTGAAAGTCCTTTTGATGCATTAACCAATTTATATTAAGTTCTATAATAAATTCTAAAGAGGATGGGCCTCATATAGACCTTGCTTATGTGACAGACTGCCAGCACTTAATAAGTTAAATAAACCATTGTGACTACAAAGAGAGTGGTAATTCTATTGCCTTTGTAAAATTTTTCTTCACCGTTACAGGCAATATTAGCAATACATCATATTTCATGGTACAAGTACCAGTACAAATTATTGAAAAAACTGTCCACCACTTTCAAAAGGGTCATGTTTTCACATACAGCATCTTTGCTTTAGTCATACCCTAAATGTTTGCAAGCAGTTTAACTAGACTGTCCTGTTAAACAGTACACCTGCAAGCTTTACTTGTTGCTACTGTTCATAGGACTAAATAATCTTCTTACCATAGGCAATGGGAACATTTTCATTAAATAATGTGTTAGATAACATGGCCTTATTTTTTGAAATTGAAACTTAACAAAGCTCATATTTTACAATTTGTCTCTAAGCATAAACTGAAATCCAGGTTTATTAGCAGGAAGTTCTTCTTAAATAGGATACAAGGACTAAATTTTAACTCCATTTCTAAATGAGCTATGCAAATACACCTTTGGTCCCTAGCATACCTGTGATATTTTGAGTGGAGTTGGTATGACCTATCTTTATGTACTTTAGATGTTTAACTAAATGAAAAGTGAAGTTCCTTGTCTGAACAAGAAAAGGTTCAGTGGAAAGATACTTCAATAAAAGGATGGAAAGAATACATGCAATTTCTCTTTTATATACTAGAATAAGTGAAATAATATCACTGCTTTCCTGTTATGCAGAAAGTATCCTGCAACCTCTTTGAGATAAACTCAGGCTAGCATGAAAATCATTTGGATAAATCAACACTTCAGAGGCAGCTGCACCAAAATCCTAATATTTAACACACCCACCAGAGAATATGCTTAACAGACAGCTATTAATTTCATGTAAGGCCGTTTCATTAACAGAATTTCAGAGAATCATGTGCAGTAGTTGGATTCCCAAAAGAAAGAAAAATCATTGACTGCATTAGTTTAATTTTGGTATTTAACAGAGAAATCTTTGGAAGTAGATGATATTTTTTTAATTGTGAACATGCAGCTAATAACTGCTGCCAAAAATACAATAACAATTATACCAGCACAGTACCCAGGGTCCATCCATTCTGCTTGCTTTTTCCAGATGTCTGAATTCAGCCAATTTGCTAATTGTGCCCAAAAAACTTGGCACAGTTACACACCAACTCAAGAATTAGTGTATGCCACAGGCACTCACACAGAAATATAACAGTGTCATGAAAAAGGGTGGATATAGTGTAAGGAGTAGGATTCAAGGCCACACAAAGATCAGCATTATTTTTTTCCTACTTTGTACTTGTTTTGTTCACAAAAATGTGCTGGGTAAACAAATAAAGCTCATTGTACAGTGACTGTTAAAATATTTTCTTTTCCAGTGAGCTCGAGTTCTGAAAGAACTTTTCTTTTACTGTGGGGTTAATCAAAATATGCCAACTACATATATATATATATAGTACATACTGCCTAATTACTGAACAAGTAACACCATATTCCCCACTCCCATTCCTTGAAGATGAGAAGAGCTGTGTTTTTCTCCAAGATTTTTTGTGAGCTCTCTACAATCATGTGCTGTTTCTTGGAATGAGCTAAATTTTGTTTAATGCACAGCCTGTAGCTGATGAAGATCATTTGACTACTTCTCCATTTTATCTCAATAAGGGATGAGGTTCCTCTTGCTATCATAGGCACTTCACAGACAGTCACAGTTTCAAGTGGAGTAACAGTCATGAATGTGACTGTTTTATGCTGCCTTAAGCAGATCTGACTAAATCCTGGGCTTCTCCAAGTCTTATTCAACTACTTCTGGACCTAAATGGTCATTATGGAAAACAAGGACAGCTGGAAAATAGCAAGACACAGGCAATGTCCAGTTTTTATGCGTTGTCAGTCCCATGGTTAAGATTGTGGATAGTTGCAATAGTGCTTATGTTCACTTTTGCAGTCTTCCCACTCTGGAAGGATTCTAACTGAACTCATTTCAGCCTCTTTTATTTGAACATCATGAGCAAAAGCATGAAAATGGATTTGTTTCAAGCTATTTTTACAACATTTAGTTTTCTTCTCACTGCTTCTCATTTTACTTTGGAGAGCTCAGTTTGGACTCATGAAAGAATAACTATAGATTCAGAGTACAGGAATGAAAGACTCACAGTGAAACACAACAGATTCTTAGAGTCTGTAGGGCTGATTCTAAAGAAAGGAGTTTTAATTATTCATGTATAGGTTATTTAAAATGACTGATAATTTTATTTGAACAGGAGGAAACCAACAGCAGATCAAGCTCTGAGTGTAACACTTTCCTGAGATGCAGTAGAGCATGAACATGCATAAACACAACCCTTAACAAACAAAGAGGAAGTGGAAGGAAAATGGCTGTACTTAACACTTTAACAGTCTCATCATTGAGCACTATTTATTAAGTTTTATGGTATTAAGTATCTCTTCAAGTATTATAGGAGCCCTGCTTTTCATCTCCCTGTATTACTTTCTAGTATTTGCCCTAGACCACAGAGCATTTAAAGGACTGTTTATACAGATGAAGAAACTTAAATCATGTAAATGGATGTGGCACCAGCTTTAAAAGTTAGAAAAATGAGCTCATGCAGCAAAATTCACACCAGGGATGGATTTCAGTTTCCAGTGATCCTAAAATACCATGCATACTTCACGTTCTGTACTTACAAACATGGAACAGCTACCTTCCTTACAAAGACATCCACCAACCACAAAATATAACCCTAGGTTAAACTGAAGATTTTGAAGACTTCTAAGGAAAAATTCCAGCACTTCTAGTAGTTCAATATTGTGTTATTTTTTTTTAAATTGACAGTGTGTTGAGATTCTTAAGACAAACACCACCTTATAGAGATTGAAGAGCTGATAATGAAGAAATTCACAAAGCAAATAATGGGAAAAGTCTTGTTGGGGAAATGCTAGGTCCTGCCAGTATCACTAAGGCAAGCAGTATTTTGAAAGTAGATCTATGGAACCAGACAGTGTTTTTACTGACTTCATTATTAGTAGAACAGCAGAACTTGTACCCAAAGGTATGGAATTATTATGTATGGAAGTAATAAAAATTGAGAGATTGCAGCTGGCTTTTACAGAAGATAATAGGCTTACAGTCTTATGCTTAGTTCTTTTTGACACAGAAGGGAATATTTGGCATGACCAAACATTAAAAGAATACTTTTAAAAGAATTTCTTTATCAAACAGTGTGTACAGTCATAAGAGATAATTCAGCATGTTTCACAGAATGATGATGCAGAATATAGGGCTCCAGAGAATATAATTTACAATATAATTAAAGCTCCAGTGTCTTGAGCAACCCAGCATTCTGCCAAAATCAGTAGATTTGAAATACTGAGAAATACTCAGGGACTGTGATGACACCAGAGGAAGATGCAGGAAACAGATAAGAGTTGTGATGAAAGCTGTAACTTATGGTAGATTGATATTCCTCTACTGGAGAAGGAATGACTCTCAACAGAAAAATTATGCCCTAAAAACTATGCCTGAATAGTAGCAGAAGCAGAAAACCACAGCCCAGAAGGAGTTTCTTCGAACACACAGGAACAATTCAGAGCAGAAAAGCAAATCCATCAGATTTAAATTCTGGTTTTTTTCCTGTTCCTGTATTGTTTATCCTTGACATACCCATCTGGTAGGAAAGCTGCTAAGCCACAAGAGCTAATGTTGTCAGAGCACATATTACTATCCTGTGGAAACCTAGAACCCAGGACTCCAGACAGAAAAAACAACCCTCCCTATCACACAATTGTAAATTACCTTCAATGAATTTCACAGAAATCTCCAAGGGTAATAGCCTTGTTACATTATACCTGCCTTACAATGGACTCTGGCAAGTTTTTAATTTCATTTATGCAAACATTAATCAGAGATAGCCAAGGCTAACGAAGTTACACTTGCTATATAAAGCAATGGAAGCAACAATAAAATTAAGTTCTAGAATGAAATCTCAGAAGGAGGAGGCTATAAAGGAGCACCAGCTGATTCACTCAAGTTTTATTAACTTTCTTTTTTCTTTATTTTTAACTTTAATGAATAGTCATTGTGTACTTTTAAGTTACTACACAGTTAACTGTGCATTCTATCAGACTACTATTCTTGATTTTTATTAGGACAATCCAGTACAGTTTAGTCTCATCTCTTTTTGTGGGCGATTTCTCTGTGGTTTCCTATGGTTGCATTTGTGATTACAGGGATTTTGAAACTATATGGTATTTTGATGGTTTTTTTTGAGGCATGACTGTGTTTTATTTGTTTCCACTATATTATGCTGATCCTTTCCAGCACCCTGCATCAGTTAGCACTTCCTTTTAAAAAAACTGTGCTAGAAAGTTTTTGTCTGGCTGATTTAGACATCAAAAGATACTTTCTGTCCTATCTGTGTCTGATTCCCCATCCTCTGTTCATTAGGCATAAATTATTTAACCTAAATGACATATCACAGATTTAGCTACTGCAGATGCAGTCCTGACCAAGGAGCTGCATGAACTAGAGAAAATGGCTGGAATTACAGGATCTTGTAGAAGTCCTGAGAAATGTCATGTTTCTGAAGCACATCTCAAAGGCTTTTTTGTCAGCAGAAAGAAATATCTCCATTTGCTTGGAGAAACAAGACAACACTAGTTTAAATCCCATGAGTTAACTTAATCTATGTGATTTACCTCTAGTTTCTAGCCACACACCCCACCCCTCTTTTCTTCTTACTTCCTCCAGGAAAAAGTTCACACAAGAGTGTGCTTCAATGGAAGTCTGAGGAAGTTTGTGGAAGAATTTACAGTGGACCCTTCTGAAGATGGATATGCAACATAAACCATAACCAAGACTATTTAATACATAAATGCAGAGAAAGTTCTTTTTACTTCTTCAAATGAATATCTAGTGTAAACCAGCATCTCAAGAAGATGCAAGTATGAAGCACATTCTGAGACACACTCTGCCCCATGCAGTCGTGAACACATTTCCTAATTCAAAACTCATGGCTGTAAAAATCAACCACTCCCTCAGAAATACTTAATCATCCCTACATGTTTCTTTGGGTCTTTTTTATTACCTCTAATATCTATTTTTGAGAAAAGCCACTTTTCATATGTTTGAATTCTCCAGTGTTTCTACAACAGCCATACTGTACCTTATGTGTCTTCACTGTTGGGATTAAACAGCTGCTGTTTCCCAGATCCCAAAATAATAGAAGCAGAAGTTTTGTTTTCTCCATAAGCATAGAGGAACACTGTTGCTGTCGTGCCAGCTGTTTCAAAATCCCCAGTGACTACAGTTATCTTCCAGTCTCCTTCTGCAGAGTAAAAAAAGAAAAAAAATAAAATAAAAATAAAAATAAAAAACAATTAAAATGCTTTAAAAAAAGGTTACTTATACAAAGCAGTTTACTTGAAAGATATAAATGAAAGCATAGTTTGGCCCAAGGACTCTGACTATAATATACCTTAAAGGTAATGATGTTGGGAGAGGCAACAGAGGATTGGCCAAATACTACATCATTCAAACTCAGCTTAAGTGAGTTGTGGATCAAGGACCAAGCAGGTTTACACTGCACTAAAGCCAGAAATATGAGCACAGAGATAAGTGAGATTTCTAGTGGTAACCTCAGGGCCAACACAGAATCAGACCACCATCCAGAATTTGGATTATGTCAACAGTATAACCAAGAAACAGGAACAATGTCAAAGCATCACAAATAAGTACAATTCCCTCTTATTTTAGATTGAAGTGATACGTCAACAGAGTTCTATTTGCCTGGGTGGGAGCATGGTACTGAAATCAGTATTAAAAAAAATGGTTTTGTAGAAAATTCTGAACTAGATTAGTACTCATTAGAAAATTATTTTATATAAAGCTCCCTGACACTAAAATGTCATCTCAGCTCCCATAAAATGTATACATTATTTAAATATTCAAAAGCAGCTTAATATCAATTTTATTTTAGAAAAGAACAATTCATAATTGTAAAATGCATTTCTACATCTGAAAAGATGGGATTGCACACTTCTCCACCCCTCATTGATTGCAGCTTTTGTCTGTGTGAAACAAGTTCCACATAGCGACTTAAATTCATTCTGTTCATGGAAAACAACAAATGAAATATCAGCCCACAGTCATCTTATAAATAAATACCATAGCCTACACTGCAGTTTTCTCAGTAGAAAGCTGTCTGGTAATGCCTGCATGATTTAAATCTGTTGTCTGCCTGAAGTATTTATCTTGGGCCAGCTTCATTATCACTCAGTAATTTGCCCCACAAAAATTGAACTGGAGCAGGAAGTTTGATTTCCTGTTTTCCAAGTCTTTAGAGGTCTGGCTGATGTCTGGTTTGGGAAGGTGATAGAATTTTAAATGGACATAAATATGCAGCTGGGGATTCACATGTAGTGATATGCCAAGGGGGAATGGTTTTAAAGTGAAACAGGGTAGATTTAGATATGACGTGAATAATTTTTTCATTTCTTTATATTTTTATTTTTACTGTAAGGATTGTAAGACACTGGAACAGGTTGCCCAAAGAAGCTGTGAATTTCCCATCTCTGGAAGTGATTGAAGCCAGGCTGGATGGGGCTTTGAGAAACCCTATCCAGTGGAAGATGTCCCTGTCCATATCAGGGATATCTTTTAAGATTTCTTCCAACCCAAATTATTCTATAATTCCATAAAGGAAGTGAACCATGGAATTTTCATTAAGAATTATCAGACTCCAACTTGTAAGAAAATCTTTTGTTCCTTTGAAAATCTGCATCTTCACAGCTTTCTCTATAGACTCACTTTCTTTTTTCACAAAAGAACCATAGCATCAGAAAACAAAAGGATAAATGTGAATTAGAAGAGTGAAAATCATCTATACATTGATGATGGAAACAGACAGCATCAGGCAAGGGCTCCCTGTCCCATAGAAAAAGCCTTTTTATAAAAAATTCAGCCTTTTCCCTTTTCAAACAATATAATGCCTATTTCCTCAAGACAAAGTTCCTTTGAACCATTTGACTGGAAAACAAGGACAATTCCATTTATAAGGGCTCATGAAGAATGGTGCAGACAAGGGGTAAAATATGACCCACTACCCCTCCTAAAATTTCAAACATCATTCAGAAACAAACACTCATTTGAAAGCAGGTAAAGCATATTTCTTTTTGACATATTCATTTATTAACTGAGCCTAAATTGGCTTTGATGGCCCTTTCTATTTTATTAACCTCTCAAAGTCTGTCTTTTGTCAAGCAATGGGGTTCTGAAATGATGCAGTTGCTACTTTTGAGGCTGTATTTTCTAGCTAGGTCAGCTCCTACCTCTCAGGTATAAGCTTGGTATCTATAAATTCTTTTGCACACAGCTACCCCTGTGAAGGTAAAGTAGGAAATCAAACCTCCCTGAAAACATCATTAAAAAGAGTTTTGAAGGCCTCTACATTGACTTTGAGGTTTGTTCTTTTATTCTGGAAATAGAGAGGATTTGTGTTCAAAAAAAAAAATGAGGGTGCAGGAAGAGAGTCCTTAAATTTCTAATCTTTCTGATGCCAGAAATCCTCCCTGCATTGCATGCTTCCAAATAGAAAAGGGAAACATTAAGTAGGATAAAAACATAATTCTTGTTGGCATAAAAAGCTGGGTTGTTCTGATGAGGTAGAGTACCAGTAGTTACTTAAGGACTGAGAGGAACACACTTTGAGAGGGAAAGAATACAGATAAAGCTTTTATAACAAAACTTTCATTTAGCACACATAGAGGAAAGGTGCAACCTATCACCTAGGGTTCTGGGGACATCAGAAAGTGGTGTCTTGCACAGTTGACTGTCTAGACATGTTCTTTTTGTTCTTTTTTCTTCTTCTTCTTTTTTTTTTTAATTTCCTATATTATACAAACATTACAATACACTAGACAGTTCTTTCTAGGAAATAATTCTGTCTCAGAAGTGATAGAGAAAGAAAATGTGAAAGAAAAGCTCATGGGGAAAAAAAGGTAAGTGAACAAACTCTCAGATCAACCACTAAACCAGGAATTGGAGCAGTCCCTCTAGGTGTAGGATACACAATTTCAAGTCTCTTTCCATGTTTTACCAAGTGTCTCAAACAGGCCATTACAAGCAGACACTTTTGGCTGCCTCACTCTGATTGAGACATTTGCACAGTTTAAATGACACAGCCCAGACACCCAGCTGGAGGTGCAGAACCAATGTGAATTAAGGAAAGGAGCATCTCTCAGGGCAGGCCATGCAAAAGTGAGGTGTGAGCAACAGATAAGGCACAAAGAGTGAAGAGCAGAGAGCAAATTACTGCCTGCTAAAAAAAGCATAGAAAGCAAGAAGGACAAAGATGCTTGTGACTCAAAAGAAAATCTATAACAGGATGGGATTTTAATATGTTTTCTAAAATAACTGTGAAAAAAAATGTAGTTAACTACTTGCCATAGGAACAAGGTTTAGTACAAGGTATTTGTGTCCTCATCGATATTTTGATCAATACAACAAATCCTTAATAAACATTTTCAAACTTTCTCACAGCACCTCCTAGGTCAGTGTTCATCATGCAGCATGAAGCACTTCTCATAGCTGAGAAATTCTAATGTGTGATTAAGAAATTAAATTTAATCTGCTCTGGTTGCCAGGACAGAAAAATCAGCCTGAACAAATCAAAAATCACAAGTAAAACAGAAAATTAAAAACTATTGTTGAGAACAAAACTATATATAGGGCAGGAAAAAGAATCATGTTTAAAATGTTAACTATAAAAACTGAAATTAAGATAGACCACCAGTAAGCACTGGAAAAATAGGAATTTTTCAAAGAAGCAGAAGGAAAAATAATATTATGGAAAGAAAAATGACAGAATAAAAAGAAAACACAAAAAAGTTATTTATTAAATTAAAATGTGAAGTTCAGAGTTTACTGAAATATTCAGAAAGTGTGCAATAATTAATGTTTTAAAATAAATACAAATGGCAACAAATGTGTAAAGCAATTAGTTTTGAAACAGAAACAGTCTTCATTAAAATCAGAAAACAAGAGCAGCATTTACCATTTGCTTCTTGCTTTTCAGCTGCTGATTTTTTTTAAACTATGCAAAACAAAAATCCATTAATATAGGATCTTTCCTTTAATATTACAGAAAATGTTTGGAAGAAGAGATAAAAAAGACATTCAGTTTTTCTAGCCAATATAAGAAAACTCTTTCTCATTCATTCCCTTCTTACTTTCTCACTATCACCTATATAAAGCATATTCTCTCACAAATATAGCAAAGCAATCTGCAATATCAGTTAACTCTGATATTTACAGCATAAAATCTGCCCAGATTTCATCAGAGGAAAAGGCTTACTAATTATTGTTCTTACTTCCATAAAGTTACAAAATCTTACCTTGAGAGTACAGCTCAATTTCTGAATGGATTATACCTTGAGACATAAATGGAAGCCACCTAAGAATAAGAAAGAAAATAAGAAAGCATGTAGAAATCAATTTTTATTTATACTGCCATATAACTGAATGGTCCATATCTGATTTTTATACTGGATACACCTAACAGCAAAGAGTGTCTACTCCTAAAATTTTAGTATTTGATTTATGTTACATTAGAAATTATTTGGCTCAACAGAGAAACTTCTTTTGTGCAAGAGTAAGAGTTATGTAGGTGTAAAATACATTTGTATCAGATTAAGAGATTCATATGGTACTACAATAATTGTTACTATTGCTAAAAAGAAGAATATAGCACAGACCATTTTTTTCAGTACTATGGATTAAGAGGAAAGTATAATTTTTACATATCTATTGCAATATTCTTAAAACTACAGTTCAGTGTTAAAGATGGAACCAAACACTTCCCTTTCATGTTCCTCCTATAAACTGAGGACAGGTAAATGAGTTTAGGTTTCCTAGTCATGTTACCCTAGCCTATGTATAATTTTGAAAATTTTTCATTCAGCATATGGATTACCAACAGTTTTTGTTTCCTCTTGCTTGGTAAAAAAATCAGCTCTTTTTTTACCAGAGAAGAAATACAAAAATCTTCTGGGCTGTAGTTTTTTATTTCCTCAGTCCTTTTCCATGGACTCTCCAGGAATGACCTAAATCATTCAGTCTCCTATGAAGCCTATTGGGATTCCAGTACAAGCTGGGCAAGAAAAGTCCAGAGCAACTTACAAAGTTTCCTATTTTTTGTCTTGAAAACATTATTTGGCTAATTCATATGAGATACTCCCCAAGAAATAATTTTTCTCTTACTAAACTACTTATTTCTATCACTTCTGCTAAAAACTGATGGCAGTATCTTCTGGAATCCTAGATATTAAAGGTATCAGTAACTAATAAATACTGTATCATTGAAATAGAGTAGAAACTGTTAGACATTCAGAAACTATCAGGTTTTTAAGGCAGATAAATGCTTATGTTCCCTTGGTTAAATGAGAACAAAGAAGTTTTTCATGTCCTGGATCAGAAAATAGCTGGGTAAAATAAAATAAATGTGAGGCTGAAGATTAATGAATTCAATTTCTGAAGAGCAAAAACTTTCTCCCTTCTTGAATAGGGCACAGGTACATTTTGGCAAACATGGAAGTTACACCTGATCCCCCACTGACTTATTTTAACCCCTTTCCAGTTGAAACATTTCCTTGTAGAGGAGTTAGACATTAAAAAAAGAAACACTTGTTTCTTTTTAACACTCTCTATCACAGAATAATCAACATCTGGTGTTAATTATCACAAAATTAATACAGCAAAGTGCCCTGCCATTCATCATTCCTAAGCCATGTTGCTCTCTAGAGCTGGCTATGACACAAGGAAAATTTCACCTATATTTTTTTTAGGAAGGTGACAACTACAGCTAGCAACAACAGCTGGTCTGCACCCAAATCTACTCAGAGAAATCCTCACTTTTATATTACTATTTATAAGCATTTTCCTGGTTGAAGAAAAATCTCAGATTTAGAGAGGTAATCAAGGTGAAAAAACACCTTTATTTCTGTTTTTAAGGATGTGACATCAAGAATTACAAGAAACTGCTCAAGGTTATGTAACATATTCATTAAAATCCAGACAAAATAACTAGGCAATGTGCATTTATTAAATATTATTAATTAAATATTATTTATTATAGTGCCTTGTCACACAGTCATATTGCTTCTCTTCACTTTGTTTCACTTGAGTCATGCATATACTCATGAGAGAGACTGGAAACTCAAAATGTGGGATTACCATATTTTTCTAAAAAGGCAAAATGAAGTATTTATCAAGTGACTTTTAAGATGTTCATTTAATAACTTAAATGGAACATATAAAAAATAGTTCTGGGCATCATATTTTTCTCTCTGACCATGCTGTAAAGAGAGTGAATGCTGGAAACATAATGTCCTAGATGGAAAACCTGGTTTCTTTCCCATTCAGAAATACACTTAATTTAGAACATTTCAGGGGCTTTATCTTTCCTCCCCTGAAATCATGCTTACAGCACTGATACTGTAAGATAAGGATGTACTCTAAAATCTAGTAACACAGACTCAATAAAAGTGTTTAACCTCTGCTACAGACCATACAGAACATTAATTCAAGCAATCTGTTCTGGAACAACACATTTTGTGGATTTTATGAAACTGTGAAATAATCAAAACATGTCTTTGACTGAAAAAGTCACATTTAGCACATCAATTGATACTCTCACTGATAAATATTGAAGAATATTTAAGAATATTGTTGTAAAAAGTACCTTTCACAATTGAAAACGCATTCTGAGTTGTTCTCAGCTTCTCTGACAATGACTTTATCACAGTACCAACTCTGGGACTTGGTACTGGCCTCACAGTGCAACAGCACCTTCTGCAGCTTCCCAAGGGATACAGCTTCAAAAACACTGACCTGGAAGGCAGAGACAGCACTCTGCAGTTTGCTACCAGTAAGGCTCTCCAAAAACTGGAGTGTGTTAAAAGCCTGATCAGCTCCCACAAGGTACAAAGATTTCAACTGGTTTTAATGACAGCTGGACTGCACTCAATGAGTTTGGATCTGAAAAGTTAAATGTCTTTTGATGAAAATAAGTAAATAAGGAATCACAGCCAAAATCAGGATGCAGTAATAATCCTAAATAAACTAGGCTTTTACAGCCATCATCCTAAATGCTGCATAAAGCCATTTAGTATTGTTTCAACACCTTGCCATTTACATTTCTCTAGGTAAGAAAGACTTGAAGCAGTTCTTTCTTTTGCTGATATTACTTTAAAACAGACCTTCTCATCATTTTCTCTTTCTGGTTTCACCTCCTCTACTTACATTTTATTCTCCTGAAAGAAACTGAAATCTGGCATGCCATTCTCCCCTTGTTATTCATCTAGGCCTGTGCTTAGTTGGAAAATATTGTTTTCATAGAAGCATGAAGCTGATCAGGTTCAGGTTGATAATTTCTGTCCCAGTAAAAAGCATACAGCTTTCTTTCTCTAAATGTAATGATCCAGATCATTCTTCCTAGCAAATAGAAAATGAAGGGTGGAAATGCACTGGAAAAATCTTATCTGTAAAGTTCTCAGTCCTCAGCAAATGGCAGAATTGAGACTGCCTGTGCAAGATTACTTATCCCTTGTGTATAGATAATATATGATCACAAGCTAGTCTCTCTAAAAGATTCCTGCCTCAAAGTGTGCTCAGGAGGACGACAGATTTTCAGTATCTCTTTTTGTCTTCATTATCTTTATGACTCTATGCATTATTTACTGCAACCACCCAAAGAGCTCAGTGAAATGGAACTGATTTCCCCACTGACTTCACCTTTGCACTTCTCCCATAGCACCCTCGTTTTCTGCAACTGCTTAATCTCCTTTTTGAAAGGCCATCTGCATAATATTTCAATTTACCTCCACAGTTAAAGCATGGAGTTTGCTGCCAAAAGCTGTCAAAGATATAAAGTGGTGTAGGTGCTCAGCTGAGAAACAGAAGGGTTAATTTACTGAAATATTTAGCATTTCAAAGAGCTTACTAGGTGCAGAGCAGAATTCTGTATGGACCCTGTTACAGCCATGGTTGTTCAGAAAAGTTAAACTGGTTATGCAGCAATACATAAGCATGAAAAATGTGGTCACTCAGGAAAGTTTTATTTTAAGCAATTTGCCCAATATAATGCAGAATATCTGTGGCAGGGATGAAATCAAGTTGTTCAAGTCAGCATTCCACTCTCTCTGCCATAAAATGATATATCCCTGTCCCAGTATCTTATTCACCTATTTCCATAACAAAGTGCACTTTGAACCATTCCCCTTAGCCCCTGTGTAAATAATAATGTGCTGAACTGACTATCAATTTCACTAGAATGCCCCCCAGAAAATTCCACTTAAATTCTGCATTTGAATTTGAATAGAACTTTCTCTTTCATACATTAGTAACAGCATAAAATATATATTTTAAAATAGTATAGATACATTTAAAGTTTCCCAGTGGGTTATGGCTATTTTTAGCACTTTAGGTATTACTTTTCATTTTGTAATTATGTGTTCCACTAATAGCTTGATACCACTGGTTATACATACAAGTGTTAATCCTCAATAGATCACATAGAAATGGGCTCAGTACAAGGTCACAAGAAGGCTAGTGGCAGATTTAACATTAAATTCAGTAGTTCCTAAAATTCAGTCATACTGCAGAAAATCAGGACAACGTGTACTTTACTTTTGGAAGAGCTAGGATATAATAATTTGAAAGAAAAATTACTTAAAGTCTCTCCTGTATTAATCAAATACTTTACTACTATATATAATAAGAAATTCATAACAAACAGATCTACTAAGATCTGAAATCATGGAACAATTTCTGTACACTCTTTTGCAGCCATCTGTAACTCATCACACTTTGAAAGGATATGTTTTAAACTCACAGGCAGCTCTTCTCCCCATCTGAGGGTGAGGCCCTCAAATAATTTTTCTTTCCCTTTTTCTATCTATGTCTTCACTCATCTTATTAATGCCTGGGTCAGTAGAAGAATATTTTCCTTAGTTCTTAAAAGTTATTTTGGTAAATTTATGTGGTTTGCTTCATTATTGTTATTAGGAGCCAGTATAACCTGTATACAGTTACTGAACTATACTGATAAGGGTAAGCAAATGTTTTTCAGACTTACCATTCCTCTCTGAAAAGTCACTGGTCTACCAGTTTTATGAAGAAGTCTTAGGCCAGAATCTCCTCTTTTTCCATAGATACACAAATAAACTGCAGCCTGTATCAGCTTGCTCCAAGTCACCAGTGTGGATATACACACGGTATAAAACAACTTCCAAAAACAACCAAAAGGAGAAAATGTAAGTCATATGTAACCACAATTAATTTTATTCATAAAAGCTTAATGATAACAATGACATTAAGTCTGATCTGCAAGTTGTTTTCTGGAAGATACTCTCCAGAAATCAGTCAAACTATTTGCTTTTAAGATTGCTAGGACCACAATTCAGCTGGTATTAATACTGAAAAACAGGTAGCCCATGTATAAATAACTGTACACACATATTGGATAGATAGATAGATAGATAGATAGATAGATAGATAGATAGATAGATAGATAGATAGAAACAAAACATGTTTCTGTATATTTCTTTTTTTTCTATCTCAGAAAAAAGTAACACAACTAGTAAATATGACATATAAAATTCCAGTATGAAAATATTTTTCTTTTGGCCACTACTATACACAAAAAAAATCTGTAGTTGAAACTTGTGGGTTTGCCATTTGAAATGTCACCAAATCTGGTTTCAGTGAGTAAACCACCTCTATGTAGCACTGCTTGGGGGACTGAAAACCTTCTGGTAGCTGCTGTTACATGACACTGAGTTTTTGGAAGATGTGGAAAAATGGAAAACACAGATTTTTTTATTTTAGAATGAAAACAGGATGAAACTCATCACCTACATCCTTCTGAACTTTGACAAGTAGAGGATACATTGGAATCTTAATTTATATAATCTTTGGCTCTTCTACAGCAAAACAAAAAACAACCTGTGTACTGTCACCATCAATATATTCTTAAGTTGGTTAGAATTCCAATTTCTAGAGTTATTTGCTGCTGCACAGTGAGACAGCTGCCTTACTTGTTTCCTATAATTACAGCACTCTTTATTCTCTTTTATGAAGGCAGGTTTTGTTTGTCTTGAATTACAATACTTACTACAGGGGTTTTCCAGGGGTCTTGACTAGCAAAAGGAAATCAAAAATTTTCTTTCTGCAGCTGCCTTTTTGAGTGTGCATATAATATGCACAAGCCTTGCAAACAAAATTATGAAAACAAGTACTCACATCCAAATCCTAACACTTAGGGAATCAGGGCAATAGATGCCTTTATCTCACTTTTCCAATAAAATATTATTTAAAGTAAAATGAACACTGCTTTCAACACCAAAGCATGTATTTATTCTAACATGAAATACTTTGGCAGCACTGATTCCTAATCTCTAATAGTTATTGGCAGAGCCCCCATGCTGATTCATAACAATTGCATATATTAACTGCTTTTTCAGAAAAACACAGCTTTCAACATGATTTATTTCTCCATGTGAAATGAAGTTTTTGCAATCCCTGGCTTACCCTATGAAATTTGGAACAATATGTTAAAGCAATATTTTGTAACCACCAGTCTGTAGGATTCCTGCAATCATTTGAGCAACTGAAATATTTATACTCACATTCAGTTTTACTGCAGTCTCAGTTAAGATCTTCGGGTTAATGTAAAAATCTGCTATTATTGCCTAATTCTGATTGTCTAAATCAAGCTTTTAAAGATTACCCAAATGAAAAATAATAAACTTGTTTTCTTTATAAATTCAATGCAAGAAACAGACAAATACTTCTTATCCCAGTTCTTAAATAAATTTTACACGGGTGTCAGCCTTAGCAAATATTTAGAACAAATTTAGTCTGATGAACAGCCCTAAATATTGAGAGAAAAACAGAATTAAAATAAAACAAAAGAAGAATTATTTCACCAAATTGAAAGAAACCCAGAAGCTTTTTTTCCCTGAAAACATTCATAATTCTGAGGAATGGTGTGGCCTGTTGTAACTTACTTAGTTTACCTTTCAGTAAACTTTGTTCATTCCTTGCAAATTGTTATGGAATGATTGCTGCTCCACCACTTTCAATTTTTCAGAGCTGGAATTTAAAGCTAGGATCTCCCTAATACTGAAGAGTACAGAAACACCAAAGAGTATGGCAAATTGTCACAAAGCAAAATTTGTTCAAACGCATCAATACAATAAAATTGCTGTCTGCAGGAATTAGAAACAATTGCAAAATAATTTCCATCCTCTAGGAGATCAACTGTATCAGTGTTTTTGTCATCTCTAAAGCAATCTAAGAACACAATTCAGCAAGAACTTATTCCAATCAGCATTTTTTTATTCATAAACCTGTGTCTTTATGAAATATGGATCTTTAGTTCACATAAAAATTAATAAAATTGGGAAAAAATCATCATAAGTCTCACCCTTTGTAAGTTCCACTCAGGTTGTTCATTTGGTAATCCATCGAGTTCAACTCTTATCTTGTAGATATTCCCAATACTCTTTATTTTAACCTGAATCAAGTGAGAACAGTACAGTTATAACTACATAAAATCACATATTTGTAGTATCTGACTGTTCAGGAACAACACAAAATATTTGATTGGCAGATTTGAAGTTACAGGATTCAGAAAACACATTGCTTCTGTATTTGATTAAACAGATTACTGTCTGAGCCCAGTGTGACCAGATTACAGCCAGGAGAATGATTTGGCAGGAATTTGGACTCTTCAGAGTTTCAAGAGTAAAAAAAGTTGTTGATGGCTGTTCATTAGAGCAATGAGCAATACAAAGCTACATCCTCTAAAAAAAAAATTGCTTCCTCTGACTTCAAGTCACAAATCTGCACAGTTAGATGACCATAAACCCTAAGATGCAGGATATAAAATTTTGGAGACCCTTAAGAATAGCTCCCAAAACCTGAACAGCTGCAAACCTTCAGAAGACACTGATGCTATCTTTGCTTTCTGACTATGATTTGCATTCATTTGCATTATGTGCCCTCTTACTTAAAAAACTACTCTATGCAACCCTATCTTCAAAACTTTAAATGAAGCCTCACTTATCTAGGGTTTGTTTGAAGTTTAACCACTATTTAATTCAAGCATAAATAATTCTAGATCCTTTGTAATATACCTTTAGGAAAGGAAGATTAAGTGTGTTATTATGTTATTTCTCAAAAAATAATTCCATTCATAAAAGATTGGTAACACCCTAATCCTTTCCACCATTTACATCCAAAAACTATTTACATTGTACAAAGATTATTCTCATTCTCTTAGAAACACTTACTAGTATACTATCCACTTATTCTTTACCTTCATTCACAGAAAGCACTCTTGTAATTTTAGAGGTCAGAATTAATTCATTTCCTGTATCAGCTTTTGGCTCATTGTGCTTTAATGTAAGAAAACGTTATGTTATATTCACAGCGTTGCCATGCTTTAGTCAAAGATTTCTAAAAGCAAAAAAACTTTTACTCTGGATTTCCTGAACAGTGAAGTGCACACTGACATTTCACAATGGTTGTTTGAGACAGAATCTGTGGGTTTCACACATGTTATTTGTTTTGGTATGCTTGTTACATCAACCTCAATTCCATTAACCAAAGAAATGTGGACACCAGGCTTGGAATGCTGATGTGACAGGATAGTTTCCTTCTTTTCCATTGGCTTAAGAAAATAGCTTTGCTTTGTTCTGCCAAGTCACATCCTTGTTTATGCTGCATAATATTCCCCTCCAAAAGTAGTTTTATTGGAGGTGACCTGGAGACTTTGGAATTAAAGCAGCAATAAAGTATGGGCATATATTCAGCTTGAATGTGAAAAAAACCAGGTGTTGTCTTTCCCCCCATTTCATAAACCTACTTCTCAAGTAATATGGGATATGGGTTTCTCATTCACAGGGTTGCTGTTCATATAACATCTATTATATATACATATATATATATACACATATATATATACATGTGTCATCTGCTTATTCTAATCAATCCCTCTACAGACTTTTAGTTAAAGAAGAAAGGTTGCACATAATTTCATGTATCAACACAACTCAAACAAAATGTAGTAGACTGAGTCAGAATGCAATAGTGTTTTCTGCCTGAAACAAGCATAAGTCTTCCAGAAGAAACACTCTGGTAGTTTTGATTTTTCTCATGCATGGTCTCAGGAGCCATTAAACAGTCAATGAAAACTCACATGGGTAAGGAAAAGTAAGAAAGAGAAGGCCATATATGAATGGTTTTCAATTCTTAAGTTAGCTCTACTCAAACTTTTCATAGTTGCACATGTTGCTGAAAAATGAAAAGTTAAAGAACTTTAAACTGATTCCTAATTGCTGGATTATTGCAGCCTTTCAGAACCCACTTTATCTCCAGAACTCCTGGCCAGAGCTGTGGTTGAGTTGATTTCTTTAAAAATAAAATTTAGTATCCTCTGTTCCAGAATATATCAGTGAAAACATAAAAGTTCAAAGACAGAAATGGTAAGAAGAAGATGTAACTTTTTTATGTCTTAAATTCCTATCCTCATTTCAAGACCTATCCTGTTAAACAGGATAAAGTTTAAAGGGAAAAGGAGAAGAAAGAGCTCTTACTCATTGGTTTTTGCTTTGTGGATTTATCCACTGCAGACTAAAGAGTGAAAAGCACTTCAGTGACATTTGCTATTTCATGCCAGAAAGCAATAGTGTCAATGTGATGTAAAAACTCCTAGTAGTAGCCCCAGGTGCAGAGAGGAAGATCCTGCTCTCTCACAAGATCAATATCTGCACCACACTGCCATAATGGGCCACATCCATTTCAGAGGAGAAAAATTGGTCCATCTCTTCTGAACATATGGATTAGCTTTGCAAACATGCCATTATCCAACACAGCTTATAAATTATTTACTAATTAGAAGAACAGGATTCCCTGTGGATCATAATCAATAGCCTATATGCTTGGAAAATGAATATTGTGGTAGCTTATCTCTGTGCCTATGCCCTATTCATAAAGACTATTATTAATATCATTGACAGTAGCAAGCTTGGATTTTGCTAAGATTGTATTGGAAGAGTTGATGAGTCCAGAAAAAAATCATGAAACATATACCTTCTGCTTAGCTACTGAAGACAGCAATGTTATATGTATGTCAGACAGGGATTTAGGCAAAACAGAAACTTTTAGCTCCTTTGTTAATTTCCTCTCAGCCTGCCTAGACATAATTTCCTTATTAAAATGGAGGTGGGGTTATTCTCAAATAAAAGCAGAAACCTGTGTGGTAACACGTAGATTTCATTGGAATTTAGTTATTCCATAGGTAAACATTTCTGGCATTTCAGTCACTTATAACATGGCAGCTCTAAAATGGGTTTTCTTCTTTAATTGAACAAGTTCCACAGCATATATTTTATAGTATGTTTTGGAAACTGTATGCCTGAAAATTTAATTACTAAAGATCCCTAAACAATATGCAAGTCTTATATCAGACATGGTTTGTTTCAGAATGAACAGTTTTTAAAGCTAGTTACAAATCAATTGCCTTAAAGAAATCAATTTATTTCTGCAGTTTTCCCATTTGATCTTCTATACGAGGGAGGGGGTTTAAAAGAAAGATTATTTCTTCTGTTGCTTACTGTAAATAACAAGCTGATTTAACACAGAATTGATGGAGATTAGAAACAGATTCATTTTACATGGTAAATATAGGAGAAAAACACTTTTTCTTTTCACACATCAGGAAAATCTTTGGAAAGGTACCTATTAAAATAATGTTCTTAGCCTTCATTAACTACCTGAAATTCATCTTCCTGCCTGGGAAAAAACATCTGCTTCCTGTTGTCCTTGCCAAGAGTTATTGGTCCAGTTAATCCTCTGTCTCCATATATCCAAAGAGCAGCTCTTGCTTCAGTTCCTGCATTTCCTGTCAGTATTGACACTTTCCATTTATCGTCTGAAGGAAGGGGACTCTCACCACCTTGGGGATTTCTCATTTCCTCTGTGAAATACAGAACGTTAGTGGGAGATGAAAACTGACATGAAACTGCCAGTTGCTGTTGTAACTTCAGCACATGAGGGGGCCACAACAGCAGGGGGACTGTATTTTTTCATGGCAAGTGAGGTAGTCTGAAAAGATTGATTTATGTTTCTTGTCTAGACCAGAATGTACTGATTAGTTGAGCTACATGAATCAGCTGGAAAAAAAAAACAAGTTATCTCTTCCACATACTATTGTCACATTCTTTGTACATAGTCTGGAGCAGAGTAAGGATGCTATGGTGCAGAACTATGACCATTAAATTGGCATTTCTGGTCTGACATTTGCCTTAGTCTGACATTTAGAAACAAGTAGAATTCCTCTTCCAATGCCTTGTGTTGGGACATCATTAGCAGAGTCACATGTAAGGGAATACAGATAATTTTCATTTCAAATTTAAAAAAAAAATCAGGAAATTAATTTTCTTCAATTTAAATATCAACTAAATACTGCAAAAAAAATTTAAAAAACCTCAATATAGCCTTGCCCAACCATACTTATGCAGTGCCATCATTTGGATTGAGGCATGCTCTGTGTGAATGAGACAATAGCAGCACAGCAGCACTTTATGAATAAATTTCACAGCTCTAATGGCTGAGCAAATATAATTTTGTAAAACATAGGGTTTACTTTAGAACAGCACCTAGTGATCTTTCATCTACCCTTAAGAGAAATACACACACATGCAGAGACATCAAATGATACCTCTGCACAGGAGATAGGGAAAAACCATACTCTCTTTGGGTAAAGGAATTTAGTTTTGAGTAATTTAATCAAAGTGGAATTTACAAACATCAGATGTCTGGAACACTGTTTTTCAATCGTGGGGCCACTGAACACACAGCCCTCTCCAAAAGAGGGGATCCTTGCTGCCAGGAATTTATAGTCTGTTCTGATACAAGAGGCACTTATAAGCCCCAAATTTGAAAAGAAGAACCTACACATTGCCAATATACTGTGTTCTCCAGGGGTTCCCAAATTGTTCACAAGAGCACTTTCCATGTGACTGCAAAAAGAATTTTTAATATGCCACCAACATGAATTTGTTGAAGAATTCCCAGTGCATCACTGTTGATGTTTCTGCTGCACTGCATAAGCTATATAGTGGTATTAGAGTCCTTTCCTTTTTTATTTGCTTGATTAAAATACTGTACTGGGTTTCTATGGATGGAGATTTTCCCTTCATTTATTACACTGCCTTAGCATCTAAGGAAAAAAAAAACAAACACCCAATCAAACAAACTCAAACCAAAACCAGACAGAAAAACAAGTGATGCAAAAGCTATCACTCACCACCAGCAGCATTTTATTCTTAAAAGTTGTACTCAAAAGGAATTGTACAGTGGTTGGATCATCATGTTGTCCTATATTTAAATCAACATGGTAACTAAGGCACCAAAACTGAATTATGGCCCACTAACATTAATATCTTAACTGATGTTAAATATTTACACAAGAAATTGCAAGGGACTTAGGATCCAATACAAAGTTCTATAAAAAATAAGGACTGACTTTTGGAATCACAGGAAATTTAGCACTAGTAAAGATTATACTCTTTGGTTAATCAGTTTTTAAGAAAATCAGTAACATGACTTTTACAGCAGTGCCTCTAACAGTAGTAGAATGGCTTTGTAATGGTCACAGAGATTTGGAATAAGCATTACAGTCATAATAATGGCTGGTTTTATTGTATTCTTCATCATGACTGAGAACAAGTTATTCTGAAAGGAAAAAGAAAATTCACATCCCAAAAATAAAGCAAGAGGCAAACATCTAGAGTTTACTTGAAAAATAACTTAATTACACTTATCTTTCTGAAATAACAGAACTATAGCAAAGTAATTGCTTTGGTAAGATAAATATTTTTGAGAACCTGACTATACAATTTTCTGTAACTGCAGTTACCTAACTTCTCACCTGTAACTCTGAAAGCTAGAGTCCCTTCCAGCTGTCTAAAACCACAACTTTCTTACAGCAAAGAGATTTAAATGTTCATAAAATGCAAAGGTGTTCAAGAAACATAAGGAATCCCATGTGCTTCATGTGCTTAGGACAAGAATTCCACACTTGGGCAGTTGCTACCCAAACAAGTTACTGCAACCTCAAACTGCCACATCTTGGAACAATTATAATGCACAAACAATTCACAGGCTTGGAATGCTTTTTGCCTCATAAATTACTGGCTCTTCTTACAAATGGAAATCGGTAGCATTGATTTGCTACAGGCTAAAAATATTCCAGTCTGAAAAGAGGATTTGATGGTTGCCCTGCATTACTCATGGGATTTTACACACTTCATGACACCATGCTGTAAATCTATTGTGACAAAAATTAATTCTAATAGGCCTGCATGAGAATGATGAAGTCAGAACCTTTCCCACAATTTCACAGAAATAACTGTTTTTTATATTTACTTACTTATCCTAAATGTAACACAAAAAGAAAATTACCTTGTCTCAGAAGACCATCTGATTGAGTGACACTTTTAAAATGAACCATTAGAAAAATTAATCTCTGGAGCAGAAGTTTGGGCAATAAAGCTGATGCATTTTTATTTTACACCTGTGTGCATCACCATTTCCAATGTTAACTGAGGTGGAAATGAGATCAGATGTTTTTGTATCTTACAGGTAAAATATATTAAAAAATTAATAGCAAATAATAATACCAGACATACAGGAAAAGAGCATGGAGGATATAGAGAGCATTCCTCAGAGATACACTTTGTTAAACACCAAACCACAGAGCTGTTCTCAAAGTCACAGACTGCATTTGTGCCATGGAAGTTAATGACATCTGAGCTATTAAGTGGCAGGTGGGACCTGACACTATCTCAGTACAGTGAAAGAAGTTTCTTGAGGAACACTCACACTGCAATGGGAGAAGTCCCAAATGCTGTAGCTTGATTTTCAGTTTAGTGAATCCTAAATCAACTATTATTTGTGAAAACAAAAACAAAAACACATCTCCAGTTAGCAGAAACAGACATAAAAATGAGGGCCTGGTCAGTCTAAGAGTTAATCTGCTCTGAGTTTGCCAGCTAAGCCTACTGCTGGATTGTATACTCAGTAAAAACATCACCCTTTCCCAAACATTTAAAAAAAAAAAAAAATAGAAAATGAGAATTTAATTAATATCAGTTTAAAATCCAAGGCTCACCTGTACATGTCAAAAGACATATGTTGAATGAAAAGCATCTTACTGAAAAATGATAATTTTATTTGAAAGACAGAGTAACTTTGATATTTCCATTCATTTGCCATAAGCAGCATCTATATTTATGAATGCCAGAAAAACTACTTACAAAGTGCTATAGACTCCATGTAACCAATTTCACGGCAGATATTGCTTCTATAAAAGGATCCTTTGTATCCAACCCTAAAAACATCCAGCTTCTTTGAAAACAGGTCTGATGGCTTGTGTATTGCTGCCATGGGTTTCAGACACAGCTCATCTGCTGACAGCCCACCACACTTTGGGAAGGCTTTGCAACACAATGATACAAGATGAAGTCTGGCAGATTAGAAATTGGGTGTCTTGAGCTAAAAATGGAAAAAATATAGCCAAAAAGAATTAAGTATTTATAATGATTCTCACCTATGCTTGGGATTTAACCAGAATACTTTGGTTGTACTGAATTTAATTAAAATCCTGCCTGATACTTCCCATTATACCCTATGAACAAGGATGCCAGATGTGATGTCTTGTTCACACAGCCAAACTTTTCATGTACACTTTGAAACAGTGTACATGAAGATCAAGTTTCAAATCAAATCAGCAGCCCACCTGAATTATTTGCTGTATAAATGCCTTTGAGAATATCTGTAAATGAGTAAGCATGTTCCCATACTGGAAGTTACAATATAATCTTGCCTTTAAAGCTCAGTAGTTTCCCTTTACTCCCCCTGTTTTTATGGTGATATGACACTATTCAGACTGTCAGGGTCACTGGGTACATTGAAATAAGAGATGCAGGAATCAAACATGATCATGCCCACTCTTTAAGAGATATATTAGTCCCTGTTTTGTTTAGTTGTCTAGTTCCTTAGTTTGGTTACTAGGATGCTGAATATTCCAAAAATTATTGTCTTAGACCATTTGTACAACTTCTTTACCTAAAGAGAAAACATTTCATTCTAGAAAAACATGTCTGCTAGACCATGACTCCAGAAGCATGACCCAAACATTGTTTATATAATTCCTACCTGGCAAAACTTAGGTATAAATCTAGCATGCAATGCATCAAAACCTTCCTCTTTCCTCCAGTGAAGCAGAAAACATGAGTGTGGGAGCATAAATGAGAAATATTCCATTCTTTCAGTGAGCTTTAGATAGGGTTCTGCACCATATCAACCTCTTAATTTCCACTGAAATATTCAATCAATAGATTATTAGTCAATTTTTTGAAAAATGAAGTTATTTAACAAGTTTCTCTACCTGCTGATTTTTACCTTGTCTATAAAACACGTTCCAATGCTCCTTTTAGAAAAAGAGTAACTGGCAATGTATTTTATGTAGTGTGCTTGTGTGCATAATTCAATATTCTAGAAAAGCCATTCATTGTCCTTCCTGAGGTAAGGAAGGAATCTTTGCAAACACACACACAGGACAAACATAAAACTTGTACCACATCTGGTTTTAAACTGTCACTTCCTTGAGAGTGGGGGTGTTTGAGATTTTTGAGGTGCAGGCTCCTGGGCTTTTGCTGGTTGGAATTGAAATTCTCTGAAGTCTTTCTTCTCTAATTTGGGTGCTGCAGATGTTCCCATAGGCTTTTCCCAGCCAACTAAAACAATGAAATGTAAAATCTGTCACTAGCTAGAAGCCATTTGCTTTTCTTTCTCAGAAGCTAACAGCTGATCTCACAGTTGTTCCACACAATAGACATCAAAATCCTTTCTCTATTGTTAGCAGAATGCTACAAAAAATGGGAAAAAACCTGACATACCAATTAAAGTCCATTCAATGTTTCAAAAATCTGAGCAAAAATTTAACATTGATGTGGGAATAAAATGACTTGTTAAAATGTAGCTTTCTCCAAAATAAACTTCTGCACCCCCAAAACATTTTTTTTTCTTAAGAGTGGAAATGCTGAAATGAAAATTGCTGGAGGTCATTTGAATAATATTAAGTAAATTAATATTGCTAATATGAACATGTCAGACAATATTTATTCCTTGCACAGAAAATATTAGCTCCATTTTATATTCCTTTTAGTGAGCAACACAGATTTAGAAGGGTTGAAGCCTGGGACAAAGTAACATTTTGCTTTATTTAATGACACCAGGAAGCACTGACTTGTTGAGAATTTCTATTGAAAACACTGCTCTTCCAAAAAGTAATAAAGGAAAATTATTTCATCATTTTTACAAGGACATAGTGATTAAATATTCCTGTCACCCTGCAGCAAACAGGGACAGAACAGTAGGGATGTGCTTACTGTGACTCTCGTAATGCTTCCACCACAATATATATGGAACAATTAGTAAGAGTGGCTGTAGATTTTGATACTCTCTATTTGCTAAGATAAGTTTGTTCTGGTTGTTTTTAGAAAAAAATCTGACCAACTTCTCAATTGCAAACTGATGTCCATTTAACCTTTTCATGAGTTGTTTCATTTCCTGATGTCTGTTCTCCAGTCCACCGGATAAGAATACATTTCCTGTAGAACAGTGTTTCCTGCAGCTGTAATCTATATCAGTTGGCTATCTTGGGTAGCCAGTTTTTCACCAAATTAAAAACTTTCTTCTCCTGAAGGGGAAAAGACAAGGAAGCTACCCAATGACAGTGACTCAGACTGTGCAGAGACCCAATTTCTGAGTCCTGTGTAGTTGACTAGGTCAGCTCTCTACTGAGGAAACATTTTGACTACAATAGCTCCCAAATCTGACCTTGGGACAGAGGCATAACATAATGAATACACTGGGTGGGGAGTACAATGTATTGTAAAAGAATAAAAGAAACTGAACACTGCCAAGTCAGCCTTCTTGAAAGTCTGCAATTCCCCTATAAAATCAGGAAAAACTGTGTTAAACTTGGTGGCTGGACAGCTTTTCCCAGGCTTCCAAAATCTGTGGCCAGAATGGGGAATATACCCAGGAAGTCAATGTCATCTTCATCTTGTCCCCTGTTTCAACTGTCATTTTCAAAAGCTTAGTAGTAAAACAATTGACAGCTACTGTATTATTATTATTATTGTTATTATTGTTATTATTGTTATTATTGTTATTATTGTTGTTATTGTTATTATTGTTGTTATTGTTATTGTTATTGTTATTGTTATTATGTAGTTAAGTTAATTGAATGCGTAGGAGAAATTAAGTGTGCATACAATAAACTTTTCAGTTTTAAAACTTTTCACTTTTAAAACTACTGAAACATATGGGAAATAGTGTCAATGTATCTTTTACACTTTTGCTTTGAATTTTATCAGTTAGAAAAACTATTAAATAAAATCATGGGCTATTGAGAAATCACATACGTTTGATGACCTGTGGGTAGAAAAAGATATTTCTCTCTCCAGTGTTAACAACTGGTTTAGTTTGGCCATCTGGTAGAAGACCAACATATATCCTTCTATTTTGCATCAATTCCAGACTCACAGATCCAGTTTCCAAATTTTTCTCAATTTTAAAATGACAGTATTCATCACCCATGCCCTAAGAAATTGATTACAGAAACATGAATTCAACAATTAAATTAATGTAGCTAGAAGACTTTTTAAAAGTCTTAATTATTACTACTTTCCAGTGATATTTCAGATTAACTTTATATTCTTCACAATATACTACATTGCTACACACACAGAGACATACTTGCACCTAACCTCTGTTTATTCGTTTATGACCAGAAAGACTAATTACATAAGTTAAGTAAGTGAAAGCATTTTCTGATTTATGTTAGGATTTAGGCAAAGGTTAGGATATATTCAAAGGAGTTTCCAATTTAAACAGTTTGCAGAGGATTAAGGAATGTGAAAATATCTATTTCAGAATACACAGAATGCATTTCTGTTTCTGTACAAATTTATGCATAGCACATATTTGCTAATGCTACATAATATAACATGTATTAAACAGATGTAACTGGTTTTAAGTTTAATTTCAAAACCTTTACCCAATGTCACTTTTTATCGAGACCTCTTGATCGATTGGTGAGAGCACTGCTGAAAAATAAGATACTCACAAAGCCTGTATTCAAAATATAGATCAAATATTTTAATCCCTGTAAGTGTCTGGGGGCAATGAAAAAACTCCCATGGGCTTCATATCTGAGTACTTACACAGCTCAATCTCATATTCAGTTGTCTTAAACTCCCAAATGAAAGTTATGCAAGAATGTTTCTCACACAAATGTGAGAAATATTAACTTAGAAGAACAGAATCACACTTTAAAAGTCAGGGAAGTATACAGTTGCTTACATTTTAATTATTCTTTAATGTGTTTTATCTTCATCATCTATGTAGCAGTACATAAGTTTTAACTACATCCACATTCTCAATAGTTTAATAACATAATCAGATATTTACTGTTTCAATCAACTACAAAATTGACACAACCCCTTCTCTTGCTATATTTTTCTACCTAAGTTTTATGTCATTTTTACCCAAGCAAATTAAAAAAGATTCTCTCCTACCACTGACAATTTACTCAAACTATCTGCAGAGGGAAATACAAGCAAGAACTGCTTACTGTTCCATCACACTGGTCATCTTTGATCTTCAGATACACTCTTCAAACATGCAGTGTCCAGAGCTGATTTTATGCACCTTCCAGTAGGATTCTGGCTGCTGCTGACCTGCCCCACTGCAGCTGCCATCAGGTCTAAGGGACAGAGCCTGGCAGAGATTTGTGTTGAGCAGAACGTTGGCACTGTGATGAAACACACCCTTTAGATCAGAAACAAAAGGTCCCCTTGTGGACAGCACTGCTTTTCTCCACACTAAACTTTGGTACTGATACTGCTCCTCCTGTCTTGCTTTAAGCACTTATTCATGCATGTCCTTGTATAAAGGATGAAAGAGTCAGTCTCAAGTAATTCAAGTATACCTCCAGTCTGAATAGTTGCTGCTCTGTGCAGGCACTAACCAGAGCAGCAGAAACCCTTCCCTACTCTGCAGCATTCCAACTTTCCCTTGCTCAGCAGCACAGCACAACATCCAGAGAGCAAGGAGAGTGGCAAATTAAGGAACTTGTCTCTTTTCAACAGCAGCTCCCTAGAGCTGCATTTCTAAGGACTGCTAGGAAGTTTAGGGTCTCACCTTTCCTGTGCTACAGCCCACCCCATTCACATGAACCAGCTGTGGTATTGGCATCACTCACCCAGGATAAAGGGAACCTTCCCAATGGCTGCCTACCTCTTAAACTGTAGTTGAGCTTCACCTCGTGGAAGAGGATCCCTCCTTTAGCTCCCAAACCTTGAAATTCGGTTAGAAATAATCAGCAAATTTTGAAGAGTCTTCCTAATTCCCTCTGCCCACCTTACCTTGACGTGCACAACAAATTCTTTGGAAATCCCAGCACATCCTGTTGTTCCACCAGCTACTTTTCCTTGGAGGTTGAAAGCCACAGTGTGACCTGGGTAGCTGGCTGACCCAGGAATGGCACAACTGTTTGGTTGGAGGTGAACACAGAGCTCCAGCATGCCTTGTTTTTGCCCTAACATAGTCAAAGAAGGGATAATAAATTATATGAACTTTATGGCAAAATCTGATGCATCACAATATAGTTTCCGTGCTGTTCAAGTTCCCACAATTCTAGCAGTCTAGTACAAAAATCTTTCCATTTTTCAAATTTGCAGTCCTAATACTTAGGGACTGAAATTGTGGACTGGAATTTGACAGAAATAGTTTATTGCAAGATGACACAGATCTGGCAATAATAGGAAAGATACCTGGGTGCCTCAGTTGGGGAGTGTGTCACAGCCTGTGAAGATGGCAAAGAAATATAAAACTGACATAGGCAGGAAATGAACCATGGTAACTCTTGGCCACCAGCTCATCTTCTCCTGCCTTTGTGTTTGTCCTCATTCATTTATACTGTTCTCACAGAAAACAGAGAATCAGAAGTTTTACATGAAATAGTAAAGAAACATGGCTTACTCCATGTTGCCTGTTCATCTTGGCAGGCTCTATAATCTCATTGTATAAAATGCATAATTAAATATTTTATCAAAACATTTCTCAATACATAATAATATATATTTAAATATTTTATCAACTCATCATCATTTTGATATTTAAGCAAAACTAGAATTTTAATCAATGTAAAAGGCACTACTTTCTGAAGAAAAAGCCAAAAGAACTGTCTATCAGATTCAATATACCTAAAAAAGTAAAGGGAAAATTGTATGGATTTTAGAAGTAGTTGTGAAACAAGTGAGTAAGCATGTTCTCCAAGCACAATTAAGTAGGAATTATAAGGCAAACTGTGATTTTGCCTTTTTGTTCCTCCAATGCCTGAGAGACAGGTATTGTGTCTTACAGGTGTCATAAAACATCAAAGACTCCCTAAGCACCTTCAGACTAATTCCTGAGGCCTTTCACCAGGGGAGTGAAAGCTCCCCTGCTTGAGGGGAGGTACCTGGATGTTTCCAAGTACACTCCTCCTATAAACCCTATATGCCTATCTTTACACACATCACTCATCCTGTGTCATTTCTCTCTAATCAGCCCCAAGGAGTCGATTTACAAGAACCCGGATTACTCCCATCTCCTGGGACAGGTCATAACATGGATATTAGGGAAAGGATTTTCACCCAGAGGGTGTTTGGGCACTGGAACAGCTCTGCAAGAAATGTCACAGCACCAAGCCTGACAGAGCTCAAGAAGTGTTTGGACCCTCAGGCCATGGTTGACTCTTGCTGCTGTCCTGTGAAGAGCCAGAAGTCAGATTTCCATGATCCTTGTGGGTCCCTTCCAGCTCAGGATATTCTCTCATTCTATGATCAGAAGGAACTGAATTCTACAACTCCATTTACCTACCTGTGTACTGACTGCTGAGGAAGAAAGGGCATAGTAAAACTTTGAAACAAATCAACATCCATCAAAACAAACCCTGGATTATACCAACTGTCTTATGACTGGAGTGTTACTTAAAAAAAAAAAAAAAAGAAAAAACAAAAAGGAAAAAGGGGCATTTGATGTCAAGCCAGAGAACTTTTCCTTGGCATGAAACAGAAGATATTAGGGCATTCCAGGTAGCTTGCCAGCATGTGGCAAACAAATATAAATGACATCTTGGAATGGCTTGATATATCTGAATTAAGGAAAAGAAATCAATCAAAGAATAAAAAGTAAATTGTGAGTAAACAAAGCCCTATCTCTAAATTCACCTAGTTATCAGCAATTCCATGGGTTCAGTCCTGCAATTCTTCACTCCTTATCTGATTGGAAATACAATTATTTATTAGACAGATTTTAAAAACTTTTTTAATCAGACAATGATGCGTCTTTATTGAGCAGGAATCAGTAACAGCATTTCCTACCTTTCCAGTTACACAGCCACTGACAAGAGCAAGAGCAAGAGATGGCATCTGATGACTGCTGAATATACATATATTGCTCCCTTTGACATTTATATCAAAAAGACCTAAGAGTTAAGTGAAAAAAAAAAAAAGTTAGGAATATGAAAGTATATTAATTCATATTTGCATTTGATTACAATCGATGGTTTATCATTTTCAAGGGAAAAGAATTATTAAGTGTTTAACTCAACAGTTTGACCTCTCTGATCAATAAATTCTCTCATTCCTTCAGGAAAGGGCATCTAGGGACTACTGACTATTTTGCTGCCTTTAGGAGAAAAGCCCTGAGAGGTAATGATAAGGAACAAATTTCTTTTTATCAGCACATATGTTTAAAAAAAAAATCCATAAAAAGGAGCTGGGAACTCCAGCATAATGAACTGGACTCTAGCAATCAATTTAGATGATAAATAACAGATGATGTAGGGAACATAAAGCTCTCAGGTGAGGAAAGATAATTCATTTTCTCTGTATCCATATTAGAATTTGTAAAACAAATCTTGCAGCACAGTTCAAGGCTTCTCAAATTTTACATCTGGCCAATTTTCCAAACAATTGATTCTCTTATAGCTACAAAATACTGATGAAAGGTAAATTCTTGCCACTTTTATTGTTCCCAGGGACAACAATGATTTTTTAAACAACTCTTCTACCAGCCCATTAAGTTGCCTTTTTGTAAGATGCAGCTGTCCCTGGAGGAATCCTGTGGTGTCCTGATGCACTCTTTGGTGTGTCCTGAAAGTTCCTGTCACATCCAGAAAGATCTGTGCAAGGACCCTGTGTAAAGTCCCTGCTGTGATGCCAGAAAGACTGAGCAGCTCACTCACTACAAGGGAATAAAATAGATGTACCTAATATGACATGTATTAGAGTTGTTACTAATGCAGCAGGAGCAAAGCTGATAAAGGGTGGAACTGGTAAATTGCTATTAAAATCAATTACAAAAATAGAATAAAATTAATTTATACATACATACATACATACATACATACATACATATATATATAAATGCATACATACATGTACATATACATATACATACATATATACATATATATATGTATATATATATACACATACATACATATACATATACATACATCTATACATATATATATGTATAGATGTATATGTATGTATATATGTATACACACACACATACATATATACTCCTTATTAAGGAATTCTACCTAAATTTGAACATGTTATCTTAGTTGGATCTAGTTTCAAAAGACTCCAGCTATCCTTGTCATGTGAGTTCTGTGGGAACATTAAACTGCAGACAATAAGTTTTTTTTTCTATTTGGTAAAGGAAAGCCAGCAACAAGACACCACATGATAATGCATGTGTAAACTAAACTTATATTTTCTGAGTCCTTATAGTTGTGAATACATGTATATTTTAAGTAAGGAAAATGTTTAGTATGATTATCTACTCCTATCCATCTCAGGAATCTCAATATGAAAGTCTTTTATTTCTATCTCTTATGCATGCATCCACATGGAAAATACTTTACTGTATTTGTTTTTCTTGTCACCAAGAGCATCAACTCTGCTGTCTGGGTAGAGGCAAATGAAGCCATGAGTGAGCCTGTTGTAAAATTGAAGTGTAATGACTTTCTGAAATTTCCACTTTTCTGCAGCCCACTAGTTTTGTAAACAACAAACAGAAAAGACTTATGAGAATATGATAAACAGGAATTTGTCATACAAAGCATTCAGCTGACCTGATTTCACTCAAAGCATCATTTCAGTGGTTTAAATTGAAATAAAAAGCTATACTCTTACAGTTTTTTCTCTCTTGAGTTCCAGCTCTTGTCCTGTGCAGATAAAAACAGTGTAATTAATTTAAAGAGATCCTTCATTCTCTTTGAGACAGTTTTCTTCCCCACTACTTTTCACTTACTTCCTGGAAATGTGCTGGGATCTGTCACACGTAGTTCTCTAGCAATATTCCCATCATCCTGTCCCTGGTCCAGCCACCTAAGAACCAGAACTTCTTTCAGTAATAACCTTGATTGGCAACTTCCAAAGTGTGCATGGCACTTGGATACTGATACTTGCTGTCCTATGCATTAAAGTCTCAAGGCTGACAAACAGCAATACGAAAATCCAGCTTTAGTAAAAAGAGTTAACACTGGCAAAAAAAATATTTTTTTTCCTTTTTCTTGGTGAAACATAAATAAATGCATTCCTGGACCAATGTACAAGGGCCTAACTCAATTATTACAAATCAGAGAACTCATACCCATCCCAGATCAATAATGAATTGTCCAGTAGTCATGATGTTTGTTCTTCCTGTCTGCAAGAAAGCAACAGCAAGATGCAAATCATTCCATGCTCTGAAAATCCCTATACAAGGAGGCAAATCCAACTGTGGCAGCATGAACTGTGGCATGTCTGAACTATACTTTCACAATGCCTTTGTACACATCTACTTATGTAAGTTCAGTCTAACTCCATTTGAGTCAAAAGCATTCACAGACTCAGAGCAAGACAGCAAGCACGGCATCAGGCTCTAACAATAACTAGCACACACCCTGTATTTTTCTGCCTGAAATGGATTTGAACTCTCCCTAAATTATGTATGAAGCCAGCATTATAGATCTCCTCATAGCAGTTCATCTAGAATACAGACTCAAAATTAGGTCAGGCAAGGATGAGGTGCTGTATGTGATAGGCAGAAAGCCCTTACTCACATATAAATCAGTTTCAGTGTACACATCGCTCACTCTGGGCTGTCTCAGGCAATTATTTATTCACTCAGAGAAGTGAGAGGAGGAAATAGAACTGGGGAGCCACTGGCAAGCTTCAGCTCGACCCTGACGTGACTGGACTTTACCGTTCCTAATATTTGCACTGGTATTTATCGATTGAAATTTTTCCACAAGGTGTTGAGAATTAATCTGGCATAGATAAAACTGTAAATGAGTTATAGAACAGAAGATTCAGAGCAGCAGCACCTGCAGGGGGAAAGGCAGGGAAGTTAGGATTGCTTCAAATTACGTTGCAGCTCAGTGACAGGCTGCAAAGCAAACGAGAGAAGGAGGTGTGGTCAGGCTGCATTTGTGATTGCCATTCCACAGGATCTTAAAGTCTGATTCTAGCTCACTGAACCCACATTAATCTCCATACTAACTTCAGTATATCAGGAACAGTTTGCTAGGGAGACAGCAAGCCACTCTTCTGAAAAGCTTTGCATTGCATGGCATGGAAGAATGGATGAACCTGCTGGTGTCTGATACAAGGTGCTGGATACAGGAAATGTGTAACAAAAGCCTATCTTAAATTGTTCAAACGGTGCAGGAATGGAAAGTTCCCACACAGAACTTTTTGTTGCTTTTTCCTGAGTTCAAAGGCCAGATGTTTGACCAGATACAACTCTTAGAGCTGTAAAAAGAATCAGACCATCTCAACTCACTTCTTAGTAAGCACATATTTCACCTTACAGGACATTTCAGGAGAAAAACTAATAGTTACTAATTTTTTAAAAGTCTAACCCAAATCAACCATAACCAACCTGTGACAAAGTATCATCCAAATCTGTTACAGGATCCTTGATTACAACTTTGTCCAGAAACCATCCATTTCCTTAGAAGAAATAAAGTATTAAAAAAAAAAAAAAAGCATTGTTCATGCGAGAAAAATTGATGCATTTAATTATTTCAGACTTCCTATAGTTTTCTCTCTTCTACTGGAATTTCAAAGCCTGCAGCTCCACTGGCAGGTTGCAAGTGTCACAGCTGCCCTCACAGCTGGAGAGAGCACAGCACCTGCTCTAGGTACTCTAGAGCTTCCTTATGGGCCTGCAGGCTGCTGGGTCTCTCCCTGGCTACATCCCTCCCTTCTTTAATATTGCCATCATATGAGAATTATCCATTTTACCAAACAAAATATCAACAAAATTAGCAGCTTATGATGGCCCAAAATGGCTCAAGAGTTTGAAAAATAGGACTTGTGACTGCAAGCATTTTAAGTTTCGCCATTAATTGGAAGTATAATGACAAGACATTTCTGACCTGATCCAAGCCCATTATGTCCTATAAAAATCTTGTATAAATAAAATCCAAGGTGCACAGCTTCAACAGCAAAGATGTCTCTCTGTAATCAAACAACATTTCAGAAAAATCTAAAAAGCATAGCATTCTTCAGCCACGAAGTTGTGAAGACCCATAAAACCTTGCAACTCTTTTGTCAAGATCATAATTTGAAATATTAGCTGAAACAGCAGTAGAAATAAGCCTGATGACTTTGCTAATGGGAGTAGTGCCATTCAAATGAATGGGATCAGTCAGGAAAGAAAAACCTGTTGAAAGCATCAATGGCTAAATATTTACAATTTACAGCAGATTTCAGCAGTAGAAATGCATATATAAAATAAAATTTCATTTCCTCTTCACTTATTAAACCAAATGTCTAGAAGTATGAAAACCAAAAGTACACAGCTTACTTATTTTCTAAATGAAAATTCTCACTTTCAAAAGCACTGGTATAACTTTAGAAAGTATTTGGAACTTTATTAGGGAATTTTGGGGAGCCACTGGAATGTAGTAATTATTTAACTGCACCTTTCTTGGAATCACCACCTACCCAAGAGAGGAAAGCCAGACAAAAGTGTCAAAAAATGCCCTGTTTTTCACTTACTTGTCCTTTCGAAAATTTCTTTGATTTCTGTGACCTGAGCAGCTGTCTTGATCCTGTATCATCCCTTTCTCCATAGACAGAAATACAGACATCATCCTCAGTTCCAGCATTCCATAGGACTCCTGTTGTCATATGCACTTTGTGGACAGTCACTGACAATAAAAGATGACAACTTTTCATATCACAAGCACTGTTATAGTTACAATAACATCCAGCTGGCTGTAGAATCCAAATACATCTGTGTCAAGGACAGGGTATAAAACTTCAAAAATCCTATTCAATGAAATAAAATACAAACTTGCTTTTATGGTTTTTTTATGGCTGTTGCATTTATTGTTGTTTTCCAGGCTGTGATTTGTGGAGAATGCAAACACAAGTTAATTTTAAATGCCCAGTAACATGTTTTGGTCTTGCAACATCATTGAAATCATCATAAACTGAAAAGTAAATAAGGTATATCCAAGATTAATGTCACCATAAGTGGTCAGATCAAAACTATAAAAAGGAATGGGAGCCATTAACATTTTGAATGCACTAGTTAACCATATAGGCTAAAATCTAGCACCATTATTTTAGTTTTCTGGGACCTTAAAACTCAGAAAACTGCATTGTTTTATTATTTTAGCAATTCGTGGTACAGGACAGAATCATGGTTTGGAAGACACTTTTAAAGACCATCTGGTCCAACTCCTGCCATGATCATGGATATCCTCAGTTACATCAGGTTGCTCAGAGCCATGTCCACACTGACTTTGTATGTTTCCAGGGATAAGCAACCTCTCTATATTCCATATGGAAATTCTTTAAAGGATATAAATTTAGGAGAGAACAACTAAGACTTAAATTCAAAAAATCATTTATTTAGTAAGAGTGGATATAGCAAGTAGAACTAAATTTGAGTCAAAATATAATGAAATTAAAGACTATGCTACTTAAAAATATCTACCAATATAAAGCTGTGGTACTTAAAATGCAGCTGCAGAAACTCCATAAAATTCAGTACTAAAATAAAACATGCAATCACAATCTTCAGTATTAACAAGGGAAAGGCAAAATTTATGCCAACATACACTAACAATATTTGTTAGACCAGGTGAGGTACAGAGAAAGTGAGAGGGGAAGAGAAAACCTCTTTTTCTGGCACACAAGCTCTTCTTCCAATTGTAGGTGTCTGTGTGCTCCTCTGCCTTGCAAGCAGAAAAGAGTTTCTGAACCACTGGGTCCGAAACAAAATCAACATTATCATCATTCAATTGTCGGTTTCTATTTGAAACACCTTATGAAGCTTGGCTGTAATTCTCTGAAGGAGGTTGCTTCAAGATCTCACTCTTCTGATGGCCAAACACTTTTATTTAATATGCACTGAAGATTTAGTCACCATCAATCCATATCTTCAATTATGCTATTTTTCCCTTCATCCTTATTTTTAATGATTATCTCTCACTTATTTACATGGTAAATAATGTTACTAAACAAGCTTTAAAAAATTCAATTTGGATAATGGTAACAATTCAGCTGAAACACTAAAAAGCCTGCACAGGTTGTTCTAATGTTCCCACACAGAACACTAGTGTTAATTTCCTTCTGGCATGAGAGGTAACTCATTTTGAAATCAGAGCCTCTGAACTCCTCTGAAATACTTGGCAAAGGCCAGCCACATTTAACACAGAGAAGCTTTTGACACTCTTTATTAGCAGCATAATCAGGCACATCTTTCCCAGTGTATGCCTGTCTCAATACTCAAAATAATTTTCATTTAGCAACTGTTAATTAATTCTGCATTTTACCCATATAATTTCACATGTCAGCCAAAGTTTTTTTGCAGCACCCACATGAACACATGCCCCATGAACACACCACAGCAGAAGGAGAGAATGAATTTCTCTAATCCAGCAATTCCATGCATAAGAACCACAACAATCCTCTATTGCAACAATTTCCTCCTTCAATAACTACCTACTTTCCAATTCCTACAAGAAGAAAAGCAAAACTCCACCAGTCACCAACACTGTAAGCCTGATGTATTCAGAGCATATAATTAATGATTATGTCATAAGCCATGAGCAGACAGGGACAAAAGTAGGATGGTAAAGGATAAAAAGTCAAATGAACACTGATCAGTCCTCCAGCATTATAGCAACAGAGTCTCTATATAACACTTCTTAACAGTTAAATTCCCATGTTTTTCCTTTGAATAAAAATGTTAAATCAGAGAGTGTTTCAGCCTCTTTTCATTCAGAAATTGGTTTTAAAGTGCCTCTCATCATCTCTCTTTCACATTGAATCCAGACCCTCTCACTGTTCTGTTATCAAACTATCTTCTCAGAAGTTAAAAGCTGTGTTCCCTTTTCACTGTCTCATGCAGAAATATGGTAAAAAACCACAGAGGATGTCTTTCAATTACGAAATCAGAGATGAAACCTCTTTCTCCAAAGCCTTCTGCATGACCTCTTTTACACTGAAGCTGGTAGAAATGCACAGAAGCTCTTTTCTTCCTCCCTTGTGTGAGAGAGAAGTTGTTAACTACAAAATGCAGATTGAGAGGTTGGTTGTAAGTGTGCCTTTGTGCTTTTCGTGCATGAAGATTACTTGATAATAAAAATCTTTCATTGTATCTTCATTTCAGAAACAAGGAAACCTGCTACTCAGAACGAGCCCAAAAGTTAGGATGTACAGAGAATGGCAGAAAATCTGCATTTGGAAGGGACCTACAGGGATCATTGAGTACAATTCTCAAGTGAACAGCACATACAGAGATTGAATCCACAACCTTGGCATTATTAGCACCATGTGCTAACCAGCTGAGGTTGCTGAGATCTCAACAACTGAGGCTGTTGAATTTTCAGTCTTGGAATATTGGAAACAAGAGAATATTTGGGGAAGAACAGATCCTGCAAATAGGGGCATAGAACATATCCAATATAATATGTCAATTATCATTAATTAGTGCTTATTTAAAGGGGTGAGGAGGTGTTTGACTTTCATATCAGTGTGTTTGTATGTCCCCCTATACAAACAACATTATTCTCCTGGCCAAAGAGACCAAACCTTGAGGAAGCAGGCTGAGTGCCTCTGAGGCTCCTCATCTCATGAAGATCATGAGCAACCAAGACTAAAAATCATAGTCATTAAGGATGGGCCTCTCTCTAGAGCTTTTTATGAGCCATTGACAGCTGCTAAGTACTGGAGGAAATCTCTCCCATTATTCTTTTTCTCTTAAAACACACTTTTGAGGCACAACCCTCTTTTTTTCTGATCTTCTTGTCAGGTTCTTAATCTCAAAACTCAGTCATCACAGAGAAGTGTAAACATAACTCCAGGCTCATCTTTTTATTACAAGAGTAACTGTCCCAAGGTATGTTTTCCCTCATTCATGGGCCATTTTCTGGACTTTTGCCCCTCGATTCTATTTGCATATATTCTCTTCCTCTAGCCTGCACCCACAATATCTGTTACCATTGAAATATCTGTTACAATTTCAGCTTTGCAAGATCAGCACAAGGTACCACAGGCACACCATAAAGTGCTGATAAATAGCTAAACACTCTGAAAAAAGAGGGTTCCCATAGTTTTTAGAGAACTTAGAATGGAAGTTTCTCTCATCCCATTAATTTTGTCCTCTGGAGCTGATATGATTTTTGTGGGGAAGAGAAGAGGACATGTCCCAGGTGGATCTTGTTCAAGTGAAGTCCTAGCACAAGTAATACCAGTGGTGTTAGGCTTTTCCCTCTCTAGCATCACATTCCAACAGGATGGAAATCTGCCACAGCATTCTTGCTCCCTCACCCATGTCTCTCCCAGGATACACTGATCTTGCTAAGCCCTTGTAATTTTCTTAGAAATTTTCCAGAAAAGGACAATGCCACTTGGAGAGAAGGGAAGAACAAGCACAGACTTTCCACCCCCTTTCCTTTGAACAAGCAGAGAGATCATATTGCAACATCAGGGATTGGTGTGGTAGAGCAGGACTAAAACACTGCAACAACAACAACACCCAAGAATTTTCATAATCTTTGGAATCATTCTTCTTTAGAATTACAATGCAACCTCCCTGTGAATAATAGAGATTTTAACACTTATAGCCTCCTGAAATAATTATTCTGAAAGTTTTATTCCCCATCAAAAATTTAAAAGTATTCTGCAAGTCTGAGCCACTTTCCAGAAAAAGACTGGAACAGGAGCTACAACAGTAACACTGGAGTTATAATCTCCAGTTATTGAAAACAGAGTTTGTGATCTGACTCATATGCTGTCTTCATGGTGGTTACATGTCTGACATGTCTTTACTATTGCCTTTATTTTAAACCAAACACAAGCACCTGAAAATCTTACCAAACAAAGAATCCACTTAAAGAATGTGTGAAATTCAAAGCATTAAAGACTCTTTTTTTTCCCAGTGCTTCTTAACTTTTTACCTGAGTATGCACAGTAACCACAGGAAAACAAAGCAGAAAAAGTGTTGTGGCAGCCAAAAAGTAATAGAGGGCCTGATGAAAAACAATGAACTCACCTCTATCAACATCAGTCTGGGGTCTGACTCTGCTGATGTGGTATTGTGCTTACCTGGAAGGATAGGCTGGCCCTGCTGTAAAATAGGAAGCTCCACAGATATTTCCCTACCAGCCTGGTCCTTGGGCAGCCATCAATCCACAGGGAAAGAGAACTGCTCCCCTGAGAAGAGGTTCAGCAACTGCACCTAAATAGCACCAAGAATTCCAATTTAACTTGCTGATCTCAGATCAGATGGAATAGAACATGAAATGTGTGTGATGCTGTTGAAATCTGTGCAGGGAGAGATTTGTGGACGACCTCAAAACCATGGCTTGGAGCATTTCTGCTTCCTGGATCCAGCTGCCCAAATCTGACTTTTCACTCAGTCATATTTGAAAGCTCAGGGCAGAGTAGCTCGAATGCAACTGAGAACCAGGTTTTTGCCAGCTCAGGAGCACTTCCACAAGCTCCAGCTGTTGTTCCAGCTGGAACATCCATGGGGGCTGGCACTAGGTGGCATGGCTTACCAAAGATGGATCTTCTCACTGGGAAGCTTATCAACACTTGTATCTCTATTCCTTATACTTTTATCAGAACAGGAATTAAAGGGACAGGTTTTGATTCTTCAATACTCCCTGTGACATAAATAAACCAAAAAAGTGCTAGGCCCAACTCCAGCTGAAGTCTACAATGCCCTACATTATTTTCTTCTGTGCCCAGCCTCAAGCATGTAACAGCAAAAGGACCATATGCACACCAGCTGAAGAGGAAAAGAAGTTATTTGTACTTCAAAGTATTCCTTAGTAAGCACTTCAGAGGCTGCTGTATGTTCTAATAGTCCCTGATTATGCTAATTTATACCCATATCTATACTAGATTTTGGATTGACAGAGAGAAGGAAGGACACCCCTACTTGTCGTTTCCTTCTGTTCTTTGCAGAATCTAATCTCCTTCATTTGAATATTGAACAAACTCAGGATTACTGGAAACGTTTTTATCTCTTTTGCTGGGTGAATATTAAACATTAAAGACAAAGATTCATCTTGTCTGAAAAACCTGGCACAGTTCAGCCTGTCAACATCTGCTGATGAAGCCCAAAAGGGAAATTTGGATTAGCAAAGCAGCACCTTCATGGACATTTCCTGGTCTCACATGATCTCAGTACAGATACAGACACAGAAACCATGGGACACTGATGGAGCACTAGTGTGCCTAACTACCAGAAAAGCTCTGCAGTTGTAGAACACAATTAATTTTAGTTCCTCCTGAAAAAAATGTAGGCTTCCCAAGAAACAGTGATGCTAAATGTCTGTAGGTTGCTCCTCTTGTGTGAAGTCTAGAAATCAATGGCTGTATTCCTCTGTCTCTGAATCATAAAAAACACTACCTGTAGGGTTTGAATGTATTTCCTTTTTTTTTTTTTTTCTTTGATTTTCTGCCCAAAGTTGCAAAGAGGGAATGACCTGGCCCTGTCTGATGAACCACTCCCTAAAAACTATATCTGGTTGACTGAGATTCCATAAAGAGACCATTAAAATGTAAAAATAAATACCTAATGTGACACACAGAAATATTGGTTTGGTTTTTTTTTTTCTTTTTTTAACTTTACTGTTGATTTCAATTAATATATCCTAGGTGGAAAGAAAGGTAATAATAACTTTTTATTTTCTCTTTCCTTTTATTTTCTGTCAGACTTCCTCAGTTTCTCATTTTAAATGTCTGTCCCCAAAACTCAGGGCAACTGGAAAAAGAATACCTAGGTTTTATAATCAGGAAATCAACACTTGAATTGAAAGAGATACACTCCTTATAATTCCACCTTGAAACCTCTAAGAGTGATAATACATGGTATTCCAGTGTAGACATGAACTGGCTAGAGGTATGAACTCCAGATCGGAGTCTTCCTTCTGAGCCACAGGCTCAGGTAAAAACAAGCATCAAATAGCCACAGGTTTTGAGCACTGATCAATGAATATTTGACTTCAGTGGGCATTTTGCATTAGATAGATCTAGATATGCCAAGAAATATAATTTTAACATTGATTTTGCCAGCAGCTTCTAAAGCTCTTCATAAACTGCAGTCTTTTACTGAAATATAATAAACTCTGGCACAGAGATGGGTGGGTTTCAGGCATGCATAGCATATAATTGGCACACACAGTGTCACATCAGATATTAGGATAAAAGTCCAATCCTTTAATTTCCAGTCCAGAATCCTACATACTATGCTTCCCAACTGAACCCTGAAATGCAACTAGCTTATTCTCTTTGCTTTATTATATTTGTTTACCTGCATCAAGATATTTTTTAAATAAGGAGGGAAAAGAACCTCTCACTGTCTTTTTTTGTCAGCCATACAGAACTAGAACCATTTGCAATGAGCTCTGGTGCTGTGCACAGTGACCCATAGGCACCAGATACAGATTTGGGGAAGAATTGGCTAGACTGGGCTCACTGACTTTGTGGGTATAAACAAACTCCAGGCACTTTGCAGCATACAACTGTAGAAGACTCAGACTAAAGCAGCTAAGTTAAGCAGTCCTCCTTGCTGCTCAGCCACACATTTTTAAAGAAACATAATGTATTAAACTGCAAGCAGCCAACCCAGACATCATAAGCTGCTTTAATCCCACACAAAAACATTCCTTCATAAGTAATCCCTTAAATGAAGGTGAAAGCATTTGATGAGGCTAATATAATCCCAGGGATTTTTTTCTTACTCATATTTTGAATCCACTCTCATAGTGACTGCTTTTGGACAGATAAAATTCTTTCTCACTGCCTTTCCCTCTTTGCAGTGCCAGGCAGGGGAGTTTCCTGCATTTGTATGTCCTATGCATATTTTGTAGGGATGTCCTATGTTCCTAGTATTGATCTGTAAAAGAAACACAGCTAATGAAATACAGAACAATTGTAAAAAAAAAAAGACATGCAACAGAAATTAATTTAGCAACTGTAAGGTGAGACTTTTGATTTGAGGAATTAAATATTCTGACATTTAAACAAGCCTTTCCAACTTATTTTACTTCAGATAATCCTTAGACTTTTGGTCTCCTAAAAGACCACCCTCAAAAATACCATTGGCCTGCCAATCCCATTTAAATATCTTCAGAAAGTTGTTGTAGTAATTCCTGGCTGAATATTTGTCTCAGTGGGAGAGACCATCTGTATGACTAAAAAGCAAAAGTGTCTTGACCATAAAACCTATCTCAGTTTAGCATCTATATTAGTGAACTGCTCCAAAATTATTTTTGCCTCACACATACCTCTGAGTTTCTCCCTACCCCTTCAGGAGTGTATGCCTTACAATTTTTTGGAAACAATTGTGTTCACCTTTGACGCTTCTTTTTTGCAAATAATTTCAATTAAATCAAGTTAAAAAGCTGTATTTAAAAGATTAGCTCTTGGGCAGGCTGGATGAATATGTCCAGTACAGATAACAGGGCACTGAGGGAATAACTTTGTGTGAAGGTTATTCAAACAACCTTACTATGAACTTAAGTATAGAAATAGAAAGCTTATCTTCAAGGAACTGGAAGTACACCATCAGTCTTCCTTCCTCACTGTATAATTTATTTTGTTATAATGTAGGCTTGGTTTTCTCTCCTTCTGTTGTTTTCCATAGACTTAATTTTCATGTTTTCATTGACATTGTATAGATACAGAGCTTCCTGTATCACAAATTTCCCTGAACTCAGTGTTATGAAAGATAGAGACAGAGCAGTGAAGACAGACCACAGTTATTTGCTAATACAGTGCACTCTGAGAGCCTTTTCTCTTTCTATCATTTCAGAGTAGGTTCTCCCTAATTGTATTCAATGCTATGGATACTTGCCTACCAGGGGAGTCCTAGATCCTAAACAATGGGACTGTCCTCCATATTTTGCATTCAAAAGTCATTGTAGGTGAAATTAATGTCAGTAATTGCAACAGGAAACAGCCAACAACATTTATTGTGAAGAAGGTCTTCTAATCTGTCAGGACCTGCTTACTTGTTTCACCCACTCCTTTCAGTCTGGATGGCTTTGATATCAAGGATGAAGAATGACATTCTCTATCAGGGGTGCTTCTGAGAAGCTCCATAGGCTAAAAGGGATAAGAACTGCACTTCCTGCAACCCAAACATCTATGGGGCGACTGTGGAAAAGGTGAGCTCTTCATCAATGCTGCCATCAAACACCTTTTCTCAGAAGGGGAGTTGCTATGCTGAATACTAGTGATGGAAGCACCTGCTTGTCACAGGGCCCTATAGCAGACACCTGCAAACAACCCCTGACAATCCTATATACACACTCAAGCTGTGCAGATTGTGACAAAGGACCTAGTTTGGCTCACCTAAATCACCACATTATAAGACTGATTGAGGAAGAATTTATTTCTGTAACAGGAAGCAGAAGCAGTTTCAAATAGATTTATTACAGGTATAAAATTTGCCACTATTTCAACAAAGCAGCAGGTGTTTAACAAAGTTGAAATTTTATTCCATATCCTAGTTCTTCACTTCCACATTTAATTTTTAATATTGCATCCCTGTTTCAAATTTGCAAACTAAACAAGTATCTGTTTTTGTATATTTCTTGGTATTTTCTTGGGCACAATGCAAATAAAACACTAGCTCATCTTCAGCAATAGACAATAAACCTGTTGAATCAAATAAACTTTGGATAAGTGAGTGGGAAAGGATACTAAATTTAGCTCCACATTTAAGTTGTATTTCTCATTTCTAGCTATGTGTAACATAAAAACTGCCTGTTATCACATAGAGTTTGAAATGTCATGCAATTTGGCAGGAAGCAAGAAGGCAACACAATGAATATATATTACTTACTGTGAAGATGTCTTCATTGCCTCTCTGAAATAATTTTCCCTTCTCTCCATCAAGAAAAATAGGACCCAAACAGCCCCGATCCCCATACAGTGGAATATAAACCTTTGAGCTTGTTCCCATGGATGGCACATCACTGGTGAGGACTGACACCTTCCATTTCCCAGCTATCAAAAGATAAAAAGACTCACTGAATTACTTAAACTCAAGATTCTTAAATAAAATGCATTTCTGTAATCAAAATTCTAGATGATAGTGTGCAAATGGATACAGAAATACATGTTTCACAAAATTACAGCAGGCAAATATTGAGTTTGCTGTGTTGGGCATGACAAGAAATGTCAGGTTGCATTCATATCTTTTATTCTAAATGTCCTATACGACCAAGTCAAATTTGAATGAGTGTACATCACCTTTCAAACACAGTTTTGAGATATTGTATTAAATATGAGGTTCTCTTTACTTAGGATATATCAGCTCTGCTCAATGCAGTGCTGTGTAATGACAGCCTTGACACTCACACTTTAAACATTAGGGACTCTGAAAGCAAATTAGCTCTGCTGAAAAAGAGCTGTTTAAGAAAGGATCTGTATCTCTGCAAAGGTGTGATAGCTACACAGGTGTAGAAGCTTGTTTGGAGTCCACTGAAGCTTTATGAGTACAGGAAGGACTTTGATCTGTTGAAGAAAATCCAGAGGGGCCAGCAAGCTGATCTGAGGGAGGAAGAACCTCTGATAGGAGGAAAGGCTGAGAGAATCAGGTTTATTCAGCCTGTAAAAGAGAAAGCTTGGGGGGACCCTCCAGTACCTGAATGGAGCTACAGGTAAGACAAGAGGGACTATTTACAAGAACATGTAGTCACAGGAAAAGGGACAACAGCTTCAAACTGAAAGAGAACAGGTTTAGATTAGGTATCAGGGAAAAATTCTTCCCTGTGAGGGTGGTGGGGCATTGGAATATGTTGGCCAGAGAACCTGTGGATGCCTCATCTCTGGAAGTGCTCAAGACCATGCTGGATGGAGCTCTGAGTGACCTGGTCTGAGTGGAGGGTGTCCCTGACCACTGCAGGGGGGCTGGAGCCAGATGGGTCTTAAGGCCCCTTGCAACCCAAACCATTCATTCAGTGGAAGCTAAGTGCCAATGGCATGGAATTAAAGGAAATTGATTCACTGGTGGATACTCCTATCAACAAGCTAAATGTGATCAATTCCAGAATTGTCATAGCTGGAACACATTTAATTGAGAGCATAAGGAAAAAATAACAACACTGAGATCTGAGGAAGACAACAGACAGAAACACATTTACTATCAACACAGCAGTGTGAGCCTCCTCAAAAGTTGCTGTAATCTGCTTTTCCCACAGCTGAAATTAGCTGATGATAGAATTCCTTGTTTTGCTTTGCTTGTGTATGCACCTTTTGTTTTACTCATTAAACTTTATCTCAAGCCATGATTCTTCTCTCTTTTACTGTCTCCAATCCCATGGGTGGGGAAGTAAGCAAGCAGCTGAGTGGGGCTTGGTTCTGACTGGGGCTAATCTGTGATACAAGGTGAGAAAATTGAATTAACTATTCTGCATAACTCTTACAGTGGATCAACACTGTGATTAGTTTAATTATATTTTATATCATTAGTGCTGTAAAAGTCAAGGTACTTGTTGAATAGTGATACATTGAACAATAAAATGGTCTTTTTTTTCCCTGACATCCTTAGAATTAAGAGAAATATGCCTTATGCTTTTCAGAGACTATAACCATGATGATTAGAGGAAATGGAGAAAATATTTATATAGGAGAAAAACCTGGGAAAATGTCTAATTTTGTTGATAGTTAACAGAGAGGAAAATGACTTTTCTAAGTAAATTACAGTGATGGCTTTGGGATACACGTATATAAACTAACCATGAGTAGGCTGAGGATGGAAACTAGGAAACATTCAAGACAGACACCAGCAGCAAGACACAAGCTCTAGAACATCTGTCTGGTGGAAGCTGTAATGACTACAGAGATAAAGATCTTAAATGAGATTTAGTAATTAAAGGGAATTACTTACCTAATTGTGTCGTTTCCTTCTAGTGAGCAGCTGAACTAGATAAACTGAGAGTTTCTGGGATGTGATCTCTGTGTTATGCTGGCTAGTTCTTTTTAAATTATGGCAAGACAAAAACTGAGTTCTTTCTAGATGTATGGCATGCTCTCTATAAGTCCCAGAATGTTTGCTAAATGTTCTTCTATCCTATTAAAGTAGCTCATATTACTCCTCATGGTTTTTTTGCTGTGTCAATCAGTATGTTGCTCTAGCATTGCAAGGTTCTCTCTTCAGCCTTCTCCAATCTTAACTATGAAAACAATTTTATTTCATCTGTGCATCTCACACATCTGATATTCTCTATCTTTGCTTCAAACCAGGCAGGGTTTGATTGGATTTCAGATTGGATGATAGGAAAAATTACTGCACTGAAAGGGTCATCAAGCATTGGAGGCTGTCCAGGGAAGCAGCTGAGTCATCAGCCCTGAAGGCATTTAAAAGATGTGTAGACTGGCACCTGGGGACATGGTATAATGGTAGACTTTGCAATTCTGGGTTAATGGTTGGACTCAAAGACCTTTTCTAACTTAAATGATTCCATGATTCTCTCATCTTCCTTGTACCACTAATGGATACATAAACCCTATGACAGTATAGTATATTTCACTGTGAATCTTTTGTCCTGCTCTGAGGTGACCATTTTATTCCTTCTCTTTCAGCTAACGTACAGAGATCAAAACCAAGCCTTTCTGTTAATATTCATCTCAACACTTGCTGTGGTCTCTGCTAATTGTAACCTCAGGGAGTACCTCACATCTCGTGTTTTGAATGCTTAGTTTGCTAAGTAACTCTCAGTAACTCAGTAATAAGGATCTGATTAAAGGCTCCTGAACCTTGATCTGGAAACACTGAGGTGTTGTGAATGCAGCAGAGTGCTGTGAATCCAACAGAAAGAGTGTGAGTGATGGAGATATAGATATATAGCTGTTAATTTTCCTATCATTTAGACATTATTTACAGCACAGAATGCTATATGACATTCAGATGGATTCCAGTAACTTTGAGTTGCATTTTTCAAATAAAGGTTTTATTTCTTTATTGACATGTAAAGGGGTGAAAAAATACCATTGAGACTCTTCACTTGGAGCAGTTCCAAAACATGTGAAGGAGGACACAACAGGAAGTGGAGATGGACAGAAGAACATCAGAAACAAGGGCAGCATAAGAAATAACACACAGCTATTTGGTGTGAAATATATGAGACAATGCATCGTGCTTTAGAGTTATAACATTATTTTATTACATAGAATACACAGCTTCAAACAACAGAAATATAACATTTATTTAGGGGGAAATATATCAGCCACTGGACTTCTAAAAAAACTGAGGAGTGCTTCTAGGTTTCCCACCTGTGCTACAAACCCCTTTTGCTTCACATCCAACTTCTACTTCCCTTCCACGTGCCTTCTGTCCCACACAGACACAGTCAAAGCCTCTGGGCCAAGAGGAATTTGCGTCAGCCTTTTATTAGGTCCAATCTGGATAATCAAAGGATCATGACCCAGGGCTTATCACAGCATGTCCATCCTAGTTATTCCAGACTCAGTCTTCAAGAGTACAGAATGGCCAAATTCTCATTGTCTGCCTGAAAAGTAGCACCTTCTATTTCCAGGTATATGTCTGAGTTCATTGACATTGAAGAGAGGTACAGTGCAGTATTAGAAATTAAAATCCAACCAAAAAAAATGAAATACTTTCTCTAATCTCAATACACATTAAGTATTTTCCAATTCCATGTATTACATAATTTACTGAAAACTGTAAACCATATATAGGTGCTTACTAAATACATGCAGTATTAAAAAAATGCTGTAAACAGGTATCCAAAATAACTCTAACAACATATGGAAAGACCCTGGATCATATTGCATATGACTTGGGTTTTCAAAATGCAACATATAAAAACCCAAAAAACCATAAAAAACAAAAACCAAACAGAACAAAAAACAAAAACAAAAACAAAAACAACAAAAAAAAAAAACACACACAAACAAAAGAACAAAAGAAAAAAACAAAACAAAAAACCACAAAAACACAAATACAATCTCTAAAGTACAGATAGAGGTTAAGTTAGAACACACAACTAAAACATTCAGTGTATGTAGAACAAATTTAAGAGTAAGTGGTGCTGCCTCAGAAGGAAATATGGCAAGAACAGTCAGGAAGTCCATTGACAAACAGTCTCTATTCTCAGTTTCTAAATATTCTCCTTTTCTAGTGTCCCCTGAGTTAAAGAGGCCAACTTTATTCGGGGTCTGGATGACCTGACATGGAAAAATCTCTTTACTCACATACATATTCAGCAGCTGGCCTTTAAACTCTCAAACAGCAATTTTTTAATGTACATGTTAATGAAATTAACATGACTTCTGTTTCCTGCTTGTTATTGTATTACAGCATTTGAATAGTATGTCCTACTTTTCATTTCAAATTAAACATATCAGTTGATTTTCTTCCCGGGAAAGGCAGTTTTCAAGCTCCTTCTCAAATGTCATGGAATATAAAAATCTTATCTCAAAGCTTGGGCAGGTATTTCAAACTTCAGTTCTCTGTTGAAACAAGCAGCCGTCATTTCTCTAAAATTAGATGATTGGTGTACAGCTATCTCTTAACAGATAATGTTTCAGGGAAAAACAGTTTCCTAGCAAAGAAATTATTGCCTTAGAAGAACAACTTTTCTTCGTATGATGGTTCCCACAAAAATTTAATTAATATTTGTATGCCAGCACTGATATACAATTGTAACTTTTTTTTTTTTTCTAGTTATTCACACTGGGAGTTTTATTGGTTGCATTGTTCAGAAGCTTATTATGTGATTTTTTTTTTTCTGAAGATGTTTTCACTAACCTAATGTAATGGAAATTCCAAGGTCTTTATTATAAATCTTTCTCATCTTTACTATTTCCACTGTTCATTGTAGAAGAGCAAACTACTTCTTCTTTGCCTTCTTCTTCTTCTTCTTCTGTAGGAAAGGCATTTTTGTTTTTCAGATTTTCAGAGGCTTTATGTTCAATGCTATTTAAGGAAGTGTCACACTTCAGAAATGTTTCAGAATGACAGACTTTTACTGGATCTGCCAACACGGGAGAAAATTTTTCTTCAACAATATAAATTAAATTTATTCTTAAGGTTTGACATATTTTTGTCTTTCCATTGGGTAGCTCAGTATTTGTGCCTGTGACAAGATCACTGGGTATGTGTTTGGTTATGCTATTTTGACAATTTCTGGCTTCTGTGGGGTTTACATTCATATCCTCTGTAATATGTAACTCCCCTGAAATATTTGTGTCCTTCAAAGTTGAGGATGCAAGTATTCCACAGTTACTAATAAAATCTAAAGTGTTATCAGCATAAAACCTATTAAAGATATTATTAGCAATCTTATTGATAGAGTTACTCTTCAAAGTCACATGAATATTTTTGTCTGTCAGGTCTTGACCCGACCATTCTAAATGGTTGCTCTTTTTGGCCAACAAATATGGACCCAGCTGGTTCTCAATATCAGATGCCTTTTGGTAGGCATATCCTCTCTGTTCCTCATTAATTGGTATTACTGTTACCATCAGTATTGGACAATGTTGGCCACATATGGCATGGAGTCTATCCAGAGAATCTTCTTCATGATGAGCACTTCTATCATCATTATTGACATTAGTTGGCTGAGACTGTATGGGTACAGCATTTGAAGGCTTTTCCAATGGATGCACCTTGTTATCAGGCAATCTAAATTCTACAGATGAAAAGGCTGGAAAACTGGTGTCAGCCTGCGTGGAAGTGGAACCTACCATGGCTGATGGATTGGTCTTGTCTTTGGTTGGTGCAGGAAGGATCTTACCATTGCGACTAGATTTGCCTTTTGAATTTGACTCATCCTGAAGGGGGTCTGAATCACTATTATGAGGCATATTGAAGTAGCTGCAAAATTTTTCAGGGGGTTTTACCATGTCTTCAAGCTCTGAAGAAGGGATCTCATCAAGGGCAGGGTACTGATCCAGATTACCAAAGTGAGAGTATGGAACTTCATCACTTTCAATTGATGTTGTATCCAAATTACCATACATTCCAGTCCTTTCAGGTGGCGATCTTCTTATCAAATGATTTTCTTTCAGAAGCCATTTGCCTTTATCTATCAATATTCCTTCATCTTCACTAGCCTGAATGCTAGGTTGACAAGGTTGATTTGGAGATTCCCCTAAACAGTCATTAGTATAACTTGTCTCTTCTCTGTTAAGAGCAGATTGTGGTGTTGGTAAAGGAATCTTTTCTCTTCTCGATACATTGTCATCTTTGTTTGCTTTTACTGGATATTCTTGTGATGGTAATGAAGAATGTGACAATTTCTCTGCAGAACAAGAAACAGATTCTTGAGAAAAATAAATAATTTTTTCCCCTACTGCAGAGTGGAATCCTCCAGTATCCGCTTGAAATACTTTCGACGTGTAAGGAAATCCTTTGTGGAAGTCAGGCTTAAATGAAGCTTCTGTCTTGCCATAGAGTCTTTCAATAGTTCTCTTTACATAGCCAGTATTATAATGTTTTTCGAGTGCTTCCTCCCCACTTTCATTGGTCAAGTCACTGGATGCTCTAAAGTTGTAATCACTCTCTTCACTATCTGGTCTGTAATCTGACCAGTCTGAAGTAGCAGGACTTTTTAAGCATTTTTTAAATTGAGAGGTGTCAGAACACATTTTATTCTCCGGTTCTTCTACTTGCAATTTCAGTTCTCCTTCAGTCATGTCACATTCTGTAATGTGCTTTGATTCGTAACGAAATGATAATGGAGAGACTGTAGATAACCTCTCAGAGGTTTCCTCAGATAATTCTGCATCTTCCTTGTCACCCTGTACAGAATAATCCTCATTACTATATTCTACAGAGGTTTCAGCATCTAGTGTAAGTTGGTTTTTTGGGGCTGTCTTTGGACCAACAGCCTCATCTTCATTTTTATCAGTAGTAACAGATGCAATGTCTTTTTCCCTTTCTAACTCAGAAGTATCCTGATCTAAAATACAATTGTTATCATTAGAAGTTTCGCTATGAGGTGTGGAGTTAGGCTCTACTGAAGATTCTGACTCTTCATTAATAAATGATGTATCTTGAGTTTGTTCATACAGGCTATCAGGCATTTCTTCATTTCCTTCCAATGTCTCTACAGCAGACGGAAGGCTACAGGTATTTGAATTAGTATTGGCATATTGACCATCTAGTTGTGTTTTGGGAGCAGTCATGTCTAAAGTCTCTGTTTCTTTACAAAGATCCCTCTCTATATCAAAGCAGCTTTCTGATTCCCCAGTTAATTTTAGAGCTTCTTCAGAATTTACTGTTGCAATACATGGCTCAACTGATTCTTCATGTTCATGCAATTGCACATCACTAGGAATTTCAGATATGGGAATATTCTCATGTGTGGATTCCTGCTTTTCAAGTTCCTTCCTTGAGTGTAATAAGTTATTTTCTGTTGATTGTTGGAGATGTGAGAAGACAGCCTTCAGCTCATCAGCTTGTTCTATAGCTGCACTTTGTTTCAGGCATTTTAACTGGGTAAATATTTCAGAACAACTGCAGGCATTTTTTTGCATATCATCTGTGGTTGTCCCAATCAAACTCTCTCTCAGATTCAGTAAAAGTAGCCAAGCTAGGAGGGCATTGGAGGAAGAACCAAAAGCTGCAGGAGAAAGATCTGAAAAGCTGCAAGATTTTCCAAGGCATCCACCGTGTCCTTTCTGCAGACCAAGCAAAGCTGATTGTAGCTCATGCAGCAACATGCTAGACATGCAATTATTCTGAACTTCAATTCCAATCTTCTCACTAACAATTGTGCAATCAGCTTGAACAGCAACTTCAGATCTTTTTCTTTGGCATAGGTTGGTAACGTGAACGTCAGCTTCTGCCATCTTTTTATCAGTGTCATGTTCTTCATGAAACAAATGTAGCTTACTGTCCTGGTGAAATTGTGACTTTAGTGAATATATGGTTTCTTTTACTGTAGATACATTAGAATGAACTAAAGAGTCAGTTTGTATTTCATCTGAATCTTTGGCCGAATCTTCTGAAATTCTCAATTTACCGATAGGCTTTAATGGTTTTTTTGTTAGATTATCTTCAAGTAGATGTTTTCTTCCAGTTACACGTATGCTATTTGTGATAGATCTAGCTTCTTTTTCTATAGAAGCATCAGTATTTTCTTTAGGAAAAGAAGAGGCATTGCTATTCTCTGCAGTCCCTTCTTTTCTCTTTATAGGGGGTAAGACAGAATTTGATAACGAATTTTTCAGCCAAGTTTGGACATAGTTTTCACGTGAATGTTCAACACCCTCTTCTTGAAAACTCTCCTGGTTTAGAGCCTCTAGTGTAATGGCACTCTCTGACATATTTATCTTATTTACACCTTTACCTAGATTTTTCTTCATCGCCTTTTGCTTTTTCTCTTTCTTTGACACCAAATGTTCTGAATTATTCTTTTCTTTTTCTAAGCTAAGATTTTTTGGCACTTCTGACAATGGCTTTGAAGTCATTGATGAGTTAGGTATCTGTTTGGAAGAACTGGTTGTAAGATGTGAGCCTTCTTTCTCAATACTAAGGGTATCCTGACCGTGTCCAGATTCATTGTTTGAATCAGCTGCCATTAGACCATCTTCACTCTTTGCAGATGAAATTATACTACTTTTTTTGCCTGACTTCAATTTTATCTTGGTTAACTTCTTGTTATTACTTCTTTTTTTATTATTAGATGATGCTGATCCATTTTGTTCCACTGAATCCTGGTGATAGAACTCATCTTCAGGATATATGTTTTTATCTGAATTGGCAGACCCGTCATTGTTTTTTGCAAAATATTCAGATCCCATTTTCTGAGGCATCTCAGAATATTTATCCATAGCCTCTGTTGTGGAATCCTGTGTGATATGCAATCCTTCACTTTTAATTACCTCTGAAATTTCTTGATTTTGATTTTCATACGTGCCTTGTTCTAGCAAGCTAGGTGATTTTCTTTTCTTCTTCTTCTTGGTGAGGGATGATGTAGATTGGCTGTCCTCAATGAGTGTTGTCATCACGGATTCAGTCGTGGTACAGATTCGACTCTCGCTTTCAGTAACAGTAGGAAAGAATCCAGTTGTTGGATTTATGTCCTCAGTAGGACTCTTACTACATGGAGGTGCCATCACCTTCATCTGACTTTGTCCAGTACAGGCTGAATCTTGAGAAACAGCTATTAAATCAGCAGATTGGCATTTTAACTCTTCTTTTGACTGACACAACTCTGAATATGCAATGAAAGAACTCACTGATCTTTTTATTTGTTTAATGTCATATGACTTATGGATGTGATCTGCTGTACCTGGCCTACCTGTCTGATAAGTTTTTGATGATGGCATGAAACCACTGATGTTAGCTTCAGAGGTTGATGCTAAACTACTATGTGCACCTTGTCCCACAACCGATTTTTCCAATGTATTTTGTACCAAGTCATCCTCATCAGGCACTTCTAATGTCTCACTATTTGTGGTTTCTATTAACTCACTACTTTTGTGGCGTACTTTTAAAAGCATTTCTTCTTTTATATTTTCTGAAGAAAGCTTTAATAAAGCATTGTCATTCATCTCACTAAACTTTGGATTACAGACACTCGATTTTTTTCTGCTTGAATGAGCTACCATGCAATACTCAGATGTTTTTTCCCCATTCTCTATTTCCTCACTGTAGGAAAACTGTCCTATTGTCTTCTCTTGAACCTCTTTCTCAGATACCAAGGTGACACTTTCTACAACTGCTTTCTTTTGTCTCACACGCCTTGGCCCAGGGGTGGGAGGCCTATAAAAGCTAGGCTTGACATTTTCCTCAGGTACCTTGCCTACATCTGCAGAATTGCTCTTCTCAGAGACAATACAGCCAGCAGTTTTCAAATCAGATTCTGATTCTTTGTCTGATACTTCCTCATTGGGTTGCTGCAACGAGTCTTCCTCTACTTTATTGCAGCTCTTCAAAAATGGAGCATCTTTTGGATTTATGCAGTCTGATGTATTTACATTGGATGAGCAGTCTTCCACATTCATTGCAGAAGAATCACAAATGGAGATTTTTTTGTCATCAGAAAGGCCAGCACGACTTACAGTGGTTGTCCACTTAATGGTTTCTTCCTCTTTAATTTTGAATCGAACTTTCATTTCCACTGTGATACTCCCATCTTGATTAACATGAACAGATTTCTCAATGTCATCTTGATACTGTGCCACAGACAAGCCTTCACCAATAACTGACTGATTTCCTTCTATCCCATTTTGGCTGTCAAGAACATAGGATGAATCTGAGTTGTTATCATTTGAGTTGTTATCATTGCTGGATTCTTTATCAGAACAAACTGAGAATATCTGAGATCTTGAACTAGAGCCCGTTTCAGCTCTCACTACCAATAATTACATTGAAAGAACACAGATTCATTCAGTAGATAGAAAGTAGAGCAGACAAATACCATGGATAAGGATCCAGATGATGAGACAGCAGGCAGGCAAAAAGGAGGAGAAAAGAAGAAAGGAGAAAAATTAGTATTAAAGATGCTAATGAAGTGTGTTATTTCACGTACTTTGGGTTTTTTTATTATTTATTTTGCATTAAAAAGTACAGAAAAAACCAATAGGTAATCTTGCTATTCTTCTAGGAAGTTTTCTGAGAAAGAAATATAAGAAAGCCTTAATAAAGAATTAAGCATGTAAATACTTGTCCACTTAATTTTATTTTACAATAAGTTCTTTCTAATGCCAGAACTATAGTCTTATTTGAAGCTCCAAAGCCTAAAAAAGTACTAGATGATCTAATTTTATACTTAGTTGAGAGACGAGTTTGCCTGGAGCTTTTCAAGGGATTCATAGGGGCTTACTTGTTTGGGCTTCAAGCTTCCAGCTTTGCTTCCTCTTCATGCTTTAGTGATCATTAATATATCATTTCCCATTAGTTCTTACAGTTAGTACTAAAACATGTCAGTCAAGGTGAATATGTATGCCCCTGAGCTTAATCTCACAATTTACAGTACATGAGTAACTACTCTTTGTAATGTCACTGAGGAAAGCATTCATATCCAGTCCTCAGCACTGGCCTTCTATGAAGAAGTAAACATTGAAGTTCTTGAACTCCATGTAGAAATCTGAACTTAAATCATGACATTCTGAAACACATTTATGTATCTGTACTGTAGACAATACTGTGGTGCAAAACTCAGCAAAGCCAATGAGAATACTTTTAGACTTCAGTGATTTTTGAATGTGGTCCAAGATATGTTAGCACACACAATATATATTCCCACAATATGTTTTGATGACTCTGCAATAACTTGTGTCTTTTAAAAATTTAAAAATTATCTCATCTCATAGTTGCCGCTGAGGAGCTGAGAGCTAAAAGAACATGAGATAAGAATAAAGTTTTGCTGTCTTACAAGGTCTTCTGCATGTGCAAGGGAAACAGTGCATGTATGACCTCACCAAGGTACAAACAACTTCCACTGATAGTTATGTTCCACCACTTAACAGGTTTCACTTGCAAAAAACATTTCAACACATGCAATATTACCTTATCTACATTTCTCGAAATTGTTTGCTTGTTTTTGAAGTGGTCTCATGTCAAGACTTTTAGAGTAAAATATCACCATTATAGAAAAACGTCTATAACTTCAGGCAAATAGCCTTGCATGTTTCTCAAGCATATGCTTCACAACAAACTGAATAAAAAACAAAAGCTTGTACTAATTCTTCTAACACAGAGCAGAACTTGTGCTTCACAGAGTAAAAATCTCACCTTCTCTGTCTCAGAATATGGAATTGGAACAAACATGCTGAAGTTTCATTTTCCATGCTTTCATATCATCAATAATATCTCCTACACCTGATACTGTTTAAATTCTCACATTAAAGACAAAAAGAGGATTGAGTTTTCCTCCCTCCTGTGATTGCTGTTAACTAAGAATTAGAAGCAGGAGATAATCAGATTCAGCAACTCAGGTTTTCTACAATTGCAAGGCTCAGTCTCTGTCTCAGAGTAAAATCTGGGTAGGATTTTTGTTTCTGCAGAACTTTTGTTCTCAAAATGTTCTTATTCATTGTCTCTTGACTCTTTAGTTATGCTCTGCAAGCGGGTTTCAAGCTGTGCAAATCAAAGTACATGAAGGCTTAAAAAACCCCTAAAATTAATAACTCGGTGGGGAGATAATAAAGTGCAAGGAATGTGAATGGAACTCCCTCAATCAAATGTCTTATATATTAATGTGCTCCATGACACTGTCAGGGTTACTGTGCAAAGTCCCAGCACAGAACAATTACAGTGTTCCCTGGGTTCTCCAGTACAACATGAAGATGTAGCAAAAGAAGAGAATCCCTCTGGATTAAGGAAGTTCCTGCAGACAGTACCTCAATCCTACATGATGCCCTAATGTCAGGAACTCCCACAGGACCTAAAGCTCTGGTACTTCAGCATTTCATTTCCCTCAGCCTCAGGCTATTCATCTAGCCTGGCTTCTCTCCAAGAGCCCCTCATGTTCTTGATCATCCACTGGCCATTTCACACTATTCCTGACCTTCCTGATCTTATTTGTGTATTTTTTCCCAAACTTATTAAAAAAAAAAATATAAAAACAGCCATAAGGAAATAAGATTGGCTCTGTTTAGGCAAAAGCAGGTTCAAAAATATGATGAATTTGAGAGTGGATGGATGCTATACTAGTTTTCCTATTTATGTGGCGCATGTGACAAAAGAAGGGTAATTCATGACAACCCAAACCTCCATTTGTTAAGTTCTAAATACTGAACAAAAGTTTTGTCCAAGTAATTCAATGAGAACCTGAAATAGTTTGAGGTTTTACTTTTACCACTGTTGCTATTAATTGTGACACCTAAAAATTAATAACAATGGCAATCAAGTTAATTAAAATGAAATCTACCCATAGATTTTCATCCATGTTCTAAGTAAGTCTGTCAGAAACAAAATACGCATATTAGCTGAGTACTTAGCAGAAACTTGCATTTTAAAAAGAAAATTAACACTTTGATCTTTCATAAGCTTATGGAGGAGTCACAGCAGATATAAACAATTTCAACTGGCCTTTCTGAATATCCTTGATCCTAGTAAGATTGTCAGTGTTTATGCCTTATGCTGAGAGAGATAAACAAATTAATAAAATACAAATTAATTCAAAAAACTTACTCTTCTCACTTTCTGACTTGGCATTTGCTTTTGGGTACACACGATTTCCAATGCCAAGCAATTTAGCAGGCCTCAGAAACCCAAGGGATTCGTAATTGCTCGGTTTAAAGGGCTCTCTCCCTGCTGCCACTACAGCTCCAGAGCACAATACCAGGGCCTGAAGATTAGGAACCTGGAAAAAAAAGTGACATTAAATTCTCTGCCTTAGTAACCACCAAAAAATAATGTAAGAGATTTATCCCTTTCAAGCTTTAATATCATCACTTCTTAGTCTCTACATTCATTTCCAGCAGACTATTAAATATGTATCACAGCACAGAATTAATTTTTCAATTCCTATAAGGCAATTCCTACTTCTGTGAGGATATATCTTGTTATATAAATATATTGGATAATTACTTCAAGGAGCAACTTGGATCCAGATCAAAATTTTCTTAAAATTTAAGTGTTTGTACATGTAATTTTTTTTCATCGTTGCACAGTGACTGTTCATAGCCATGAAATATGAATATGCATTTGGAGGTGGGTATACACATGAAGAGCTACTTGGAGAAAAATTCAGAATACAGCACAAGCAGTTGACTCATACTTCCAAAAAGGACATCATCACAGAGCATTATATACTTTAGAAAAGACCTCTGAAGGTCATGTAGCCTAACCCTCTACTTGAGTATTTTATCAGATCTGACTGGTTCAAGGTGCTCAGAGCCTTGTCTGACAGTTTTGAATGTATATTCCAGAATATATTGCCAATTAATGCTTACAAACTTTAGTTCATTAACTAGCAGGTAACATGGACAGTTTCCCAACCTAATACACAATTTCAACCAGTGAAGGGCAAACAGGAGATTTTTTTTTTAACTCTTCGAGTTCTGCACAGCGTTCTCTTTCTAGATATCTGCTAAGTGTAACTGTAAGTGTTTTTCTGTGGTTAAATAACAGAGAGAAAAAACACTGAGATAAAATTATACAAACAGCACACAAGACTGAAATCTGAATTATTAGTGCTGCATCACCTGAGTTTAGAGGTGCAGAACCTGGTCCATGATTTGAAACTATAATAGATAATCAGGTGTCAGAGCTCCAAGTCATTCATGGTAAACCACTCTGCATTTGTGCAAGGATAAAAATACATGTGGGTATTAGATGCTACTTATCATGTTCTAAAACATTAAAAATCCCAGATAAACAGCATTAAGACTAAAGGAAGGTTTTGTGTAAATGGATAAAAGTAGAGAATTGGGAGCATGACTTAAAGAGGCCTGATTAGGAGAAAAAAGTGGATTTTTTTCTTTTTTACTTAAAATGAGATCCATCCTTACTAACTTTTCTTTGTTGCCAAGATTCCAGTATACATCCTCCAAGCCAGTAGCCCTTTAGAAGAGGAAATAAAGCTTACAAAGTAAACAGATGAAATTTAGCACATTAGATCATATATAAGGACCATGTTTCAATCATGGATACAACTTATTTTAAATTTAAAATAATCTAGAAGAAATCACAGAAAAAAAGTCAATACTCATCCTTTTTCTCACCTTTCTGCCATCAGTGGTATAGAGTTTTGCCACTGGATATTGCATCAACTCACTCATATAATCCAGAAAGGCCTCAAATGTCTGGGTATTTTTCTTTCCCAAAACTATGGTGCGCCTAAGCCTTACATCCCCATTTTTGAAAACGAGCATCTTTTTGGGAGTGGTAATTCTGTTTTCTCGGTGGCCAAACCCGTCCTCATTCTGCCTGGCTAACTGCACAGCTCGACGGCGAGCGCTGACAGGCCTGCTGATCTGCCAGGGCAGTGGCTTTCTGCTCGCCTCTTCCAGGTTGATGGGCTTCATTTTCCTCTGATGGGAGCAAATGTAGGATTTTCCATCTTCCAGATCCTCCAAGTTGGTGATGCTGTGTCTCCCTCTCGGTGTGCTAATATTCCTTACTCCAAAAGGTAGCGGGACCCGTTTGGATAAACTATCCAGCAAGGCATCAAATGTCTTGTAAGACCTGCTGTTAACCACCATCTTGATTCCATTAAACTGGGGATCTCCACTTTTATAGAAACAAATCCTTTTTGCCACGACAGGTTCAGTGACATTCAAATGGCGCGTGGACAAACTCTGCTCACTCTCGGAGGAGTTTGGGTGATTCACTGAGTAACTGCTTGAAGGGGTTTCACTCATTTTGACAGCAATCTGGAAGAAAGAGGAGATGGATGTAAAACTTCTCCTGTGACTAGCAAAAATATGATCTACATTTTGAAAGGAGCAGAAAGAGGATTTATAAGAAACCAACAGTGGCGTGTTGTGCCAAAAATCATTTGATTTAAATGGATTCAAGCTGTTATCACTAAATTCCACAAAGACTCCAATACTGTCAGATTAAGCTAGCATAGCTCTACTTGCAACTATTCCCAAAACTCTCCAATGTCATTTCAAATCTCCAATCATTTTGGTACAAGAGACCTTTTCTTAGGAGGAGGTAGTTTGTCAGTCCATCCTCTCTCTAGCACAAAGCTAATGACATTTCACATTTAAGATATTTAAGAAAAGTCCTTATAGGAGGGAGCAACTTGTGCTTTGGCAGAAGCCTTTTTTAGTCCAAAATAGCTAAACTGAAAGACAGTGCAATTCAGTCTGATCTTATACACTGGTTTCATACCAAGGCAAAAACATGGAAATCAGAGAAAAGTCTCCTGACTTACAGCACTGTAATCTATACCATAATAAGGCCCAAAAGCATTGTTAGAGTGAAGTTTTATCATAAATTGACATATTATTTGCTTTTCTATTACAAGTTTTATATCTCACAATACATATCTACTACAACAGTTGTATTTATACATTTATACATTGTTTTATTTATACATTTTAGTAAAAGAAAATCTTTAAGTCCCTCAAAAAGACACAAAAAAATTCAGGTATTCTTCAGGACAAGTTGCCTTGAAATGAAAACATTTAAATACTGGTCTTATGAACAACAAATTATTACTGACACCCATATTGATAATCTTCATGCTTGTAAATAGAGAACCAATCTTTCAATTTTAATCCAATTTAAATATAGATACTGTAATGACAACCCTTTAAGTGACTAAAATAACCTTATCTTAATGATTGGCTTGCTTTCACTGGAACACAGGGTAAAATCTTTCAAGTAATTAGCCTCAAGGAAACAGTTTTAGTAGACTTTTACTGAAAAGCTAAATAGCAGCGTCAGGGACCACTTGTCATCAAAACAGAAGAGATTAAATTATTTTATTATGTAATCTTAATATAGCAGCCATATTGAGTTATGTAGCAATCTGGCTACCATATATTTTTCTTAATGAAGCTATGGAAAACCATCTTCTGATTATTTTAATACTGTATATATCAGTTCTGAAATTGATAAGAAAATCATATGTTTCAAGACAGTGAAGGTTCAAATAAAGTCAGATTTTATAAGATTTTTATCTTACTGTGTTCTTACAGCTTTTGCTATAATGCTTCAACTCAGGTGTTTTGCCTTCACTTAGAAGTCAATTATTTTGAACACTAACCAGAACACAGGAAGAAATGTCTTTAGTCCACCTTAATTTATGCTATAAAATAGATTCCTCTAAGTGCTAAAACTAAAAAATAGCCAAACAAGACTGCACTAGAATTATGTACTTTAAGATTGATTTGCATAATCATAATTCCATTTAAAATAAATAAATAAATAAATACTAAAAAATTTTAATTGAGGGATATGCAAGAAGAAATTTTCAAGGTTGGCTGCAGCAACTTATACAATGCAGCTGCTGAAATGGTTTATTTTCTGTAGGAAGGATGAGCTCCATTTCAACTGAAACCACTGAGAGCTACAGTTTTCATCTTTTTTTACACATCTACTGATTAGCTGAGTAAATTTTCACTGTACTTCTATAGTGAGAGTTTGGCAGGTGAGTTAAGACTAGGGACACAATTTGAATGAGACGTTTTATGCTGCCTGTGTCAATCTGCTTAGCTGGATATGCCTAGAGGAAATCTGTAAGGGCATTTTTGTTGCTAGCTTCAACACAGACTTTCCTACTCTCTTCACAGAGCAAATGCTCTACTGGAGTGAGAGAGGCAATGACAGAAGCTCTTGAGTGAACTGTGTTATGTTATTCTATTTCAGCTGGCCAAGATGGAGTTTGAGTCTAGTCCAGGATCTCTGGGGGAAATGTGCCATTGTCAACCATGGCCAGACAGAGAAACAAACAGACACAGCTCCTCAGCTCCTCTCTACTGTACTTCTAACACTTTGTGAAAATGGAGTGGAATTTCACCTAACTGTGATTTGATTATACACTCTTACAAGAGATAAAATAGGTGGATTTTGTCATGAGACCAGTGACATTAATCACTCTGGAATTAGCATCTCAGAAGCTGTTCCAGATATTTGTGCTTGTGCAAAACATTCAGTTACATAAGCACCAACATTTCAAAGACAAATGCAATATATTTTACAAAAAGTTAATTATCATACTTTGTCTTGACACTGTGGAGGTACTGAAATCCAAGACAAAGAGGGAATATACATATCAATAAAGAAAAAAGACAACTTTCAGCGTAAACACAAAATAATTTGAATGCACAAAACTAGGAAAAATAAGTTTTCCTTAGCAAAATGGATGCTAGACCTTTATTTGGCATACCATGTTTCTAGCATTAATTTTAATAGCAAAAATTGCTTCTGCAATTTTAGATATCTTATAATTACCTTTTACAAATAGAAAACATTTCAACAATGAACAATCAATTTATTGTGGAAGCTTTTTTTTCATACTACAGGCCACCACATAATACCTTAATTTCATCATAAAAGTACTATCGATTTTCATACTTAAATAATATTATTCTAAAATTAAGAAATAGCTGATATTGCACAAAATAGGATGTCTATTAAGATACTTTGGCAACTAAAACGTTGAGAAATCTAAGAAAATCAAACATAAATCAGAATTTAATCTTTTCTCTGCATTCTATAAACAAAACTACTCATGCAATGTTTATGCACAAAGCTAAATTCTATAAAAAGAGTATTCTTACATACATAATACCTTCAATGCCATAGAGCTGGTAAGCACTACATATAATTTTATCATACTCACCCACAGTCCTATGTAAATAAAAGAGAGAATAGCTTGTTTTCAGAGATTTATAAATTGTACTTGTGGTTGTCTATGCCACAAGAAGCAACATCCTTAGTCTTATTCCAAGTATGTTCAGCCAGGAAAAACATCATAATCCACTTGCTTAATCTCAGCTCATGTGAATCATCAGACCAGGTTTACCACAGGCAGCCATTATTCAGAGCAGAATGTCTAACATCCCATCCAGCAAGTCTTCTTGTATGATGTTAAAACACTGTTTACTCTATTAAATATTTTGTTTGCATAATTTTCTATTTACTCAGATTGCTCAAGAGAGTCACATAACCACATAAAATAAAAATGGGAGTGGGGAATGTGAGTTATCTAATCTACCTGCTTGTCAGAGTAGGTTTATCATCCAAACTAAATTCTTTAGAGATAAAAATTTTTAATATATTAAAAATGGAGCTTCTACCACCCACCTTCTAAAACTATTTATTAACTACCTCTAATTATTAGCTACCTCTAATTTTTGCTTTCATTCATTTACTTCCTCAAGTTGATTCTCTTTGTGTTAACATTCTCCCATATTTTTTCTTTACTCAGATAACACAATAAAAATAGTTCCACAGTTTCTCTAACAACAGTTAGTAAAACATTACAGTCTGAAGGAGCTTTGTCATCCATGAGGTATTCTTTATTTCTACATGTTGGAAAAAAAAGCTATAACTATTAATGTGTGTGAATATAGTTCAGGAAGAGATAGGAGGTTTATGCTTAACAGTCTTTTAGTTATGGAATGTGGAATGTTTTTTTCTTTTCCCATAGCAATGCTATGTTCCCAGGTGGTAATTGTTCCATCTGATTGACATGAGATGCATAATCTGATTTGGAGCTTCTTTGCTTAATCAGGATTACACCAAGCTCTCAAAACTAGCTGTGTAGAGCAGTAACAAAAACACTGCTCAGTAAACACTACCACTACATGCTGTAATGAGTGTTCAAATAGTCTCCTTAGTAGAGAATTCAACACTGACAAAAGTTGCAAAATACCACTTCAGTTCCACTTTCATAAAATGCATAGGTACAAATAAAGATTAAATTATAATGCTGCACAGGTTATAACAATATAATATAATATCATATCATATCATATCATATCATATCATATCATATCATATCATCATTGTTTTTTAAAATAATATATTAATATAATAACTTAGGTCCTTAATCTATTTTAGCTAATGTATTATAATCAGTATTCTATTGTTAATACCCATTCAGAAGATGAACAAGTGCAAATTTTATTCTGATGTTTTAAAACTAAACTGTTTATAGCAGGAATTTATCTTGGGTTGGATTTCCCTGCAGTGTAGGATTTAAAACATCATTGCTACCTTCATTAACTTTCCAGTGCATGCAAAGACACTTTCAATAAACAGCTAATCCATCAGTGGCTTCAGTGCATCACTAGAACTGGGGACTCAGGAGATCCTACTGCTGGGACCTGGTGAAGATGACAATCAAGTGTCACCATTTGACAGTGCCTCTTATTTCTCTAAGACTTCAAAAGGTTTGCAAAGCTTCTGTCCAGACACATCTGGCTTAAAGGTCCACTGCATCCCTTCTTGTACTACAAACACTTCATATATTCTGAAAAGATAGAAGGGATCATCAACTTTATAGTAAAAATAGCATCAATAGAATTACACTTTATTCAGTCTTAAAGATAACAAGCTACAAAAAAAAATTATCACTGTCCTAAAGCAATCAATATTGACACAGAAACACCTTTCATCCATTCATGTGGGCAGCTTGGCTGACATCCGTGGAATTATTAAAATTTTGCAATAAAAATTTAGTCTTAATATCTGGAGAACAATTGTTCTTTATCTACAAACCTTTCACAAAGAAAAACTGGGGAATACAAAAATTAGTCCAGAAAATTGAAGCAAGCAAAATCAGGCCACATGAGAAAACATATCACTGGTTAAAATTGTAATGGCAAAAACATTTACCATTTTTCTGAGCTGCTGTCATCCTCACTTTTAAATTACAAGCCTGTTTATCTCCAAAATATCTTCAGTTCTAGGTTCTAATACTAAATATTGCACTTAGTCTGTACTCAATGTCCCTCTTGGTCCTATTTGAGGGTTATTGACTGGGCAATAACTGAAATTATGGCCATATCACTGTGTGTCACTAAATTTCAGTGAGAGGTCTTGTCTCTAACTGAAAAGAAGCAAAAAGAAGAAAGCTCATGTTTGGCTCTTTATGAAGGTAGCAGATAAGTACAAAAGATCTACTCTAATGACTGCAGGCATCAGTGGAAGTTTTTCCTTTTTTTTTCCAAACACTGTCCTCTAGGAAGGCAGTGGAAGAGACACAGCTAGTTGAAGGTTCAGTGCCTGCAGTTAGCCTGCAATTCCAACTCGTTTTAATATGAGGCAAAGGGGCTGAGTCCAGCACTCTAAACAAACACATGACCTGCTGAGTTCAGCCCAACCTGGGCTGTACCAGAGCTGAAGTGAAGTTTTCAAAAGTTTCTAACTGACACCAAACTTCTTTGGGTGAGACCAGAAAATACAGGATCAAAACACTTGTAACAAACACTTTTATCACTATGCTTCCTGATTTTGACCAATTACTCCTCTTTTTCTACAGATTTTTCTTAAGTCAGTGAATTGATTAAACGTTAAAAGTACCTAAATATATCCTACACTTTCCACCTCCTTCTACAAGTCCTCAGTATTTCTCAATTTCTTTATCATACCTAGGAAACTGATGCTCGAGAAAGAAAAATATGGCAGCAATTATATTCGTATGTTTGCTGACACATCCTTTTTGCATTAGCAGATAATCAGCATCCCAGGTTGAGGAGCATAAGCAGCCTTTTCTGCAGCATTATCCTGAGTGGGAGCAGGGTCAGAGCCCTGTGTTCCATGAGGACTCTCCTGCCTGGCAGTCCTACAGCCCCTGAATGACACCCTTTGTTCAAGCCAGAGCCAGATGGAGCAGCAGTTAACACTTGAGTATTTTTATCATTGAAGTGTGAGTCATTTCTTTAGAAAGGGCAGTTGCCACACCAGTTAAACTGTTACTGTTGTTCTCACACACCAAGAAAAAAATTGATAATGTGCCTTATATTTCCAAGTCCCTGCAACCTCTTATATTTCTGTTTCATTTTTTTGGTTTTTTTTGTTGGTTTTTTTTTTGGGTTTTTTTTGGTTTTTTTTGTTTTTTAATTGGGCTGCTCAGTAAGGTATGGAACTAGGAAACTGCTATCAAGCTAAAAAGGAAATTATCACATTAGAAGCAGAGGCCTGGGTTAAGTTCCCTTCAGAGTGCCCAGCCTTTTTACATCCTTTCCAGCAAAGCTTTCCAAAAAGTGTGGCACTATTAATATGTTACTACTGATAAGATTTTGAACCATCACATTACAACAGCATTTTGCTGTTTGATATACATGAACTTCTTATCAAGTTAATCCTCACAGAATTTATTCATTAAATTCTCCAACAGAGATTTGATAACCAACAGCTGAGGATGCAGAATGAGGAAAAAAAAGTATGCCTCTGGGGAGGAAAACAAAACAAAATAAAACCAGAGCTCTGTTTTTAAGAGTACTCTGCCTGAATGGTTAGCTGAACTGAAAATCTGAGTTTTTCTGGTTTTTGACCACAACTACATTTAACTCACATCTGAATACCCATTTGTGTTCAGTAGACAGATCCCTCTGGGAAATGTCTGCCCTTCTAGAAGTACAAATTAACCCATCATTTTTAAGTGAGCTAGAATTTAATTCTGGAATGCACAGTCTAGGTGAGATTTAAATTCATAACCATTCTCAGATTAGTTTTCTTTACTTTTTTGCCTGAGATGTATTCAACCATCTACACTTACCTTCTGCTCTGTAGTACATACTAACTGAAGGGTCAGCCATGCTCTCCTTTCTTTCTGAGTGTAAACATTTGAAAAAAAGACTCATCCTAGACTGCATTTTTATTTGCTTACATTACATTTACACAAGTTATTGCAGTGATATGTGAATGCCTCAAGCTTCTCAAATTCTCTAAACAGGACAAAAAGTGACTAGAAATTTTTCCATATCACTAGTTTTCTTCCTTTATAACATTTTAAGATTTCTTTTCTTCCCTGAATATTTGCTTTCATAACCCTTGCAGCCCTTTCACCAAATAAATAATGCAGTCATCTGTGTACCAAACTTAGCATACCATGATTTGTAAAAAAATCAAGTTACAACTAACTGCAAATCTAATCAGTGCTGTCAGCTCATTAAAGATTGATTTCTTACTGTGTTGGTTATAAAATCCCAATGTTTTACTGAAAATTTCCCTTATTAAGACAGCTAGGGTTGTCACACAATATCTATTTAATAATTTTCTACCTTCCTTGTATTTCTTAACAACCTGTTAGTTTATAATTATTATTCTTTGCATGTCCCAAAGAGCACAGCCAGAGAAAAGGATAAAGCAGGAAGCACATGAATTCCTTGGCCAAGTTTACCTTACCATGTGCCTCAGTTTTTCTACCTAAAGCCCATGCAGTGGCCTTTCCAACTTTCCTGTTTCATGGAGACACTGTGAAGCATAAACTAAAGAAGTCTCCAGTGTCATAAGTGACTATGAGGGACAGAACTTTTGGCTCCTTTGGGATGACATCATAAAACCTTTTACTAGGATCTGGTCTTATTTCCTTGATGGCTTAGATATTTTTGCCTCCTACAAAATTAAAGTTAAAAGTTTTAAAGTAAAAAATTACATCTTCAAACACTTGCTCTGATCTGCTGCCTACTCCTGTAGGTGCTCAGACTCCTGAGGCTCCCAAATTGCTAAAAAAGCACAGCTTTGCTGCTGGGCACGTGTACAACTGTTCCAGCTCTGACAGCTCTAAGCTGCTTAATGTCTTATCCTTGGTGCAATGCACTGCTTTGCCAGTCTTGCCTGAAGAAACCTGACCATCCCCTCTCACAGCCATGCAGCCAGCTGCTGCTGTCCTCCATTCCTCTGGCTGGTAGCTAAAGAGCTCTTCCCACTCCAGAGATCCAGCTCAGTGCCCGATTTAGAGCAAGGGTTTAAGCCCATATATCTAAGCCTGCAAGTCAGTGACCCAGCTCAGAGCTCCTCCTCCTGTCTAGTTGTGTACAGGAACAGACTGATGAGTGCTCAACATCTTATTCCACAGCAGACCTCACAGCTACAAATGCCCAGTGGCAAGACACCCCTAATTTTAATCCTTGGTTTCAATACCCATTTCTTTGACACAAAAATAGTGTCAATTATAGACCCCCTCCATCTAAAGGCTCTGCATCTGCCCAGGATTCAGAAGCCAAAATACCCAACTCAAATCTGAGTGTGCCTGGATGAAGCAACCCAACCACCTCCAACCACTGTATCACTGCACCTGAATCCCCAGCACAAGTCCAGCTCAGTTGTGTTAACTGCAGGCACTGCAAGATCTAAGAAACCACAAGTACTACTGACTTTTATTTGGCTGTCATACTTGCAGCACTAGATGTAAAAAATGGAACCAAATGTATCTTCCTAGTATCAACCCAGGATTCCCATGCTGAGACTTAAAGCTGAAGTCAGTCACCACTTCTGTCACTGTAGCTCTCCAAGAGACTTGGGTTTGCCCTTTCTGCATTAATCTCACTTACTTATAAACATTTAAAGTAGATATTTCTGCATATGCATGTTTATGTCTAACTAGATATGTGTAGATACAAAAATACACACCTACACCAAAAGAGAAGCTCTACCAAAATATCTCCAGTCATTTTTATATCATTTAGATTAAATAGTTATTTTCTGGCATCTTTCTTGTATATTCCCAGACCTGTTGTTTCCTTTTCATTTTATTTTGGTTTGGAAGTAAATTCCTCTTAACTCCTTCATATGCTGAACTGGTATTTTATCAAGGGATCTTATACATATATAGAATTTTGAGCCAATTAGATTAATGATTTTTTTTTTTAATTAAGATCTCCAGCCTCTATTTCTCCATTGTAATTTGTCACAGAGTCAGTTTCTAATCTCAAATAGTACTAAAAAATGACATTGGATTGATAATTTTTTTTTACATATACTCAATAAAAAATAGAATGGCAGTGTCCACCTCCTTCAAAAATAGTCAAATCGTATTAGCTGTTACCACCAATTCTCCATTTATTAATATTTTTCCTTGTCTAAATGAAGCCCCCTATATTTTCAATAAAATTTTTCTATACACAGTAATATTGACTAAAAATTATACAAAAACAAAACTTACTACTTCATTTTAATTAAACGTTCACTAGCAAAATTATGTCTTTTTATTTAATAAAATACTTTTTATTGAGGTTATTAATTTTTAATCAAGTTATAATTAAATTACCAAAGCCCATAAAAATATTTGCTAGTAGGAAGTTTGTGAGATGAATACATGACCATAGAGTGGTAAAATGTATCATTGCTGTTTCCAAGTTCTTTCAGTAAAATATAAGAAAGACTACTCAAGGTTTCATCACAAGACACTGATATTAGACTAGATAAAATACAAAAATTTCAATTTTTCCAAAAATGGAAAGCATACCTTGGCCAGGTTAAAGAATATGTGACCCAATATCTTTTTTTTTGTCTCTTAAGCAAATTTAGTCAAACCATGTACTCAGTGCTTGACACAGATAAAATCCAGTACATAAAATTTTTAATGGAAAGGATCTGGCCATTTCCTATTTAATGGAAAGGATCTGTTTGTCAGGCTGGGACCCAGACTGATCCCTGTGGTGTTTCTCCAGTGTCAAAATATCACAAAGCCAAGAAAAACAGATGAGTTAACTTAGAAGACAATGCATCACCTATCAATAAAAACCAAGGAGGGGTCAATGATAGAAAGGCCTGGCTGTCAATACAGGTTCATAATGTTTCTGCCTCTGCTGTTCCATTGCAGCAGAAAGTTGACATGTTTTTAAGCTTCCTTCCTCTAACTATTACTATTCTTCACTTTAAACAAACAAACAATCCTTCTTTCTCCCATCAGCTGCTAGTTTTCAAGTCAGGTGCTCAGTGGTGCCAACCAATAGAACAAGAGGCAACAGGCAGAAACGGAGGAAAGGAAATTACCCCTGTATATAAGAAAGAGCTTCTCTACTGTGCAGGTGACCATGCACTGGAACAGATTGTCCACAGAGGGGGTGGACCCTTGCTCAAGAACCATCTGGATGCAATCCTGTGCCATGTACTCCAGGAGCAGGGAGCTGTGACCTGATGACCTGATGTGGTCCCTTCCAACCTGACCCATTCTGTGACTCTCTGAATGTGACTGAAGCTGGAAAGGAGGAATGTTCAGATGCTCCACTCCCTTTCAGGGAACATCTACACTATATTATGCTACTCTGTATTCATGCAGTTATTTTCACTCTACTGAATGTTGAGCAGTACCTATCTTCAAATTATTTTCCAAATTTTAAAATGACAAATTTTAATTATTTCATTTTTGTTATTGTCCCTTAATTTCTTGACAATTTCCAATACTACTTGAGAAAAAATGCTCAAATTTTCAGACCATACTGAAGGAAAACAGTATTCTTATAAAGATCTAATACTACATAAGTATTAGATCAGAAATAATCAGTATTATCTTTCTGTATTGTAGACCAGAAAGGGATGTTGAAGCTGAGAAATATATTCAGATCAATTCTTGAAACCTTTTGGTAATGATGACTTATCACAGTGACAAAGAAAACAAGCTTTACAGTAAAATATAGGCCAGGCTTCCATAGGATTCTAAAGGCACATTTATGCAGTTACACTTTGCTTAGGAAGAACAGCAGCTGACACTTGCTTTTTGCAGGCACAGCAATCATTGTCTTCAGAGAATCAGAAGAATGAAAAAATAGAAAACTCCTCAGAAACACAAAACCCCCTCAGGAGCAAGCTCTGCTTGGAATCACAACGGTTGTGGCTTTCACTTGGAACGTGCCAAGAAAAGAAAGCTACTTGCAGAAAATTATTTGAATGTGACTGAAATAAAGCAGTAAATTTTTGCCAAATCACCTCTGATAAGGTCAGCAGCCAAGGCCAGCCCTTGGCAGTGTCTCCAGTGCCAGGAGAGAACAATGGAGCCTCCGCTCGGAGCCAGCGGCAGGCGCGGGCTCTGCGGCTCCATCTGGGCAGATAAGCAACCCCTGTGACTTCACATAAATCACAGCCAGCAGAAAGAGTCCTGTCTGATAGCTCTCCTCTCATGTTTTCCTTAGCAGACTGCCACAGGGAAATTCTCAGATGCTGAAGGATGTCTGTTTACTCAGAAGAGCCTGATCTAAAAAGAAGTGACACACTATAATCTGGTCACGCGAACGGTCTCGTAGCAATTAGAGTGTCTTAGTGGCTTAGTGTTATTTCAGGCTTAGTTTCTGCTTTTGGAAAGAAGACTTGCTGCTTGAAAAACACAGTACATGTTACACCACATCATCCATGCACTTATGATGATATCAGAGGCTATTAAAGTCATTGCATCATTCTTGTAGGATGTATAACCTCAAGCTGAACTGAGTTACCCCTTTGCCTTTTTGAACTACAGAGAAAAAGAAACTGCAATAAGTTTTGTTCAGAGTGTTTTCTGGATACTAGTCCTTAACTTTTACCTCCTTTCAGAAACTGAGAGGAATGGAGGTGAAAAATAATTTTTGTAAGACCTCACTACAGGGCTAAAAAACAAATTTTCTTTTAGATACTTCTTTCTTTTTTATTGCCACTCATATCCCTTAAACTGCATATTTTCCTAGGATTGTCTCAGACTAAAAATATAAATTGAGAGATAATTCCTAACATACATCAAGTTGCTTATACTGCAATAAATATCAACAAGCTATTTTGCAACACAAAAAAAGTTCCCTGTCAAGATGTAACCTAAAATAGCTGCAGAAGCAAGAAGGTAAGATGAGAGAGTACTAAGTAATAGCAGCAAGTCTGTACACTACAAAAGGAGCTAATTCAACTTAGGCTCATTTTTATTTTTGAGAACCGTTTCTTCCACCTTGGCAAACTAACTTGCTAAACAAGAAACATATCCAAGTCCCCTCCACACATGTACATACCATCAGGCCCTTAATTCCCATTATTTTGCTTGCATTTCTCCACTGTTTTTTGCCCTTCTCCAATGCAGTTGTGCATTTTCTTTATTTTAAATGTATCAGAGCTTTGTTGAACTGATACATTTTGCTTTATCTTTCACCTACCATCAATAATCCAGTTTCATTTTATATTGCATGTGCTCCCCATCACATTACATACACTACACAAATATGCAAATATGTTTCTGTTATCAATGCAAGTAGGAACAGAAGTGTAAATCTCAAAGTTGGAGAACAGAATCATGGAAGGGGTAATAATGACTCATAATTGATCTGCTTTCAAAAAAGCATGTTTAATACCTAGCAGTAACAGTCCTTTTAAAAGAAGCAAATTGTTTATATATGTGCACTCAGAATAAGATAGACAAATTGTTATCAGATAGTGAAAGGGCTTTTTTATTCTGTCAATTTCAAAGTTTTGTTACTTCTGCAGTTGTGTTAGACCATGTCACCTTTTATGTCATATAGCAAAGATATATTCCCTGATTTATTTTTAAAAGCACTCTTGTCAGGGTTGCAGACAGACATTGCATTGAGAGAAGGGAAGTTGAGCCTGGAAGAGGGAGAGAAAAGATGCTGTTTTGTTTTATCACTCATCTTTGTTTCTCACTACCCGAATCTATTTTCATTGGCAATACATTGAATTCATTTTCCCCAAGTCAGGGCTGTTTTACTCACAACAGTAATTGGTATGCAGTTTCTCTAACTTTATCTCAACCCACAGTTTCCTTATCCTATTTTCTTCCCCTGCCCCTGAGGAGGAGTGGGTGAGCAGCTGGGTGGGTGTTTGGCTCTTGGCATGGCTAACCCACTGCTGCTCCCCAGGAGAAACACAGACCCCTGAACTCAGACACTGCATCTCCTGGCTTGTGCAGCTCATCTAGATGAAAAATCAAGGTGTTCATGAGAATTAATGCCTCATAAATATTCCTTTTCTAAACACAATGCCTGCTAGCAGCAGATGCAGATAAGAGACAAATGAGGCTGAAAATACTTTTTGCTTCAGTTATCTTCAAAGGATTCAGAGCTAAAACCCTCACTCTTATAATAGGAAGTCTTTAGTCAGAGCAATATTTCTCTTGGTACTGGTTGGTTTCAGACAATCTGTCCACAAACTGACACAAACTGTGTCCTTTGCCCAGGTAATCCCATTCAAGTGAAACTAATACTGTGACCAAGGGTTTTGAGCTCAAAGATGTCTAAATTGAATCTGTTCAGAGGAAATTTGGTTCAATGTATTCCAATACTTAACATGCTCAAAAAAAAAATAAAATTAAGCTCTCAATTTATTCTGCTATTTTCTAAATGAAATTTCTGTTCTTTGGTTAGAAGACACTTTTATTTTAGAAACTTACCATATGCTTAAAATGGTGAAATAAGAAAAGATCACAGTAAAAATAACATATCAAACCATTTAAATGAAATGTTTTGGACCAATCAAAGCTTTTTTTCTTGGTTGGTGTCCAATTTTTTCCCCCCTCTTTTGAGATATTAACACTGGATTCACAGAAAATGAGAAAGAAAAAAAAAAAAAAAAAAGCTGAAATCTTAAAATGCTTACATGATGGAAAAAAGCCACGATTAGAATTTAACAGGACAATCAGCATTATGATCACATCTTAAAAAGTAAATGCTGTTTTCTTCTAACATTTAGAACAAGAAGAGTAAAACTGCATAACTGGGAGATTGCACCACATAAGTTGGCCTTACTCTCCTAAAAACCAAAAACTTGGAGCAAATTACAACAGAGGATCAAGTGCATTTTTCTGTGATGTTATAAGAATGCTGTTCAACAAATGCCTACAAGCAAGCCAGTACTACTGATGCATGAAAAAGTAAAACATTACTTTGGGAGTGCCCAGGTGTAGTAACAGAGATGCTCAAAAGAAAGTCAACAAACATTATTCAGCATTAAAAGCACTCCTTTGAAATTATTAGTGCACATTGTTGAAAGAAGGATTAATATCTTTATGCTGATAAAATGTTTATTTTATACAAAGTATGTGTCAAATCTCTGCTTGAATTTTTTCCTCCTCACAACGTCAGTAATTAGCCAATAAATTTTAAAAGCTGACTTTTTCTTTTTGAAGAAAATTGAGTTTAAGGTGATATGAAGTCACTGAATAGCAAATGTGTACCCATCTAAGAACCAAATTTAGCCACTGCATCCTGCTGAGTTCAGAATCCTAATGCGAAGTCAATGGACAAATACAGAAAAAAAAAATTTCCCAAAATTTATGAAAAAGTATTAGCATTACTTAGGATTTTGTTATTAATGTCCTAAAGTGGAAACTCCTATAGCATAGTTAAATATTCACAAACAAAAGAGGTACATCAGAAGAAGGTGTCTCACAGGGACAGGAAAAAAAACTGAGAGATCTGTGACATGAGGGAACAACTCTGTCCATTCTACGAAAACAAAGCTAAAGTGAGTTAATTTCAGCAAACAGAAATGCTGATGCAAAAATCTGTACGTGGAAAACAAGCCCATTTGACTTCTCCTGCAGAATCCTGCTGTTCCTTTTAAAAGGGAGAGATTTGAGTAAAACAAATTATACCAACAGTGAATTTGAGCTAGTGTTTTCAAGATTTCTGTGTTAGCATCTAAGAATGACTTGCTAAAGCATAAAGCAATATTTCTGGAATGCATCTTATTTCAAAATGCTCTAAGCTGTACAATGCTCAAGAAATTTTCTGTCTCAGCCCCAGCCTCTGGAAAAGACAACCTCAAAACACATAAATATGAAAAGTGTCATTTCACATTAGATTTCTCATTCTGTATTTGCTCATATTTTTAATATCAGACTGAGAGAACAGCTAAAAAAATGGGGTACTTTTGAAATATCATAAAAAATTATTCATATCACCTAACTTCATCACTAACTAATGGCAAAATTTGCTCCTGTGCTAAGCTGACTAATGTTGTCCACACCCATATGCCTTTTGCAGTGCCTCTTTCCAGTTTGATGCCAGAGCCTTATCTATGAAACAAACCCATCAATTTCCAGACAAAAACTGGAAAGAGATTAGCTCCCTCCCTGCTGAGATAAATCACTTCCCAGTGCACTCACTTGCAAACTTCAACATTTTTCATATGGTTTTCACTCTGACACGGCCTGTGAAGGAATTTTAGCTTCAAGAGAATTAATACTTCTGTGACACAAACAGAGAACTGCAGGCTCAATATTCAGAATTGATTGGTAGCATTATTGTTTAACTACATATAATGCAAACAGCTATTTACTTGTTTCATATGAATGATCACACTGGGTTTCAAGCCAGACAAGAAAGAAAGAAAAATATTCTTTTTACATCTGTTCAGATTAAGTTGATAGAGAACTTTAGAGGATGACTTTAGAAACTCATGTTGCAGAGCTGTAAATATATTTATGATTCTACATGTGAACATCATAACACAAACACAGATCTTATAAGTTTCTGGAAATACTCCAGCTTTCTAGCACCCAAGATCCCAGTGCAGACCCATTTCTCAAATAGTATGAATGTTGTGCAAGCTCTTGCTTTATAAAAGCAGTTATAGCCTATCATTACTCTAAAATAGATGTAAAATTAGGCTAGAGCATACAGCCAAATACATTGACTTACACATACAGAATAAAGCATATTGCTGTCTTTTACAAGAAAAAAAGCAAGTACCAGTTAGTTCTTTAATATCCAGACTAAATCAGTTGTACATCAAAAATTCATTTTTACAAATGCCCCTTAAGACACATAAACAAGCAGATATTGGTGTCCATCCAGATCAGTATAAACAGACTATTAAGAAAGTTTGTTAGGGTTTTGACTTGGAATCACAGAGCAGCTGGTGATGGAAAGTGCCTCAGGAGCTCACCTAATCCAACCCACAGCTCAGAGCAGGGTGAGCCACAGCAGGTTGCCTGGAACCATGTCTAGATGGCTTCAGAATATTTCCAAGGATGAGACACCCCTGTCTGTGAGCAACCTGTGCTGGTGTTTCACCATCCTCACATTAAAATAGTTTTTTCTTATGTTTCAGTGGAATTTCCTGGATTTCAGTTTGTGCTGTTTTTTTTTCTAGATACCACTTGAAGAAGAGAATGGCTCCATCTTCTTCACTCTCTGCCCATCAGTTATTTATATGCATTAACAACCTCCCCCCTTCCTCAAGGCTAAGCAAACCCAGGTCTCTCAGCCTCTCTTTGAATATTAGATGCTCCACCAATCCCTTAATCATCTTAGTGACCTGTTGCTGGACTCATGCCAGAAGATCTTTGTCTTTCTTGTACTGGGAATTGGTTTTTCTTTAATTTTGTTCCTTCTATCTTTAAATTTGGAAAGATATCTTTCACATACCAAATATGTACTAACAGCAAGTAAACTTTGTTCCCAGGATTTTTATCCCTTTTATCTACAGAACACCAACGAGCACAATTTCATTGCAAAAATTAATGAAATTACTCCCACCTGGGAAAGCAAAAAAAAAAGTAATCTCACCAGCACAGTAGAGCCTTCTGCTTTAAGGCATTACTTGTTCATCCACATCCAGGCAACAGTCTAGAGGCAAAATAATATTTTCACACAACTTTTTCTGTTTCAAATGTATCGGATGAGGATCAAGGTGTCAGGGCCACAGGAACAGCCAAAAAGCAAGAGCTGTCTCTAGGAAAGGGAGATTTTTCCTCTGCTGGAGTTACCTATTGACATCTTTCCACAAGGTAACACTGGACAGAGGATTGGAACAAGGACTTCTGAACAGACATTGGCATATAGGAGAGAGCAACTTTGTCTATTGCCTAGCCTGTTTTCAGAAATCCAAATAATCTTCCCTAAAATTTATTGAAATCCCTAATCACACAGCAGGTAAACTAAGGTGCAAATGGCAGCAGCATTTGTTATGAGTTATTGCCTGGGGGCTTTAGCACACAAAATCATGAATTAAGGACATTATGTATCTAACACATGCTCACTCACAGTTTTTAATCCTGCAAAAGAAAGACAAGGATAGGCTTTGCCATGGGATATAAGTTTGTATAACAGCTGTTGGAATTTAAGGACCACAGAGCCCAGTCTGAAAACAGCACAAAAGCTGTGTCAGAATCTGAATAAATCAGCTAATTCGTTTTTTCTCTACCCTTGTTGTTATTTTGAAGCCATCATTAAACAATCTGCAGGCAACTCTCACAACACATTGATTCTCATTTTTCACTGAAACAACTGCAGTCCCAGCCTGTAAGGACTGATGTTCGAGCAGCTCACACAATGTTAATGAACATTCAAATCCTGGATCTGTTAGTTTTGGAAAGCAAAGAATGTGTTTCATCTAAGCTGTTATGTGTCATGCTGCTTCAAAAAAAATTCTTATCTGAATATAAGTAAGCCATCTGTCCTGGTGGGCACTCTCCCTTGTTATGAAATGGTCACAGACTTATTTATTTTCATTTTGCCAAGGTAGAAAGACCAGTAGTTTAATGTCACAAGCTAAGCCACAAAATATATTTTGATTTGGCTTGAGTTTGCCTGTAAGTTGATATAATGTACTTCAGGCAAAATGTCTGCCTAAAAGTGTAGCTGGAAGTATACTTTGAACATCTCACTCATCAAGAAAAGGGTGTAAAACTAAATCTAGTGTTCTGGGATTTCAACAGAAGTGCAATACTGACAATCATTTCAGGTGCAAAATAATTACACAGAAAAAGCTTTTCCACTTGGTTATTACAAAAACTGGAATTTGCTCTGTCTGAATAAGATAGTCAAGGCTCATCCAAATCCCTTAAGTTTCCAGTACCCAAAATGTAATTTTTATGTGCATTTGTCCATTGTATCAAAGGTATGAAACTGTACTTGTCAAGACAGTGTATGTATATTCCCCAGTATTGTAATGAATACTTTGATTTTCTAGTATCACATGTTGTTTTCTTCTTCCCAAAAGCAGAAGTGTGCATGATACAGGCTCTTGCTTTAATGACAGGTTTTAAATCAGGTTTAAAGACCAACACAATACAAACACTCAGGCCACAGTCCAACAAGTCCCAAGGAATTTAGAGTCAGCTGGGAATACAGAAGGAATACTCAACCAGAAAACTAGAGGGAAGGTTATGAATGTACATCCTTCACATGAAGAAAACTGCATAATGGGCAAGAGCTTTTCGGTATTCCCTGTTCACCAGTATCCTTTTTGCCCTGTTTCAGTTACCCAGGATTTTATTCACCAAGACTGCTCAGTGTTCTGGGGCAACATGATAATAAATGTAGAGTTATAAACGACCCAATGATGTAGAGCTGTGCCCAGTCTGGGTGCAAGAGCTCCTGCTATCTGAATGGTTCAGCTTCTACTATAATAATACCTCACAAACTGGTCTGACAGGAAGACCCAGTGGATTAAAGTACATAAGTATCTGGTGAGTTTATGTTTATAGCCTGGCCTATGGAAGTCAAAATTAAAAGGAGGAAAACTTCTAAGTGATTAACAAGATCAAAGCCTAAGGTTAAGCCAGGCAGATCATGTGCAATGTTTAATACCTTCAGCTACTACCAAACTTAGCATGAGCTGTCTAGTGTAGCAGCTTTCAACAACATCTTTGTCTCCTGCTCAAACTTTTCTAGATGTGGCTCCACTCAGGCTTCCAATAAAACATGCCTTTATCTGCTTATCCACAGCAGGGTTTGAATGTTTTCTAATTGCAGAAAAATTTCAAAAGTATTTTTTTTTCAATAAATTAAGCTCTACACCACTTCTGTCCAAACTATTTTCACAAAAATGCCAAAATGGAAATTGATAAACATTTCAAAACCAAGATTACATACATGGTAACTTACCAGAGGTAATGTTATGCAGAAACACAAAACTAATGAGAAATAGCTACATTCATGATTTGATTAATTTTATATAACAAACTAATTTAGCAGGTTTCTTAAACTGGACAAGTGTAGTTGTTAAGCAGGAGAAAAGTTGGTATAAGTATATTCATTTACTAAAATAGCACATGGAATAATGTTCTAAAAGTACAGTATCTTAAACAATGTAAAAATTATAAAATGCTTTTATCCAAAATTTTACAATGCACTAGAGAATCCTCTTTTTGGGGGATTCTGAGATGCTGATTAAACTCTTCTTTAGAAAATAATTGTAATTTAGGCTGATGACAATGAGAAAATAAGGTAAGTTTTTTAAGGTTTTTAAATTATGGGGCTTGAGTTCGCAGCTCTTGTTTTGACCTTTTCTTCCTGCAAATTTTGAGATTTTAAGGAAATTAGGTACTGATTCTAACAGTGAAGTATATTGTTAGAATAAAGGCCTCAGCATCTTCCTGCAGAGAACCAAGGTCAAAATAAATTTCGAACAAAGTGCAAAAATAACATTGAACACATTACACTGTCTCTCCCACTAGAACAAAACACAATTATGGACCAAATTTTTCAGAATGTACAGTCTGAATTTGGGGACCTAGATCACTACATAACACTAGGACCTTTGCTGACTGAAGAGACTAACAAAAAATGCACAGTAGATACTCACTTAGAAGGGGACCAAAGCACCCTCATATTGAGAAGAACACTGCTTTGTAACAGAGCTGTCAAAGGAACAAAAAGACAAACTCAAAGCTGAATTATTTTTAAGATGAGTGGGCCTGCATATTCAAATGGTTGGAAAAAATACAACATTTTTGCTGCTTGGCAAATGTAAACCACTGGGAAAAAGATCTGTATCACAGATATGCTTTTGGAAACTGCAGGTAGTAGATACAGAAGTTTTGGGATGTATTTTCTTGTGCTGTTGCATTGTCTTTGGTCTTCTCAGTTCAAGTCTTTCCTATTAATTTTTTATTCCTGATGATTGTGTTCTTATGAAGGCACAGAAAAAATTCATGACATCTTTGTGACATTTAAAAAGCTAAGGCCCAGCACTGAATTACTAACAATCTACTAGAGGAATACATCAGAATGAGCAATGCTGGCACAAAACACAGCAGAGTGTGCTGTGGCCAAGGGGCAGAGAAGCCAAGTGCAGAACAGAAATTATGTGGAACCTGCTGCTTCAAAGGAATGTTACTCTGAAGGTTGCTGCTAATGTGTTCCAGAGCTCACCCCAACAATTTGTGGTAAAAGGTATATTTTAGATAGCTCTACCCTGGTATGTAGACTTCAGAAATCCTTCAGCAGCAGACATGTTGGGTATGTGATAGAATCAAACAGTCCTGTTGGGTCACCTATCAAACAAAACCTTGGGGTGGAGGAAAGTGTCAGCCCTAAGTCATTGTCACAGAATACCTTTACTTATTTGGACCTTTACAGCAGTTTACATGCTACTGTCCTCCTGTGCCAGGATGGCAAAAGCAAGGTTTTCATCTTTGTGAAGAAAACAATTCTTTGAACTTAGACCTTTGGGGCTAAGCCAGACTAAAAAACAGCTTAGCAAGAATCCGTGAGCAGCAGAATCTTAGGGAGAAAGGCCAAAAATAAAGCATCTCTCACAGATAGTTTCTCTGGCCCATTTAACTTGCCAAACTCCAAATTATGAGAGGCATCCTAAGAGGTTGCTTATAGATCATAGTGCTCAACAGTTGCTGATGAATATATTCTCCATTAGCTTTTCCTTATTCCTTCCTTTATCTACTTACACTTTTGAGCATCCATGAGAGATATGACAAAGATTTCACAATTTCAAGTGTTTTGGAAAAAAAATCCAACCTTTCAACCCTTTCCTTTCAAATTTGCTGCCTGAAAGCTGCATTGGCTTATTTGTGAGAAACAGTAATTAATTGTCAGATTAACTCCTGTTTAAAGTTATTTTAGTTTACATTTCTTGCTCATTGCTTTTGGCTATTCCTTTTACTTAACTAAACGAGTGCAGATTAAGTCATATTTAAGATCTGAACAGACCAGTTTCCAATACAGTGAAGGATGTATCACTGTCATGGTTTAATCTCAGCCACCAAACAAGGTGGTTGCTCACTCTCCCACCAGTAAGATCAGGGAGAAATTAAATGGACCGGAGAAGAATTCCTGAATATGCCACTAAATGGAGAGTCTTTCCTGAAATATGGAGGATTATGGCCAGCATAACAGCAGAGCAGGACAGACACAGAAAAGGAATTATGAGGATTAAAATGTTTCTAAAAATCATGCTCTAATGTCTACAATAAAGCTGCGGTGCACACTTTCAGTATCTTGGGAAATAAATTCTCTTTTACTAACTTTTAAAATCATCAGCAGGTACTTATTCTATGTGTCCTCAAGTTTCACCTTGTTTTGCATTTTCTGTTTGAACTGTCCACACAACATGGGTATGACAGATAGAAAGAAAATTAAATTTTACAATTATTTATTCATTTGAAACATTTCATAAGAAAGGCATAAGGAAAACAAGAGAAACAAAACTCAGTCTTACAGTTCATCTGTTATCTATTTTCAGTCATATTTCTGTAGTTAAAACATAATATGTTCCTTGCACAGAAGCAAATACTTTTTCTGTGCTATCATTTGGATCAAATCTCAAGGGTAGCAACTTGTATCACTGAATACTGTACAACTGACTTGACAAGCCATTGCCTGGGTGATCTGTATCACATATCAGAACACAAAACCCAATCACACCAGCTCTGTGGTGTTCCTGTGTTTAGTTTAGTCTCCAAGGATGCTGCTTGTTTTCCAGGTGGTGCTGACACAACTGATACCAAGGCAGTAGAGCACATTCCAAGAAACTGAAAGCACATGTTGCCATGGCACAAAGAGAAAATGCATTGAACAATCACTTCAGCAAGGAAATGCTCTGTAAGGCATTTTAAAGGGCTATGGCTGAACAAACAAACCACTTCCTTTCCAATGTGTAAATAAAATTGTTTATATCATAGGAAAGTGGATAACATCTGAGTGTGTGTATTTTGCTACCATTGGGTTAGTTAAGATAACTTCAGCACTATAAACATGAATATGGCTGTGTCATTCCCCTTAGTATTAGCAATCATCCCTAAGCACAATCAAAAGAAGTAGAATATATTTTCCTTTTAAGCATATCAATAACACTTAAATCCATCTAGTCACTGTGTCTGCAGTCCCAAGACAGGGCTCTAGGAACCTCACAGGAAAATTCTGAGCCTCCAGAATTGTTTGTCTAGAAAGGCAAAAACAAACTTGCTGTGTTTATACACTCAGCTTTGAGATGAATGACAGCTCCAAATCTATCTCTGCATAGCATAGATGGAGTAAAATCAAAATGAAGTTGTACTGCTGAATTCAATTCTGCAATAGGGCAGGTCCATATTATCCCAATCCCAGGAAAATACATTTACTACTACATATTCTGGAGTGATTTGTGGGTTTTCTTACTGCTTCTTGTCCTACTTGGCACAAATATTTTCATATTTTCTAAACACAAAAATTTTAGTTTGACTTTCAAAAAAAACTCAAGTCAGGTCTCTATCATTCTAAAGCAATATAAACAGCTAAGATCATTCATGCACTGGTTTCCATTTTAACTTACAAAGTCTAAAAGAGAGATTAGTGAAACATGCTCTTTCATCTTTGTTCTTTGGCAATGGGCAAAAAAACACATCTCTCTGCATCAAAATGCAAGTCCAAGTGTAAGGAAAGGCACCATTTTCCTAGCCTGGCACTTTGAAGGTTTGTCTTCAATAATTATTTGCAACAATTTAATACCATTAAAATTGAAAAATTTATTTCTTTACGCAGAGCAACTCCTTCATTCAAACATCTTTTATCTTCTGAAACCACTGTATATGTTAGCCAAAAATTGATATCTTATTGATTTTGAGTAAACTAGCATCATGCACTACAAAACAAAAATAAAAGTAAAGTACCTGACTGAAGAGATTCCACCTAACCAATTAGATGATCCTTTTAGATCTTTAAAGTCTGCTTTACAACCTTAATCCTTACAGTTCTTCATGGTTCAGTGTTTCTAAACTGTGTCACTTAGACTAAAATACAGGATCTAGAGAGCATTGCAGGTAAAAACCTCTATCCCTTCATCACACTTTGCCTCTCCATATTCAGTCTGTGAGTACTGAGACAGAAATCATGTTCAACAAGTTGTTCATGCAATGCCTATCACATGAGAGCCTGATTTCACACTGCTATTAGTGCAAACTACTGTTTATACTGTTCATAACATTATGGTATTCCTGTGCAGACAAGAGTGGTCTATATCAGCATGTGCTATGTGAAAATGGCAAAAGGCTGGTAAAACAAGAATTGTTTAATTTAAAAAAAAATAAATTCCAATGGAAGGAATAATATAACTTTCTTCTCTTTTCAAAATAGAACACTCCAAGCAGATCACTGGAAATTCCTAGTAATGCCCAAATAATGCAGCAAGTACATCATGATGTCTGAATAAAGAAGCTTCTAAAGCAAATATCTGGCCTCTCAGGAGGTTTTTCAAAGCTTTTCCTCCAATAATCAAACAGAGCCACAGCTTGTGTGTTTTGTCATCATATTCCTGAAGGAGGCACACAGCCATAGATACAATCTCTCAGAATAAGAGCTCAGGACACACAAAGATGGAACACTTTGCAAATCTTTCAGGCAGAATTTTTTTTTTTTTTTTGTTATCTAGAGAGAAAGAAGAGATTTTATTATCTGTTTTTCTCTAATGCTGAAAGCAATATTTTTAAGATGTATCTGGCCACTCAGAAATGTCATTCTCATGGATTTTGGGTGGAATACTCTTAATATATTTTGCCAGGCTGGAAAAATCCATGAACTTGAATTTGTAATACTATATAACAGCACTGACAGATAGCTACCATTCCTTGGTAATGTAAATCCCATAATCAGCCAGGAGGCAATAACAGTATGTGACAGAAAAAAATAAGAGAACAAAATAGACAATTACCGTGCTCAGGATCACTGCTGGCACCCCTGAGTATAAGACATTATCTTTTTCATGAGCTAAGTAAAAGGTGGGAGAAAATTTACCACCTAAGCTAGTAAGCCAACAGTTGCAGTTTGTCTATATCCCAATATCATTCATAGGAGCCTTCAAAAATTTTAAGTCAAAGTTCCTGCAAATTAAACTCTTCTAATTTAATTTGATTAATTTGAGATGTTCAGGTGGTGAAATCGGTAAGAAATCTGAAAAAATCGTTTTTGACAAAGCAAAGTATTGTATCTTGACTGAAAATGCAAAGTTAGAATAGGTAAAAATGCAGTTGACAGTCACAAAGTATAATACAAACTGGTTTTTTCATGCTCTAACAGCATGTGCTAACCCATACTTTTTAAGTGGCATCTCTTAGTCTGATCTATTTTGAAGGTATATTCATAATCACCAACACCTTTTTTTAATACAGGCCCCTAAGGTTAAGCATTTAAATAAATATAGTCTTTTTCTGTAGGAAAAAAGAGGTTGTGGCCCAAGTTAAAGAAAGTTACCAGGCTGCTGATCCTGTGGATATGGAATTAAGGAGTAAGGGAATTGTACATGAAGTAATGTGATAAACTTTCCCAGACTAATTTAAAAGTATTGGTATACATCCTTCCTAGGCTGACTGAGAAAATATCAAGCAGACCAATGTCCACATTAAAAAAATTAATGTTTGTCAATATGTTAGAAACAAGTATTCTGGCACAATCTCTTAAAAAAACAAAATCTAAACAACCACAAATATAATATGCTATGGTATAATAAGAATATAAATTCATCCTAGCACATTAACATGCTATAGAATAATAATTGGAAACAAGTGAAAGAGGTATTACCACCTGGTGCTCTGGAAAGCCAGCAACCATGATCCTTGAAGTGTTATAACAAGTGAGAGAAAAAACAGATATGCAGTGTTTAAGTGATGGATACTGCCTCTTTCTGCTCACACATATTCCAGCCACAGCATGTTCCAAATGCTATTGCCCTACCTGGAAAGAAATGTTGATGTTAGCTCAGTATCATTTTCTGTACCATCTATAGCAACAGCAAACACATATTGAATACTTAAGAGCTTGATTATTCCCTTGTCAGAGTTGCAGTTGGTAGTCTGTGAGTGGTGTGTAAATGATATCCTGGGACCTGTGTTTTCTGTGCTGTACACTTCACCTTGTACAAATGTTTTCTTTCATAATACAGTTGCTATAGAGAAAATTTTTATTTAAACTTTTGAAAACCTTGTTTATTTAGGATCTTATTCTACACCTCCAATAGTCATATAATAGTTTTTTGTATCATAATAAACATTATACAAACATTAGTTAATGAACCTTTATGACATTTTCATACAAAACTATATTAGATTTATTCAATGTAGGAAAAGGCAAAGATTAAGGCACCAGAGAGACAAATTATTTGAGGGTACAATGAGTGAGAGAAATGCCATTTTCCTCTGACCACAGTGGTACAGATTTATTTATAAAGTTAGATATCAGGTAAAGAGATTCGCTATTTCAAGAATACATGAATTGCTGAAGGCTCAGGAACTGTGGAAATTCATATTTAAGAGAGCTTAGGAACTGTTCTAAATCCTACACTCAGGCCTAAGAGTCTATTCAAATTATAACATTATGTAACAAAGGGCTATATTACTCATTTGGAATTACATAACAGGTATGATAATGTATTACTGAGAGTATCACAGAAAAGCAGTGTAGTTTAGAATATTGTTTCATTTAAATTGTTGCAGTTACACAAAAACAGAGGAGGACCCTGGTGAATCAGGGCATAATATAATGCCTAAAATACACCACACAACATTCTCATATTTCAGTGTGTAGATGAACCACTTCTTGTCTGAAATAGAAACTGGTTTTGAAGAACAAAATACCAAAGCATATATGGCCAAGTCCTGAGGTATATTTTCTTCTCTTTTCAGTATTCTTCACAGATTTTCTTTCCAGCACCAGAAGAAAAGGAAAAATTCAGAGAAGCACAAAGTAAATTAAATCTACATTAATTTAAGAGTTATAAAATTTACAGTGGTCTACCATTAAAATAAGTACTCAGCTCATAAGATTTTATTTTTAAGTGGAGCAATAATTCCTCCTTCTCCCACTGTGTACTTGATCTTCTTCAGACCTCCTCCCACATCCTACCTCCACATTTCATCAACAGATTAGTAACAGACTTTTTCAAATACAGGAATAAAGTAATCTCTCCCCAACCTAAGTAAATGCAGAATCTAGGGAACACTACAGCTCTGCATCTGCCCTAAACTTCTCTCTCATTTAAAGAGAGAGAAGATTATGGAAGCCAAGATGTAAAAAGTGACAATATCTGTACAGCTTGTGTCTAGGCAACACAACCAGTGGCCTCAGCTCTCTTGTGGTTTTCATAGCCTGTGCAATCTTCCTTAAAATATCAGAAAAAAATGAGATTTTTCAGCTTTCATTGAGAAAAACTGCATCTCCACTTATGAGCAGCTCTGAAGAGACTAACCCAGCAGTGCCCTGACAACTTGCAAGCCAGATACAATTAAAATTAAAACCAGATATTCTTTTAATTTTTTTTTTTCCAGATGCTGAATTATGACTTCTAAGAAGCTTGGAGATGGAACTCTGGAACTCTTTCCCTGAAAGAGGAAGGGTAAAATATTTTATATATGTAAGAGCATACATCACATATCTGTCTGGAACAAGCAGATGATCAGAATGTTTCTTGTTTTGATTCCCCCTTGATCATTTATCAGCAGGCAAGCATAACTTCATATGAAGAGTGCATGTAAAAACTGTAGTAAAATCTTTATCAGTAACATATAGAAAAACAATCAGAATACTAATAATATGTTTTCAGAAAAACAGCAACCTGAAATTGTGTTATACAGAAAATGGGCACAAACTGACAAAGGCCCTGAGCTCCCTCGTGCCTTGGTTTGATCAGAAGCCTGCCTCAGTTTATCTGCTATGCACGGTGATGCCAGCTGCTGTAGCTGTGAAACCTGCCATGGACATTTCTGCAGGGACCTTTAGAGCCAACAGAAGCGTTTTTAAGCAGTGCCACCCAGAGGTGGAAGAGAGCTTCTCATCCCAATGACAGCAGGGCTCCTTTTTACCACAGCTATAAAGATACCATGATGCAAAAATCTCCTTATGGTCTGAGATATATAATAGATCTATAATAGAAATGGTCCTGCAAAGAGGTCAGAGGGGGAGGGGAGGAGTGCAATCTGCACTGGCACAAATTCCACCCTAAATTTCAAGTGCAGTTTCACATACTTGAGTCCCACAGCTATGCTAAGGGCAGAATCTCATGGCTCATTTTGTTGCCCAGGGAAATAAATCTCTTTGCTCTATCAGAGGGCTGTGTGCATCTCCTGTGCTGTAGGAAAATCAGTATTTCCTCTTGAACACACTGTCCCAATGAAGCCACATGAAACAGGCTTCCCAGCTCAGTGGCCCTCCATGAACACACCCCAGTTTATTGCTGTCTTTTTTGTACTGGGGTACTAAAAATGGACATAGAATTCAAGCTGCAAGCTAGACACTCTGCCAGGAGTGATCCTCCACCTGCAGAGAGGAAACTGCAGAGTCCCTCGAGGCCCTGCTCCATCTGTGGACACATTTATGTGCAGTGTAATATCCATGCCCTAATGAAGCAGAGTCTGGAAAGTTCTACCTCTTTGTGTATTACCAAAGAAAAGTCTGTTTCCAGAACCTAGAACAAGGTCCTGTCACTGACCACGCCAACAAAGTCTGTTTTCAGTAAAAACTCAAAGAAGCAGGAATCTCTGTAATGCCACCTGAGCCAAATAGCACAGTGTGGTGGCATGATTTGCTTCTAGAAATATCCCTTGTAGCCTCCCTATGTGGATTTATGCATGCAGCAAGCACATCTTAAAGTAATCCATACAAAAAATCATAATAAAACAAAATAGAAACAGAACATAAATAACTGAAAGGAAAAAGAGGAAAGAAATGCTCTATACTGTCAGAAAACAAATTACTCCTCCCCATTATCTTCACTGTTGATGCAAAGAGATAAATGTCAACAGAATGTAAAGAAAAAAACGGGAATGAAAGTAAAGTAAAGATAGATTGGAAATATAAAATTTGGTGTTAAGGTAAAAGAAGAGTTATTTGACAGTCTACTAATGCAGCAAATCTATATACTCTGCCAAGAGACAACTCCTACTTAGCCAAAGAAGAAACAAGAACTGTTCAGTGCAAATTTCACTTTAATTAGAGAGGGCATAGTGTGTTAAAACCTGAAGTACTCTGCTGGCACAAACAACTGAGTTCAAAATCTGTAAACTGATTTGTCAAGAAAAATGCATATATGGACAAATGACAAATACTTTTTTGTCAGACTTCCACTGAAATTCCATTATTGTAGAGAATGCTTCTGTTTCAACAAACCAAATTAACAAAAACATCCTTTCAGCTATCTTTCTGTGAATTTCTAGTTATGTCTTATAAAAGGTATTCTTTAAGTGTTAGAGTCAACTGATAGTAGGAAAAATATGCTGGATTTTTATTCATTAATTTCAACTGAAGAGAAGATTATCAAGCACAGTTGCACCAGTTTAACTGTCAAAAATTCGAGGATGCACATAAATTAATTTTCTCATCCCCCTGCTAGACTCTAGCCCCCAAGCACTTCCCACTTAGCAGCTTATATAGAAAACATCCTGTTTATACCCTGCATTCTAGTAAATAGTGTTTGCAGGAGTGAACCATAAAATGGGAGAAGATAAAAAATTCAGTGCCACTTCTAACACCTTTCAAATTATCTCTTGCAATCAGGATGCAAGTCTCATACACCAGCTGTTTTCCTCCAGAAGAAACCTGTGCTTTTTACCAAAAATGTAGTGAACTGCTCTGTGTTTTTCCATATTCCAAAACTGCCAGATGGTTTTGAATTCTTTCCATGTCTTTTTGACAGGGTCTGTCCTGAAAACAACGACAGCACGAAACTCAAAAAATACCAAGAGTCAAGAACTGCCAAGGCATTCAACGCTGGAGCTCTGGTGGCACCGAGAGCTCCCTGGCCCTGACCAGATTCACCCACACTCTGCCCAGGTCTCAGGACCCCACACCAGCTCCTGGGCTGCCAGAGCCTGCCCCAGTCAGGTCTCCATCCCCAGGGAGGTGCTGATGCCTGGGGCTGCCCTGCTGCCCCACTCCTGGCCAGGGACTGCCTGGGGACACTGCAGCTCCAGAGGTCCAAAAGCCACCTGCCTGTGTCACAGCCTGACATTCATAAGTAACTAAACAGAGAATCTGAATGTTCAATCTGCTGAGATAGCTACAGCCCTGTTTTGCTACATAAAATCAATGAATGGCATAACAGCATCAGTTGTGCAATTCCTGAAAAAGCCAACACAGAAGTACACAAGCACAGTGATACTATTGCCTGGCAGACACTATACTCAAATCTTTGCCACTTCAAGTATTACAAATGTGAGAAAGATGAAGGCAGAGGAACATGAGAAGGAAGGCTTTTTGATTACAATTATGGTTAATCACATCCCTGTTAAACTGTGCAGTTGTTTTTTTGTTTATTTAAAAGGTTTTCTGGCTCACTCACCAGTGTAGGCAGCTATACAGGACAGACTGTTTCTATAGTCCTGTAAAAGTACTCTACCAAAAATAAATGTGTTGATTATGCTCCAAAGGTTCTGCTACACCACAATCAAAGTATAGAGAAGACAAAAATTAAGACAGGTCCATACGGTACAAACTTCTAGAGCAGGGAAGGAAATCTGTTTCTAAAAGAAAAGTACACCCAAACCAAAAATACTTAGATTCATGATTTCAAGTTGCATAAAACCAGACATGTTTTATACATCTTTAGAACAAAGTCTGTGGCACTAAAAAGTTACCTGATTTATAAAGGCTTTAAAATTAATATTAGCACTGCCCCTACGATATGTTGCATTTCTGTGCTCTAAGTAATAAAGATCCTACATAGCACCTTCTTTTTTTGAGTAAGTAGTGGATCAATAAGATGCCATACAAACTTCCAGTTACAGGCATATGTCCAGCAGCAAAACAAGCATAAGCAACGCACATTAAAACAATGAATCCCAAATGTTTCTCTTTTGTCTCCTTATCAAGGATATATTGATGATATAAGCAGCAAAATGTACTGGAGTAGTTGAAGAACAGCTGAAAGAGAAAGCAGAATACTGAACTCATATGAATCTGCTGTCAAACACTCTACTGTTCCCTAAATGAGGGCTTTTGTATCCTCTCATATAAATTTTTAAAACAGGTCAAATAGTCTGGAAGACATTAAACTCCATCAGGATACTTGACTTGGCGCCAGAGTGAAACACAGTGCCTAAAACAACACAGAATTCCTCTGTTGATGCCACTCTTCAATCTAACCAACAGCAGGAGCAGGGCAGGCACAGACAAAGCATCTGATTTAATTATTGGGGGAACAAGAGACTACTGTATTACTAGTGTCTTAGGAGAGGACATCCCTGTTGTCAGAATAAGTGCTTCTACTTATAAATTATTATTTGCTTCAGAGAAAATATGTAGCTGGACAAAAATGCTGATCTGAATGCTTTCTTCTTCCTCCCTTGCTGAAATCTGTATCACAGCTATCAATCACATATCCTTAAAGCTTTGTGCCAAGGAAGCAAAGGAAAGAAAATATGTTCTGACTCTAGAATCTTACCAAGTGATTTACATGAGTCTGGCACAAGATTTGGTTTATTCACCTAAGAAAGGGCAGAGCTGGGATCCCAGCTCACTGTCACAGAAGAGAAACATTTTCTCTAAAACATAGATCATCTCTCATGGCTGTAGATATGCCCACAGAACTTCCACAAACAAATACCAGAACATTTGGAGTTTGCCTTAACAGAGTTTCTCACCTCACAGATAAGTTCACCTGTGAAAAATAAAATGAAATGGCTAAGAGTTTCACAATATTTTGTTATTAAAAGTAAAGCAGACCTGTCACTTCACTATAATTATCTGCAATAGTTGCACACTTCTCTCTGTATGCAAACATTATAAATCATGTAGCACACACTTGAATTGCTTCAAAAAGATGTAACAAGCAGAAAGTTTCACCCACTTCGGTATCATCCACATTATGTATCTATCTCAGCATTTACATCATGAACTGTAATAAGTGTTAGGAGTTTCTCTCTAGTAGTCTACTCCTAACATGGTGCTTTTCCTATTACACACACAGTTTCAGTATTTTTGCATCCCTAGGACACCATATTCTAAAGGACCAAAATATTAAATTTTTGGTGAGCAAACAGTAACATAAAAGTGCTGTTTTACAGACAGTATAACCATTGAAGAGTTAGATCACAACACATTGTACAACTAGGAAAAAAAAAATAAAGCAATAACAAACCTACCTTGCACCACAACATTCAGTAGGGTAATTCATCCATCTTCCATCTGAATTTCCTTAGGAGTGAGGGCTGCATATCTATGATAAAAAACAGTCAGGCTTGGCACATAACTATATTTATTTCCTTGAGTCACGACCAAATTTCACACCCTACCCTTTGCCAGATTCCTACAATTTCAGCCAAAATCACCAGTCTGACAGAAACACATCATCTTTGTCTCCCCCTTTCTCTAAAAGAGCCTCTCAAAACATTCAACATGTTACCCAAATCCTGTTCTTCTGTAGCATTTTTTCATCCACTTGAAATCAGCACAACCATCCTCATCTCTGAAATAATCACACTCTGTCAGATGAAAACAATTTTACTGTCTCTAATTATTAATTCTAAGCCACTGAGTCATTGAAATATTGAAATTATCAAGATCTGAAACCCAAGATCACAGTTTTTAGCATATTCCAGGTACTCAGAGGTGTATCTATATTATTAAGTCTGTTAAGTCCATTACTTCCTGGTTCTCATTCCAGCTCTCTGCACAACACCAAGATCTTACCTTATCCATAAAACATACCTTTTCAATTTTTCCTTTAGTTCATACCAATCACATAAAGATGTTTAATAGCTTCATAGCCAAAAAAGTCATTACAGATCTTATTTCATCTCTTGGTAAATTCCTTCACTTTTATATGTACAATGTAAATCACATTATTTAAAGTAACCCTTAGCTACCTTATACAAATAAATTTCTTCACACAGCTAATTACTTCTTAAAAGCAGCTTTTTACATCTTTCTGCCTGTATCAGACATCTCTAGGCATATTCTAGAGCATTTTTAAGATCAACACAACAGGCTGGGTAATATTCACAGCTTCAGAAGCAGTATCTTGTTCTCTCAGTTGCACATCACAGTAAGTCCTGTGGTCTTCCCTACATTCCCTGTTCAGAGATAACTCCAATGTTTTCAGATGTATTTTCCCTGATCAGAAAATGTGATAAACATTAATTTTTAATGGGTGCTGTCCCACTGAACTTTAAGAAAATTCTAAATCTGTCAACTGCAAGTTGCTTAGGGGAAGTGTATTCCATGAATTCAAGAAGAGTTACATTCTAGAGTTGTGATGACACTATGAATATGGAACAAAACCCAGCAGGCCTTACACAGCTATTTATAGTCCTGATATTTACCCTAATGGCACCTCCTGGATTCATCTACTGAATTCAGGTTTTCAAATTTTGGTGCAGATATTGTCTTTCTTTTAACCCTACCATTGTGTCTCCTTGACTAACACAGTGATTGAAAAAAAAAAATATTAATTGAAAACTATCTATTCAATAGCATCCCTTTGCCCCAATGGCTAAAAACTCCTGTATCCTCTTTAAAATGTTTATATATAGCCTGGCTGCTGAGCTATACATACTGCAGCAAGTCTTCCACCTGCTGGACAAAAGGCAGCACTAAGCTTACTGAACAGGAAACAGAAGCAACAAATATCTGAGAGCAACACAATGAAAGAAGAAAAATAAAAGCTAAAAAGGGGAGGAGAAACCACAAAAAAAAGGCAGCATCAGGGTGCCCTTGTTCTTGTCTAAGTGCAGTAAGTAATGGTGAAAATGCAGCCATCCAAATCAAGGGACACAGAGGTCAAGCATCTGTGGCCAAGGAGGAGCTGTTCTACTTCCCCAGTATTCCTTGTTTTACAAACTGTTTCCACAAGCTCTCATTATTTGTGCTCTTACAAAGGACCTGCATTACTTGAAATGAAAATACTACAGACCTTCCTTTTGGGCTGTTCTGGGTTGGTAACCAGCCTAACCAAGCAAGCAGAGCAGTGTCCCTCTTTGTGTTCTTTGCCTACCTCAGGTGACTGGCTAAATCAGAACATCAGCTGTTCTGTGATCCTAACCAGTTCACTCAGATCCTAACCTGTTAGCTCAGATCCTAACCAGTTCACTCAGATCCTAACCAGCTCACTCAGATCGTTCAAAGACCAAGTACTTTTTTTACTGTGTATCTTGCTTTGAGACCCCCAGCAGCATTTTTCCCTGAGGTATTGCCCAAGCCTTGAGCCAATCAAGGATGCAAAAGGAGAGGCTGCAGATCTCCTTTGGTGTTATCCACTCTCATCTAAAAGGCACACCTCATCAAGAGGAGGGGCAGTTGTGAAATTGCAGCCAAAGTAAGGAAAAGATGAGTTACAGAGCCTTGTGGGACTACTCAGAAATCCTAAATGGGATTAGCAGACATTACTAATGATGAAAGCTGAGCCAATAATACGAGCTTTATCATTTCTACATCTTGATAAACAAGAGTTTTACCTTCTTTTTTTTTTTCTTTTTTTTTTTTCTTTTTTTTTTGCATAAAAAATTATACTCATTACACTGTCCTTAATGGTCACAAGTATAAACAGCTCTCAGTGTTTCAAAATTTATCTTCAGAAAGTAAAGCCCAAACAAAAGGTGCAGAAGAAGCATCTCAGAGATCTCATCATTTATATTGGCCATTATGTTTGGCCATTATGGTGGCCAAAGGCACCACAAAAGATCCCTCCCCACACATCTGTACACATGTGCACATAAAAGCATATAGAGATTTAAATCTGTATCAGCTATCTTAAAGGGTCAGTGTCACAAAGTTAAACATAGTTTAGTGATAATAATTGCAAGAAAGTATTTTTAAAGCGCAATAATTTGTAAATGAGACAGTTCCTCAAGAAGCCACAATCTGAGAGAAAAAGTAAGTGAAACTATTCTATTACATTGACTAAAACTAAATATAATCATAAAAATATAAAAGAATCATATAAAAATTATTTTTAATTATGAGAAAATATTAATTATTTTTAAATAAACTAAGAATAAAGAAAATGTAATGGTGCTATCATAAATTTTCTGTGATAATTTGGGCACAGAAGAAATTTACACTGAATAGCTCACTAACCTGTTTTATGCATGGTAAATTGGATGCAATTATACCATAAGGCTGACAAAATTCTAATTTTTTTTTCAGAACTATTTAAGGAAGCTTCTATATAAAGCTTTTAATTTGGATGGTATTTCTTAAGCCAGGCTGGGACCGTGTGTTAGAAAAGCAAGTGGCAGAGGAACACTTCACAATTTTCAGGTCAGAGGATGCCACAGAATACTCAGACTTAAAAAAGTCACTCTGTGTCATAATCAGCAAATATAATTGAGATATCTACAATGCTATAAGACCTGCCAACCTTTAAAAAATCCTGGATAAAATAAAACAGTGCCAGCAGCAGTCCTAAGTGAATAAGAAAGTTAAGAACAGCCATTAAATGCTAATTTATCTGTGTCTACATTAGATCATGGGAACTGGTTTGATAGATTTTTTATGTCATTACACGCCCAGCTAACAGCAACAAATAAGGTGAGTGCAGCATGCTCAGATCCCCAAATTTCACACTTGCTCCACCCATGCTGTCATCACTCTTATTGGAATGGCAGCCAAAGGCAGGCTGGCTGTGTAACTCCATCCCAAGGCACTGCCATGTGCTCACAGGCAGCACTGGCTGTGTAACTCCCATCCCAAAGCACTGCCATGTGCTCACAGGCACACTGGCTGTGTAACTCCATCCCAAAGCACTGCCAGGTGCTCACAGGCACACTGGCTGTATAACTCCATCCCAAAGCACTGCCATGTGCTCACAGGCACACTGGCTGTGTAACTCCATCCCAAGGCACTGCCATGTGCTCACAGGCACACTGGCTGTGTAACTCCCATCCCAAAGCACTGCCATGTGCTCACAGGCACACTGGCTGTGTAACTCCCATCCCAAAGCACTGCCATGTGCTCACAGGCACACTGGCTGTGTAACTCCATCCCAAAGCACTGCCATGTGCTCACAGGCACACTGGATGTGTAACTCCCATCCCAAAGCACTGCCATGTGCTCACAGGCACACTGGCTGTGTAACTCCATCCCAAAGCACTGCCATGTGCTCACAGGCACACTGGCTGTGTAACTCCCATCCCAAAGCACTGCCATGTGCTCACAGGCACACTGGCTGTGTAACTCCATCCCAAAGCACTGCCATGTGCTCACAGGCACACTGGCTGTGTAACTCCATCCCAAAGCACTGCCATGTGCTCACAGGCAGCACTGGCTGTGTAACTCCCATCCCAAAGCACTGCCATGTGCTCACAGGCAGGGTGTGCTCAGCACTGGATTAACACAACCACAAGGAATCAGAGTATAAACCGTGTTTTTAACGGGAGTCTGTAGGATCAATTCTTATCTCCCCCAACTTAAAGTTCTTGAAGAAATAAGAGTCGCTAGAGAAGACATGGGAAAGGGCAAGTGACAGAAAGGCTCGAGTTCACTGATCCAGGGCAATCAGGATCACACGGTAACATGGACACAAGCAACCCCAACTCATTTCAAGATAAGCAAATGAAAGTCATGCATAGGAACAGAGACAATGGCTTATGCTCTGGTGATCAGAAACACTGATAAGGGATGTCAAATTAACATGGAATTTTTGTCAATTGTGTGGCCAGAGGGGCTACTGTGGTTCTGAGATGTTTCAAGTGAAGACTACAAAGCAGGAACAGAAAACGGGAGTGCAGTAGTTCCTTTAACTCCGTGTTTGGCAGTGTTATGTCCTTTTTTTTTTTTTGTTATAGCATAATCTGTTTTCAAACTAATATGTTAAAAAGAGATCAACTACAATTACATCAAAAATATGTACAGGGATGATTAAGAGGTGTGATGGTGCAGGATTTAGAGACTCAGTCTTTACAGCTTAACAGAGAAGAGCTGAAGCAATGATTTGATCATTTTCTTTAAGAACCTGGATGGAGAACAGTTGCACAACAGCATTTTTCAAGCTAGTAACAAAGATGTAATAAGACCCAAAGGCTGAAAGTTGAAGCCAAATATGCAGAAGATAAATATTAACAATGACAGTACTTACTTGTTAATGGTAAAAATGGTTAAACCATTTTTCCCCAATATTGAAGAGCAAATATCTAAGATTCTAAGATTATTCTGAATATTAATATTGAAGTAATATGGGTTTTTTTTTTAATTGATGCACCCACATAATATCATGTGTCATGTATTATTTAATTATATATTACTGTAATTTTCACTATAGGACACAGTTTTTAAATGACAGATAAACTATGAGATTGTATTAGATATAATTATGAATTACATAAGGATGTCTTATTTTATTAAAATAGATGAATGGTAATAATATTGTAAAAATAAATGTATTTAAGATGTAAATGCCTGGATACGCTGTATGTCATGGTACATTTAATTTTTGAACAAGGACTATTAACAATGTAAGATAATTGTTTTTGCATAGAATTCAAAAAAACACCATCCCCCACTATAGATGAAGTCTGGAAAATAATATTTCAAAGGGATAAATCTTAACAATGGAAGGGACAAAAAGTCCTTAGAATAAAATTCTTGGAAAAGCTTAGACAAAGGTTTTGCAGTACAGGTCAGGAGGAAAGAAAATGTACTGGGAAGACAACAAGAGGTGTAAGCAAATAAATATTCTGGATTTACACACCTCAGGTATCTAAAACTCTCAGTATTGAAGAATGAAAATTAAATATTTAAAATATTTTTATACCTCTTCACGTATGAACACGTGGGCATTGAATACACTAAAATGCTATTTACTGGCACTGATTTTCATTACTTTGTAAATTCTAAATTAAAGCAAAAACAACAACAAAAAAAAAAGGTTAAAATTAAAATATCATTCCTGTCCTTAAAGATCAATTGTTTGGCCTTTTTTAAACTTCCTGTTTTGCTCTATAGGAACTCTTCTTTATCACACTTGATTCACGGAACATGCTATTATTGTTTTGCTTTGCTTTACACCCCATCAGCAAAAAAAAACTACTGCACCTGAACAAGACTCTAAACCCCTTTTCCATGCATGTTTTCTCACAGAATTAACTGACATCAGTGGATTGTTTGCTTTTAACCCTGACATCCCCCCTCCAAATCTATTTTTGAAACAAATTTTATTTTAGGATGTCCTGACTCTGATACTAAATTGGAAACCCTGGTGTGAATTTTATAGAACACTATTTCCTTTTATAGAGGATGTTCACAGCTAATCTGTCATCTAAAGGGCAGACAGAGGCCAGAAGGTTAGGAAACCAAGACAGGTGGCCCAGCAGCAGCCTGAAATCTAAACTTTTTTGGCATTTTGTACTTAATTATATTGCAAGGCATCTGAGAGTTTTCTCACTGATCCATGTTTTGTTAACACTAAAAAACCCTCAGCTCTGTAACAGAATAGGCAAACATTGAACAGAAAAACTTTCAGATCACTTCTGCCACCTGGGTAAAGATGGACAGCAAATTCTCTGTTTCCCACAGATCTTTTCCCAAGAAGTTATGCCAGGAAATGAAGAATTCATGTTTGTTCAGGCTTCCCCTCAGCCCTGCAAACACACACTTGTGTTCTATGTTTACAACATGCTTTCAAAAAAACATATTTACCTCATCAGCAAATGATACTAATCCCCCCTCATTCTATTATTATTAATAATGTAATTGAATTAAAATATTGTTCTATTCAAAACCACCTCTCAATCACTAAAAATTACTGGTTTTGTACTTGCCATCAGTGTAAACACACCCAAGCAGCCACTAACTGAAGGTCTTTGACTCCTCCCTTGCCACAGCACATCAGCAGTCTCCAGGAGCCCCACGTGTGTTTTTCCACACTTCTTACATCCTGCTAGGACCAAGTGATTCTGCAGACACAGCACAGCTTGTCCTTGTGCAGACGAGACAGGTTGGAGAAAAATAGACTAATTTACCTAATTCCATGAGCTGGTGCATTTAGGCAGTAATCAGGAAACAGGATTTCCACTGTGCCACACATGTGCAATGTAGGTATCACCCAAATTACACAGGAAAAATATTCTCTTGCTCCCAAAAAGAAGAAGATATGGAGCAGTATCAAGTCCTTCTTTGGACTTAAAATGCTTCCTGATCTATTCAGCTCAACACTTGCAAATCTCCATCACCCACAGCATCAAACACCAGCTCAGCTGGAAGGCAGGGCTTCCCCACAACCCAGCACACCTGTATGGAACACACAGATATGCTCCAGCAGCACTCCTGCTTTCACATCTCTTCCTCACCAGCCTTCCATTATATTGAGGGTTTTTATTGGGGCACACAGGATGACTTTGAAGGCCTCAGTTAGCAAGTCTTAAGAAAAACTCCTCCTGAAGGCCACGCTTTGCAGGAAAGCAGCAGGTTCAGACTTGCTCAACAACTGTGATGAGCTCAAAGGCAGAGATCCTGCTAAAGATACAACCCAGAGTAGTTAACTGACTGGAAAAGTTTCCCATTTTGAGCACAAGTAACTCTGTTTTATACCATTATCGTGTTAAAGGCAGACACCAACCTAGTATTTGGGGAAGGGGCTGGCAAAACATAGAAAGAAAATAGATGTCTGTGTTTATGTGTATGTCTGCAGATGGGATGGAAGTAACTCCCTTAGTGAAAATAATTGCCATGACACAAAATAACTGCTCATCTGTATTACATTGTTTCCATTTATTATCTACCACATATAAACTATTTTACCAAAAAGGATACACACTGCAGACAAAGCACAGAAACGCGAGATAGGACGTTCATTTTGAGAAAAGTCCTGACTTTCTGTTCTTTAAGATTTCTCTGTCTTCCCAGACATATAACATAAACATAGCTAGACTGGCTTCAGCATTTTATGGTTTATAGCCCTCTGTCCCAAAATCTGCCAAAACCTGCATGCACAGAGATAAGATATCAAGAGCAAAAGAAAAAACTGGTTTTCCCTTCTTCATTTCTCTACACTGTCCCACCTGTTAACAGTTTCTCACAGAAGCACATTTTATTTGCAGAAGTATTCTTTCTAATTTGGACTTCTGCAAGGAACACCAAATGAAATAATTTGTGCATCTACCAACAAATGCTGCAGCTTTCAGAAATGTACCTTCTTAACAGTTTTTCAACACTTCTGATTTTAACTTGGGAGGTCTTTGTATACAAGAATAGGATGTCAGACTAGTGGAAGATAAATTTCATAAACTCTAGAACCATGATATTTGATCCATAAATGCCAAACTAATAGGCTTCTTGATTCTCTCTCCTGCCAGTGGCCCTATACTCATTTTCTGCATAAAATCTGCTCTTTTTAAAGGTAGAATCAACAGTTCTACTAATTTAAAGGTTCACTAATTAAAAGGTTCTACAGTGATCATAGATTTTTCTATTTGCTGAATTCAGGGCATGCCATTTTATGTTATCTTGAAACATGGTTTTACACCAGTTAAATATGATTTGTCAGCAATTACCCTTATTTTGGTTTAGCATGTCCTTTGTTAATTAGAGTAGCCCCCTAATGCAATCTTGCCAAGTTTTTTAGCTCTGGAGTTTGCAAGCCCCTAAGCTATCATCAATTTCACAAGTTTCTTAATTTGCACCTACTGAGATAGGATCAGCAGGCTTGGGTTTGTTTAAATGAAAATTTCTGTTTGGATTACAGGCAGAGGCTGCCTACCCATGGGCATACACATTGGGATAAACAGCCACCATAGGTGGCCACTCTCCGAGTGAAAAACATTACAGAAAGTTGGCTGTACAGATAAAAGAAAATAAATGAAGGTATACTACAAGACAAGCATTTGCATTTACTGTATTTCAAGCAATACAACACTGATTTTGTTAAATTCAGCATTACACTTCCAGAGGCATCATAAAGGTCTTTAAAGACAAGGTACTGCAGTGATGTGTATGAGAGAACAGTTACACACACCCCAAGTTTTCAAAACTGACTAGCAGTCATCAGCCTGTTTGTATCAATTTAATGTCTTATTTTCAAGAGTAGAAAAAAAACCATAAATCAACAAACAAAGAAACATAAATTAAATAAAACCATTTCCACACATATATGACATAAATGCATAATAGAGTATTTTAAAATTAATAGGAACTTTATTTTCAGATGTGTTATTAATAATCTTTATCCTGAAGACTGGTTTTCAGTGAATCTTTTTAATAGGAATAATCAAGAACCAGTATTCATTAATTATGAAACACATTTTAAAATGTATTTACAGAAAATACTTTAATGCTGTTTCTAAAGAAAGAACAACTTTAAAAAGTCAGGATATAGCTCTGCTTAGTAAATGAAAGAAGCAGTCAAGTATTATAAAGCCAAATTTACAACTAAAGAAATCTGCATTAAAACTTTATGCAATATTATCACCTTTTATGTAAATGCATTTATGATGAAAACAACTAATTTAATCCAGTTTAAAATATTTGGATTAATCTAAAGCAAATATACTCCAAATTTATATTGCCTGAAGACTTAAATACTCCATTATGGCTGGCTATGTTAAATACTTGTTTATATTGTTGGAGGTTTTTTCCTAATATGATTCAACTACCATGTTTGATTTAGAGATTTGCTCCCCACTGCAATGTATTTAAATAAATTTGGCAACTAGGAGCATAACATGATAACCTGGCCTTGTAAAAGGTTAAAGTCAACAATTACAAAGCTTTTAGTTGTGAAAACAACCAGTAGATCTTGAGGCAAGCCAATAACATTTTCTTCTATTTTCTCACCAATTAAGGGAGATCCTGTTTCCTAGTCTGAGCTGCATGTAGGTTATCAGGTGTGTGTGTGCCTTTAGGATTAGTCATGTTCATGGCAACAAAATTAGCATGAGGAACTGGGAAGAGTTTACACAGTCCAAGTCCAGCTCTTCCATGCTCCATCTCTCATGTAACAAAATCCTACACAGTCATTTCATTTCCACTGATTGCTGCCTGGACATTCACAACACGAATAATTATGAATCATGTGTAGAGTGTATCAGACAAGGTCATTGTCTTTGGTTCTAGTAGATATCAGATTAAATTACTTACCATAAGTCACCCCTGTTTCTCAATCTCTTCAGAAGTCATGACTGTAGAAAAAAATCACAGATACATGGGGATTGAGTCAAAAAAAACCATCAACAATGAGCAGGCTTTATCAGCAGTGGAAAACAGTTCTATGATATTTTTCCCTGCAATTCACTGACTATTTTTCTCTAAGAAGAACTGCTACAGCAGTGATGTACTCAGCACTGCTGTGGCCACACCTTGAATCCTATGTCCCTTACTCTACAAAGACATTGAGGTGCTGGAACATATCCAGAGAAGAGTAACAGAGCTGGTGGAGGGACTGGAGCTTGACTCATGAGGAGCAGCTGAGGGAGCTGGGGGTGCTTCCTCTGGAGAAAAGGAGGCTCAGGTGGGCCCTTATCACCCTACAACTACCTCAAAGGAGATTGTAGAGAGGTGGGGTTCATTCTCTTCTCCCTGGTAACAAGTGACAGAATGAGAGGAAATGGCCTCAAGTTGTTACAGGGGATGTTTAGACGGAATATTAAGGAAAATTTATTCACAGAAGGCATTGCCAAGCATTGGAACAGGCTACCCAGGGGGATGGTGGGTTCACTACCCCTGGAGGCATTTAAAAGATGTACAGATGTGACACTCAAGGACATGGTTTGGTGGTGGGCTTGGCAGTGCTGGGTTAGCAGTTTGACTCAATAAAAAAAAAGTCTTTTCCAACCTAAATGTTTCTGTGATTCTAAGGACATGCCCTTCTCTGTTCAACAGTGAGCACTTTGCTATTACAGAACTCTCTACAGGAGATGGTCAGCAAACAGAGGCATCAATTACTTTATTTAATAGGAACTAAATTGTGAAAAATACTTATCCATTCATTTTTCCAGGTAAGCTGCAGTGAGGGGAAAAATGAAAGGTGATATTTTTTAATGTTTTTTGGACTTAGATACACATTTCCTTCCACTGTAATGCAGAAAACTCTACTCCTCTGATACTTAGTTTTGCTCCCTACACACTTCCAAAAATCATAACTTCTCTTAAACAGGAATGAACTGATTATTATTCTTCCTTTACTCAAGTCTCTGACCTTCATCATGGCTAGTCTCTTAATTGCAATCTCTTTCTGAGTTTTATATTGTACTTAATTATACAATACCTAGTGTGGGGCTCTTTTTTTGTTGTCCTCTTCCACAACACAGATGATAATCTTAAAACAATGTCCTGTTATACAAGTAAAAATAAAAGATTCAAGCCAATTTTGTACTGACAATTTCCCACTTGGTCTATGAGATATACATAAAGATATATATTTTATATATATATATATATATAAAAATTCAGAGTCTGATCTTTGCTTTAGAAAAAATTTCACTTTAAATTTGCAGAAACAGCCATGAAGTAGATGACTTTAACTTTCTGACCACACATTACAGGGATTGGTGAGGTCAGGTACACCCCAAGAATAAGATGTGCCCCTGCATGCATTATTCTTCATGTTAATGAAAATATTAATATAAAAATATTCATGCAAATTATAAAATGGAGTCACACAGAGCATATATTGCAGGAACTGATTGTAGATATTCAGCAGCATGTGGTGCTCCCTTTGAGATACTATGTAAAATATTTAACAAACTAATTTCTGTAAAATTACATACCATCTCATGAACAACAGTATATTACCTACCACTGCCAAGAGGAAGTGCCTGCTCCTGCACAGGTGCTCTCAGGATGGGGAAGAGTCTGAGAGAGCTGAGTACCTGGGATTAATTTAGAGGAGCAAGTGAAAAGGGAGGTGGTGGAGTCCTTTATTGCACAGCTGGTGAGGGGGATGCCCTGAGGAGCCACCAGATAGGAATTCCCTGTGGTATTTAGTTGTAGTTAGTTCTTTTGCCTACAGTCTGTTCCACACCGTTCCCTCACTGCTGGGATCCAATTCAAGAAACAAGAGAGCAGCCCTACTGTTGTACCCTGTTAACAAATTTGAAGAACTTCCTCCAGTGTTTTTGATAAAGCAAAACATCAAGATGCAATCATGACAATCTCTGAAATACTAGTTGATCACACCATGTTTTTGCATTGTGAAAGCAATTTCTTAGGTCTAGAACAATTCCATTTGCATTGAAAACATTCATGGTACTTTATTTATGTAAGGGGGGAAATAAGTTCAGATGAATAATTTTGCCTTGTGACCAAAGAGAACAAACATTCACCATCACTTGTAAGCAGAAATTGAGCCTTCAGTCTCTGCTCACAGGTTATGTTTTCAAAGCTCTGCCCCCACCCTTAGGTTATCTCTTTCTTCAAGTGTGGTGTGCAAACACAGATGCAGTGCTCACCTGAGGTCTCTTATAGTGAAATAATTAACTCCTGGGTGCCACACATGTTCTTCTTCATGCTTGCCAAGATAATCTCCTCTTTTTTTTTTTTTTTTCACAGCAGCTTTGTTGACTCAGATCATTGGGAAAGTGATGAAAAAAGAAAATTATTAAGGTAATGTATTTTATTTTACACTGCAGGGGACTGGGAATGTAACTGCAGTCAGTTATTATGTCTCAGGTGAGGTGCAGTAATTCCCCACCAAGAAACAGCAACTACTCAAGCTGTTCCAACTGAACTTTTCACAACTTACAGTATTCTGCTGGATAAATGGCTTAATTCACATTCTGTTGTTGCCTTGAGATTCTCCTTCTTCTCTTTTGCAGCAGCATTCACAATATCAGTTCTTCTTATGTTTATATTTGTGCATTTATTATTTGTGCTTTCCTTAGTTGAAGTTCTTCTTGCAAATATCAGGCTATTTCTCCAAATTACCAGGATAATTTTAGCTTCTAAATTTATCATTTATAATGTTTTCAGCCCTACCCAAGCTGCCAAAATCCAGAAATTTTGTTAAGTATAGTCTATGCTCCTGACTCATCATTAAATGCAAGAAAGAAATGGGCCTGCATAATGACTCCATCTGAAAGAACTTTTATAGGTAAAGGCATTGATAACTGTGATTATCTGTGATTTAATCTGGTCCATGTCTCCCCAGTTTAGGGGAAGTAACACACAACAACACTAAAACTTCTATCATCAAGCTCCATATACTTCTTTCTTAAACATTCAACCTCTTACTCTGCTAATACAGAAAATCATGTTGAATTAAATTTTGAAAATTTATTCTTGAAAAATCTGTTTGCTTTTCTTCAGTTTCTTTATCCTCTCACTACTTTTAATGTTAATTGCTAATGTAAATTAATTAATTGTATAATTAATTAGTATCTTTCTGATTATCAGCATTAGACCAAAGGATTTGCAAATGTCAGGCTTTCCTTAAGAAAAATATTAAGTCCCTTTTTTATTTCAGGGAATCTTCTTCAGGGTTGTGAAACAGAATGTCATTACTATTCTCACTAAGTTACCTCATATTTTTAGATTTTCCACCATCAATTTCCACCAGCGTCAGCATGATTATTTTTAGAAAATTGGAGATTCCAAACTATCATTTTTGAAAATATTAACAACTAGAAGTATAGAACTACTGATTTAAAGGCCTAATAGAGACAAGTTTAATTGCTTAGTTACCTTCCCACTTGGATCATTTTTCTCCTCCTTTCTTGACTGCTGTAATATTTTCCATTAGTTTTCCTTCCTCAGTGCTTTGTATTTAAGATGCTATAAATACAGTGCAATGCTTCAGAGGATAGCCTCCTAGCTCCTGCTGTAAGAGGAGGAAAAACTTGTTTGACAAATGAGCCTTCCAAGCTGAGACACTCATAGTTAAAACTGACACTGTTTGCCTTCCTGCCATCAAGGATAACAGAGGTAAACTTTGGAAATCAGTTCGTTTCTCTTGCTTCAAAGTAAGTCATGAGAACTCATGGAGGTTACAGATACTGGAAAATATCTGTAATTCCTGGACATTAGTGCAGTTCTAATTTAGGAAGTATGAAGAGTCGAGTTAACGTGGTTTGTTTATACAGGACGTCACAACACTGTTATTGTTATTCATCACTTGGCACAGAGGGGAACTTGGAGCATTTCCAGACAATCCACAAACTGGAGTAATTTCACAAAACACTTGAGACAGCTGAAGAGGGAAGAGCAGAAATGGAGTTTTATCTAGCTCAGACACCAGGATTCACTCCCAGGTTTAGGGAGGTCTCAGATCTGTGATAAATTTAGCTCCAGAAGGAGCTACTTGAGCTGCAGGAGCAATTGCATACTCCAGTCAGGATGCTCTTCCACAAGGATGCAGGTCTTCAACACGTCCCATGTGATGGCTGCCAGCCCTGTGTCATTGTCCTGAATGGCCCTAGGAAATCTCAGATTGTGTCAGGCCCTCAAGTTTAGAAAAGTAGGGCATTATCTGGAAGGCATTTGAGTCACAAAATCCACTGATTAAAAATATATCACAAACATATAGAGAGTGTTTCTTAGGATGCAGATGAGAACACAGAACAGCAGAATGATTACAAACTTTTCCAAAACTCAGGAATATGCTGTGACCTTATTGCTGATATAAATTCAAGAACAAAGTTAATGATCTTACTGTCACCCAGCTATAAAATGTTTAAAAATTCTGGTCCTTATTTTGAGATTTATAATTATTTTATCCCTAGCAGAGATAAGGATTCACTAAACTATGAATAAAAATTAATAGAAAGTCTGAAAAAGTATCTGAAAAGATTAGTATATACTACAATACATATTTGCCTATGAAGATGGTTTGATAAGATTTCTCTACAGGAATATAATTTTACCTGAGACAGGAGATCATAGGAAAATTCTGTTGGGTTTTCTTTCAGATCTCTGACCTCAATAAAATACAAAAACATTCATATTGAGAGAAGAGGATCTGGAATATTAAAAAGGTTCCCTAATAACTTTGTGAAATGCATATATTAGGTTACAGGTCATCCACAGAGTGTTTCAGACTAACCCACAAAGGAGAATAATGAGAGCACCACAGTTACAGACAGGAGGTGTAACCTTGCTGTCACGGCTGCAAACAAAAATGAAAGTTACTTGTCACTACCAAGTGCAACTGGCAACGTGTCCTGGAGCTTCTGACCAGAAAAGTGACAATACAGGAAAGACAGCAGTGAAGAAAACCAGTCTTTCCCTGAGGAAGAGGACACTGCTTAGTTCCAGGTTGCAGAGGTGGGGAACAATGTAGGTTACACTGCAGAAGGAATCACATGAATTTCTACTATTTCACTTCAGGGAAAATTCTAATCTTGTGTGCACTTCCAGTCACACTTGCCATTAGCAGATCACAACTAAAGGAGAATGCTAGCAGCCAATATTTCTCCTATGTAAAAAAAATTCTTAGCAGTGTAAACTGAAAAGCTATGGTATTACACAGACACAAACTAAAGGGCAACAAACAAATGGACTGTGGATGATGAAGGGCAGCTAACATCCTGCTGAAGCTGAGGATTTGTGTAGTTATTTCTGCAATACTGCAGTTGTGTGCACAGCAAATTACATGAAGGCCATTTGGGAACAGTGAAATGAAAGATCTTGCCCAAGGATGTGTGTTGTAGCCAGGGACTGTTAGACAAATAGAGGAAATAGCACAATTATGTCAAGGTTGTCAGGCAGCAGAACAAGTCTGAACATGTTTTGTTGCTTTACTGCTGTAGGTGGCTTCTCTACAGCAGCAAGTTCTTATTGACTGGATTATTCACAGATCATATCTTTTGATAGCAATAAGTAGTGACTCTGAAATACTTCATGCCTTCCAGGTCAATCTAGATACCTCATCCTGACTGACAGAAGTATTAACTTTGCTAGGAATGCAAGAGTATTCATGTCCAACTTACTCCTAAAAGATTTCAGGTGTCCATCACATGAATTTTTTAAAATTCTGTTAAAACTAAACAATTATCTATAAATACAAGCAAGCAATTGCCTCTCTGCTTCTAAACATAGACTACATACAACATATTGAAACTTTTTCATAAGGAAATCTAATCTAAATCACAACCTTCTTTTATAAAAATTAGGATTGTGTCTCTACAAATTGTTGTCAAGTGTTTTTTATACTTTTTCAGCCATCTATGGGTCATGTTCCCCGTGAGACTTCCACTCAAGGGAGGCAGCATGGATGGTTCTTTGCATCAACCTAACTCCATTCTCAGCATGAAGCCTCCTGAGAGAAAGCAGCTACTCAGGCTTCACTGTGCATCTTTGATTTTTTTTTTTTTTTTTTTTTTTTTTTTTTTTTTTTTTTTTTGTCTTTTTATGAAGAAATAGAATAGATGATAGTGAATTCTACTCCACATGTTTAAAATGTGTAAAGTATAAAGCCAAATTGGTAACAGCAATTTTCACTCTAGAAATGTTGTAAGGCGCTGCCCTGCTGCTGTTCTGGTGCTTTAATCAGAGGGTGCCATGAACACAGCTTTGAGAGCAAAACTGGACTAAAGACAAAAAAAATAGCAGCTTAACTTGAATCAGTGTTACTTCTTTTGTCACCTTGGAACATGGTGGAATAAAAGCCTCAGATTTGTCAGTCAGGGTAAAGCCCTCAGCCAGGGTTTTCAAAATAACTGTTTTCTTCTTTTAGAAGTTTGATGTCATTGAGGAAAATTTTTATTTGGATCTTTTACTTGACATCTTGTCTAGGCAGTCAAACTTCTAAAGAAAGTGTTTCACTGAGTGACAAGCTGTTTTGGGAAATTGTCTGTCCTGAGACTAAATTCATCTAGATGAGGTTTTTTTGCAGATTTTGAAAGACAAAGCCTAATTTTCTGCATCTCCCAACTAGAACAGCCTGTAAATGACTACAGAACAGACTATCCTGAAAAGACAAGTGACTACCTAAGCTTACTCACATAAATACACCCACCCCTGAGCACAATAAACCCATCTGGATCAAGGTAGCTATCCCCCACATTAATGATACAGGTATATAAGTGATGCTACACTTGCTGGGAAGTTAGTAAAGGAGGCTTTAAGGCTGCAATTGGAAATGTGACTCATGAATGAAACACATCTGTCTCTCAGATTCCTTGCAGGACACTAAGAACTGGTAGAAGACGATGGTCTCTTACAGTCATTTCAATATGCAGCAACAAAATAACAGCCTTGTTACTTTTTGCATCTTTTGGATTTCCAGACTATATATGAGTGGGTACTAACCAGAGGGTTATTCCCTGAGACATTACTCTGACCTATTCAGGAACAGCAAAATAGATCTTCTCTTTTTTCATTTGTTTCTTTTCTAGGTTTTGTTGGTTTTGCCTCAGGTTTGGCTTTCTCTAATATTCTGCTCTGCAATAGAGTTTGTAGGGAAACATCTTAGGTAATTCTGTCTGAGAACAGAAGGAACAGCATTTGTATCTTGACAAATTCTAGCAAGTTTTCCATGCATTAAATAGCTCTCTACAGGTTTAAGCTCTAACTCCAAATCAGTGGTGAATTGAGCCCATTCTTTTTAAAACAAACCCAGGACATTGTGAGACATTCAAGGTTCTGGCATCAGCACTAGTGAGTGTTTTTGCAGTATTACACTTTCAGTCATCATACCCAATTCAAAGGTATGAGAAATTTATACAAATTGCACTCTTCTGAGGACAAACCTGCTTCACCTTGCTCAGGCAAACCAGTTTTCACTGCTGATTTTGCACAGGCAAAATGACCATTGGTTGACATACAGAGAGACTGTGTGTGTAAATCAAGGAAACACATGTAGTGTAGCCCACAGAAACTTGTAGGAGTGATACCTTTCAGTAATATAATGAAAGCATAAAATAAAACAATCAAGACTACATAACCTGACTCTACCTTAGCTATTCCCCAGTAATATTAATTTGTGCATGTGAAACCAGAATTTGTATGGCATCAAACCATTCACCTCCATGAATTCACAAATATTGGTTCACCTTTCCAGATAAAGGAACACAACCTTTACCCAGAAAAACATTCTAATATTCTTTATCTTTGTTCAACAGGGGACAATTTTTTGTTTTAAACAGGATGTGTGCAGGATAAATTTTGTTTCTACATGGCAATAACAAGAAGCTTTAAAGTAAATCAGACACCATAAAGTAATTCCACAATGCCTTGGAAAGAACCCAAGACTTGCTGGTACCTAAATATATTCTCTGTGGACAAATGTAGAGGCCACCCTCAACGTGAACAATAACTATATTTCCCTGACAACTCTATGGAATACTCCATGAAATGAGTTATCTCTGATAAGGAAAAGCATGGAAATTTACTTTCTCTGGACTATTGCTTATTAAAATGGACAAGATGCCAGTATCCTTCTTTAAACAAGGTAAAAATTTATTTTTATGAAGAACTTTGTTTCTAAAATCTTAATTCAGCATTTTTCAATGTCAGGTACCTGGAATTAATTCGTATCAAAATACAGCTATGATATAAAAATTAATTGTTTAAAAAGGAGAGAACAAACCCATATAAAAGAGCCTCAGTACCTCAAACATTTTTACTTTGCTTGTTACTGCTCCACTGTAGGTGAAAAATATTCTTAAAACAAGTGTTCTGAAAGAGTGTGAAAAGAGCTGGAAACAAATTTGCAACTTATTTAGTTATGAAACTTCTGGAGACTGCATCAAGTCTCACATATTTACTGATATCTCAAAGGGCATTTCTAGATTTTCTTTGAAATGTTCTGTATTTTTCTCCTCATGATCTTTGTTTTGAAACTATTTTTACTGAAGGACTCATGACATCATGAGTAGAGTTTCACTTTTATCTATGTCAGGTGAAATATACCACGATGTTTGGGTGTTTCAGTTTCTTTACCTCAAAATTCAAAACTTACATCGTTAATGCATTTTAAGAGCCATGGCAATTTCAATTTGTAGTGATACATAAGATATATTCACGCTTGAATTAAATCTAAGAGAGACATCTTAGAACTACAATTAATATCAAACTATACAAAATACTACATATGACCTGGACATTAAGACACCTTGTGAGAAATCTCTTGTCTCCACATGACCATGTGTTCATTTAATTAAATACATTTTTTAAATCATTGGGGTAAGACAAAATGCTTATTTGTAATTTACCTGACAAGAAGTGTAAGTTAGATATTAAGACTATGCTTCCATGATTAAATATTTTATGCTCCACTGACTATCCTAGTCTTTTCCATTTTATACTGCAATCTATAAAACAAAATTTAAAATCTATATATCAATTCATATTAATGTAGTAATCATTGCATATGCAACCATAAATGTAGTGGTTGCTAAAATACTTAATATATTCCTCTTCTAAGTCTCTATTCATTTAAGAAAAACAAGAATTTTAATAAACCAATCAATAGTTTTAATAATATCTGCAAAGGGAACATTATTGTTTTCACCATATTAATTTGGGAAACTAATCAAAGCAATGTGATGTCTGCAGAACAGCTCTAAGGAACTGAATAAAAATATTTTTATATATATGTTTAAGATACCTAAAAGCCTCCACACCCTGGTTTCCAGTTTACCAGGCTGGTGGCCTTGGATATATGATGACCCTTGATTTATCATGACAGAAGAGAGCAGTCCCTTTGACAGTTCCAGAAACTGCTCTGATAACAGGAGTGGATTGGGATAGCCAAGATCCACCCGAGATAACACATCCACCTTTTCTCAGCCCATAAACTCCTCATGCAGCAGCTCCAGGGGCACAACAGGGACTCAGAGCAGGGAGCACTTCAGCCTGCAGCACCCACACTGCCACGCCAGCCTCAGACCTGGCACTGCACAAGCCCCAGCCCCTGCAGGGAGCCAGGCAGCCACTCAAACCAGCCTGGTACCCACTGCACACATGGGAGCTGCCAACCACGTGTCACACAGCTCAGAAAGTGCTCACTGTGGCCTTGGAGAAACTTGAACATGCCTGTGCAGCATTTTCTGAAAAATACTTGTTCTATGCTTGAACTGGAAAATGCTTGGTTTATGCTTGAACCAATACATCAGTTAAATGACTTTGCCATCCCTAGTGATGTTAGTGAAGTTAGTGCTCAAATGCATTTGAGAACTATATTCAGATGGATTTTGAAAGTGATGCAGGTGTCTGCAGCTAAAGTAATCTCAGACTTTCCAGTTAAAGAACAAGAAATCAGCTTTCTACACCTTTAGGAACACACTTGGACCACAAATTTTTCATCCTAGTCAGCAGTCTCCAGCAGACTACAAGAGTTTCAGCTAAAGCTGGTCAGATAATCCTGAAAATAGGGGAAGAGAAAACGTGTGTTTTCAGTCATATTGAATCAATTTTGGGACCCTTCTGCATTAATTTTAATATTTAGCATTCCCTCAGTATCAGAGTTATGATTGCCATTGTCCTCCATGAAAAGATGCCCAAGGTCTACAGTCAAAACTTTAAGAAGCTAGAAACTCTACAATACATGAGGAGAACTAAGCTATGAAATATGGAGCAGAAAGGCAGGAGAAACAGCTCATGGAGATGAAGCTACCTCATAGGAGGTTGCAAGGAGGTAGAAAGAGGACACAGCTGGAGCTGAAACAATCAGGCAACACTGAGGAGAGGTAAGGATAAAGAGAGTGGAGAATTAGGAAAGTTAAAAAAATAGGGGTTAAAAGAAAAAGGCAAGCCACAAAAGAAAGGGAGAGGATACAGGCAGATTTCAGAAAAAGGGGGAAAGCTTGGTATTTTGAGAATAGAAAAAAGAGACAAACCAGATGGGAGTGGTTACAGAAAAGGAAAAAGGCTTATGTGAGTAATAAAAGGAGCAAACTAGGCAGAGTGCAGGAGAGGGAGACTACAGCAAATGAGAAGGCAGAAAATAGGGAGGAAAAGTAACATGTCATTCCCAGAATGAGAATCAAAACAATTATTCCACAATCCCAGCATCATTTTGTTGTCCTATACTATTATCTCAAAACCACACTGTTCCTTCACCTTGCAGCAGATTAAAATACAGGCTCACACAGTGGAAGAGAATTAGATGCTGTTATTTGGTGAGGGATTCCTCATTTGCTGCATCATTTCATGCAGATGATGGACAAAGTTCTAGGTAGAAATCAGATTAGATGGTCAACTGCAAGGCAAAGGGAATTTGACTCAGGAATTAGATTTTGCGAAGGGAAAGTGCTGTGTTATAATTAGGGAGCATTTTTGTTTGAAACTTCATGTATGCCTTCTGTTTAGGACAGGCATTAACTGCATTGGAGTTCCTTAGAAAATGTGTGTATCATTTACATTTAATACTGATATTATAATGGTGTTCACTAGAGGTTAATTAGAGCTATGCTGGTAACCTTAATCCTGAAATTTGTTTAACCTTACTTAGGAACAATAAGTTTACTTCGCTTCCTAAATTTTCTTTTACCAGAGAATTTTTTAAATTTTGTTTTATAACAGAATTCAGCTAGGCACTGAGGCTATACTACTGTACTATGAAAAAAAATGTCTTAGGATGTATGTAGTGAATCAATATGCCAAAAAAAACAATAAAACAAAATACTATTTCAATATACCTAAACGTCTATTCAAAGCACCTAGTTTGTCTTTGCTATCATCCTGAGGGGTTTTTTTTAGAACATTTCTGCAACAGTATGAGAAAGAGCCTTTGCTACAGTTTTAGTAGACCATAACTGCAGGAATATGATTACCATGATGATGACCAGCAGGGCTGGTCATCTGGCAGACAACTGGAACAATCCAGTTCTTCAGCTAGAGGTCATTGTTAGACCTCTCCTAGCCTATAATTATAACATGCCAAATATTCCTATCTAGACAAAAATATTATATTGAAGTGACTATGCTTTTAAAGCAGTGATATATATGCAGTCTTATTTCCCACCCTGCACTCAACCCCCTTAATATCAGACACTGGCTTTCACACTTCTCTCACTGTCAAGTTGAAGGGGGGAAAAAAGATGTCATGACACTGAAGGCAGTGTGATTTCAAGTGATTTTTTCAGTATTTCATTGACATGCTGTTAAAAAACCATCACTGGAGGCAGTGAACATAACCAGGATTTCTTGAGAAACAAATAAAATTACATTTTTATGAATTAATAATTAAAATATGATCTGATCCCATGTTTCAACTACGTTTGTTTGAAAATACAGCCAGCTGTGTCCATAATGGGTTTAAAAATGGTTACTGTCAAACAATTTTAACAAAATTTGTGCAATTCATAAGCATAAATTGCACAAAGGGAATTCCTGCAGGATTTCTCCAACCACAACTTAGTAGTCTAATAAGCTATGTAGGATAGTAAACTAAGTATGATGAAGCACACTTACCCAAAAATATTTATTATTGCCTATCACTTTTGAACTGTCATTTGCAAATTCAAATATCTGAAAATCTCCATTACAATTATTTTAAGTTGACTCCAGACAGCATCAGAAGAGTGATGATATAGCTGTTCATACCCCTGCAGCGGCAGAAATGTCACAACAGAGCATAGGTGAATATGCTAAAAAACCCATTTTAATAGTCAATTGATACTCAGAGATGAGCATTTGGGCTGCACTGTTTTTTCTCTCACTGGTATAAACTGAGCCTGAACCCCATGGCACTAAATGGCACAAACAGACTTGAAGGTAGGTGGCAGAAATACAATTTCTAAATACAGCTTCAACCCTGTTTGTGAACCCTTTGGCTCAAACAAAAAACCCTATGTACAGCAAAGTCACCTTCTCATCTACAGACTTACAAAACCAGTGTATTCCCATCCACACTTTAAAACTAGTATCTCAAACTTACCTAGCTTCCTTTGTTGCAAACTGAAGGTTTCTTACTAATGCATTAATGCAAATTCAGTTGGCACTCAAATAAGAAGGAAAAAAACCTCTAAAACACACACAAGTACAATCACATGTTCAGTACACTAAGAGACAGACCAGCAGCAGAGATCTAACCATTAAGCTTTGTGATAAGAATACAGCCACACCTGGGGGAAAAAAAAAACAACTTTAGTCCTGGAGGCCGATTTAGTGCAATTCTCATGGTGAAAGGATCACATCCTATCTGCCTTCGGAAAGCACTGCCTTGGGGCATGACAGATTTAACCCAAGATTAGTGTCACTCGAGGGCCACGTGGCCAAGAAGAATGACAGAAACAGCAGTACAGTAATTTATTTTCCAGAAATACAAAAACCAGATAGTTAAAAACACAACTAGAAACACGTTCAGGGCGAAGAAATTAGACTGTGGATATTTTCAAAAATATCAATAATTACGCGCATGAAGAAAGGGGGAAAAAAATATGTAAACATTCCATTAACCCCAGCCGAAAACCAGTTGGAACGAGGCTTCTAGCCTGCAGGATGACCACGATAGGAGCTTATGTCCACCCAAAGTTTGTGGAACTGTCCCAAGGAGATCCAAATAAATTACATAAATAGGAGCGGGGCCGGGCGCCCCCCTGCCAGTGTCCGAGCCGAGCCCCTCACAAGTCGGGGTAGCCGCAGTAGTAGACGGCGCTGCTGGCGTCCGACACGGCGGCCGAGACGGGGCCCGCGCCCTCGGGCGGCGGCAGCGCGGCCGCGCCGGGCCCGCTGAAGGGCAGCGCCAGCTCGGGCTTGCAGGCGAAGCGCAGGTACTGCTCGAACTCGGTGCGGTCCACGTCGCCCAGCAGCTCCTCCGGCGGCAGCTGCTCCAGCTGCTCCCGGCACGGCGCCGTCTCGGGCGGCGGCGACGGCTGCCCCACGGCCCCCGGCGGCGGGCCGCGCCCCGGGCCCGGCGGCTGGCACTGCCCGTAGAACGCGGGCAGCGGCGCCGGGCAGCCCAGCAGCCCCTGCAGCGACCCGCCCGCGCCCAGCGCCTCCCCGGGCGCCAGGTGCCGCCGCAGCGCCGCGCCCGACGGGCTCTCGGCCGCCGCCGCCGCCGGGTACTCGGCGGCCGCCGGGTGCGGGCCGTAGCCGTAGGGCACCAGCGCGCACTCCTCCTGCAGCCCCGCCGCGAAGAAGGGCGCCTCGCTCTCCGCCGCGTCCAGCGGCGACGGGTCCGGCGTGGGCAGGCTGTAGCCGTCGAACGCCGCGCCCAGCGGCGGACAGTCCCGGTAGTGGCCCGCGCCCGCCGCCGCGTAGCCCTGCTCGCCGTACGCCAGTCCCAGGCCCTCCGCGCACATCCTGCCGCCGCCGCCGGCCGCCTCGCTGCCCAGCCCGGGCCCCGCCGCCGCCTCCGCCAGGCCGTGCTGCAGGAAGCCGCTCTCCACCCGCTTCAGCCGCTTCACCTGCTTCCGCCGCCGCGGCCGGTACTTGTAGTTCGGGTGGTCCTGCATGTGCTGCACCCGCAGCCGCTCCGCCTCCTCCACGAACGGACGCTTCTCCGACAGCGACAGCGCCTTCCACGATTTACCTGCGCCCACCGACACCGTCAGATCCCCCGCTCGCCCAGCGGCACCGCGCCCGCTCCCGACCGCGGCCCCGGCCCCGGCCCCGCGCGATCCCCGCTCGCCCTCGGACGCGACCGCCCCACCGGGACCCCGGCCCGACAGCCCACGGATCCCCCCGCTCGCCGCCCACAGCCCCGGGGCTGCCCCGGGCTCCTCGCTCTCCTGGATCCGCCCCGCGGGACCCCGCGCTCACCCAGCATCTTGCTGAGCTCGGCGTTGTGCAGGTCCGGGTTCTGCTGCGCCAGCCGCTTGCGCTCGTCCTTCGCCCACACCATGAAGGCGTTCATGGGACGCCGGATCCGCGCCTCGCCCTTGCTGCGGCCGCCCGACGGCGCCGCGCCGCCCTTCGCCTTCGCCTCGCCCAGCGGGCTCAGCGACTCTGCCCACGGGCACACGGCCGGCATCATGATGGGCAGCGAGCACCGCCCCTGCACCTGGTCGTCGCTGCTGGCGTAGCCCGCATCGGGGCTGCTCATCTCGCAGCGCCTCGGCTCGGGACGCGCCGCCACCGCCGGCAGCTCGGGCGGGCCCGCGGGACGCGCTCGGCACTCGGGCCCCGCTCGCTGCTGCGGTGCCGGCGCCCGGCCCGGCCCTATTTGAGCCGCGGGGCGGCCAATGGGGCGGCGGGGGCGGGCTCGCAGCCGGCCGGCGGCCGCGGCCCCGCGGCGCTGCCCTGCCCTGCCCTGCCCTGCCCTGCGGGCCGGCTCCTCCCGGCGCGGCCGGGCCCGGCACCTGCGCGCATCGCGGGCTCCGCCGCGGGCAGCGCTGCCCCCGCCCCGGACCCGGCACCGGCAGCGCCTCCTGAGCGGCTCCGGCTGCAGCCCTGCCCTCCGCAAGGGCAGCTCCGACCGGCCCCCCGAGGCCGTGGCTGGTGGGCATCCTCGAGAGGAGCAGATGCAAAAGCGGGGAAAGGGACAGAGTATTTATTTACAGGTGTGCCGAGATACTCTGTAACACTCTGAGAGGCACAAGCGGCTTCTCCAGCAGGTAAATGTGCGACGTTTCTTCGTAATAATAAGACAAGTGATCGTCTGTGCCTCGCACTTCAGCGATTCTCCCTCTCCGAGCCCCCCCCCGGCTGCTCCCGCTCTGCCCCCTCCCCCGTAAGCCGCCGCTCCGAGCCAGCGGCCCGGGAATGCTTCGGTGCATCCGCACTTTCAGCTATAGCGAGGCAGTTCCGCGAAAAGAGACAGATTTTTTCCCTCTTGCTGTCTCTGTCACTGCCCCTCAGGATCCTCTTGCCGTCAGCTCTCTGTGCTTTGCCTCCTCGGCAAGTTGGTTTCATTAAATAACGATGTATTCAAAATTAAGCCGACCCTCATTTTATCGGAATATATAAAAAAAACTTGTAAAAACAATACAGTTTGTTTTTCCTAAAAATAGCTGATAGGTTTGAGGCGCCTTTAATTATTTTTACAACTATCCTACCGCCATCGTATTGAAATCGATCTTGATAAATGGGACGTTCTTCTGAAGTGTAATAATTCTTCCCATTTCAGTTTTCTAATATTCGATAATCTTTTCGACAGTACCAACAACCCTATTTTTCAGCCCGTACACCTCGGAAGATGTGTTATCAGTGTTGTCATTGCCACATTTCATACAGAGTGAATGCAGAGAAAGTTTGTCCGTAAACGGGCACGACTCACAAGCCTTGGCACGACCTGGGATGTGTTTCTTGGCGCATTTTCTTGTGCTCCAGCAAATTGGACAAGCTGAAAGCCACATCTCTGCCTTGATACATGAGATCGCATCTTATCTGAATAGAAAAGGCGTGAAGTTACAGGCGATTAAAACAAAAACAACAATAAACCTGGATAAATCCTGCCCTCATTAATTAAGTTTGCCGGTCATTAGCGCCCTTTTTCCCCCTCCAATATCTCCTCCAGGTGTTCGGGGCTGCTGGGCAGGGCTCCCTCCAGGCTCTGCGGTAAATCCCGGGTGGGGAGCGGGAGCAGGAGCACCCTCGACAGATTCCTGCCATCGGGGAGCCCCCGTCTTCTCTCCTGCAACGGACAGCGGAATTATTTAAGTGATCGTATTTCCTGGTACCTCTCTTCATGTTTTGCTTGAAGCCGAGAGTGTAAAATTCTCTGTTTGTTCTTTACAAAAGGCGACACTAGCACGAGTTAGGTCAAGTCCTTCATCTTCCACATGAAACCCGGAAAAGTGAGTGTAGATGCCTGCAGCCTGGGAGGGATCGGGGGGCAGAATACCTACTTGGGAAACAATCCATTGGTAATGATGTCAGACCAAGTTTGAAATTACTTCTTTCGGACAGAAGTTAGTTAAATATATTTATATTTAAACCGTTTAAACTGCAGGAAGTGATCACAGACTAGTTTGAGTAGGAAGGGACTTTTAAAATCGTCTAATTCCTGTCCCCTCCTATGGGTGGGAACACCTTCCACTGGACCAGGTTGCTCAAAGCTCCATCCAACCTGGCCTTGAGCACTTCCAAGGATGCCTTTTCGGGGCAACCTGTTCCAGTGTTTTAACACCCTCGTTGTAACCCTGGCTCCTTCTAGCAGATCTGAAAGTATCCTCTTTAAAACTATTTTCCTGTGTCCTATCCCAACACAGGCTAGCTTCTCTGCTCTGTTTTTTTAACACACACATACACACAATATGAAAGAAGAACGAGGATCACTTGTATTCCTCGGTCACGTATTTTAAATTTCCCTAGGATAAAACTAGGCAGCTAGTTAACTTGGAGCAGTTGTTTTGAGAAATGTTGACATCCTCAAGGACAGGGGCGACTGGCCTTGCAGGTCTGCATTGCTTTTAGCGGGCTGTCTTTGAGCCTGGAGCCGCTCTGCCGCCCTTCCTGGCCGCCTGCACGGTGACTCCCTCCCCTTGTTCCACCGCTCCGTGCGCCCACTGCGCTGCCCCTTCTCGCTCTTTGGCCCCCGCGGACTTTCCCACCCCAGAGCTCAGGGCTGGGCTCGGGGCGATGGGATGGATGCTGCACCCAGGGGCTGCGCCTCCCGTACCAGCCCGGTTAGCCCGGCAGCTGGAACCCGCTATCCCTGCCCGGAGCACGCTGGGGACATGAATACTGGGGCAGCAGACAGCCGAGCTCCCGGGTTTGCCGTCGGTTTTCTTCAGGAGACGCGAAATGGGGCAGTTCACAGCTGGCCAGGTCAAAGCACCGGCCGGCGAGCAGAATCAGGCAGCGATAGGGATTGCATCGTGCAGTTCATTCAGTCACACCACGTAATAACTTGGCGGCATGAATTTGTCGGGCTTGTCCCCTAAAGCAGTTCTACAGATCCACCATCACCATCGGCAGCTCCCCTGAGTATGAACGCAGCAAAAATAGAGATTCAGCAGCACACACTAAGAAAGGGAAAAAAAAAAAAAAAAAAAAAAAAAAAACCCACACAAAAATCAAATAACAAAACAAAAAAATACACCAAACAAAAAACAATAAAAAACCCACAGAAAAGGAAAAAAAGGCTTTGGAACGAGTTCCAGAAATAAATACAAGCATGTAATGCCACCCGACCTTCAGCCTTGGGGACGCCCACAAGCACCTACGGGATCCTATGATCCAGAACAGGAACAGATTATGAGTTAGTGTTAACGGCAGCGACGTCCTGGTAGCTTTGTAACCCTCGAAGCAGGGAAGGAAATCAAATAACCTACCCTTTTCGCTACAAATGCATTCAGAACATATCATTTTACAGTGTAGAAAGTGCAATAATTTTATTTTTATTCTCTAGAAGGTGTGGACTTTGAGGGTTTTTTCCTAGCACAACGGGCAAAACCTAGGATAGGTTTTGCAGCATCCAAAGCAGAGAGAAGTCACTCAGATGTCATCAGGAACAAGGGGAATTATTTAGCATTTGATCTGGGACAAGGTTTTGTGACAGACCTTCTGAGTAAATATTTCAGGTTAAAACCATGCACTTAAATTACTAAAGTATACCAGTCTGCGAGAAGTCTTGGGTGATCAGCACACTCCCAGACGCACGGACAGCTGCTGTACTTAAGAACTTCTAAACACAGAGAAGGTGAAAGAAATTCCTATTTTTGTAGACCGAAATTTAAAGAAAGCTACTGAACTCCGATCTCGCAGGCATTTAATTAGCCAACACCTCACTCGACTGTTTAACGTCAAGCAGATGTGGGTGTGAATTACTGGGTTTCGCTGTTCGCTCGCCCCTCGGAGCAGCGGTAAGTGCAGTCAGAGCACCTGATGCACGCTGGTGTCGCTTGTCACAAGGCTGCGAGTGGCCTGTCCCTGCCGCCCACGTCAGCTGTGCCCGGGGTATTGGCTCCTGGTCCCGTGCTGGCGTGTTGGCACTGCCAGGGGTTTCTGTCCTTCCCAGGGCGAATGGGAGAGGATTTACTACAACACAAGGAGAGGGGTGCCACATAAATAAACTAAATGTGTGTACAAGGAGAAATTCATTCTTGCTAATGTTGTCCAGCAATTACCGTCTTTGTAGCTGGAAAAGCACACAGCTACAGAAAAGGCCAAAAATCTGGTATGTTAAAGTTGTTTGTTTGTTTGTTTGTTTGGATTTTTTTTTTCAGAGCACAGACGTTTTTTCAGAGCTTCTTGACGTTTCCAGCTCCTCTGCATTAGTGTGTTTTTATTCTGACCTCCTGGCTTTCCTGCAACCTGTTCTGTATGGACAAACCTTGAGTTGGTTTAATTCAGTACCTTGGCCTGAAATCTCTTTTTTCCACATAAGGCCCACTTGCTTTTCTATCCATATACTTCAGCAAGGCAGAGAGCACACACACACACACACAAAGACCATCAAAACAAAAACCACCAAAAACCCCCCAACTAACCAACCAAAAAAAAAAAAAACAAAAAAAAAAAAAAAACCCTTAAAAAAACCCCAAAGCCCAACCAAATACTACCAAAAAAAAAAAAAAATAAAAAATAAAAAAAAACTCTTCCAGCTGCAATGTGACACCAACGTAAGGGACTCGACTGTGTTAAGAAAAATCGAAACGTTACTGGGGATTTATTGTGAATGAATGAGAGAGGGAAAGAAAAAAACCCCAAACCAAACAAAAGGCAAAGAGCTGAATACCTTTTGGGCTTTAGGGCATAAGAGATGTCCGTGAAGTTCAGAGAGCATTCACCATTCCCATAGGAAGGGTCTGGAAGGAGCTGCTCTGGTGATGCCGTTCTTTAACTGGAGAAAGAGTTTGGGTAAGGTTAAGGTAAGGGTAAGTCTGGGGCATGAGGGAGGTTTAACGCTTTCAAAAGGGCTACAGGACGGATTTGAGTGTCTGTCATGTAGAATCAGAAACTCAAGATGCTTTGAGGAAAATAGGGCTTGAACGGAGATTAAGAATATTTTGCTTCATGCATATTGGCAGTGCATAAATCTGCCACGTTTCAGACATTTTAAAGAAGTTTCAGACCATTCTCATAGGGAAGGGCTAAAAAACCAAAGACCTACACATCTGGCTACATACAGGAAAAAAACGCTTCTTAGATTTGAGTCTGCAACAGCTCTGTGGAAAGGCTTGCTGGAAGATCTGCTACATCTTCATCACACAGTTAAGCACACTTGTGGTGTGTTGGACTGTTGTGCAGGCCAACACTCTAACCAAAACCGGTGTATTTGATTCAATTTAGTTTAATTCTCTTCTGATATTATTATTAAAAAAAAAAAAAAAAAAAAAAAAAAAAAAAAAAAAAAAAAAAAGAGACAGAGAAAGAAAAAGAAAAAGAAAAAGAAAAAGAAAAAGAAAAAGAAAAAGAAAAAAGAAAAAAAAAAAAAAAGAAAAAAGGAAAAAGAGAAAAAGAGAGAAAGGAAAAAAACAGAAAAAGGAAAAGAAAAAAAGAAAATAAATGTAGAATTTTTTTATCCTTCATTTCATTATGAGCCAGCCACTTACAGTTTTAAGTCTGCTTCAGGCTTCATCTTTCTGACAAGTTGGGGTGAGTAACAGAAGGGAGCAAGACCTGAATCTAAAGGAAAAATGAAAAGAAATGGTGACTGAAGCTATGAAACGCTTATTGATTATTTATTTCCCAAAAGAGCCGAAGTGATTTTCCCACAGAAAGCTGTGAACATGTGGAAAAGAACATTATTTTTATCCTGTAGGTTTAAATATCGTAATAAAAGGAAAAGTCAACCAAACAAGAAACCATCTCTCATGCACATTTGTTTCCTGAGTTTATGTATCTATGTTTTAAAAGTGTAATGTTTTTTCCAAATTAAAGTATCAAGAAAACATATTATGTCCTTGTTCTGAAGTATCACCTATTTCAGAATTACATCATTTTTCTCGTTAGGAAAGGAGTGAAGAGAGTCACAGGCTGGATATTTTAGGTGTATTTCTTAGAACTGAAGACTGAAAAGTAAAGGGGGAAGATTAAGAAACGAGAGGATAGACTATTTTACGAAATATAAAGGCTCTGAATGCATTTAGATTCAAGACTCAATTAGTACACAATTAGTAGGTCGATTTTTGCCAACGAGGCCACTCTCAAATCTCTTTGATTGAGGCAGTTTGCATCTATTTTATCTTTCACGGGTACAAACGTAAGTCTCTTTAATTGCAATTTGAAAACGGACCCAATTTAATTTCCCATCCTCGTGGAAGACAGGTTAATCAGTGGGCAAGTCTGCCACTTCGGCCCCTGCCCCCTCCTACCCGGTGCTCAGCTCCACAGCTTTATCTTAGGAAGCAAACGACCCAGATGACTGTTTCCTCCTCCCCCCGATTTAAGCAATAAACATAATTAATTTATCAGTCCCAACCCACAGCCAGACTCCGTGCTAACATCTAAATGAAAATGTCGTTTCCCCCCCACCCCCCCACGTTTAATTGCAGAGTGCCCATTTCTCAAGCATGAAGATATTTCCATCTCTAGGTCCATTTTCATCGACCGAGGGATTTCCTTAGGAGAGAAAAGGTGAGATTCTGGGAGACACGGGCGGAGGTGCCCCCGTGGCAGGGTGCCGAGCGGGCTGCTCCGGGCCGGCCTCCCCCGTCGGAGGCTCGTGTCGTAACTTTTCACTCACTTTGAATCCTGATTTACAGCTCTTGCTCTCCGCAGCGGAGATGTGACACACTGCCACCCCCGCCCCGGCACAGCATGGGGACACGAAAGACATTCTCTCCAAGGAGGTGCTTAACCAGCACTTATCCACGGCTCCGTGTTTCCATTAAAAACGGACCAAGCCCTAGTGTACTTCAGAAGGCGCTTTCATAGAGACTTATTACACTTCAAACATAGTGAGGTTTCTTGCTTTTCTTTTTTTTAAATTCAGTCGTGCTAGTCAGCTCTATAAGAAAGCACGAATAAAGTGGAAAAAAAACCCCACAAATAAGAGCCCGGAGTAGGCAGTTATCGAAGGCTTAAAATTTTGATCTGTACCTGGAGCAGGAGAGACAGTGGTGACAAAGTGTGAGAGTACCTAATACTTAGTGCAAGGGGCACTTGCAAAAGAAGTTTAAGAGGCAGTAATCACCAATTACAAAGGACGATAACATCTCTTTGAGGAGTTATCAGAGACCAGTTTTATTATTTTCCCTTTATTGTAAAAGTGCAAAATTATTCTGTACAAATCCATCATATAAAACCCAGCATTCTGTAAAACATACAAAAGCACATGGATCTCCAATGAGATCTCCGAAATCGTGTTCTCCGTGTGCCACTATTATCACGATTCAACCACAGGAACAGTTTCAGGTGTCACTGTCGGACAGTGATGGGAAGACCTGCACCACCTGGACAGCGAGATGGCAAATCACCTTTTAAACCTCGAGCAGGTCACGGATACCCTGTCAGTTCTCAAGATTCAAATAAATTACATAAATAGGAGCGGGGCCGAGCGCCCCCCTGCCAGTGTCCGAGCCGAGCCCCTCACAAGTCGGGGTAGCCGCAGTAGTAGACGGCGCTGCTGGCGTCCGACACGGCGGCCGAGACGGGGCCCGCGCCCTCGGGCGGCGGCAGCGCGGCCGCGCCGGGCCCGCCGAAGGGCAGCGCCAGCTCGGGCTTGCAGGCGAAGCGCAGGTACTGCTCGAACTCGGTGCGGTCCACGTCGCCCAGCAGCTCCTCCGGCGGCAGCTGCTCCAGCTGCTCCCGGCACGGCGCCGTCTCGGGCGGCGGCGACGGCTGCCCCACGGCCCCCGGCGGCGGGCCGCGCCCCGGGCCCGGCGGCTGGCACTGCCCGTAGAACGCGGGCAGCGGCGCCGGGCAGCCCAGCAGCCCCTGCAGCGACCCGCCCGCGCCCAGCGCCTCCCCGGGCGCCAGGTGCCGCCGCAGCGCCGCGCCCGACGGGCTCTCGGCCGCCGCCGCCGCCGGGTACTCGGCGGCCGCCGGGTGCGGGCCGTAGCCGTAGGGCACCAGCGCGCACTCCTCCTGCAGCCCCGCCGCGAAGAAGGGCGCCTCGCTCTCCGCCGCGTCCAGCGGCGACGGGTCCGGCGTGGGCAGGCTGTAGCCGTCGAACGCCGCGCCCAGCGGCGGACAGTCCCGGTAGTGGCCCGCGCCCGCCGCCGCGTAGCCCTGCTCGCCGTACGCCAGTCCCAGGCCCTCCGCGCACATCCTGCCGCCGCCGCCGGCCGCCTCGCTGCCCAGCCCGGGCCCCGCCGCCGCCTCCGCCAGGCCGTGCTGCAGGAAGCCGCTCTCCACCCGCTTCAGCCGCTTCACCTGCTTCCGCCGCCGCGGCCGGTACTTGTAGTTCGGGTGGTCCTGCATGTGCTGCACCCGCAGCCGCTCCGCCTCCTCCACGAACGGACGCTTCTCCGACAGCGACAGCGCCTTCCACGATTTACCTGCGCCCACCGACACCGTCAGATCCCCCGCTCGCCCAGCGGCACCGCGCCCGCTCCCGACCGCGGCCCCGGCCCCGCGCGATCCCCGCTCGCCCTCGGACGCGACCGCCCCACCGGGACCCCGGCCCGACAGCCCACGGATCCCCCCGCTCGCCGCCCACAGCCCCGGGGCTGCCCCGGGCTCCTCGCTCTCCTGGATCCGCCCCGCGGGACCCCGCGCTCACCCAGCATCTTGCTGAGCTCGGCGTTGTGCAGGTCCGGGTTCTGCTGCGCCAGCCGCTTGCGCTCGTCCTTCGCCCACACCATGAAGGCGTTCATGGGACGCCGGATCCGCGCCTCGCCCTTGCTGCGGCCGCCCGACGGCGCCGCGCCGCCCTTCGCCTTCGCCTCGCCCAGCGGGCTCAGCGACTCTGCCCACGGGCACACGGCCGGCATCATGATGGGCAGCGAGCACCGCCCCTGCACCTGGTCGTCGCTGCTGGCGTAGCCCGCATCGGGGCTGCTCATCTCGCAGCGCCTCGGCTCGGGACGCGCCGCCACCGCCGGCAGCTCGGGCGGGCCCGCGGGACGCGCTCGGCACTCGGGCCCCGCTCGCTGCTGCGGTGCCGGCGCCCGGCCCGGCCCTATTTGAGCCGCGGGGCGGCCAATGGGGCGGCGGGGGCGGGCTCGCAGCCGGCCGGCGGCCGCGGCCCCGCGGCGCTGCCCTGCCCTGCCCTGCCCTGCCCTGCGGGCCGGCTCCTCCCGGCGCGGCCGGGCCCGGCACCTGCGCGCATCGCGGGCTCCGCCGCGGGCAGCGCTGCCCCCGCCCCGGACCCGGCACCGGCAGCGCCTCCTGAGCGGCTCCGGCTGCAGCCCTGCCCTCCGCAAGGGCAGCTCCGACCGGCCCCCCGAGGCCGTGGCTGGTGGGCATCCTCGAGAGATATACCGAAGAGAGGAAAGGGACAGAGTATTTATTTACAGGTGTGCCGAGATACTCTGTAACACTCTGAGAGGCACAAGCGGCTTTTTCTGCCGGCAGAGCTGGGATGTAGCTTGGTAATGAGAAGTCATCGTCTGTGCCTTACCCTGGCTACTTAACCTGTAGTGCTGCCCGAGCATATTTCCCCTCGTATTTCAATGAAAGCGCTCAACTCCCTGGACAATAGTGTGCTGAACCCAGAGTAAAGCCTATGATACATACCCTATCTCACTTTTTCATTCTTCTTAATAAAGCTAATCAGTGTCTGTCAAAAGGCAGACACTTGTTATTAGCTATTAGTGCAGAGTTTGTGTGCGGTATGTATTGCTTGTGGCATTACGTTATCATTATTTCTCTGATTTGCCCACTGTAATTACAACTAGATTTTTTAAAAATGTCCATCACTTCAGAACAAACAGTTCTATCTCAGCACTATTTATATTCTCCTTTGGCATACAAACTAATGTAGAATACGGCGTTTTCACGGACGCTTTGGTTAATATTTGCATTGTTATGTGGTGCTATTAAATGCATCAATGCTTATTTGAGAAACTGCTCAGCTTTAGACTGAAGATCAAAGGGGTTTATTTTGTTAAGGACACCTTTGTTTGGGTAGCCACTTTGATCAAATAAACCAATATTGTAAGAATTCTCGCTGAAATTAAATGAATGAAGCCAGAATAACCATTAACGCATTCTAACATTGAATTTCCTGTTTCGCAGAACGCAAAACCTGCTCCTTTACACTTGACAGACCGACACTTTAAAAAGAAGATCGCAGTAGTGGATAGGAGCTACCAGGGACTAACACCGGTGAAGACAATTTTCGAGTCATTTCTACATTTAGCTTTCTTTTAGAATTATAAACAAGCTATATGTTTCCAACATAATAATATAGCGTATTAATCTCTGTTGCAAGGACTCACAATTATTACCAAAAGACTGATATCTACCTATACCAAACCAAAAAGTTTTAGTTTTCTTTTCCTCCATTCAAACACCCATGCTAGTCCAACATAAAGACAAAGATTCAAACAGCCCTGGTTTTTGTCCTTATATTACATTCTGTAAAAAGCAGCGGAGCTGAAAACCGTGGTCAGACATATATGTATTTAAATTAATCTCAAACTAGTATATAATAACGCCATTCTTGCAAAAGTATTATGCACTTATAATTGGTTGTAAAACAAATTAACGGGGACACTGCACTTGCAAAAGCCGACCGTCAGTGCAGAATTGGCGATAACCAGCAGCACTGGTCAGGAATAAAGTGCTTTTTCACTCCCTTTTGGTCCAGCGCCTTTGGGACACTACCTTAGGGCTTACTTAGGTAAGGCTGGTGTACTAATGGCTCTAGTTTTATGGCTGAGGTTGTGACATTTCCCGACCCGACGTGCCGGGACTCAGAGCCCTCAATCCCAGGCCAGCTGCTCCGAGACAGATCCCGCACGGCCGATACGCAGAGAAAATTCCGAATTAAACAGAATCAGAAACGTGTTTAAAGGAAACTCATGCATGAGGAAAACGTGTGTATTTTGCCCTGCAGATAACAGAATACTCAGCTGCGGGAATAAGCAACATGACTTCCAAGCAAAACAAAACTCAAGTAGGCAACAACGCGGCGCTCTAAGGGAGCCGGTCCGTTTCCATTGATTCCCAGAGCAGCTCCCAGCTCACGCCGCATTGCTGACTCGGACAAGACTAACCAACTCGGAGTTTAAACCGTAGGAGAGAGTGTAGAGAGTATTACCTTTTTTAACCAGTTGATCTTGTTTAAACGCCAAGATTTCCCTCTAATTAGCAGAAATATTTTCTTCAGCCAAATCTTGCAGGGGCTTTTACTGAAAAAGTTCAGCGAGTAGAGGGACTGCTTGCAAATAAAGCTTGCAGCAATTTTTAGGGCTGTCACTGTCAACAGAAAAGGAAAGGTTTTTCTATATAATGAACATGAGGTAATAAACTAAGCAACTACAGTTGACTTTGTTTAGGAGATTTGTTGAAGCCGTTTCTACAGCTCATTGATCTGGGATCAAAGAAAGAAAGAAAGGTGTGTTTTGAATCTAAGCCGAGAAAGTAAAAGCTCCCTGGTTTGTACAGAAAATGTTGGCAGTTTGTGACCCTTTAAGTGCCCCTGGCGTCATAGGCGGATTATCTCCCTTCTTTTTTAGCTTTTTGTTTTGGCTGTTTGGGTATTTTCGAATTGTAACTTTAAAACACACAGCACCGCACTGCTTCTGAGTCCAGTCGCCGCAGCGTTTCATAGAGAGCTTCTTCTGACACTCCTGAAACCTTCGTGGTCGCACGACTCCCGGGGTCATTCGTTAACTTTCCCAACCTAACAATGCCACCGAGAGTTCATCCTTCTGATTTATTGACCTTTTAAACCCGCCGGTACACGGCGCGGGGGCGCGGAGTGGGGATCCTCCGGCGAGAGATGTGTTTCTATTTCAGGTCCATTACAGAATGCGGCGTTGGAAGTGGTGCTCCCAGCGTTATCAGAGCCGACCACAAATGCCACATGAAAAGCAGCAAACATCCGGAGGGTTTCCTGCAAATCGAGCAGTTTCCCAAGACAAGAGTCTTTTTTTTTTTTTTTTTTTTTCCCCTAAACGTGTATTTAAAGACAACACACTGTGCGTCTTTAAAGCGTTTCAAAATCACTAAATGAAAGCAGCCGAGCCCTACAGCGCTGCATAGTGCAAGAAATCTCCCCGAATGAAGACTTTTTGGGATTTTACGTTAGGAAAGTGAGTGTATTGCAAAGGCCCTGCTCAGGAAGGACCCACTATTGAATGGGAATAAAAAAACAAATCCCAAAAAATTAAAAATTTTCCTTTCAGAAACTCTAATTATGGGAACACCATTAATTACTTTACAGCGAAGTAATAGTCCCCAGCATCTAGAAAGTTACTACTTCGCCTGCCCCACTTTAATCTGCAGGTTGCTTCCCACAAATGCACACAGACTGAGGAAAGCTGGAGGCTCTCAAGTGCCCTCAGCATCCGAAGCGGAGCCGCTTGGCTGGAGGCAGTCCCGCCGCCGCGGGCTCGGGGACAGGCGCTTGGCAGTGGGACAGCACAGCGAGCTCCGCACCGTGCGCGGCTGCTTGGGGGGTGTCAGCAGCCGTGTGCCCGAGTTTTAGGACTGAAGGCAGTCCGGGGGGAGAGCGGGACCTGCGCGGCTCCCATTCCGAGGTAAGAGCGCTTTCGCCTCCCTCCTTCGGAACACGAGCGCGGTCCCCGTGCAGGGTGATGCGCAGGTGGGGGCGAGGCTGGACTCGCTGCTGCCCCGCTTGGACCCCGCTGCTGCCCCTCGGCCCCTATCCCGGCGCTCCTGCTGGCTCCCCCTCGGCACAGCCCGCTCTCCCGCAGCCCTGGGTGCCCGGTTGAAGCGGGGAATCTGAAAGGGGATAGAGAGAAATGTGCGTGTCTACACGGGGGCTCAGCAGCAAGCAACCCCCTTCCCCCCGGAGCAGTGCAGGGATTGCGGTGTTTCCCTTTGGTCAGGTTCAGCCCTGGGTCTAGAGAGCACACAGGAGGAAGGAGAGCAGTAAACTACCGCCCTATTTCTCTCATTCTTTTTTTCTCGGTGCTAGAAAACACATTCTTTATACATATATATAAATATACATCTTGCCATCCATCGTTCTTTCAACTACATGATTCACGTATCATGCCAGTGACACTGCACTGAATGACGGTCAGAAAACTTCCTAGTCTGAAGGAAATGGCTTTTCAATGAGGTTATCAAACATTAATGGTGGATTCTGATGGTACACGTCCTGGAGGACCTGCGGAGGACCATGATTTCTCCTAGGAAGGGGTTAACTCTTGCCGACGAGGCAGCTTGGCTCGGCTCTACGCGCCTGCCCTGCCCCCGTCTGAAGGCAGAACCCAAATGTATGGGAACGAGTGGGAAGGGACGTGTTTAACTGACCCGGGTGCTAGGTGCTTCTGCAATACCTCTTCCAGACAGACAATATGTGGACCCAAACAAAGTTTGAACGACACTGAAATGACATTATTTTTATGAGGAAAGCATAGAAGTGACACTTTCCTCAAACTGCTAACAGCATTATCTAGACCTAAGTCTCATCACCCTTTATAGTAATAAATTTACATACTCCTTTAATATAAACATAAATGAATGAGACCAATATCACAGACCTGTTGCATATTCCTTTGTAAAATAAAATGTCAACGATTTAATTGCACAAGTTTCCAACTTCATTCTGGTTTCTGTGCCCTTTGGTTTGAGAATGAGTTGCATAGACCATGAGGCAGTACAGTAGCTGATACCAGTTAGAACCCCTCTACACTTGAATTTCCAAGAACAAAAGTCCTGTTACTTTTAATATTTAAGTATATACCAGTCATTAAATAAAAGAAAAAGAAAAGGCAGGGGGGAGGGTGAAGGAATGCTTTATACAATGCTGGACCCACTCCAAAAGTTCAGGGCAATTTGGCCCAGCCTCTGTATTTATGCTGGTTTTATGTCAGTGGAGCTAACTTGTTCTACTGTAAGATTTATTCTGACATGCTAGATACCAAAGTCATGGACTAGTCAAAGACAAATCATGTAACTGTAGGATTAAAAAGCTGATCCCAGTTACACTGAAGTGAAAAAAATTGCTTCACTGGCATCACTCAGTTCCTAGAATACCCTTAATAAGGGCAGAAGACTGAATATCATAGATATTTTCTAGGAGGTAGGTTTTACACTGCATAATTGCAGTCTTGTATTCATATCTATACATTATTTTTTCCAGTAGGCTGTTGGAGTCTGAAAACAGTAGGCAGCAGTATTTTACAGTATTTTCAAAGGGTGAAGTTTTGTCACTAGCCAGAGTAAAGGTGCTTCATTATACAAATGAGAAAGTAGCTGGGCTTGGAACTGGGAAGTTACTTCCAATATGCCAATTGCTTATGGTCACAGAAGAGATGATCAGTGATTTTAGCATGGGAAATAATCCTAGGCTAGCTGTTTAGCAGAAGTAAGATAGAAATACTAATAAAAATACTAAATGAAGACTAAATTCAAATGTCAACATCTTCCCATCTGCAGTTCTGATGAATCAGCAGTGATGAACTGGTAAGATTAGGTAGAAATTACGAGTGGTTTTAGATCCTCAACAACACTAAAGATGGATAAAACCTTTCTCCAAAATGGACAATATGATACGTTTACTTTAAAATAAATTAATAATCCCTGAAATTAGAAGCAATGTTAATGTTGTTTAAAAATACCTGTTTTGTTACTGACCAAAATTCTCTGTAAGCAAAACATAGGAAAACAAAATTTGATATTGTACTGCAAATTAAAAAAAAAAAAAAAATCAATTTTTAAATGTGTTCAGTGGAAATGTTCTGGATTTTTATCATATCTTTGCAATTATATTCAGTGACTAAGTGCACAGCAGATGACTCTTGACATTTATTTAATTAAATAAACTACAAAAAGAAAAATACTTTATCAGACAGATGGAAGGTTTGATAAATTAATTTGGTTTCATTTTTTGATAGCTGTAGCTGTTTTGTTTCATGATATTTGTTTTCTTTGAGCAGTTTTAGTGGAGAAAGTAAATTTTAATTTTCATATTCATTATTTTCTTATTAGTTTTATTAATATTAATTAAAATCCCAATTAGGTTCAGTTTAAATACAATTTAAAGTTGCAGATAAAAAAGAATATCTGTACATCTTCCAAATCCAAAGCAGTCAATCTGATCATGTTTCTGACACTACCACACTCTCAGTACTTTCACTGACACACATCTGCTTTCTCTACTGGGCACCATGAGGTCTACAATTTCTCTGCCTAGAACAATTAATATTCAGTATTCTGAACACCTTTGACAGCCACTGATCTGTGAGAGAGAAGGAAACAGCCCCTCATGGGATCATTCCTGGCATAACAAGTAATAACACAAAAAAGACAGCTGAGCTTCACAAACCTCCAAGCTAAGATGAACAATGCAGGTGGGTAGTTTTTTTGATCCAATCATTATTTCCTGGGCTTTAGGTGTGTTCAGAATTACCTTGCTGCAGTTCAGCAGTCACACCTATTTCACTTGCCTGGCCTATTTCTGTTTGAATAAAACCCAAGGCTGAAATTCCCCTTCCCTCCTGCTTTGTCCCCTTAACATCACCTTTTTATCTTCACAGCAGCCTTTGAAGGGTATTTACTGAAAGGATGAGAGAGTGGTTAGGTTATCACACAGAACTGAAAACTTAAAAAAAGGAGCTCAGGAATTTCAATAAACTTTCTCTGTAGCTAGATCAAGGACTAGAGATCCTCATTCCTACTGCAAACAACCTGCAAGATCTAAGACAATTTCTACCCAGCTGTCTCCAGTTTACCTGTTCCATTAAGATAGGATGCCTGTTTAACTGAGTTCTAGATGCAAGTTGAACATTCTGTTTAGAAACCTTGCTTCAATGACAAATTTAACTTTTCAGTTTTTTAAAAATGAGTCAAGTCTTGTAGGCAGTTTATGTAGAACTAGATGTACAGGGTCAACAGACCCCTACCATCAGAGGCTGGAGAGGTTTGAATTGAAGAATCAAGGTGGAGTACTAGACAACATTTATTTCTGGGTTTCCATGTGTATAAAAGCACTTGCCACAAAAGAACTGCATATTCATGTTTCTTTGATTCACACCAGCATCCTGCAAAAAGTAAAGGTAGTAACTCACTCAGCACAGGATAAATATCTAAGAACTATTAACCAAATACAAAGGCTAGGATTGGAACTGAAGCACACCAAAATTATCTGACACAATTGTAATTCCTAACTTTCCATAGGCATCTCTTTGCAGCAGTCTCTTAGCCTTTCCTCCCAGCTGGTGAAAAGTTGGAAGATTTATCTTACAAGCCCTCTGCTACTCCAGGAAATAAAGATGATAAGTGCTGACAGTTGCTAGGAACACATTATATGTCAGTACATGCAAGTGCTCAAGCACCCTGGGAGCAGCATTTGAAAATAAAATCTGAGCTGAGACAACCCAAAACACAGAGGTATTTCAGCTGACAACCACTCAACCACTCACCAGAGGGAGCCCATTTTCCCCAAAAGCCAACATTTATAGTACAGCCAACCTGCTAGGGCCTCAGAAACCCTGTTAAAAACTCTACAGCTGCTGGGAGGAGCAGCTGCCACCTAAGGGAGCCACACGGATGTATGGTGAACAGGAAAGGACAGAGTGTAAAGGATTTTTGTAGCTGCTTGATTAGCACTTTCTGCAGCACAAAATGCTCTTTATGAAGTTGCTACATCAGACTTTCAAAAGGAATGTGTCTGAGAGAAACCAGTGATGTCACTGACAGAGGTAAACATTTTATACTGCCCTAGGTAGGCTTCTTGTTACTGTTTGTTAGACTGTATTTGTGATATATTACCATTGAATACTTTAAGCCAGGTTCTTAAGTCTTGCTTTTCCAATAGAACAATAATTTTCTCAAAGAAAGATCCTTCTCCCTTTACCTTTCATCAAAGGGATAAGCAACATTCTAATATATTAGTGGATTTCACACATTCATTAAAGTCCAATTGAGAAATTTAAGTAATATAATTTGCATTTCAACTAAGCACAGAATTAAGTCTGAGCTTGTAGCTAACACTGGAATATGTCCTGCTCAGGAAGGACCTGCAGCTCCTGCCAGGGCCAGACTGTGTGTGCACACAGTATTTGGAAGAGAGCATGACAGCTTTCAGAACCTGGCAGAACTGTAGAAGTGGGTTTCTTGTGTGGTTAGGTGGTTTGGTTTGGGTTTTTCTTTGGCTTTTGTTTTTTGTTTTTTTTTTTCTTTTTACTCTTTGGCCAGGTAAACACAAGATTTCTTTAGCAGCAAAACTCCCCTGGTGCCTATCTAAACAGGAAAATCTTGCTAGTGAAGACACAGTTGCATCAGCAAGCACATGCTTCTGGCACTATAAGATTATCTACATTTTCATACCTTCTCATATCTGTCTTTTTTTTTCCCCATTCAATATTATGAAATATTAATAAGTTACTACTTTTGCTTTTGGAGTCTTCTGTGTTCATGTTTGTTAAATTTCCTCAGCACTTTTCACAGATACTGTGAGGCAGCAGTCAGTAGATGCCACAGCACAGACTGAGCTACTGATAAGTAAAAATCAAGCCCCACTGATTATTTTCTTTCCATAGAAGGCTTATTTGTTGGTGCAGTCACTTTTAAAATTTCCCTTTCAGGTTTGCAAAAGTGCAACCACACACTTTTTACCACTTGTCAGACTAATTCCACAGCAAAATCCAAGCAACAAAAGTTTGATCTGGGTAAGTAACTCTACTACATAAGTTCCTAATTAATAGCTGTACAATTTTTTTAAAACTAATTATCTGAATTTTCTTTGCAGCCTGTAGCTTCAGAAAAATCCTGAAATGCAGTCAACTGATTTTTATTTAAAGGTGTGATTACACAACTCAGGCTGCATGTATCACCTATTTTTGGAAAGGTTTCACATTATGGGGACTCACTGGTCCATCATAGATACTAAATCTCAGCACAGCACTGGCTAGATACCAGCCTACCAGAGCTTCACTTTACAGCAGCAACAAGTTGATCTGAAATTGAAACAAGAAGATAAAATAAAGATATTCACAAACTCAATTACATACAGGAATGAGTATGGAATCTGGGGACTCCCTTTGTAAGATGCCTACAGCTTTTTGGCTCAGAAGAGCTCTTGGTGTCAAGCACACACAAAATATTTACAATAAAGAATTAAATTACAGCCTTTTTGATGGTATGATTGCTGATTTTGTGCATGTCTTTATAAACCACAGCATTTTGCGTCACTGGCTCAAGGTGAATTTTCAAATTTCCTGTTTCAAAATTTCCTTGAACAAATGCAACTACTTCTGCTCATAGTTACTGGTAAGTGGTTAGCAAGCATGGATTATTATCCAAAGAGGAAAATTACTCAAAACCATTTTCCCTTTGCTAGTGATTTTCAATAAAATAGAAAATCAAGAAATCTGTATTTGAAAACTGATAGATTGTGATATATGTTCACATACTGTCTGAAACAGAAGCAGAAGATTACTTGTACAGCCTTTGCAGAAATACTTTCCCAGCTTACTACAGGTGTACTTTCACATCTTGAATTGATTGGATTAAAATCAGAGTGACCAGAAGAGGTATAGGACATGTATTTTTTTCTTATAGTACTGTAGTAAAAAAATAACAGGGTTTTTAATATAGTGCTATAAGCAGTGAGTGATAGCTGCATTTACACAGTTTACAAAAGTTTCAAATGTAACACTGAAGTATACAGATGTCCAAGATGTATGCTTAATTAGGATTAAAACAAACTTTTGTTATAAAGACAAGGAGACAGACTGCTGATTAGTGGCTGCTTTCACAAATGAGATAATTTCTCATCTTTACCCACATAAAAAGAGTTTATAGGTTCACATATATTTAATGTGATTTCATGCACAGAATAGCCACACATTAAAGTCATTATTCATGTAGTTGTAGGTCAGAATCAACCCAACAATACTGAAATAAGAGGTGAGTAGAAAGAAAGACATATTTGTATGAAAAAAATTGATAGAGATACTGTGAAAAAATACTTTTATATCTCTGCAAATAACAGTGATATAAATTAGTAAATAAATAATTTAATATATTTTAACAGAAAGAATTTAAATCATAATGTGGATTAAACACAGGACTTGGCACCAGAAGGAATTTGGACATACCACTGGGAAGATCACAAAGTGTTCAAGGTTGCATTTTAAATTTCCAGCCAGAATCAATATATCTGTCCTAGTTGTTTAACAAGTGTAATGCATTCACCAGGAAAAATTTTCTTTCAAGAACTAATTATTACTGCTCTGGTAAAAGTAATTAAAAAATTGATAACCTGCTTGAATCTTACAAGAAGGGTTGGATGTGAGGTTAGCAGTATTAAGATGATTCTCCAGAAAGTAACAAATCAAAATCAATTCTAGAAATTTCATAACAACAAACTATGAAAAACCCAAAGTTCTTGATTCCAAGTGTTTAAATGTTTTTTTCTGGTAAACCTAAGAGTCAGAGCCCTGGCCCCACCTCAGTTCCATGGAATAACTGCAAATATAACTGAGAAATGGTCCAGGAAGGAAGTAGCTGATTCCTACAGTTTCAGGACATTTTCAAGGGTCTACAACTGAGCAGACCAAGATCACAGGAGCAGCTGCAGCTTCAACCCTTTGTCACAAGTTAAATGGCCATTATATTAAGAATTAAAGCAAGACTCTAAGGAAATACAACACTCCTTGAGAATTCCTATGTGACTGAAACACTACAAGATCAACTAAAAATTATATTTGTAAGGCCTCTGCTTACTGCTTTTACCTTGTAACTAAGGACATTCTGAAAAAAAAAAAAAGGTTAGTGCCTTTTATTTCTAACCCAGCTTGTTTTTTTTAATATCATCTCAGTCCAAAGGGCATTTAAATACTATTTTTCACCCAACAAATTCTTCACAAAGACATGCCAGCATTACTAATGTTGTTCTGGACCTTTGGGAGTTCAGGACAAACATGTTCTAGCTAATTTATTCAGAGTCACCACAGAGCAGAGGCAGCCATGGGTCATGTGCCTCTCCCTTTCTCTTCTCCAGTTTTAAGCATAGTTCCATGCTGAACTTAAAGGGACTGGCTTTAGCCTCCCTTTCTCCCACATTCCTGTTAAAACTCTGGCAGAATCAGAGCAGGATTGTCTTTGGTAGGGTGCCTAGTCAGGGATTAGCAATGACAGGCTGATTACAGTCAGTTGGGAAGAGGGTAAATCAATAGCCCAAAAGAAACTGAGTCATGAGGAACCCAAACCTTCACTTTCACTGTGCACCCAGTGAGCTGTTCTGGAACTGCAGATTAACTCTCAGTTAAGCTTTATCATCTTTTTCCATATTGAGGTTAGAAAAGTGCAAAGTTGCAAACAATGCACATGGAATAAAGATTACATTATATTTTATATATACACTATAGGATATAAATCACTATCTACTGTATGCTACATTTGACTACATAACCAGTACTAGTGTACCTATTTTTTCCATTATTTTCACTGCAAAAAGCACAATGGCAAGATGAAGACTGATTTTAAAACTGTACCAACTTCTATAATTACAAGGAAAACAAATTAGCAAATAATGCTAAATAGTCAGATAACTTTTTATAGTTACTCTACTGCTGTCTAAGTACTGCTGACTAAGTATGAGTAAAATTCCAATTTAGATAATTTCTCATGGCTCTTTATAGTTTTGTTTACACAGTGACTTCATACTGACTTATTTCAGGCTCTTAACTAAGGGTTTTGAAATAGTTTGTTAAAGATAAGTAAGAAGAATCCCCAAGAAAAAAAAAATGTCTTTTTCTTATTTTACTATTTTGAGCTCTGGGTAATTCCAGTTGAGAATTACTAAACTACAGCTGTACCACCCTTCCAAGCAGCAACCACATACAACTACTTATGAAGGTTCCTTTATATATAATTTGCATAGGAATTTTGAATCCTTCCTCTATAAATATAGACATAAGTATATAGGTATAATCATATAGACTTAGAGATACACATATTGTTTGCACTGAGTTTCACAGATATCTTTTTTCCTCTGTAGCAAAACTTACACAGAGAATTTCAACTGTAAATTTTTTATACGTATTTTTTTTGCAAAATGAGTCAGAGATTTTTTATCAGTGGTTCACTATCAAAATGGAAGGATTTCAAGACTAAAGTTTTATATGGATCAACCAGTTGAAAAAATAATTTTTTTCCCAAGCTGATTTAAGATGGTAGGTATTTATTAAATTTACAAACTTCCAGAAAGTGAGAGGGGCATAAAGTAATTTCAAGAATATGACTAATTAAAATAATCGTGAAATTGGTCTACTATGGCCTAAGCATAGTAAGATGAAACTCAACATGAACAAATTCAAGGTATTTTAGTAAGGCTGGAATAATCTGTATTAAATATGAGGAACCTAAAAGTGAGAAACAACAGCAAAGAAAAAAGTCTTGAGGGGCAATTGTAGATGACAGGGAAACACCAGCCAAGAATATGATGCTGCTGAAAGGGAGAGAGGAAAAACCCACCACACTGTGTCATGTTCTTTTTTGAAGCAACCTTCAAAAAGACAAAATAAGTGTTTTCACCTCCCTAGATAGTTGATTCAGTTTAGATTAACAACCATTGAGGACAGGACAGAAAATCATTACATAGTTAACCTGCACTGAGAAAAATCACAGTGAAGTGTGTGAATCTACTACCTATGGATAAAGCATTCCAGTTTTTTTTTAAATAGAGATCAAATAAATTTTACAATCAGGTTGGCAAATATCTGTTTAAAATGGCACACCTACAACTGATTTTGCTTCAGGTCACAGAATCACAGGAGGGTTGAGGCTGGATGGGGCCTCTGGAGGTCACCTAGAGCCAGTTGTTCAGGATGGAGACTCCACAGCCTGTCTGGGCATCCTGGGAGGGGGAAGACTTGTCAGCCCCTGAAGTTCTTTCTAGCTTTAAGTTTTCTGAATGAAATGAAAAATGAAAAATTATGTGAATATTTATCTTTGACGTTAGAACTTGCTAATTTATCTTCATTTATATTTAAATCCATATTTTACCATTTCAATGTCATAATACAGCCTTGTTCATTTGGGGATTGGAAAAGGAACATTCCTAAAATAAAATAGAATAAATAGATTTTTCACCCAGGAATTATGCAAACAATCTCTTGGCAGTGTTCCCCTTGAGAAAACATTCTAATTGTCCAGTTCTGATTTTGCATTGCATGCTCAGATCATGCTACTTCTTCCTAGTTTAATTTTCAACCTCATGCATAATGTACATTAGACTCATTGGTCAGTCTTGCAATGAAAGTAAAAGGCAGATGTTCCAGTCAGCTTTGATATCAAATGCCTCATGAGGTATGTAGTATTTCCAGTGAACAGAACAGAATAAATCTTTTGCACACACATATTACTAATTATCCACACAAAGCTGTGTAAAACTAATATTTAAAATTATAAGGGCTGTACAAAGTAAGCATATTCTGAAAACTTTATTTTTCAAATGTGTTTCAATAATTATTGTTTTTTTTCTAATTCAAATGTTGAAGTTAAAAAAGTTAAAATCAATCATCAAATGTGAAAACCATCCTGATGAGAAAATGACAGAAATATCCTTTAAGGAAACATACAATTTCTTCCTCCTATTTAATAATCCAGAATCATATAAGTTTAGTTTTGACCTTGCAACTTATATGTAAGTACATGACAGATCACAGGTAAGTAACATGTCTGTAAGCATTTCTATCCTAGTCAGCCACAGTTTTGTTTTAAGATACCCTGCTACATCCTAGAATACCTTTCCTAAATAAACTCCAGAAGGTAAATATTTAAGACAATAGCAAATGAGGGGTGAATGAATGTAAGAACATCAAAGGTCCTTTGAGGGAGCTGGACCACAAGAGAAGCTTTGAACCTGGGTTAAAATGTCACAGGGTGCTACCTGAGCACTGCATTTATCAATTTAATTCCTTCAGAATCAACAAATAAGCTTTGTGACAGAGATAAAGAAAATTTAAACCCCTGTTTCTTAAAGCTGTCTTTGAAGTTACCTTATACCTTAATGTATAACTACCATTTTAGACACATATTCTAGAACAGTTAAAAAAAATTCTCAACAAAGATGTAATCATATGGAGTCACAGACACAACACCTCCCAAAAAGGCTGAATTCCATCAAATAATAAAATAACAGTAGAACTGGTTTTCATGTTGTTAAGAATTTTGGGAAATAGGTGCCATTTTTCTATTTGAGTACTCTATCCAAGATGAACAGCCACAGACATTAAACACAGAACACTAACAAAGTAAATAACACTACAGAAATTCAATTAATGAGAAACTCACAGTACTAAAAACATGTCCAGATCTAGCAGCCAACCTTTTAAAACAGGACTCTAGAACTGTGCTTATGAATCTGACTATTAGTAGCCAAAACTTCATTTGCATTATTATCTGTACTTAAAACAAAAATATTTCTTTCGTTGGTACAAGTTCTATGTACAGTAAAGAATAACTGAGTAGAAGTGCTTCTAAAAGTCCCCCCCACAAAATCACTCTATTTACCAAGACATCAGAACAATATTTTTAAATTTTTTTAAAATCTTGATGAGATCCTATCCCATGAAAAGTACTGCCTCAGACTCTGCCTGTTCACACAGTGGAAGGATGGGCAGGCAGCCCCAGTTATTGTTTCTCTTTTTCTCTTTTTTTAATCCCCTCCACTTTGACATTGTCTGAGCTGCAGCAGACAAAAATACCAACTTCTGATGTACAATGAAGAGCATGAGGAAAGGGAAGGTCAGCTTTCTCATGCTTTCCACAATTAGAGGAATCAAAGAAAAGAAAGTGGCCTGTAATGATTTAACTGTGAATTGGAAAAAGTCAGATTTTTCAGAACTTGGATGCAGAGGAATAAGTGTGATGTAAGATTATACTAGCATGCAGGATGTTGTTGACTATTTAGAAGGGATACCAACTTGATTTACTGTATAGAAATTTATAGGAATTTTTTTTTTTCTCTTAAAAGCAAAGATATTTGCTTTGTTTTGTGTTTTTTTTGTTGCTGTTTTTTTGGGGGGTTTTTTTTTTGGTTTTGTTTTTTTTTGTTTGTTTTGTTGTTGTTTTTATTTGGTTTGGTTGCGTGTTTTTGTTTTTTTTTTACCCATATCATACTAAAAATGCTTCCAAAAATTTGTGAGTATAGTAATTAAAAATTCTGGTAATAGTTGCAGTTTTAACAACTCACTGCTATACTTAGGCAGCTACATTCACAGCATCAGTCATTGCTTTCCACTTGCTAAAGAGATCAGTGCCACATTCCACATAAAAAACATGGTTTTGGCTGAATCCTATGACTTTATGATTGAATTTTATTTCAGCCTACTACCCTCAGATATTTGGAATCAAGTCAGTGATGAGTTTGACTGCAGAGAATATCTCAAATGCACATCCATTGTTGAAACAGATGAAACTGACATTGAAACAGCACATCTATGGAATTTTATTTATTTTACACCAGTATGGGAATGACAAAATTCACACTGTATCTTTGAAGGAGTGAGGGGAGCTCAGTGTCCCAGATGATGAAATGCAGAAGGTTAATTCCCAGGAATAGTTCTTAAAAGACATGGCTGATTTCTCCCAAGCTGTGGGAGTACCATGGCCCAGAGTAGGGTACAGAGAACTTCATTTTATTGGCTGTTAGGCTCAAACAACCTGGAGAATCTGTCTATGACCAAGCACAACATGGAATATTTGGTAACAGATTTATAAAAGACAGTGTGAAAATGGAGCAGTAAAAAAAGATTCACAGGATTTATTTTCTAATAGGTATTAGTACAGGAAAAGTTTACAGAAGATTCTGTTTAAGGAATAGAAATCACTGAGTTATACAAGCAGAAAATATTTTCTGCAAGTATCATGGAACCTGACAGGTCAAGACTTTCTGGACAAGTCTTTCAGGTCTGCTTCAATAAATGTTATTCTCTAACACACACACTGTTATGAAAAACAGCTTTTAAATTGGACCCCCATGATCAAATGCTGCCTTCTTGAACTCTGACAAGCTTTATTGTTTGGCATGATTTTCTGATAAAGAACTTGTTCTGAGGCTGTTAGAATGAGAGATTACTGATTTTTAATCCAAAGAGTTTATTAACAATGTATGTACATTCCTGCTGCAGAAATAGCTGGCAACAATGTTGTATGGCAATTCCAACCAGACTATCTGCATAAAAGATAAGCAGATTTAGCCAAGCATGCTTTTATCCAGGATTGCAATGCATTCACAGAATCCTGAAAAACTTCCAGCTTCAGGAATTTGCTGTTTATTTTGGAGCACTTATATCAATAACTTCAAAACTTACCACAAAGGTACTAACTGCTCTTCTCCCTGACAAAATTGAAAAGGAATGTTTTGCTTTTAAATCTGAGAAGGAATAAAATAAAAGGAAATGAAAATGAACCATCCATAGGATAAGTTAACATGAAGAATCTAACAGTTTACTTACAGAGCTTTTAATTTTTGCCATGACAACAATTCTAGGATGTTCTTATGTCTAGAAAATTTAACTGCCATTTTTGAAGGGAAAATTCTGCCAGTGCCTTTCCATGTCTTCTAATATATCCTAACCCTCTTATCTCAAAATCTTAATTTGAGATCAAGGTGCTGTTAACACCTTTATGAACTAAATAAAACAAGGTTGTTTTTAAATGGAGTTTTGATGTTTTAAAATGGAGTCACATCTACTAAGAAAGGAAAAAAAGGATGCAAAGAGGTTGTCCACATGTGCTTGGCTGACAATCACCCAGCTGGGAATGTGCTGATACCCTGCCCCAGCACAGAGCTGAAAATTGCACCCCAGACAGCAGAGGCAGGAGCTAAATACCAAATTCATTTGTATAATTATTTTCCTTCCAGGTAAAAGACAGTCTTCCACTAAATTTCTCTTTGAGTGTTGCTCCACTCTAATAATCACTCTTTGCTGTTGCTTTTCTATGGCATTTTAGCCACATCCACATGGACTATTTAGCATTTTTCCTCAACTGTTCCTTCCTTGTGTGTTAGAAATAGGATGATACATTTCTTACTTTGTTTAAATATATGCCCATTATAGCCAAAGGGGATATATTTAATCACATGACTGTTCTAACCACTAACATGAATATACTCATTTTGCTTTTGTTTTATTCCCCATTATACCGACAGAGGATTTTTTGTTAAATTATAACCACATTTATTTCCCATCAGCCTGGTTTGTTTCTCTTTTTTTCGTTATTCTTCACCTCAGTTTGCCTGGCTTTGCAGAAGCTGACTGACTTATGATGACCTGAATGAAAGCTTGAAAAGAGAAATCCAAAGATATACAGCATTTAGGATTAATGTCCCCTTCCACATTCAATATTCTTTAATAAAGCAAGATCCTGAAAGCAGAGCTCTCCAAATGCCATACACAAAAGAGACATTATCTCCATGAAACTATTATGTGTAATACTGCTTTCTGCTAACAGGCAAAGGAAAGCAGTGTCACCCATAATAATTTTAGTTTTGCCTGCTAACAGGCAAGAGAGGATGTACCTGGGATGCTTAAATGGAAATAGCTTGATTGTTATACCTCATATAATAAAAATGGAGTGCTTCAGAAATGCAACTCTAATGAAAAGTTAATAGCTAACAAAGAGTAGGAAACAAAGGATACCTGCCACTGGAGCCAGCCAAATACCACCAATATACTAAATAAAACTTGGAAATCTTTTATTGACTAGCAAGCTCAGCATGTTGGAATAATAAGGAAGTTTGGAATTTCCTCTCTCATTTCGAGTGTCTTTGCAGGAATATCAGCTGGTAACTACATCAGACTGTGCTATGTATAGCTTTGTTGATTTACTGAGGTCTTTAGAAAGCACACGCCCAATGTTTTTCTTCACATGAATAACCCTTATAGAAAACTGCCTAACAGACCCAAAGTTTGGAGAATAAGAGAGAACATTAGTTTTTAAAGTTTAGGTCACAAAAAAAAGATAATTGTAAAATTTCAGCACTGTAAAATTGAGGTAATCTAACACAATTAATTTCTAATTATGCAAGTTATTCTCCAGGATTCCAAAGGACAGTTTCTTGCAACACAAAGAGTAGTTATGAAGAAAAGTTGGAATACATTACTTCATTCCAATCCCTTCAATTAATGTAATTTATCTGCTTTTATTTTTTCAAAATTTATTTTGAGCTTTTTAATAACGTTAATTAATTTTGAACCATTATTTTCGATAATGTTGAAAGAAAGAAACCAGTACTAAGAAAGCAAATGGAAACATTAAATAAACAATTGAGTGTTGTTTCTCAAATATTCCAAATTATTCTAATATTTCAATTATTTGCACTACAACAGTGCTTTCAGAGACAGGGGATAATGCCTTTGTTTTCCAAAACACATCCAGCAAAACGAAACAAAACAAAACAAAACAAAACAAAACAAAACAAAACAAAACAAAGCAAAGCAAAGCACAACAAAACGACCCACTGAGTGTTATTACTCCTTTGAAAATGATATAGAGTAGAGTTTGAGGTTGTATGATTCATTCCATGTCATATTGGAAAATTTGTGGCAGAGTTCCAATTAAAACTTGGTCAAGTGAAGGAAGAAATGCAGCAGCCAAGTGATATTCACACGAGCAGCCTTGTTAAAGTAGAATTGTGGTGTTGCTCTGCAGTAAATCTGTAAATCTTCTCCCCTGCCCAGCTTGCTTTGCTCCTTCCTTCTTCACATGCACAAGTTCTGCCCAGCTGTAAATGGGAGAGGGAGAGAAAAGGAGGAGGAAAAAAAGCCACACTGAGTTCTGAATAAACAGATACACAGTTCTGATAAATTAGCATTTCTAATGGATCAGAATTCATGTAGGAATTCAAGTCTACCTTCTTCAAAAAATTTCTAAAAGTATATAAATTTCCAAAACTGCAGTTTGGACTGGATATGGCACATTGCCTACCAGCCATGGAGAAATGTTCAGCATTCCTATTCCTTCTCAGCATTTCTTCAAATCTGCTGATTTTTTTTTTTTTTTGAAGTTGCAGCAGACTTCAAGGAAAGAAGTCACAGATCTACAGATAACAGAATGATTTCTAAAGGCCATTAGCATAAGTACTCATCTAGCAAGAAATGCTGTGTGTATGGTGAAGGGTTTACTTTCCCAGAAGTGCTTGTGGGACTCAAGATTGCACAAAAGGGCTGTGAAATGTGTTTCCCTCAGCTCTGGCTCTTTGGTTCCTGGAGCCTCAGGTCACATTCAACTCATAGTTCCTATCAAGCTTTTCCCAAAGGACCTTTGGGCTCCTGCAGTAGCCAAACTTCCCTGGAACAGGAAACTCTATTTACACTGATGTCTTAGAGCCTGCTGCTCATCCATAAAAGGGAAAAATAATACTTTTAAGAACAGCATTTTTCTTAACCTTTAACAGACCACTAGTTAGTCTAAAATGCACGTGCTGTAAAAGAGAATTTTTCACACAATCAACAACTATTTCTGAAAAAGTAAAAAAAAACCTCATACCCCTGAAATGACTGCAATATTCTGACAGTGTGCAATGTTTTGACTGCAATGTCAGAGAGGAAAACTTTCAGTGTCTCATATGAAAGAAAAGCTACTTATAAGCATTAAAATAGTAAAATGTTAGTATCTTTTATTTGCATCATTTTTTATGTAGGTAATTTTGAGGGGGGGATGGCATTGTACAGTGAGTGGGGAAAGTTCTGTTCCAACTATCCATTCATAGTGGAAAACCAAAGCCTGCTCTGTGAGAGAGCTTTGAAAATTATTAAAAATAACCTTCTTGATGTCAATATTACTCAAGAGCAGAAAGGTCCTGTAAGATCTGCTTCCTATGGGACAAACTACAGCAAGCTACTGGGAAGGTAAAGTAGAAATATCTCCTTTTCCCTTTTGGTATTACATATTTCTGTTTGTCACTCCCCTTTGCAGTCTGTTATTTCACAAAGATCATAGTGATTCCCATCTGTCAAACAGCTTTTTGTTTGTTTTTTAACTGCCATTTTTCATACAGGAGAGTAATCAATGAAAAGATTAAGGTGAGGATTTTTATTTTAAAAAACCCTAAAGACACAATGTGACTTAATCTAAAGACACTTTCTAATTTAAAAATAAATGCATCTTCATGCACATATGAGTTTTGATTTTCAGTTTTTTATTATTTCAGTGCCAAGATCAAGTGTTCCTGCATTACTACATTCTGTGATCACATCCTCTGACTTTCCTTCCCCTTAACATCTTTTGTTTACTGCTTTCTTTTCTGTCACATCTAAAGTGAGTGAGACTGCCAACTCTGTAAGTTTCTGTGAAATGATTAGCATCTTACAAACCACAGAAAATAAGAGCATCTGTTCTATGCAGGATAGGTGTGCTGAAGGCTGCTTTGAGATACTGAGCAAAATCCTTCTGAAAAGCAGCCGAGTTGTTTGCATGAATGATACAAAAAATAAATGGCAGTTCAGTGCTGCAGACGTCTAAGCCTTCGTATGAAAAGCCTAAATTTTGTATTTAGATTGAGATTTTTATTTTGAGAATGTACTGATGTTTTCAGTAGATTTTCCTTAATCAACACTACTCCTCTTCCAAAACCATTGTTTCAAGCTGTGTGTCTATTCAATAAAATAGGATATTTTGCTTTTGGATTCTTACTCATATTTTCATAAAAATCTACTTTAAAAATAGAGATTTCAACTCATTTGTCAAGTTTCCTTTAGCTCCAGAGAAGAAACTGAGGTGCAGATGATGTAATGTGTTTAAAAGTGCATTTGCCTTTTTAAATCTAGCTGTAAAAAACTACATTAAAGATATTGCTACAATAGCATGTTTTTGGCCATGAGATTATTTTGCTCAAGGCCAGCTATTATAGTTTCTGGTTTAAAGGTGAAAGTTGAAAAATGCAATCACCTTGCTTACTAAGAATAGCAAACAGTATCTGCATGGCTTTTTCCAAATCATATCCTTATACAAGGTCTTTAGTACATTTACTGGGACTCTTGCATGGACAAGCCTATTTAATTTGATTTCAAATGCTGGACATTTCTTGACCTCAGAATAGGAGTCTGGAGACATGACAGTATTTTCTAGGAGATTAAAGAAAGCAGAAGGACACAGGGGTTTTCCATAGCTTTACTTCACTAGTCACAAGGAGTTGACAATGTAACATCTCTAATCTGCCATCTAGGAAATGAGTAAGGTCCTAAAAATAATTGGGAGTATCCCAAGGTGAATAAGTGTAGATCTATGAAAAAAGTGATACATTATCTCTGTATAATGTTACTGGTTTATCTTGGCATTTGTCCATCTCTGTCTCGATCTTGTGCTGAATTTTATCGGTCTCACACTCACCATCACCTCAATTCTACAAGCTCTTCAAAGTAGCTGGTTGGATTTTTCATTACTTCCTATTACTACATTCTTATTTAAAGCTGAAATTTAAGAAGAGAGGAACTTACTATTAATAACAAAACTTTTGTTAAAATACTATCCTCCCTCCAGGTTTTGACTATCCATAACGTTGTGCATAAAATAAGAGACATTTTCCATTATTATGTAGGTAATTCTTTTCCATCTAAATCTTTCAAAAAATATAAATGGGTCCAATTCTACCAGAGTTTTCTGGTTTGCACTCCCTCTTTTGCACATGTGACATGTGATTGATTCTGAAAATAAAGTCTAGGATAACAGTTGCATAACAAGTGTTATCCAAGCATAGGCTTTTGGGTTCCAGATACAACGTACCAAGTGAACCTGAAAATCTATCTGTGGCATTACTAATCTAAAGTTGCAGTTGAATATGTTTGCAAATATTTGTTGAGTTAAAACTCTTAAGGCGACTAGCAGACTCAATTTTAGTGTAAACATTGGTAGTTTACTTACAGTAGTACTGCAGAAGGCAAGCACTTACTGGCAAAAGTAAAAATGCTGCCTTATAAAAACTCCACTAAAATTGAACAAGATCTGACACAGTTTACAAAGATGGAAAGTGGCACTTCTTAAGGAATAAAATGTGATATGATACATATCCCTCTTTTTAGATACTTTCCCACAGAAATAAAACATTTTAAAAGCTCTATTTCACATGTACAACAGAGGTGTAAAAGCCTCAGTTCTGAACTCCCTTTCCTCATCTGTTGTCCATTTCAGGTTCTGAAAATATCTGGGAGACTGAAGATATAATCACAGTAGGGGTTAATAATTAACATAATCATGTTAAGGGGTTGGAAGGGACCTTAAAGATCACCCAGTCCCAGCCCCCCTGCCATGGGCAGAGACACCAGATCAGGTTGGTCAGGGCTTTATCCAATCTGCCCTTGAATGTTCCCAGACATGGAGCATCCACCCCTTTCCTGTTCCAGTGTCTCATCATCCCCACAGCAAATATTTCTTCTGTACATCTAACCTAACTTTCCCCTCTTTCAGGCTGTACCCTCACTCCTTGTGCTGTCACTACAGCTCCTGATGGAGTCCCTCTCTGGCTGCTCTGAGGCTGTCACAGAGCCTTCCCTTCTCCTGGGGGAACAGCCCCAACTTTGTGTGGTGTAATTGGATTATCTAGACTTACCTCTGTATTAATTTGGACCAAATCTCCGTGTTCATCATCCAGCTAAAGCACAGATTTGCAATGCAAGTCATGCAGCACTTCGCCACATTTGACTGATGTATTAATACTTGTACAGCACAGTCCCAAATGCATGATTTTCTATCCAAATATGCAGTTATGAGTTACCTTTTTACTTTCTGCTATTGTTTATTACTTGCTTTCAATCTCAAAATGAAGAGTATCTGAACCTTTAAAAATGACATTTGATAAAACATACTGAAAGCTGTATCAATTGGCAGTCCAAACAGCTTGTGCCTCTACAGGTTTGCAGACTTAGACACAAAAAGCTTGCTTTAGTAATTCAAAACCTGTGCTCAACAACTACAGTTGGAAGAATGACAGAATACATTTGGACAAAGCAAAAGAGATTAATTTTCACTTAGTACCTTCTAAATAGCATACTTGCCATACTTCTACTTCAGCTTGGAGTCATACTTAGGAAATACCATGAATCAGGGAATCATAGAATGGTTTAGGTTGGAAAAGACCTTACAGCTCATCTAATTCCCACCTTCCTGCCACAGGTGGGGAACCTTTTATTAGACTAGATTGGTCAAAACTCTGCAACCTAGACTGGAGCACTCCCAGGGGATGTGGCATCCACAACTTCTCCCAGGTCTTTAAATATCCTAAATCCTACAACCATAAAATAATTATATAACCTTAGCATGAACAATTCCTAGTGTGTTGTATTTCAGTGATATAATCACAGGTATAACCACCATCTACCCTTGCTTTAATGTTATTTGCTCTGCATTAGGCAGACAAGTTCACTGTTCCTTCATTAAAGGACCTCAGTTCTGTCCTTTGCATGGCCACAGGACAGTTGTAAATGTATTACATTTAACTGAATCTCTCAAATATCTCATAATTCAAGATTTCCACTAAAATCCCCAAATCCTTTCAAAGCAGACCTTTTTGAAAGTTTTTGTGTAGCTTTAAAACAGTTTTTTTACCATTCTTTCAAACAATTTCAGTAAATAATAATTTCAATTTAGTGCTTCATAAAGCAATGATTGAAAACAAAACTGCTGTCCCCCAAAAGTTATAATCTAAGTATGCATCTGAGAATAATTTTGCAATAAACACTGTATTTACATGCACAGTCCAAGAAGCAAAGCATAAAATAAACACATGTTTATGGAAAGTTGATCGGAAATGACTAAGTATTATAGTCAAAGTGCTATGTTGGTTTATTTTTAATCCTACCACGTGCTGTGTTTAGATGATCAGTTACTAAACTGACAAACAAATCTCTTCATGGTAACTGAACATTATGAGCCTTTTGCAAGTGGTGTATTTTAAGGAGGGACATTTAAGAGGAAAGGGTGGAGGTATGAAATGGATTTGTTTAAAGCTGGTGGCCAAATTCACATATAACAGGACACTACTGAGTTCAGATTTTCACTAGAGATAAATCTGGAGTAGGGATTTCAAAGTAGTTTCAAGAATTCCATCACACTGAGAATTGTTTTATTGCAGCATTTTCAGAAATATGAGTTCAGTCATTTCCTCTTCCCTTTATTCCCTCATTCTTTCTCATCTTAATTTATAGTGATGTGTTTATAATAATAACTTAGTCAGACACAGGTTAAGCACAGGAATCATCTCAAAATGACTTCAACAGTCACATGAAGACTGCCTTTCATGCTTGCCTTTGACCTGGATATGGAAAGTAGCATGAAAACAGGAGACCTCACAAACATCACAAACATTGACAACCTAAATTTCTTGTAATTGTGGGATCTCACAAGAACTGCACAACTAATTTTTTTTGTTTGTTTTGTTATTTTCCTGAAAAAAGTTAAATGTAATCCAAACCCCCAAAGACAAAATTCCTGAAATCCTGCAATTTCTCACTAAAATCTTTCAACTGCTAACTGATTATAATAGTCATATCTGATCCCTTCCTGACTTGACTTTAAAAGTGTGTAATTCTCAGGTCTATAAAGGATTTGACAATCACACACATTCAGTAATTTGAGGGAGAGTCTCAAATTTCAGAAGTGTTATACAAGCTCTTCCTTTTAAACCAGAAGTTATGATTCTAATGACCAATGATTTCAACACATCTATGGAAATCTTTGTGAAAATTTACAGCACAGTACTGTATGCAGTTGTACCAAGGACAACAGGTGAGATATACAAAGTCTGATTACTTTTACAATACCTGTTGAAGTGTGTGCTGTGCAGACATAAGTAAAAATTCAAAATTATTATTACCTTTTCCTCACAGTAGGAATCTATTCTATTACTTCTTCCCAGCAGCCCAGGAAATCAGGGCCAATAGAAGACTGTAAGGAAAAGTCATGCAAGGTTAAAAAGGTAAAGATCCTGTTTTTCAGCAGAATGAGACCAGGACAGAACTCTATCTGTCTGTATCTGTCCAAATCTTCAACAGCCCCCTGAAACCCACTCAGGCATGTGTTGTTCTCATTCTCTGAAACATGAGCTGATCCCTTACCCTTCCATCTGAAATTATGATTTTCCCTGCCCAGAGTTTCGAAGTCCTCACTGATGTCTCCTCGTCCTTTTCTCCCACTTCCTTTCCCCACAACTATTTATCCAGTACTGCAAAAACTCAGCTTGTATAAACCTCAGGTCAGCTCTAGCATATCATACTGAGCTGTCAGTTCTAATGGAGCTAATTGCCCTTTATTCCTAGCTAAATATTTAAACCAAATGCATCAGAATATATTGTATGTAAATACTGTACAGGGATAAAGGCATTCACAACATGTATCTGCATGATAATCAAAATGTAACTCTTGCTTGTGTTGACAGACAAGAATCAGTTTAAAACAGCATAAGAGAGGTTTCAATACAGCCCAATAACAAAACTTTCAAAGTCAGCTGCTAAGACTAAGCTCCAAGGTAAGCAGTGACTGAATCCTGTGCTATTAGTTCCCAAATTGGCAACATGAAAATAATCTTCAGTACATTTAAATGAACAAACCTTTCTTCAGAAAGAGCTACAGGCATATATAGAGAGAACAAAGAGATTAAGTCATAAATTCAATTCATAAATTGAAATGGACTCTGCAGATGGAACATACAAAAACTAGTTGTCCTTAACTAAAATTTGTGCTTCTCTAATTTGATCAATATATGTTAATTACTCAGATGAGTACCACTTCCCCTTTATGTCACACGAGTATTTTTGTACAGATCTTGTAAATATGGGTTTGATGTCAGTCATGTATGTATGTATTATTACAGAATGTCATTCATATGATAAGGCAGTAAGACAAATATCTATACAACTGCAGCTGGGGTTTATGCATAGATAAGGCAGGTACACTGACATAAATTCAAGAGGGAAGAATTTCACAGATCAGTGAATAAGTTGTCTTTAAGTCTTCATTTAAGAAAAGAAGCATTATAAGTCTTCATACTGAAAAAAATCCCAAAAAATCAAAATTATGCCAAACACAAACAAGGGAAAGAATTATACACCTGCTGTGTGTTATCCAGTGAGTAAGAAGCAGCCATAGATGTGACTTTATAAACTGTTTTCCAGTTGATTTTTAGATTTTATTTTAGACACTTTTCAGAAAACAACTAAAAATACATGGAATTTTGGTATGGGTAAATTCTTTATGGAAAATGTTGGCTTATATCCAATATTCTGGTAGTTATAAACAATTCCAAATTTTGTATTGAAACTTGCAGAAAAGTTAACGTTCAAATTGACACTTCAGAATGGGTGACTAGGTGGTCTGATGGAGATAGAGTAGAAATTACACTTCCACCTGTAACATTGTGTGGAAGAAGTTCCTGACAAAATTTTTGTGTGAAATTGGTGGGGTTTTCTTTCCTTTTATTAGTAAAATTAGCTTAAACCAAGCTGGAGGGATTGATCTTGATGTGCACATGTATAATTCTAGAAGTTCAGTTGCCTTTGTACAGGTGGGAGGGTTACATGTATAGATTCTGATTAATTAATTTAAATTAATTAATTTCTATATCAAGGCAATTGCATAACAAAATGTATACACTAAACAAACTACTTTTCTGTACTTTATTCATTCTAAACATTTCAGCCAACAGGATCTTGGAAAATTAAAGTCAAATTACAATTTTAAAATCTTATAAAAAGCCATATTGGTCCTATTACAGGTCTAGTAGAAAAATGAGTAAAAAACCCATTAGTAAAAGTGATGAGCAAGGTTACATTGAAGTAACTAGTAAAACTTCACTCTCAATTTAGAGCAAACAGTGCCTCAATATGTTCTTGGTTTAACTCTTATGTGCACATTTTATTGTATATTTAAGTTGATTTTAATAATATGAACCCTATTTTTTAGCTATAAGAACCAATACAAGGAGGGACTGTCATATTCCCAGACCATAGAGAAAACACTGCATCCTTCTTTTCTGTAAAGAATTAGGGATCTAACCAGTGATCAAATTATAGCTATATGGCTAATGCTAAATGTTTTCCTGATATCAGGATACCTTCTACACTTGAAAGTCTATTAAAAGTTCCCTGAGATAGAGGAAAGTCAATAATTTGTTCATTATAAGATAAAAATGCAAAGTACAGATGAATTAATTACAAAATCAAATGGGAGTTAAGCAGTGTATGAACATGACACATTTCTGTTTCTTTGGTGTGTCAAAGTGAGTGTCATCTGGTAAGCTTTCCTGTGTTAACACAAAACTGTCCTCCTCCAAATAATGCCATCTGAGTCAAACTGTGTGGACAAAACCATGTCATCTTATGATGAATGCACCACCCTGACTGGTAAGAATGATGGGTATAATGGCCTCTTTTTGGGGAAAAAAAAGGGAACATTTTTAAACTCATGGCTCATCTTTATCATCTCACAGTTGCACAACACCAGTGGTGACATTATAGACCTTACCTAAACTACAACTTAATAAAAGTGTTGTACTTCATAAGACATAAAAAAAATCCTCTTTCTATAGCCCACTTAACACAATGGTCATTCCCTTGCTTATGTTAGGAAATATTTAAGACAAAGCACTAGTAAGCATGAAAGCATCTTTCTGCAATGAGATTCAATTATTGTACAGAAATCAAAGTAAGAAGTTAAGCTTTTTAACTACTATTGATTGTGCCTATTCCCTCATTCCACCAGGAAGATACTTTGCCAGACACATATCTAATTTCAATGAAACTGGGTGATTCTGGTTCATCATACCACAGTAGAAACACACACACAGATGCATATGTGTATAAATATATATATATATGTGTGTGTGTGTATATATATGTGTGTGTGTGTATATATATATGTGTGTGTGTGTGTATATATATATATATATATAATTATATTTTCTGAAACATCTTTGTTTTTAAATACATTGATACTAAATATATACTAATTTTCTACACTAAAATGAATGGGAATGTTTATTAACAATTCATAACTCAGTTACTAGTATTTTATGGACATCTTATAGAAATTTGGACCACATTCTTTCTCACCACCAGTGGGCACATAACATATCTCAAGAGCCTGATACAAAACCAAGTCAGAAACACGCATGAAAGACAATACTAGGCTTGTACTCACGGGGTTTTTTTAAAGATGCCATGCAAAATAAGAGTTCTGTTTTAGGAGGTTTTCTGCCTTTCCAACCTGTAAGACACCTGTAATCACTTTAAATGATTCTTACAATTTCTCAAATCCTTATGGTGCTAAAAATTAAGCCAAACAGAAGAATTTATTTTAAGAATTTAAGAATTTAAGAATTTTATTTTATCCTGCTCCCTATAGACATAATCCAACATGGCATTTCTTGCGAAGAAAAGTTAGATTATTAAAGAATCCATATTCTTTGTACTCCGAGCCCGCTGATGTTTTAGAACCTGAAACAGCCGTTTATTCTCTTTCCCTGCGTGACTCACGACCTTGTCGATCATGACAAGGGGGACTAAAAATACGCGGCGTTTCTGCAGGGGCGGCGCGAATCCCGGGAAGCGGCGGCGGGGCTTGGAGCGCAGGAAGCAGCGCGGCCGCCTGCGGCACTGCGGGGCCCAGATAGCGCATTGTGAGGGACACACGGGGATGCTGGGTGTGGGACACACGGGGATGCTGGGTGTGGGACACACAGGGATGCCGGGCGGCCTCTCCCAGCGCTGGAGCCGCTGGCGTCCGGCTGCCTGGCCCCCGGCCAGCCGCGGCTGGCTCTGCGGGGCGGGCGGCGCAGCCCGGCCACACCTCGCCTTCCCGAGGAAATCTGGCCAGGGCTCCAGACTTTATGACTTCTTCTTTACGAGTCCCCTCTCCCTTTTCTTTTTTTTTTTTTTTTTTTTTTTTTTTTTTTTTTTTTTTTTTCGCTGCGCACCGCGCTCTCAGGGAGCTATTTAAAGTCGCAAGCATTTAAAGTCGCAAGCAATAAACGAGCTGATGACAGGGTTATTGGGAAAAGTCATACTTTGATACACGTTGCATTCCTCTCACTTTTTAAACAGTGTCAGATTGCTGTCACCGCCACATGTCATGCAGAAAAAAATTCGTTTCAGCTGGCAAATTCTACAATCTTCTTAATTTTTATTCCCTTTAATTCGACCAGATATATATGTTCTGTTTAAAACAGACATTGTTCTTAACACACAAAGGAGTTCAAGGATGTGGCATCAGTGTGTTCCCACCCACCATTTGCTCTGATTCTCTGAAAAAAACATTCAAGACCCAGAGCAAGTATTGTGTTGGGTACATTTTTAAAATATGCATTTCAGTAGTGGCGAATCAAAGATATTAAAAGTTTAATAAAATATTTCCCTGTATTAAACTATGTGAAAAAACCCTCACCAGTCAGAAAATATAATACAGCACAGCCAACATCTGCTACCTCTGCTCCCTAGAAGCCTCATTTCACAGCTCAGGCAGCTTCCCCAAGAGCACATCTCTTGTATCTTTTAAGATACTTTTAGGCATATACACAAATGTTCATCATACTGGGTTTAAGTATGTCCTTAAGTGTTCTTTTGAAAGGGTAGAAAATAGAAAAGTAGGTACAGCTAAATAGTAAAAATGCCAATATTTATATCCTCAAAAATATGAGATATTTATTAAAATCAATATAAATTAGTGTAAGACTAGGAGTGGATTTCTATATCAGCATTAAATATATATCTTCTTGTTTCTACATTAGCACTAAATATTTTCTCAAACACTATGAAATACTTCTTCATAGCTTCGTTTTATGACAAAGTAGCAAGTATTTAATAGATAAATTACCTTCCTGTATTTATTTTATACAAATATTTTACAAAATACTATTATTAAATAATAAAAATCTAATTGGTACAGCAGTAATATTTGATAGAGCAATAATTCTGAGTAGCAACATAACTTGAGTTCATTTTTGTAACTTTTTTTTATGTCCTTAGTAAATAAAATCACTATAGCAGCTTCTAAGCACTAGGGCTTCAGTTCCTAAAGAGCATATGCAGAGGTGGTTTTATATTGAAGGTTCTACACTTTACCTGAATCCACAGAAAAGATGTGTTGAGAATGACCTTGTACACAAGAGGTATAATCCATATACTGTGAAATAACAAAAGCCCCAAAATTCAAACTGTTATGCCTGAGTTAAATGACAATTCATATTCTGAGACAGATCTTGAAAAACAGTCACCAGCTTTAAATTTAATGCCTAAAAAGTAGGGGGTTTACTTGTCTTTAATTTTGAACTTCTAGGATTGTTGTTTTCAAGCTTCTCTTTAATCAAGAAAGTGTGAAGAATACTTTAATGTCACATCATATTTTTTTAAGTCATGTGGCATTCAGAAGGGAAAGGCTTCAAAGAAAAATCAAAATACCAACTTATTTAAAGCTTAGTTTGATTAAAACAGTTTAGATACATTCTAAAAGAATATAATATCAATTAAATTATTGTACGTTTCTCAGCCAAGCTAATACAGTCATCAAAAGTGACCAATTGTAAGAGAGACAAAATCATAAATAAAATATTTTATTGCATGTGTCAGCGTATTAAAATACTCAGAGTGCTATATCAACATTTTTTTAAAAAAGAGTAATTCTGGATGACAACTTCATGATTGTTTAACGTAATACGTTTTGAGCTGATTGCTCAATTAATACAAAAAAAACATGGCTTATTTTGAACAGTTGGGAAACAGAAACTAGCGCACAGGTTTCTGCTGGTTCCTATAGAAGTTGTAGCAGAGATGAAATCCCAAAGGGTTAACCTCTTCCTTGTGGCACCTATTGTTTTTATGCAGTGACAATATATAAAAGCTGGGAGCAGCCTAGACATGACCCCACAGTAACCTGTCTGCAGGCACTTCTCCTGTCTCCTTTGCACTGCTCCAGCTGGTTGTCCAAAGATCCAGTAAATATTTGCAGGCTCAGCGTAAGGCAGTGGCACTTTTGGCTCGGAGCTGGTAACAAGAGACAACATCTCAGCTCTGAGTCAACAGCACAAAGCAAACAGTGGCTGCTAGCGGGGAGCATCAGCTCTGTGGCACAGCCAGCTCTCAGGTACTCATGACCGTGACCTGCTGGCGTTATCGCTCTGATCAGCACTGTGAGAGCAGACACCCCTGCGCTGGCTGCTCCTGAAGGAATCTCACCCTCTCCTCCTCTCTGGGCTCCTTCCTCTCAGCAGCCACGGCAGAAACAGCGTGATGGACCACGACATCTCTATATATACACGTATGTGTAGATGCTGATCTCAAACCAGCTCTGAAATTCAGCCTGCAGCACAAGAGAAACCTTGACAGCTGCACACATGCTGCTATTAGAAGTACGAGTCCAAGGGATTTGGCAGCAAGGGGCACTGTAAGGTTAGGCACTGAACAGACTAAAGTCGAATTTAATGAGTCACCTGAATTCAGCATTGCACCACATGAATGTATTTTTCTGCCCAGCAACAATAGTGGCAGTGCTTTCTCTGACAGCTCAGGCTCCTGCTCTGCCTTACAGCTCTACCAGCCATTCTAAACAAATGCAGAATAACTTGTGTTTCAGCAAATTATGTGACTCAAATAGTGAGAATTACTTCGCCAAAGGGAGGCAACTCTACACAAGAACTTTAGTAAGATCTTTGTAGATTCAAGATACTTTCTAATTCATCTAAAACCAGGAAGAATTAAAGCCAGGTTTTATAAGTATCCTAGTAACCCCGTTGGCTTTTCTATAGCCTTCTGCAGAAAGAACTTTGGGCTGTGGTTTCATATTGATCTATTCTTATACTACTTTTCATCAAGCATCCACTTTGTTAAATATCTTGTTATCAATATTTTAAAACTGTTAGTCTTTACTTGAAATCAAAGTTAAAGTAAAATGAAGAGAGAGATAATAAAATATTTCACTTTTTCTTGTCCATTTCATTGATGAGAAATGAAGATTTTCATATTTTGACAGAAATCAGAACTTAGACCAGGCAAATGCAAACGCATTTTGGAAAATTATCTCTTCTGAAGCAACTCCATTTTATTACAATGCATTGTATAGTGCCAATGATGATGCAGATGATATTTGTATATAAATTAAAATACAGACAGATTCTGTTATATTGCCTTCTACAGAATTTCCTAAGACCATAATTCCAAACCTTGCAGAAAGAAAATTAAAGATCCTCGGCAAAATTGGCAGTTCTCCAACAGATGAAGGCTGGAATTGTGAAAGAAGGAAGGTTCTTTAATAAAAAGGAATCACAGTCAAGTAACAGAAGAGGAGTAAAAAAAAAAAAAAAAATTTTGTCATGAACTCAAGAAGGATTAGAAGAGTAAGTTAGCTGGAATTCTTTCATCTCTGCCCTTTCACCCAGAGAAGCCTAAGTTAGAGCATCACAGGGCTCAGGTGTGATAGCTGAAGTGATAATTTTAGACCAAAGTGGTTGGATAGGAATTTTGGGATCGATGTCTTGCAGAGGTTGGTGGATTCGAGACTGCCATGAAGTAACTCACTACAGAGCAGAAATCAATATTCAGACCTGCAGGTAACAAAGATCACATGGCACTTCATCAGAAGCTAAAAGCTCCACAGAACATGTGGCAGAATGGGATCAGAACAAAGCTGGGAGCCAAGGCTTCAATATGTTTTGTGATTACAAACAAGAGGCAGTCTAACAAATGAATTTTGAAAATATTTCTCAGACTGTTTTTAGCTGGACACCACCATCCCAACTGCATCCTCCTTTGCATCTTCTCAGGGTTTTTGTGGGTTTTCTCCTCTTGCCAGCATCTTCTGCTCCTCCATCAGCTCAGTCTCTCTGCTGTATTCTCACCCATGCACACACACTTCAGCTGTGACCTGTGCCACATATTTTCCTGTAGTACCACTGCCTCTTCCACATCTGCCCAGTAGCAGGTTCAGGAACACCAGCAGAAAGCCCAAGCTGCTAAGCCCTCTTGTGGACTGATATGTTGGGAGCAAGGAGAGCAAGGTAAATGGAAAAATTATTAACTTTCCATATGTGGGTAAAATGAGGAAATTTGACAGCACTGCCTTCATTTCCAGGTTCTGGAAAGCAACTTGTAGACTTTTCACTTACTCAGCATACAATTCCTACCGACATATTTGCTTTCTAATTCTGGATGATTTATATTCCATTTTTATTCCCTTCCTGTTTTTATAACTCTCCTTTGTTCCTCCAATAACATTATGTTCTCCTTCATTATATGCCATCTCTTTCTTTCCCCCCAACTCTTTGCATTTTAAGTTGCATCCCTTTCTTTGGGATGCCAGAAAGAAGAGAAGAAAAACATGAGGACTATCTCTGCCTAACTTATGTAGCTCAGAACTAGTGGCAGAAAAGGATTTCCTTAACCTCTGCTACTGCATTTTGTGGCACACATGGTAGTAGCAGAGACTCTTGATAACATCGTAGTTTAAAGTCTGATGGAAATTTTGTGCACTTCAAATTCCTTATTTTCTACTTATAAAAGTATAAGATACATAGAGTCATGGAATTCTCTGCCTCCAACTGAAATTTCAAGTACCTCAGCCAAATGATATAGCTGCTGTGTTATCACAATTTAGTAATTAAATACTAAAACTTTACAACATGACTCAGGCAAAATGAACCACTTAGAGGGGCTTATTTCCTGCTTCCTATGATTCTGTGGTGTACAGACCATATCTTTGCTTAATGTAAACTGAAATAAGCAGTATCAAAGTTGTAACAGATGATGATTTAATTCTGTGTGCACTATGTTTTTATATCTGGTGTGTGTCTAGCTCTGTAGGAGCCCTACCACAGGCACAACCTACTGCAGATCTACCAACTTTCAAATACTATATCTGCACAAAGGAATCAGACTAGGGGGAGGCTGACTCACATTTTTGCTGATAGACATTTCAGCAATACAATGTAAGGAAATAAAGTAATGCAGGTTTCACTGAAATAATTTCAGAGGCACTACTCCAAGTTTTCCATTACTCCAAACAACACCTATAACATGGCAGTGTCAATTTACTCTTCTTGTACACTAAATGCGCAAGATTCCAAGGGTAACTATTTATCTTTAAAAAACATTTATTTTTTTCATTTTTAGAATTATATGTATTAATTACCTTGCCAGATATAAATTGAATACCATAATTTAAAATGGTTTTCAATTGCACTGGGAGTGGCTCCTTAGACAACATCAAAAAAATAATAGATTGCAGATACAGGTGAATTAAAACTCATTTTGCAGTCTATAAACAGATCACAGCTTAATGCAATACATTCCTGCAATGTTATTTTTAGGTAAAATTGCCCCACTCACAGCATATTTAGTGTTTTGGTTATGGATACTATTTTGTTTGGTTTTATGGAACAAGTTATAGCAATCAGTTCTTCATATTTAGATATTTTTCACTCCTCAGAGAATGAGCTTGTGCAGGATGGACCATATTGGTGACACAGCCATTTTCTAAATTGTTTGAAATTCTGTTCATAGCAAGTATTTGATTGGGAGTAACAGCTGCATATTTGAATAAATAGAACCATCTTGAGACTTTGGAAAAATTTAAAATGCATCTACAAAGCCAATATTCTATCCTGCTTATATCTTCATATGGTATATCATAGCATTGAGATTCCTGATTAAAGACAACCTGTCATGCAGTAACACTACTATTAATTTAATTTCAATTTCTTAAAGCACAGAAGCAGTGAAGGCAGGCCACCAGCAAGAAATCTGCTTTGGGAAAGTCTTGTTAGAATTTGATTCCACCAAGCTTAGAAAGCAAGAGTTACTAAATCATCACTTGTCTGTACTTTTACTCTGTTACCACCCTCTGTAAATTCAAGGCTGATGTATTTCAGCTGATACAGAGAGATGAATCTAGAAGAGAATGACAGTGAGACATTAAACCCAACATGTTTTTTTCATTAAGTTCATCAAGTTAAAAGAGAAATTAAAAGACTTTTCAGAAAGACCCAAATAAAACCTCCATATTTTCACCTGAGTTCTCCATTAGAAAACTTGTCCTCCAAAGGACAGAGGAAAGATAAGCTCAACCAATTTGTCCAATGTAATCAGCAAGAAAGACTTTTTCTGTACCAGAGGTAAACAAAGATTTTATGATTTTTAAATTTCCCAAAATTTGAGATCTTCTGCATACTCTCTTACTATTTTCATGTTTTTTATAACTGAGCATCAGCACAACCAACTCCCTGGTATAGGTTAGTGGACACTTTCCTTCTATATTTAAGACCTGGCATTGTAAATATATTATTCTTAAAAGTACTTCACTTCTATAAATTTTGTTTTGAAATCTTATCTTCAAAAATATTTTCTTGATTTCACTGACCTCCTGGAGTTTATTTTCAACTTTCATGTATCTGCCTATATTTTTCAGGATATGCTCTGAGATCTGGTGAATTTTGAAAGTATTTTACTTCCCAGTGTGAACTTCCCAGAGTTAATCTTCTAATAGAACATCTATGATTTTTTTCTGTATGTTATCTCCAGTTAATTTCTAGTTAAAAGGTACAAACCTCTAATTTCTTAGTTTCAACTACACAATATTCCCTCCCAATTTGTGCTGAATAAGGACATAAGTTTATTTAGAAAATATGACCATTTTGAAGGAACAGGCACATGGTTCTATATTCACTCACTATTTTCATATTCACTCTTCAGGGGAGTGCTGCTCTGCCTAGACAAGGAAATTTATGGTAGCATTACTCCTGCTTGTTTGCACAGTCCTCCACCAGTAGCAACCTGTGCTAATTTTTTGCACAGGAATATACAGAAATTTGGGCACGTGTTTAATTTAAGCAGGCCTGGTCTTGCACAGCACAGGCAAGTTTCCAACAAATCAGTGAACTGGCAATTTGCTCAGCTCAGAAAAATGCCTGGTTTCATTACATTCTTGCTTTAACACACACAAAAAGAAGAAGAGAAAATCCCCACTTAAAATTTACTTCTTACAATGCAGCTGAATAGATAGCTTGATGTGTCATACAGTTCTCAACAGTTTTAAGAAAAGCCACCACAGGTCCAAAGTCACAAGGCTACAAAACATATTTTCAGTTTTACAAACAGAACTGTACAAGAGACACTGAAAGCAACATTCCCTAGAATTCAGAGATTTCTATCAAATGGAACTGCAGAATGAAGACAGCAGATCAGCAACCACCACCCTCCCCAAAAAAATCTCTTCAGTCTACTCATACCAAAGTGAGCATGCTGACATTTTCATGTGGTTGACTAACTTTTCTTTATGGCAACCATAAATTCAACTTGTTATAATTACTGTCAATAAAATTAATGAAATTACAGGCTGCTCAACAAAAGGAATATCAATCTGTAGCATTTTATTAGGTCAGTAAGACCTTCATTTATCACTGGTACATTTTGTGTAAGGCAGGGATTTGGCTTGTGATTTGTAGCTGTTGTAATTTCTTAAAGTCACATTCCAGGATCTTAGAAACATCTCATGTATTGATTCTGCTTGCTTGATCAAGAAAGAAGTTTTAAAAATAAACAGAGCTTTCTAAAGACTTAGAATAACTTAAGTCCTGAGCCAAATGCAAAATGTATTGCAGTTTAAAAAACAAAATGCAGCAAATTTTCAGTAGCTGCCAATTTGGAAAAGTATGTTAGACACAACCCCCCTAAAAGGGGTTGTAAAGTTCTCCACTTGGGGCAGCAGGCATGAAGAAATCCATACCTCTCTTGTTTCCTGTTTGCTATAAAACAATAAGGACACCACACTTCTTTTCATTTGTGATATAATATTTTCTTTTTTGTAATTAAACTGAAGTCACACAAAGACATTTCCAGTATTAAAAAAAGCAAGCAAACAAACATAAACCACACATTCTAAACTCAGAGCAACACAACTGTGTTTTATCTTCTTATGTTACATGAATAAAAATGTTCTCAATGATTTCATGTTCAACTAATAACTGAATTGCTTTACAGACCTTTTGACTGGATGGTACTCTGGTGTCAGAGTTTAATTTTTAAGTCCCAGACAACAAAGACAATAGAAAACATACTGGAATTTTTCTCTTGAAGTGTTATGTCATCTTACTTTCAAAGCTATCTAAGTTATTTCACAACCTGACTTCTATTTTCAGTCATGTCCTGTGCAGTGAAGAATTCAAACTTCACTCAGACTTAACAGAAATTATTAATTTATTTTTTAGAGTCTTGTCACCTTGTTTTAGTAAAAAAAACCCAAACAATTTTGGCAGGTTATGTCTAATGACCACAAGTTTCTGTCAGCATTCTGGGCTCTCAATGAGACAATCAGTTGCTGTTCATTGGAACAATAAAGGTGAATCCTATTTGATTTTTTTTTTAATGCTGCAGCTTCTAGTCATCAGAGGAGTCACAGTATTTAAAATAATTTTTCATAACACTGTAGTAAGCTGAAGTCTAACATTATGCACTATCAAAAATCTATCCTAAAAATCTAGATACAGTAATTTAGGCACTGAAAAAGGCATGAATTCTTCTCTGGATGGGTTTGATAGATTGGGCTAGAACTCTGTCATTCATTTGGTGATGTCTTATATGTGCAGATACAAAAATTCCATCACATATACTGGTGTCCACAGACTGGCAGTAAAAAATCTATCCTTCATGGCTAGAAAACATGAGCCCTACCATTTACTCATTTTTTGACATTTACCTACACAAGAATTTATGTCTACATTCTGGTGCACATATTTAGCTAAGAATGAGCCTGATCTTTTCCAGGGTTAGAAAACAAGTATCTTTCCTCATTTTGCTACACTGGACACTGTCTTCCAGCACTAATTCAGTTATTAACAGTTCTTTTTTAGACCAATCATAAACACAATGAAGATTAAGAAGGCAAAGTAGATAAGGTAGAGACTTAAGTTCACACTGAATTTTGCAGGGTTGACATTGCAAGCATCTCTTTTAGTGATCAGCTGGAATAAGATGCTTATTTCTATAGTGTTGTCATGTTTCCCAGGTTAACTCACAGAAGTCAGGCAACTGAAAACATTAAAGAACTTCCTAACTCAGCTGTATGCAAAATTACCTGCTTTAGGACAGTTACCCTATCCAGTGCAAATGAAGAAAGTTTACAATGCATCAAGGTTCTGTGAGTGCCATTAGATCTGTTTCTGTTTAGGAAATATTCCCATACTGATGAATTTATTTCTTTTCAGTGGTTTGGTTTTTGTTTTGTTTTGTTTTGTTTTTTTCCTGCTTAGCATTCTCAGGTCAAATCTCAATAAAGAGCAACTTGAACTGGTACCATAGGAATAAACTTCAAGCAAAGTTATGAGAACAGTATAAGAGAAAGTAAATCTGATTTGCAAAAATTAATCTCTCCAAGCTCTACTGAACTGATTCAGGACCACCACTGTCCTGCCTAACCACAATAACAGCCATGGCCACAGCTGTCACAGTAATCAGTGTTTCATAAAAGAAATATTTCAAAACACATTTAGACATACAGGGACAACACTTTTTCAGGCAGCAAAAATAGAAAGATTAATGTATTAGAGTAAAACATATGATTTTTGTACCTTGGAAAACACATGAAAAAGAAATTCTGATTACTTCTGATTATTTGTCTCTTAAATAGAGAAAGCAAGACCCTCCTTCACTTCTGGTTTTGGAATACCCTTAGCACAGTCTTGCTGAAAAAATATTAGAATTAGTCTTTTGGGGTTTGGCTTTTTTTTTATGCTTCTCAATACTTATTCCAGGTGAAACACAAGGCACTAAAAAAAAACATCTTGGGAGAGTTTATCAAGCAAGGTCACACTAAAGAGTGCTAGGTTATGTCCTCAAATAATTATTTAATTTAGAACAATGAGGCTGTGTTTGGAAATTATACCTGTCACTTTAAAATACACCTCCTCCTGATTTAACACAGATTCATGGCACAAGACCCAGTTTCAATGTGATGTCAAAATGAAAACAGGGCTTTTTAAATGGCAGGTCAGCTGAACCTGAGTGATTTTAGTGAAATGTGGCTAATTGTACTTATCATCAAAATGTGTTGGGTATAGGTATCTACTGTTAAGGAGGAAACAAAGCTCTTGTAAGGTGTTCTCTTCTTCTTAGATGAAGGAAGAATATTCATTGTGAAAATTACTTAACAATACAGTAGAAAAGAAACCTGAAAAACAATGAAACCATGTGAGATTTCATTATATAATTACCTCTAGTCATAAGAATGCAGCACTTAGTAGACCTGATGAGAGACTAAATGAGAGAACTAACACAAGTACAAACCAAAAAATTTTATTCCAAAAAGTTTACACTCTAGTAGGTCATAATATCTTCACAGAAAGACTATTTAAATTCATCTTTTGTTTTCACCCAGAACTCCTGTGTGAATCCCATAATGCAGCTGCTTTGCTCATCACTTCTAAAGATTTGAAGATTCACAAATATTTCGACTTTTACTGCAAAATACAATTTTGCAGTTGTCCTGCAAATAGTATTGAAGAATTCTGGGGACAGATGAAGTTTATCTTGAACATTAAATCTCCCTCTTTTCACCATTTACAGAAAATACAATTGTTATCAAAGTTCAGGTTTTTCTGTGCCACAAAGAACATTTGTTATCTAACACAGATGTGGCTGTTATGCCATTTTCTAAGAACTCTTGTTCTGTAGAATTGTGCTCTGAGTTGCTGAAGTTGGTTCAGTAAAGGATCAGACTGGGGAGGGAATGAGGTCTGAGCTGAGCAAAGAAAGATTTCTAACTTTCATTTTTTACCTTAATTATGCTATAAATGTTAGGCTTATAGAAGAGAACAAATTATTCACAATTTTTACACTTGAAATAGCTATCCCTCACTAATTTTGTTACTTTAGCAGTGCCATTTGAAAGGATGGGTCTGTGTTTCCACAGCACTTCCTTAACAGTCTCAAAATGTTAAGCAGCCTCAAAGAGGGAAGAGACAAGGATGATAAAATATTACCTTTCTATAAGTCACCTGATAAACAATGGATGCTCCAACCAAGACAAAATACTTCCAAGCTATTATTAGCTTCTAGTAGCTAGTAAGATGCTGTGCATTTTCAATACTCTATGTATTACAGAATTTGTATCAGATGGACTTTATAAACAGAAATTTCAACTGAATAAAAATTTATTCTCTTGGAAGACATAATGCCAAATGAGGCTACATCAGTATTATGTAGAAAATCCATAACTGAGAAGGGTTATAGCATTGGATTGGTGTAAAAGCATAAACATATATTATCATTTTTACTGGCAGAAACCTGCTGTGGGAAAAAATAATATTTCTCAACCCAACTGTTTAAATCAGGGCAAGGGCAGACAAAATAGACTGTGCTGAGATGTCACATCTACTGTACATCCTCTGGCAAGCAGGCCCAAATATTCTAGACAACACATAAACAAGTGTCTTTTCACAGAGGGACAGAATGGCTCCAGTCCCAAATCACAGCTTCCAATAACAAAGCAGGGAAGTGAAAACTCCAGTTTATTTACAAAACCTACGTGCCACAAATGACAGAGATAAAAGGCTTTCTGAGGAGAAACTCAAGGAACATCTTAACTTGCAGCCTTACAGTGCTGCCTTTGAAATACATCAGAAGTGGAGACATAGGTGTGTCACAAACCAGCTGTGAAACTGTGGCACAAGGTGATTTGGAACCTTATAAAAATATAAATGGTATGAAAAGACAAGTTAAAGGCTATATCTGTCTTGGGAAAGTGAAAGCTGTTACAGGGGCTACAATTTCAGCTTCTGAGAGAAGCAATACAAAGGTTTTTCTCAGCTCTATAATTTATGGGTCAACTGCAAAGATGACACAGAAGTCCGGAGGAAGAAGGAGTTTGCAACAGAAAGGAAAATGTGACAGAGGAGAGTGAAAGGAAGAAATTAGATGTCCTGCATATTTTCCCTATTCTAAAAATACTTGTGCAATTTTGCCATCCTGTGAATCCTTTTCCCCCCTTGTTAGCATATAAATGACACAGAATTTAATTTTTCATGGGTATTTTTGTCTAGGAACACATCATATTTAAATCAGAAAAATGTACCATGTGATTTACAGGTGTTCAAACCTGATTACCCTACTTTCTAGCTTTATGATCCATGAGAAAATTTAAGCTAAGAAATTTTTTTGTCGTGAAATCTGTTCTTCAGGTTTTTCTGACAGAAGAAGCAGAGCATGCATGAAGTCACCAGAGGTTCTGGAGTATTTCAGAGCATTCACCTGCCCCATGGGAGTGGGATCTCACAGCAATTAATACCTACAGAGAGCTGGGACTTGAAGGAGCCTCTCAGGGACTCAGCTGCTGGAGGCTGCTGAGGGTGGAAGGAGGGACCAGCCATGCCAGAGAAGTACTGCTGGCCATCAGCATCAAGTTAGGTACACAAAAATTTGGCCCTTTTTTTGAGCCATAAATATTTAAATATAGGGAAAAAAACCCCACTGGCAACAATAGAAATTCCTGAGATTTTTTCCTGCAATTAAAAAAAAAAAAAAAAAAAAAAAAAAGACATCAAATTTATTTAATTTCACACTTGTCTTTCAGTTAACAAAGGCAAAACTTAGCATAAATCCTTTTGGATGTTATGTGCAATATATTACCTTATTTTTGGACAATTGCACAAAGGCTGCAGCTGTTTTATAGGAAACTATGTTTGAAAAAGCTAATTATATTTCAAGTATTCCAAGGGAAGTGGCCAGAAGAGAGGATAAATGGCAGGGATATTCATCAGGCACTGGCAGGAGAACAGGCTTGTTGTGATTGAGGTTTTAACACGTTTCAGAATCCTGCTGCCTGAGATAGTTTGGTGATTACATACTCACTCTTCTATTTCCCCTTGGTGTTTATGTTGGAAAGATGGCACGTTATTTTGAAAGGAATGAAGAAAAAAAGAAGCTTGCAGAGGAAACTAGTCCTGATATGGAGTAGTTTAACACTGAAACATACAAGCAAAATACACAAATCAAGTGTTAAAAAAACGAATGTGCAATACTAATGGTTTCATGCTTTCAAAGTAGATTGTGTATTATTATTGTCCTGAAATTAGTGTGAGTCTTCCCTTGGCTCTAATAGACCCTGAATTAGATCTCCCTGGTTGTTCTGGGAGGATAAATTTTGCTTTGCTTTGTGAGGAGGGCAGATGATTCCTTTCAGACCAGAGGCCAGGTCTGCTCGCTGCTGTAGACAAGGATGTGGGCATTACCTCTACTGGCATTTCCTTCCTCTTTCCAGCTGTGTTATGGTCCCTGCATTTCTTCTGACTTGGACAACTCCTTTGGTTATAGCTCAACTGGAGCAGTAAAAAGAGCACTGGAGTTTTTGTGGCACTGCATGGCTCTCAGGACAAGGCAGGGTCTGTTTCCAAACAGTGAAATACACAACAGTGTCTTTTTCTTCAGGCAAGAATCTGTTGGTACTTTTTGTCATCCTAAAGTCTTTAAAGAAGTATAACTTTTTAAAACCCAGCAAAACAAAAAAGAAAGCAAACAAAACCTTGGTGGTTGTGAGTTTTTTAAATAAACGGAATTTTTCTTACTAGAATGCTACGCCTGTACATATGTTTCATACATTTAGGAACTGAGAAAACAAATAAAATCACAATTCCTTTTTCCTGTAGTCATAGCAAAATTTAACTAAAAGGAAGATGAAAAGATCTGTAACTGTGGAGACTTTTGTCATTTTAAAAGAAAAGCAAAGAACTCTGTTTTATATCCTCTTTGTGGATTAACTAAATTTCCATAACCTGACAGGATTTACCCACTGACTATCAAAATCTTTGATCAACACCTTTCACAGTGTATTACTAAAGTTGCTAATAAACAAGTTGACTTCTAATGTACATGATTTTTTAAAAAAAAGGAACAAAACAGTGATGTGTCCAATTGATTAGGATTATTAATTGGGGCAAATTGCTTCAATCCTCATAGGCTGTGCACAGAGACACAGGGCAGGTGAAGACATACTAATACAAAGAAGATTTACAAAACAAAAAGTCTCTGAAAGCATCTGAAATATTGTTTGTATTGGTGCAGCTGACATTGGATGCTCTTCCCATCCTATCTAGGACCACAGTCATCATACAACACTAACAACAGCCTGACCACAAGCAAGGATGTAACTCCAAATATTACAAGCCTGAGGAACCCACAACCCACTGTTAAGACCACAGCCTTACAGATAAATGCACTCTTTAGGTAAAAGACACACTTAGGAAAAACATTTATCTTTTGTAGTAGCTTGTAATACCTTGGAAATATGACAACATATGTCTTGTTATGGTAGGTATAAAATACTTGTCACCACCACATGTAAAAGAGTTCAAAAGAAGGCAGAGGATGAAGGCTATCCAATTCTCATAGGATCCAAAAAACCCACAGGTTCACTTGGATTACAGCTGTAGTAGTTTTCTCAGAAAATGCAGTGCTTCAGCTGGAAATAAAAAAGGGAAATGACACAGATGCATGAACTCCTGCAGTAAAAGGCAGGGAAAAGTCCCTGTACTGGAAGATACTCTGGTATAATAAATAGTTCCTGGAAGAAACCAAGGTCAGCAAGCTAAATGCTTTCCAGCCACTCACAACACTGTTCTATAAATTTAAACTTGAGAGGTCCAAAGGAGATCTGACATCCACTACTGCTTCTTCACTGACTCAGAGCTAACAGCTTTCTTAAACTGGTACATGTGAGTCAAAAATCAGATTTGAAAGCAATTGTCCTTTCCCAAAGCTGAAAATAAGCTGGACTGTAAAACAAATGTAATTATGTCTCTGCAGGAAGGAACCCATCCAGAGGGATCATGAAGTTGGTTGTAATCAATGACCTTTTCCGAAATACCTTGAACTCTGTCTTTTGTTGATGGGGCTTTCTAAAAGTATACTGGGAGCCATAGGTTTCTGGCTTGCACCCATCTTAAACACTGCTTATCTCTCAGTGCTACAATTTGTTATCAGATGACCCTGTGCTCATATACAAACACAACCACTATCAGGCACAGACAGGCTATAATCTGGCAATAACTTTAAAAAACAGAAACAAACACAATGTGTAGGGAATATTAATAAACCCACGGAATTCTGGCACAGCATTATTAGACTACTACCAAGTATCTGGAGGGAAGTACAGTAAGACATGATAAAATCCACATTAATTTCAGCCCTGTTCCCTATGATGTAAGCTGTCCTAAATAGCTACTGTCACATGAAGTGCTCTCTTTAGAACAGTTCAAAATCCTTCAGCCTGATCTAGCTTTTGCAAATGTGAGGATTACCTTGTTTTATAAGTTTCTATTGTGTCCAATGAGTTAATACACAGACATTTGTACAGAACCTGTCTTTTAAGCATAACCATTACTCCAGTTTTTGAAGAAAGATCTTACAAGAAAGACTTTTCCTTCAGCAGATACCATACTAGCACATATTACAGAATAAATGATAGAATTTCTGAATTTTTCAGTACTTGTAAGAGAAGTCAGATTTTTTAAAAGCACTCCTATATGTAAGGTAGTCTAATTTTAGCAACTGCCAGCAACTACCATAGTTTATAAAGTGGTTTAGGCTGACAATCCCTTATAATATTTCCTCCTCAAATATGACACTTCATTATACTAACCTTCAACCAAAAATCAGCAAATCACTGCTTACTCTAAAATGGGGATTATTTCCCTGTGTCATGAGAATTTAATGAAAATAGAATCCAGGAATGACTATGCAGATATCAGATATTTTATTGATAATTAGCTGAATAGATAAGTTTAAAGAATCTAATTGCATATTTCTTTTGTCAGATAAACTTTTCGCAGACTATGGAGGCTTTTTGTTAATTAAAATACTTGTCTGTATCAAAAAGATACATTTATGTTATTTATTGAAATCTGCACATAAGTTTTTGAGGGTCATGACATGGAAAATAAAAGGCAATAAGGTTCAAATTTAAGCTTAGGTATAAATGGGTTTTTGTTTGGTTTTAATGTTATTTTGATGGAGAACAACATATTTGTATTTGCCCAGATGCAAATTCATCTTCCTTGGCCAGTGCATGTATAGTCTTAAATCCCTCATTTTGCATCCCTTTCCATCAATTCATCTGGGACAAACCAGGAGGAAGACCAGCCACAAAGTCTCCCTTCATATACAGTAGCCAGCCTTGGGATCCAGAGGTCAGAATACAACCTCAACCTAAAATTGACAACTGGAATATAGAGCAGGGGCAGATGTGCTCAATACCAAGCCTCAGCAGACAGTTCAAATATTTTCTCTTTATATTAATCTCTAAATTGTTTAAAAAGATTATTGTAACTCTTTTTGGATCAAGCCTTGCAACACATCCATGTTATATTGTCAAAACCCAAGCACAGAAACTTTGGTCAGCAAGTGTGCATGGCATTAATAAGGATCACTTAAGAAATAAGCTTACCAAGTGTGGAAATAAATGGGATTCCATTTAAATGGTGCTTGTTCTGTCTAACCTTATCCCTCAAGCTGATGCAAGAGTTCCTGGAAAACTTCAAGCTTTGACATTTTACAGATAGGCTTATTTAAGAGAGCATGGAAGATTTTAAGCCACTCAATATCATTTTTTCTTAGATAGGTGAGGCACATTCCTTTTAAAAAAGGTTTCAGTAGCTTATTTGCAAAATTGGTGGATATGAAACAACATTGTTCAGTCAAAAGTTTAATTTTAGAAAATCCAATATCTGGGTTGACCATTTTTCTGAGTATTTTAATGCAGGTACTCTTCCCTCACCATTACCATGATGTCATTAATTACAATATTCCAACTGACTAATCAGGAAGGAGGTTGTGCCTAAACTGGATGAGGTTATGGTCCTAAAGTATTGTTATCTTTTTCTGCTGAGGAAAGATTGGTCAGGGAACTCCCACTCAGGAATCCTTTCTTTTGTGAACTGAAGGGAGGTTGAGGTGCCCGTTCAATTTGCTTAATCACATCCATTGAGAGACTGCACTCCAATGCTTAGGCTGTGAAATAAATCCACTCGTTGTCACTTACTACCTGAAAATACTTGTATTTCAAAAAATTTGTATTTGTATTTCAAAAGCATTCACAAGTCTCATGGCATATTTACAAATGTGAGAAAGTAAAGTTTTCCCTAAACATATTTATTTACTAATATTATCAAAATGTGATATGGAAAAAGAAAGCAGAAAGGGATATCATGACATTTGCATACATGCATATATGTGTGTGTGTGTGTGTGTGTGTGTGTTACCAAGATCAAAAAAATTATGGGATGGGAGGATTTCTATGTAGAATAATCTATTGAAAGCTCTTAATTAACCCATATTATTCGTTGAATATGTGTTATAAATTATAAACATATAATACAAAAATTTTTATCCAGTAGAATTATACCTCAAGGAAAATGTTATCAAATATCTGAAAAGACTTATTTTTCAAACAATCAAATTATTTAATGAAAAGTTAAAGAATTAATTTTACAATAATTATTTAATCACCCATGCCCCTATCCTTTAAGTGTTTTCTGATTCTTTTTCTTAAGTGATGACAAGACAATAAAAAATTAAATCTAATTAAATTTTGATTTCAAAATATGTTGATATATTCTAATATGTCCCTAAAATTTAAATAGATGATCTTAGATAATTTGATATGGAATTTTATTGGAAAATTTTTCTTTCATTTTTGCCTAACATGTTTATAGGCTGCCACATTTGACTTCAGTGGAGTCAGTCCCCTTATTTCCTATTAGCAATAAACATAGATATTAATTCTTTGACATTGAAAATCCTAGATTAAATTAACAAACTAATATTAAAGATCTAAAATGTATTTGATATTAATTCACGATTTGGGATTTTATAATTGAGCCTACTTAGTTTGAAATACAGGCTTGCAACATGGAAATCCACATAAAACAGGGAGTATTAAGTACGGATAAAGTGGTAATATGACCTCTTGCATATGGAATGAAGGAAATAACTATTCAAATTTTATGTTGGGTTCTGATGTTAACACTTCAGAAAAATACGTGAAAGGTTTGGACATAATTTTTGAAAGTGAGGGAATAATCTGAAGTTTGAAAACAGACCTTGAAGAAAGGGGCTAAAAAAAGAATCTACTGAATTTTTCAAAGAGACTCTAAGTATTTGGACTACAAATATGTATGAAAGGAATACACTTCTGATACTAGTCAGTGCTTTAATGTACTAGGAAAACCATAAAATGTTGAGATTACCAGAAATCCATGGAATTTGTCATAACTGAAATGCTTCCTCAATTTACCCATAGAAATATTTGACATGGTGTTATTCTGAGGTCTTCATGATGGTGATCAAATTGAAGTTGATGATGTTTAAGATTTGTGAATGCCAGAGTTTGATTTAGTGATGGTTAATACTCTCCTCTGACCTAAAATATGATAATAAAATGGTCTCTATACACATGAGAAGTTCTGTAAAATATTTTTTTGTCCTTTAAAGTACATGAACCATAGATTATTCCTACATTTCGATGTTGCTGACTTGTTCCTCATAGCTTAGAGGCTAATTGACCTCAAAGCCAATTGACCTCCTCTATTTAGAAATTTCAGCGGCTTAATTTAAAATAGTTATTTGAGTCTGCACAGCTGGGTCTAGTCAACTAAAGTCAGTAGAACCATTCTTTTGACATCTCTACAGTCCTATGAGATATTGCTCATGGTATTGCATTTTTTATTTCCTATCAGAGTAAAAACAGCATTGTTAGCAGAGGATACCATTTTTGCACTGGGAGTGCAATTGCATTAGATTTTGATGCACCATCCTCATTTCTTTTACATACTGGACTCCTGCAATATTGTCCTTTTAAAGTGTTTAGATTCAGGAGATATATTCCTCAAATGATCTAAACTGACACGTGGCTGTTAAAGCAATTGCAATGCTGATTTCATCATCCTGAGAGATGGATTCTCAGACTGCAGAAAAGTGAACCTAAAAGAAAGAGGAGAACTTTCCTATTACATTTTTCCTTTTTGTGCTTATTTTTCTCCTTCTTTTCTCTACTTCAATACATATCTAAAAGAATAAAAAAAGGTATCAGTAGGAAATTACCGGGTGATCTGCAGATGATAGCTGTTACAAATGTAAAGGTAAGGGTATTTCCATTTGCTGAGTTTAAATGCATTCCAAGTGGCACAGCCAGTACAGTGTCAAGCTTTTTGCTGCGATAAGGCTGGAGGCAGGAAGCCATGAGAGGTCAGGAAGGAAGCACTATCAGGCCTGAGAGGGGACTGAACAGCAAAGGGAGCAGCAGAGCCTCTTGTATGTTGGCTGCATAGCAACTGAGCTCTTTTCCAAAGATGAACAGCTACCAGTGTCAAATCCCCATCTGCTGTCTCTTTAAACTTACTGGGGGAAAAAAAAAATCCTTGCTTGCTGTGTTTGTATTTTGCTTCTAGCAGCTTTGTAAGGAGGGAAGGAGGGGAAGGCAACAGGGAAAGTACAATTTCACATAAACATTTCTTCTGGGATGCACACTGGTTTGTTTATAGCAATTTAGTTTGACCCTGGGCACACTAAAGGAAATGGCTTTAATGCTGGGTTTGCTCCACCATGCCAGAGCTGGATCCAAGGCATTTAGTCTGCACTGCTATGTTTCCAAACATCACCAACACCACCTGCTTCCCAATATACTGCCCAATGGGAAACAGGTCAGGGAGCAACTTAAGGAGAAAGGGAAAGCTCTAACAAAATTTGGCTTGTAAAGAGCCACCTACACTGGGAAATCCAGGGTTGTTGCTCTGTATTACACCACCAAAGGTTTTCAAAGCAGGTTAGGGATTCCATCCAAGCTGGGCTGACAAAGTCATTTTCCCGCCCCATGAAATAAGAGAATTTATATTTTCTTCCTTCCACACTGTGATGAAATGAAGACATTTTACATTTTTCCTTTGAAAATGAGGGCAGCACGAGAGCCATTTGCTTAATTGAGTGCTCATTTGTTTCCTAGTTCATCATTTGCTCCTTCATGATGTTGAAGATCTTGCTCTGGTGTTCACTTATATTGGGAAGGGGAGGGTGTTGGGGGAAACCTAGCAATCTGACTTCTAGTAGATTAGAGATGCTATCTCTAAAAAAATCCTGATGCTGAAAGAGATGATCTTAGAACAGCTGATATCTGGTAGGACAGCCATGAAGGAGAGAACAGATCCATACCAGAGCCAGGAATCATGATGATGAATGAGACTGCTTAATATTTGTCTTAAATCTCATTTATTCTTCTTATTTTCTGGTTCAGGGAATATCAAGTAGCTTAGACAGTGTTAGTTTCTTTCTTGGCTCCACTGTGAATTTTATAGGATTTTGCCAGTTCCTTTAAAATCATCATTTTCAGAATAAAAAGCATGCAAACATTCTGTCCAAATATTCCTCACTAGCTCTTAAAGTGAGTTAATGTAAAAATATCTGGCCATTGGTTCATCCCAGTGGTTCTACGACCTTCAGGCACAGAGAGAATTCAATTTTGTTGCTACTACTTTATGCTTATATAGTTAAATGGAAGCCAAACAATTTACTATTGTATGAGGCCATCCAAAACATGAAGGGTGCAAGCAATTGCCCACTGCATTTAATGAAAGCAAGATATCAAAACCAGCACCAGCTCCAAATACCTGTCTAAAATTACAATTACTCACAGTAGTAAACTTGTACACATGCCTTGGGATCCTTGCCCAATTCTGTGCACAGGAACTCATTCCAAATTAACCAGGGGGATTGTTCAACTGCACTCTCTTGACTTATGGATTAATAACCAAGAATCTTGTCCAACCTACAGCAAAAGAGAACAGTTCAACAGGAACATAAAGAAAAAACCAGTACTCAAGAAAACTGAAAATACGTCTCAAGCACTGGAGTATTTGAAACCTTTGAAGAGTCAAAGCTTATTCCTGCTGGAGAAAGGTAATAAAAAGTTCACTTCTGTGAAAATGTATTACCTACCTGTGCTGCCAAGGTCAGTGAGACCTGTTCTGCTTTGAATAAGTACTGCTGGGGCAGAAAAAGCAGACTGGGAGGCAGCTTTCACTTATGAAATACTGTTTAGTTGCTGAACTCCCCAGACAAGTGAAAATATAGAGCTAAATTCCACAAGGTTTATAATCACATTATTCCATCACCTTAACCATTTTCATATGGAAGTAAGGGAGAAGAATTTGGTTCATGGCATGACGCTTGTCTAAAAGTAATTATTTTTTGCTGCCATTAGCAGCAAACTTGTGCAACACTATTGTGTGGCACTTCCATAATGGGAAAGTTAGTGGAGCCTGACAAAATCTGGCCCAATTTTAGATCAGGTTTTGAGCAAAACTAGGACAGTTTCTGGCATGATCTAGAGATTTTTATTAAATTGGAACAGAGGCAAAATTGGGTTGGTCCACCTAAAGCTCAAAATGAATTTTTACACTTACTTGAACATCAAAGTACAGTTTAAGAGCAAGCCAAAATAAATGAACTGAAAGTATATCCACAAATCCTGCAAGTCAGAGCTATCAAGGCCTTTAAAAAGCTTTGCCAGCCATCATTTGCTATGCATACAACTCCCTATGTATGCAGCAGCTATAAAAAGTTAATGCTAATACATCATGAAAAGAACAAGATTTTGTTTACAGTAAGTGGTATGTTCAAAGGCATGATCAAGTTCAACCTAATTTTTCTTCCCATAAATTATATCTGTTTTACTTGCCCTCTACAGGTACTTTTCTCCATGTACAGGTAGCAGAGTCCCAGGAAAGAGACAGACATATGTTGTCCAAACCCAGTATATGTCTAATTTGCCAAGTAGACAACTCTCCTCAGTGTTGTGGCTAACAAACACATTTTATTCCCTTTCCAAGTATATTTTTCACTAGATTACACCCAGTAACACTAACTCTGTACATTGGCTGTAATACCTGATTAAAAAGGTTGAGTGAACTGAAATTTAGATGACCATGTTGGAGGACAAATGATCTGATCTTGTAAAAATCTAACAGCACAATACTCTTTGGAGGATACTTTATAAATATCTTTAAAACTATTTGTGCAAGTGGAAAGAGGCTTCATTTTGTGACTTCTTTAGTCCAATAATTAAGTTCTATGGGCTCTCCCCAGTCTTCTTACTCCTGCTTGTTGTCTTCCAAACAGTCAAATATAAGTTGATTTTCTTGGTTTAAATAATAGCTATTGAATTTCTTCCTTAAAAAAAAAAGTTTTCAGATCAGATACAGCTATTTACCTACTCCTTCTTGTGTGCTGTTATAGACATGATTTGAAAAAGATGCCTTATTTCATTTATAGAAGAAATCTCAACTAAAAATGCCATTTTAAAAATCAGAACAGCTGGATTAGATGAAACCCCTTTACCTCCTGCTTGAAGGCTGGAGTTGGCTTAATACAGGGGATAAAACTGAAAGGTGAAAAATTTAGTGGGCACATCGTTTGCCATTTGAATTTGGTTTGGAATTCTAAGGAACTTTCAAGAGACTTACCAGACAATGATCTGAAGCCACAAACTTCCTCCAGGCATTTCTCCATCCCACTTTGTGCAACACCTTCTTCTATGGCTGCTGGCTACTTCTAATCCAGGGCTCTCCAATCTGTTCTTAAATGCTTTCATCACCAGATTGCTTTGTGTTTGAAGCAAAGTGAAATCCAGAGCTTGAGAAAAGTGCAAGGAGGTTGATATAGTAGATACTAACTCTAGCAAAATAAGAAATAGAATTCACAAACTTTCCATGAGGAAGTGAAAATGAAGTTTCTAGGTATCATTTCAGGATTAGATCTATTACACACCCTCTCCACTTACTTAATAACCTAAAACCTCAATTTTATCTTCCTAGACATCTGGTGCAGATCACAGATAACCACAAACTATTGGAAAAACAGGTCACAATATTCTGCATGAGATTAATGATCCAAGCAGACTTAATTTTAGGTAAATGTTGAAAATGTTCCCCCCACAGACCTGTGTTTGATGATCTGTCAGCAGGTAAGATGATTCACTGTCCATCACAAACAGGCCACCAGTTGGGCAGACAGGTAAGAGAAAAAAGAGATATATTTTGTTTTTCTGTTTTGGTTTTGGGGTAGTTTTTGTTTGTTTGGGATTTTTTTGTTTGGTTTGGTTTTAGGTTTTTTTTTTTTTATGAATCCTGAAAAGACCTGAATGATATTGTGATAAGCACTAACAAATGTCAAATAAGCAGAGAACCATTCAATTTGGAAAATTTCCTCAGCTCCTTTTGGTGAAGTCACAGATCTTTTTTTGTCATTCATACCCTAGCTTCACCCCTAAAATAATCTGCCTTCCTATGCTTTTAAAAGCAAAAATAGAGATTTGAGTAGTACCTAGAGATAGGTAGTACTGAGAGCAGAAGACGTGGCAGTGCAATCTCTTGGCAGGAAAGCAATGGTCAGTCACATCTTCCTGGGGTGTTTGAGCAAGTGGGGAGGCAAGCAAGTAACCCAGCCAGGCATGAGAGTATCATCTCTCATTCCAACAAGCAATAATAGATGTGTGGACCATATCTCATGATCCTGAGTACAGCAGAACAACTAATCTTCCTATTGTATGATCATCTTGAGAGAAATCATACTCCACGGAAGTCACCTTATTTTTGTTATTTTCTTAGTACATAATTAAGAGTGAAGCTTAAATATTCTCCATTCATACTGAGATTTTCACATGGGAACCCAAGATACCATCATTTTTTCTGTTGTTGTTTGGTACTTTGTTATTTACTGGGATATATTCCTGAGAACTTTAACAGGAAAGAACAGTAGCTGACATCTGGCAGAAATATAGACAGTTATGTAGATTATAAACAGAATGATCTATCACTTTTAGCAAATATATACCAGAACAAAAGACATTAAGTAGAAACCTAAATGGCAAAACATCGATGGCAGGAAGAGATCAAAGAAATCCTGGTCTTTGCTATATGAATAGAATAGGTGAAATTACTATACAAGGAAGAGTCTTATATAAAATTAGCATCGATATGTTTATCCTTGTTTTGAATACAGCTTTGTTTGAACTGAGAAAAAAATCATAAAGCAGCCAACAGTGCTTGAGCATGGGTATCCTTTATTGCTGTATTATGTTTTCAGGAAAGATTGATTTCCCTCTCCTTTTCCTACCCCCTGCCATTAAACATAAAGGTTTACTCCTCTAATACATTTTTATTCATTTGAAGGAATTGAATAGAAACATTATACGGAACTTTGAGCTAAAATATGTGGAGAAAAACATTTACTTCTTAAGATGCACATTAAAAAGCACATCTTAATAGAGCACTATATGCTCTAGTGAAAAAATTAAGATTGTATTATTAAAAATTAAACTATAATATTAAAAATATTAAAAAATATTAAAAAGATTAATAAAAAGCAGAAGAATTCAGAAATCTTTCAAGCCCCTGGGATTTGGTGTGTATTTAATTATCCCACTATCTCTTTATTTAAATTATCTATAAAGAGGGACTGACACTATTCAAAGAGTTATGTAGTCTTTTGTGGCTCAGTAAAAATTATATGTGCCACCAACTTATATCAACATCTGTTTAGAAATTTTCTGTCACTCCTAACAGAATGTATAGTTTTGAATAAATATTTCACACAAATATCAGTACTGTATTTTTAAAACTGAAGCATTTTGACCTCATGAGGACTTTTAGGACCTTCTATTCAGATTCATCAAACAGTTTTATATTTTATTTTAAAAATAATATACAATACAAATAAAAATAAGGACCTGAGTAACACTTGTTTTGTTTTTCCAAATGTAATCAGAAATTTCCAAATTTCCTCTCTTGCACAAAATCAGAATATTTGCTCCAGGTTTGATATGTTTTTTTGCTATTATATGTTTTATAGTTAGACCTATAGGCCAGCCCAAATTTACATATATGTATGAGTATGTATATCTATATCTATATCTATATAACCTACTTCATGTCTTTAGTTAGGTTTTTGATGACAGCCTCTCTAGCTTCCATATAAAATAGATTCCTTCTGGGTCACTCAGAGCAGGTGCTTGAAAGAAAGCTTTGTTAATATTTCCTAAAGTAACTGCTTCTGGCCTCCATCCCAAAGAAAGCCCTACAGTATAATGAAAGGAAATTCTGGACAGTATATTCTGTAGAAATAGTGAAATGGTAGCATATTATAAGGTCTTTGGAAAGTTTCTTATTTCTTCTCTCTAGCTATGTAAGTTTGTTAACTTTTTTTTTTCCTGCAGAGGTCTTTCAGTCCTTGGCTGCCAGCCATGGTAAAACAGCTGAACATCTTGATTATCAACAACTTCAGCTGTATTTCCATCCTAGAAATTATTTCTTTCCTGACTCAGGTGGCAATTCAGCCACAGAATAACAGGAAAATGAATTTATGTTTCCAAAATGGGATAAAACTTCTGATAATCACTTTCAGCAAGAAGCCTGGCCTGAGGTGTGAAGTTCTGCACTTCAGTTTTAAAACCAAAAGGTTCAGAAGGTGCCCAGTCAAGTTCAGTCTGTATAAAATTATATCTTTAACCTCCTGAGGCTTTCTTTCTGTGTTAACAATTATAGCAATAGTGGGCAGTGTACTGGTTCCTTTTAGTGAAAATGAATGTGATTATCAGAATATAACAGAAACTATTAATGAAGTTTAAGTCTTTTGAGGAAAAATGTTCCATTGTCCAATCTGAGAGCAACATATTAGTTTGACTGCAAGAGTGACTGGAGATTTTGGATTAGGTTCACCTGCTGTGAATGACAAGATCACCACCAGCTGTTTCCGTCTTTTGAAGTTCTGCATTAATAATACATGTCCCAGATCAGAAAATCTGTCCTACAAAAGTGTTATCCTTCAGCATCTCTGAACTCAAATCCTCAGTGCATTTAGGGAAAGAGGATGAACAACTAAGGAAGAAGTGTCATCAAAAACTCTCTCCCAGGAATTGAAAATGGAATATAGTTTTTAGTAATATATCAATGAATTTGGTTGTTTTTTCAAACCCTGGAGTTTGAAATCCTGCTTAAAATACCTGTACAGACACTGCTTCTGTTTAAAAATATGTATAAATATTACCTCTAAAGAGAAGGGGTTAACTTCTAAAAGAAGGTCTAATTGCCAAACTTTCATGGTTTCAATTTAAATATCATGGCCTTTATAAATTAAGGATAAAGGCTGGGCCCTGCTGTGTAGATGTAGCATTTTATTAGTTAATCAGAGGTTAATTAAGAGAAGAATTTAAATAAGAATTAGAAATCACCATGCTATTTTGAACAAGATTCATTGTCATCTACTACATGCAGCTGTTTTCTCAAAAAGTATTGCTAGAACATGCAGGTACTTATTATTTCTGTTAAAGCAGAATGTTGGTATATGACTGCCCCTAAAGGACACCTTTTTAACAGCAATGAGTTTATTTGTCCTTTTGCTATGAACATTAATCATAAAGTTTTATTCAAATATACTCTAAACACTAAACAATTTTGTCAAGTAGTCCAACTTCTGTCAAATAAGCAATTTTATGTAAAGAAAAATAATTTGTTTTCATACTGGAGGAATTTTCAAGACTTACCATAGAACTTCAGGCTGGGTTGCCTTGTGCATCTTGATCTAGCTAGGACTTTATTTTCACAAGCTCAAGAAGTGGCCCATGGGAATCTGGTGAGGTTTAACAAGACTAAGTGCAAGTTGCTGATTCTGTTGGGTCAGACCAGCATCAGTACCAACATGGGCTGGGGATGAAGAAATGGAGAACAGTCCTGATGACAAGGATTTGGGATGCTGGTGGAGGAGAGACTGGGGGTGACCTGGCAAAGTATGCTGACACAAAAAATGCCAGTTGTGTCCTGGGCTGCATCCAGAGCAGTGTGGGCAGCAGGATGAGGGAGGGGATTCTCCCCTCTGCTCTGCTCTGTGAGACCCCACCTGGAACCTGCACCCAGCTCTGGGGTCCCAGCACAGCAGGGATATGGACCTGTTGGAGCAAGTCCAGGGGAGGCATACCACATTGATCATGAGGAAAGGCTGAGAGAATTGGGATTGTTCACCTTGGAGAGGGAAAGGCTTCAGGGTGACATAATTGTGGCCTTTCAGTGTCTGAAAGGACCTTACAGGAAAGATGGAGGCAGACTATTTACAAGAGTATGTAGTGATGGGAAATGGCTTCAAACTGAAGGAGTAGTTTAGATTAGGTGTTTGTGGGAATTTTTTAACTGTGAAGTTGGGGAGGCACAGAGGAACAGGTTGCACAGAGAAGTTGTGGGTGCCCCAGCACTGAAAGTGTCTAAGGCCAGGTGGGATGTAGCTCTGAGTGAATTGAATGAAAGGTGTCCCTGCCCATGGCAGAGCGGCTGGAAATAGATGATCTTTAAAATTCCTTCCAACCCAGGTTATTCTATGGCTCTGTGATATTTTTGTCTAAGAACAAGGAAACACAAGACCACTACAGACCCCCAGTGTCACTAAAGCAAGATGCCTGCACTTCAAGGGCTGGAGTCATCTCAACACAACTCAGTCATCTAAGGGTAGTTATCTCCTCCAAGGGTCCTGGATGCAGATGGACATTCCCTCTTTTTAGAGACCTTCTTTAGTCTCAACCAGAGGTTTGGGACACAAATCTCTGGCTGTAGAAGGACTATCAAGCTTCAGAAGTTTCTAAAGAAGTAAATTTCCTTTTTTCCTTGCAGGGGTCTTTTTCCTAGGGGTCTTTCTTACTGTGTAGCCCACAACACAGGCTGGGCATTAGGGACATGTTTTGGTTCACTGTACTGGAAAGAATGAGCTTAACTAACCAGAGCATGGTAATTAGAAAACAGAAAGGGAAAACAGAAAAGAGCTGGAGAAAGTGAAACAGAATCATAAAGTCAGTAGGGAAAAATAGTGTCCCTGTTAAAACTAGGCTAATAAATAGATCAGCCAGAAAACAAAAAAGATACCAGGCTTATATTGGATTTCTCTTGAAAGCTTCATGTGTCTGAAAGATTGACTGTTTTTTCAACTTCTTTAGTTGTCCTAATATAAAATATTCCCTCTCTAATGTTTTCCTGTGACACCCTTAATCTGAGAATGCTGTCCAGAAGACACTGAAAATATATGCTTCTGTAAGGTTTTGAGTTTATTTTTTACTTTTTTCTCTGCTATTTTATGTAATAGCTTTAAATATAACAGGTTACAAGGAAAGATTTTGATTTCATGAGGTCTCTAGAAATTTCATTTCATGTTTTATAAACACAGTAATATTAATCTTGGTGTACTCTTATTTAGACCCTTCTGGATTTTTCTGCTTATCTAAAATTGCCTCTTCTTTTATGGTTGGAAAGTACATAGTTCATTTTAGTCAAGCCATTGTGTCTTGTTGTCATGTATGGAAGTGTTCACACCAAGCACCTTGAAATCCTGCTGCTCTTCAAAAATTCCCTTGACAGAAGCAGAGTGGCTGCTCCAAAGGACAATTTAAAGCATGTCATTTCACTTCTAATTTATATAATTCTCTGTCAGAACCTCTCTTCCTGAATAAAATGAGAGTCTGAGAATTTTGGATAGTAAGTAAGAAACCTTAATTGGATACCTAACACTGGAGAGTGTAACTGCTCTTTTTGCTATTAAATAGATAGTATGAACTGCTTTAAATATAATTAGGAAAGACATTTCAGTACATAGTCTTCTTTGTAGTGGCATTATGGTAGTAAAGCTATGAGACAGACAAGCTTTACACAGGATTTTAATAACTTTATATTATTAAGCCATAACTGGGGACATAGCACACTAATTTTTGAGTCAACAAACTCTTTAAATGTGTTAAAATTGAAATGGCATGGAAGCCATTTACACCAGAGCAAGGGGACCCTGAGAAAGCCAGAGGAAGGGAAATTCATAAAGGGTTACTACCTACATAGAAACCATATCTAGCTCAGGAAATCCCAGAGCTTCAAATGTTTGAGGGCTGGGAGAGCATTCAGGAAAACAAGATATACCTTTGCCCTGTTCTTATAGTTTCCCTTAGGCATTTGCTTTTGGTCACTGCCAGAAACTGGATACTGTGTTAAGCAGACCTTGGTTTGACCTAGAGCAGATGCTGTTGTGGACATATTTATGTTTTTTAAGAAATAAACCATAACACGACTTTTTAAATTTTTTTTTTATTAGTTTTCAAAAAGGCACACATTTCACAGTTCAAAAACATCTTCCAGGTGCCATTTCAGAGAACATGTTTGTCTTTGCATGCATATAAATTGATAATTCTTCATTCTTTGAAATAAGTTACTTTTTTGCTCAATAAATATCTTGTTAATAAAAAGCAATAGATTTAGAAAGGCATGATATTTTTTGGGGAGGCACTGATACATTCTGTTTACTAACAAAGTACTTCAAAGCCTTTAGAATGCGTCCTTACCCTCATTTAGCTTGGTGTTTCTCTAAAAAGTTTAGGAGATGAAAGCAGAGCTAATCTGCCTCCACTCACCATCCTGGTTATACAGGCAGCACCAATACAATGCCTTCTTGATTAGAAGTGAATCAGGTGCAGAGTGCAAGGAGAAGACACCAGCAGGAAAGATGTAGATTTCTATTGTTTCAGTTGGGAATGGACATCCTCTCAAGCTAATCTATGCAGTGCTATCAGGTGCTAAAATATTCTCTTGGAGGGTACAGCAGCAAACAAACAGGGTCTTCATTGTGCTGCTCCCAAGTCTCTGCTGCTCACTGGTGATCACATGCTGTCACAAGAGGAATGTGGAACAATGACATGACAGCCCTGGTGAGCACATTCACAAGATTTACCTGCCAGGAGGACAGCGGACGTGCTGCACTGGAAGGCAGGGATGATAGCTCATTTCCTTGTTTTGTCTTGTTTGCAGAAAACAGCTCCATTTGAGGGGCCTGCAAGTGAGGAGAGGGAGAGATTGTAGCCTCTGTTCATTAAGTTGTGACTTGATAATGCTAGAGAATTTTCAAGCATGTTCTGTTTGATCTGCTGTTTAGGCCAGCTGAGAGCATAAGCTGTTTAATGATTGCCTTATAACTCCATACAAGTGTGATGTTACCTGACAAATAAAATGCAAGCCTTCAATTTCTGTAAGCTGGAGAAACTAAAAAAAAAGCTGAGCTCAATGACATAAACCATGGGCCTGGCATGAAACCTTCTCCTTTTGAACTATCTACTTCCTTAACTAAAACTTCAAGGTGATTCTAAAAAAAAATAAATAAAATAAAGCCGTGTTTGAAGCACAAAAATTAGATGCCTTAGCACTTAGTCTACCTGCAAAAATCAGTACAGAACCATGAAAAGAATAATTCTTCTTAAGAAACTGGTAGCTACTGTGAGCAATAACAGAAATCAATTACTCAGACCACCAGCCTCCTGAGAACAGCTTTGTTAGAAAAGAGACTGAAGGCTTGGGGTGCAGACAGACACTTAAGCAATGTTTTCATCACCATAATAATTATTAATATCCACTAGCTATATTCTTACGCAATTCACCTTTAGACTAGACCTGGTAGATTCTGCTGTAGTGCAGATAAAAAACTGGAATTTCCTACAAGGAGAGACTGAAGAAAAAGATTGTTTCTCCTCAGGCTGGAGAGGAAAAGGCTGAGGTGAATGTGGCCAAAGGTTATCACAAAGACAGTGAATAAGATGCATATGACAAACCTGAAATGGTCAACCACCAGTTCTACAGCAATAGAATGAAAGGAAATTTATTGGAACTACTAGAAATGGGTTTAAGAGAGGTAAAACATTTCTTTGCACAGCAGGCAGTAAACTTTGTGAGTTTGCTGCCATATGAGGCAGTCGAGGCAGTCAATGGCAGCAGGTTAGAAAGAGGTCAGTCAAATTCCTTGGGAACAGCTCCATAGACAGGTTCTGAAGGGAATAGGCAGAGGGATCTCCTTAGACATCCTGCAGGCAACAGCTGTGGCTGTTGGGAAATGTGGTTAGAAAACACCACAGGATGTGGCTGGGCTTGGAGACCTTTCCCCAGGCACCATCTCCTCTTGCCTTGTTGGAGTCAGACTGTGGGCACAGGCCATGCTCAGACCCTGCAGGGTGTTTCTCCTATTATGCCATGAGGACTGAACAGGAGCTTCTTCAGTCAGTGAATCTTCCTTCCTCTCTATTTAAACCACAAGCCTCAGACTTGTGGGGAAAGGTCAGTGTCTGTCAGCCAGCTTTCCTCCATATGCTACCCTCAAAAGAGAATACACTTCTGCTTAAACACCATAAGGAATCATGTTGATTTTAGTCTTGAAGTTTAGCACTTGTGTACCTGAAGTACCTGGCATTCAGTTCTTCTCTGAAACAAAGAGAATTTAAGAATTCACATCTGAAAGATAACAGATAAAACCACAATGAATGAACAAACCAAAGCATCATTAATTGCTTCCTATTACAAATAGTCCATCACTTTCCTTAACTGAAGTCTCTTTCCCCTTCCTCCATCTTTGACTTTCTCTTACTAGTGAAGTAAAAGCTTGACTTGATGTTTCTTCTTTTCTCATTCTAGCACAATTACAGGATTGAGGAATGGGGATCTTAACTAAAACAGGTAGTATTTTGGAGAACTTACATGGGATCTCTGGATCTCCATCAATGAAGAAAGCACACAGAATTTCTTCTAGAGGCACTCATTGCAGTGTTTGCCATTTGCTTTTGAGGAGCTTGCAAGGAAATCTCTGTGAACTCTGTGAACATACTGTTACTAAAGTCCAGAATACACAGAGGATTGCCAAGCTCAGCAGCAACATGGTGTGTACTTCTTTCCACATTTTGCCTGCTCTTTCTAGGTTTTGATTTTATACTCATATTTAATTCAGACTATTAGGGGCTGAGCTGTCTCTCAAACATACCATATAGGTCATGGATCCACACAGAATCCTGCCTCTGAAAGGGAGTGAGCACCAATAATAATGAAAGGAGTCCCAGCTGCTCACAGTGCATATACAGGGAACAGTTTCCACCTAGGACTCTAAATTAGAGGTAGCATACAGCTAGGTTTGTATTCCTTGTAGAAAAATGCAACCTTTTTTTTTATACAAATGTCTGATCCCATTTTTGACATGTAGGAACAAAAAGGATGAGAGAAAATAATGATTTCTCACATTGTCTAGCTAAGATCTGCAGGCTGATAAGCAGGAAGGTGAAAGGACATGCATGCCTGCTGTTAAAGAAAAGCCTGTTTGCACATAGTGCTCTGGAGAAATTATTGAACATTTCATGCACACAAAATACAAGCCCTGTCACCCTGCCAGGGTCAGTGAGACCTGGGCCAATCTATTGAGTCAGTTCTAGTTATGCAAGTTAAACGGTTTAGTGGTTGCCTTAATTAGGAACCACATTTTGTTTACAAACTCACAAAAAATGGTAGCAAAGAATGTTCCATGCCCATGCTTACCAGCCCCAGCCTTGTCCTAACCCTCATCCCCCAGAAAGGATTTCTTTGCCCTCTCCCACCCATGCCTGGCAAGGTGCCAGAACACATCCCTGAGTGTAAGCAACAGGTATCACACCATAAAAATGAGATGTAGCACAAAGCATCTCTTCTGTGAGAATCCCACGCAGGTCAAGGACAAGGAAGGCTAAGACATTACTGGCACTGTAAGGAAAACAACAGGAATTTAAGTTAAAGAACAGTAAAAAAAATTATTCACATCTTCCTACATCTGTTAACACCATCACTGCAAATGTTTTCATTGTGACATCAATCTTTCCTTCACATAATGCTTTTTTCTCATTCTTATCTCACAAACATATCCGCACCTTCTCCCATGCTGCTCTTTCTTGCAGATAGGAATGAGCTTCCATAATCTATTTGTCTAGTTTCACCTTTACCTGACACATACCCTGGCCAAAGGGACCTTTTTAGAATCTTGCTTCACTAAATTTCTCAAAACTTTAAGCTCATCAAAGGTCTCAAACACTAAGGATTTGAAGAGTGGCAATGGAAGTGACTTTGTGACCTCAGTGCCCTGCCAAGTTGAGTCACTGAGCATTACTGCAGGTGACATGGTGAGGGGACCAGTTCTGACCAACTAATACTGTGGTCAGTCATGTAATTTTGCAGTTTGCAAATATGCCTAATGAATCAGGAGAATGACCCTCCAAGATGTACTGAAATCCAAAGAAAAATACAACAAAATTTGGGCTGCAGCAGTACCAGACATCCTGTTCAGAGAAGTTGCTCTTCTGTGCAGCTTCCTTTCCCCACTTCCTCTTGGCTTCTAGTCCTGTCCTCAGGTCATTAGACCACATCACTTCCCTGTTGTTAGCAGGTTATAAATACTGAGCAAGATGCCTACTGACATGATACTGATAGCAGTTTGATAGCAACAGATCTGCATTATCAGCTGTAGCACTTGCCTGAAAGCTAACAGATTTGTTGGGTTCCCTTTGCTACTAAATACCAGCTGCAAATTTGCAACTCCTTTTCTCTAAGCCTTAAAAGTCTTTACCTAATGTTAATATTCACTCAGCCTTGTAATTTTTCCTACATGGCTGAAGCAGAGTACATGAAGATCTGTCAACCCACAAAATGTACTCTTTTTTTGAAGTTTTTAAAACCCAGCAGTCAAAAAATGAAGCAGTGCAGCACATTTATCACTGGTTAATTCAGAATTCTTAAACCAAAGCACTGCTGATCAATACTGAAGTACCTAACTCTTAACTTTATTGATTGTGTCTGCACAGGCTTAATTCACAGGTTAACTGTCCTGGCTCCCCAGATCTCTTCTTTGCTGAACTTTGACATAGCTTGCACAGAGTGAAGAGTATCTCCCCATCACATTCTTGATCTTTAAGCCAATCAATACATTCTAAATCTGTGTTGGCTAGTGCTAGAAAATTTGGTGCTGGTTTAGCCAGAGAGAAAAAGGTTTCTCAGCTTGAGGTCAGTTTTCAGCATACACCACAAAGAAACATGCTCTTGTTTCTGTCATATAAAAGAGGACCAATGATGTTGATGCTGTCTGATTTTCTCCTTGTAAAAATCACTTGAATTATTTAGATTTTTCCTAAAAACAGACGTGATTCTTTTTTAAATTGAAAACAATAACATCAACAAAGTTTCTATCAATAAACCACAAATTTCAGGAAAATCTCAGTGTATGAAAAAGAGAAAAATGCCAATGCTGTAAGAGATTTCAGAGGACACTGAACACAACTTCTGTATTTGCAGGAGGAGTCTAATCAGCAAGATGTTACCCAGATGGCTGAAGAAGTGAAGCTGAAATTTGTGCATTAAAATCAGGTTCTTGGCAAACTTTTCAAGTTCTTCTCTAAGTACATGCTCTGTAATAGCCAGTAAGGATGTTAGCATTGGTTTCAAGTATGGGAGGAGATCTCTGCTGTGCAGAAGTCTGTGGGAGTGAAGGATTTGGGTGAAGAAAAGGAAAAGAGTGGGAATAGCCAATCAGCAGTACATCATGTATCTTTTCACAGTTATGCCAACCAAGGCAAGGAGGGGAGGATGCAAAAAATGTTTTCCAGGTCTTAGCCTGCATTCATAAAGGGTATTTGGGGTGAAGCTTCTTCTCTTGGTGTACTGTACAGCTTTCTGGAATAGGTATGCTGGAAAATCATTTGAGAAGGGAAAGAGTAAGGACTTGCAGCCTTATAGACAGCACTCACTACTTAGATGTGCTGACTGTATTGGCTTTACTGCCCTTATCACATTTTTGAGACCATGGGTTTGACATTAGTTTCTGCCACATGCAAGTTTACCCCAGCATCTACATTTTCACATTTTGTAAGCAGAATTCAGCACCACATTGTAACAACTTAAGAACCACAGCAAAGAATAAAGCAGTTGACACTACAGCTACAGACACTTGGATTTTGGCTTAACTTTGAGTGTGACCATAAAAAAAAACAAAGAAAGATATTGAAAATCTTGAAAATCTCACAGACTGGCTGTGTTAAGGGACATCAGTAACCTGAGGCAATAGCACAAGGTAAATTTGTAAGCCTGTCCTGTACAGCACAGACTCTATTTTTACACATCTTGTGATTGCTTTGCAAACCTTGGTTCAGGATTTCTCCAGTCATGTCTGGGACAGAAGAGTCCTGTCTGTCCTGTCTGGTGACTCTCCATGCATCACATTCTGTCTCCTCATATCTCCCACCCCAGCAATTTTAGGCATTCTTAGTTTCTGTATCCAATATTTTATTTCAGGTTGGCATATTGAGCTGTTGTATTGAACATAGTTCATGCCTTCCAGGCAATGACCTAAATGGTTTTTAAGATACCAGGTGAATTACAGATGTCATTTCAGAAACTGCCCAGGTTTAAAAATAGATGTTGAAAACCATCTGCAGAGTCATGAGCCTTGTTGTTATTCTCACAAACTCTACAGATTAAATTACTTATCTGTTTCCTGGAGGTGGAGCAAGACACCTATTCCCAAAAGGCATTTCCCTCCCAAGGCTAAGTGATTTCTTTAGATGTTCTATTTAATGGGTGGAAGAAACTGGACAGAAAGCTGCACCCGCCAGGGACTGGCAGTCCTGAAGAATGGGGAGAGCTTATTGTGTGAAGTAATAGCTGTAACTCCCCAAGGAGAGCAAAAGATGGAGGGGAAAAGAAGGGAGGGCAAGTGAAGCCCATGGCAGATTAAGATCTTTTTACCTCTTGCTTCTTGTTGGCTGCAGCTGGGTCTCACCCACTCTCCCTCTTGAAACTGTCAGCAAGCCAACGCCTGGCACAACGGCCAAATAATTACTGATGACATGTGAGCAGTATTTTCCAGATTGGCTTTCCTGCCTTTCTGCAAGAAAAATAAACCAAAAGCTGTACCCCAACAAACATGACAGGAAAAATAACAGCACTTGTACAGGACTGATACTGGAAATATGCTGCTCCCCCAGCTGCAGATTGGAGAGAGCTGCTGCCACCTTCACCCTGCAAGGAAGGGAAAGACTGAAGGCAGGATGGGAGAAAGGCTCTTTCCAAAGGTCAGTACATCTCTCTTAGTCAAGCTCAGTGCCACACAAGAGCAGGGAGAAGGTAGCAATATAGAAACCTCTGGGTATGGCAGTAACTGAGACAGACATAGAACTGCTTGTATTTGATTTAGGAAATAAAAGAACAGCATTGTTCATTCCTTTCAATCTGAGTCATATGACTCATTCTGCCATCTTTTAAAGACTAGTAAACTCATGTCTGACTGTCATGCAAGTGGGTCCTCCCAAATGATAATTTCTACAAAAATCTTTCTCAACAATCAATCTCTTCATTTTAAGATGGGAAAATCAAATATAAAACTCCACTCTGTATTAACTGGCCTCAATGATTCATACAGATCTAGCCTGAAAATATTACCTGCTGACTTATGTAAAATGCTGTCTTATTTTATCTCTTAAAATCAGGACCAGAGTTCCCATTATCTGAAGAGAAATCAATGTGCACAAACAAGATCTCATTTCTACCCAGAAGACAGCCTCTTTTATTTTTAATTTTTACATGGAACCTTCATTCTATGATTCTCAGCAGGAGCCACAGAGAATAGATTTCTAACCTTCACCTTCTGAAGCCTGTGAGATTTGTGGACCACACAGACAGAAGTACACCAGATGGATGGATGGATGGATGAATGGATGGCTGGATGGATGGATGGATGGATGGATGGATGGATGGATGGACGGATGGATGGATGGATGGATGGATGGATGGATGGATGGATGGATGGATGGATATGGTTTGTTTGGTGGTCTTATGTCTGTTTTTACACTTTAAAGACATTACTTCTTTCCCCCTCATACCTACAGATGCTAAATTCAGTATAGCAACCCTGAAAAAGACTGTTTTGATTATAAAGTTAGTCCTCCTGGAAAATATGAGGCCATTAAAATGCCATTTACTAGTCATGATTAGAAGACAGAAAATCTTAAGTCATTGAAAAGGTCAATGAACGAGAAAAGGAATTGGGATATGATTTGCCATGTGAGATAAAGAAGAGAAAAATTCAAAACTACAAAAACTCAGAATGGGAAAAGATAATACCACAAATGGTAGTAGTTATTGTTACAGTTATTGATAATTCTGCAAAACTCTATTCAAAATCCCTTTTTTTGTATGCTTCTCACTAGAAAGCATTTTCAGGATAGTTTTGCATTCTATTCACAAGTTAATTTTCTCATTGATATTTTTGCTAACTTGTTTTGCAATCAATTATGTTAGAGCCATGCAAGAATAAAAAATCCCATTCAAAGAAAAAATTCCATGTAACTCTCTGGGCCTATGAGGTTAATTCAAAATACTCTGCATTTGGGGTGTAATCCTCCAAATGAGACCAGCCAGCCAAAGTACCTCTGATAACCAGTGGTGTATGTCATGTCAAAAGAGGCCTGGTAAAACTTTATAAAAGCCTAGATTTCCTTGGAAAAATGGTGCAAAAGCTGGGCTTGCCCCTACAGAAGCAAGCTATCCAAATATCATGTTTTAAGATGATTTAAACCACCCCATTGTCCTCAACACCACAATAGAGCACACACAGCTTCTGTTCCTCAGCTGAAGGATAATAACTTCCTGCTGAGGGATGGTGACTCCTCTGCATGTGTTAACTCATTCATTTTCAATTACATACCCATGCCTGTGAGCAATTCACCTGAGAAGCAACTGGTATTTACCCAGCTCTGCTCCCCTGAAATCTCACCCCAGTCTTTCTCCTGGTTCAAGTCCTTGGCTCTTGTTCCTGGTAGATGAGACTGCTCTTCATCTAATGGGGCAATTATCTCTGACCAAACTGCTAAGCTCTCTCCAAAGCAGTTTCTGAACCACCACAGTTTGTCCACAATTTTTTTAGTGACAAAATTTAAACCAGTACTCAGTCTGTGATTAGTGATAGACTTAATCTGTACATGGTATTGTAGCAGGACAGGGTTAATATAGCTAAAAAGGACAGCTCTGTGAGACAAGAAGTCAAAATGAGAAGATAACCAAATGCTGTACTCATGAAAATGCTAAGCCTTCTTTATTTTTTTTTATTTTTTGACATTAATTCCACATGTAACTTCTCACAGCATTGTGAAAACATATGCAGAACTGTAAGAAAAAAAATTTGCAGAAGCAAGCCTCTATCTGTGTCACTCATGAGTTTGGAGCTTCTTCCTCCAGCACTCATTTCCAAGTGCTTTGACACACATAAACCTGCCCATGCAAGAAAGAAATGTAAAAGAAATCCAAAAAGTCTAGCTCCTTCCATTGGAAAAGAAGCTACTTCTGCACTTTGCATGAGAGCCAGGTCCTGTAGACATGCTGATGTGCACAGCAGCAAGGACATGCACTCGTTACAGTGTGTATGTCTTCCAACTTTATTTCAGGTTATAGAGCTTCTAATTCAAGTACCCAGTGTAATCCCCACTGTGTCAACCAGGCTAGCAGTAACTACCACTCCCTTCAGTACATCTGCTCTGGCAAGTGGATGGTATCTAGACTGTAGAGTTTTCTTCTCACACTAACAATGTCTGGAAACTGTTCCCATATACTGTTCCAAGTAGGCAGAATTCAGTTTTTGATTCTTCAACTCTTCAAATAGCTGGTTCTTTTTTAAGTGGATGGTTTCTTTTTTGGCATGCTTCTTGTTTCTCACTGCCCTTTCTTTCAAAAAAGAAAATGTGAATAAGGAGATATATACAGGAATTTGCACTTAATAAAACAAATCCCAGTCTTTCTGTTCCAGCCACAGTGTGCTTTTTGCAGAGTCTTATTAAGGATAGAGGTACTGGGATGAAGGAGCTGTATCTCCAATATAACAGGCAGATTTAGATGATTTCTGTATGGTAACATGAAAGAATCAAAAGAGAATAAATACATAAATTAATGTACTAAGACATGTGTATGGCAGGCTCTATATTCTCAAAGTTATCATCTTTTATTTTACTTATGCCTGAAGACTTCCAAAGTTTTACCCTGCAAGCATCACGTCTCCTTGCATGAGCCAGATTCACCTGAGCTGCAGCAAACTCTAAGTCATAAGGTTACATGAAGTCTGGGTTTACACAAGATACAGAAATCTCACTTGGAATTTTATTATGGTTAATAGACTCAAGCACTGTAGAGGGAGGGTTTCTCTCTCACTTCCCACCCTTCCAGTCCTTATTTTCCCCCATTTTATAGTGCTCACAAGTTGGGTTTCAGGGTGTTAATAGAGCACTGAGCAGAATTTTGGAAGGTGTCCAGCTCTACACCCCACCCAGATGAATACCTGGAAGCACACTGTTAACATGGCTATCCTGCCAGACCAAAGTGTGGAACAAATGTTGAAAGGATGCCCTCTGAAACTCTGAAACAGGTAGCCACAGGACTGACAGAGCAATACTTTGTTTACAGTTTGATACCTCTCTGGTAAATAATTTCATTTTACTCTACAAATCCTTTTGTGATAGGAACAGACATTTTACAAGCAAGTCTTAATGTTGTCTGGTTTTAATGTACTTTATCTTGCTGTTTTCTAAACCAATCTGATATTTTGGCAAAACATAGGAATTGATCAAGTTTAGGACATAGGATTCTGCAGGACTATCTGGTATCAGCTGTGCTGCTAAGCATCTGACTAAAAAATATAAAACATTTTCTTTGTGTGTCAGCACCAGAGGTGGCTGGAGATTTTGTAGAGCATAAAGTGCTTTATGTACATTTTATGTGCTCCAGAAAACTTTCACCAAGCCCAAGACAGGCACCCAGTGGAACTCTCCAGCCCCTTCTACACAATAATTTAGAACCAGGGATGCTTGTTCTCTCTTGGGTCCTTGGCTCTAGCTCCAGTATGCTGCAACAGAAGACTCTCCACTTCTGATGTCCAAGGTTTGAGAACAGCAAGGTTTGAGTACATACATCCTCATTCATGCCAGAGAAACCTCTAAAATCCCTGGCTCCAAAACCACTGTTCAAGGCTTTCTGCTTCTGTACCATGGAGTGAAGAGGCTGAGATTACAGGTTCCCATCAAGCACCAGTGTCCATATGGATCTGCAGTCAGGCCAATAGTTTTTGGGTGCCCCACCTTCCTCAAAACCATCCTCCTGCCCCAGGATCCCATGTGCCTCAGGAAAGCTGTGTGATGCTCAGTTCATGGCAGGAGAGGGGGGCAGGAATTAAGGAGAGTTTTCATGCCAAGCTGCCATCCCAGCCAACACACCGTGCTGTGACATTGTTTAAAACGTGATTTGGATGGGAACCACAGCAAAGAAGATTCACAAACCAACAGACAAAATCAGCCCAAGGTGTACATCAGTGCTAATTTAACATCTCCCTTTCCAGTGCAATCTTCCCTCACCTGGAGCCCTTTGCCCAAGGGGAAATGCTGTAACTTCTGTGCTGTGACACAGCAATGCCAGGGTAAAGCTGGACCTGCTCCCAGGGCTGGCCAGGAGCCTCACCTTCCTCACTCCTCTTCACCCAGCAGAGGCCAGAGGCTGAGAAAGGCCATTCCTAACTCACTGCCTTCCCCTGTTTTCTGAGCCAAAGCACAGAGCCCTTCCCCATCAGGGTGGAAGGGTTGGATTTGCCCTCTGTGACAGATGGGGCTGTATCTCTGGAGACAAGGTTCCTCCCAGGCCTTCCTCTGTGGCAGCTGGCTCCACACAGGCCCTGCATCAGCCCCCATGTGTCTGGAACCACGTCTGACTTACTGATTTAGTACTCCATTGTCCTGTGGGAAAAGTGCTTAGTGGTAAATACCAGAACATGATCAATAGCACAACATCCAGGGCCTGTGTTAGAGCTTCAGTGCCAGCCTTGGGCTCCAGAAGCACCACAGCAGCACCACTGGGAGCTGGCCATTGCCTGGTGAATTCAATGAGAAATGGGCCAAGGACACAGTTTGCCTGTTCCAGGTGCCTGCTGAAATGCCATAAACCATCTGATTGTAACACACAAAGATTCTGAAAACCTGAGTTCAAAGGCCGGTATCTGATTTCATGGACATGATTTTAGAACTTCTGAGGAGACACTGATTTCAGTTCAATTGATCCTGATTTTTAGATTTTCAGGTCAGGCTCCAGCCTTTTGATTTTTAAAATGCCAACACTGCTGTCACCAGCTCCAAGCCTGGAAACACCGGCAGTTCATGACAGATGTGTCACATCCTCCTTCCCCTTTCTGGACCCCATTCCCTGCTACCCACTAATCCTCCTACTACAGCACAAGTAACTCAGGAGCAGTGTGATATATTCCTGTAAAACAGAACAGATGAGGTCTGAAGAACGTAAACAGCAACGCACTGACCCAGTCCATCGCATGATCCCAGGCTCCAAACAAAAGGGCAAGGGTGGGGCCCACAGACCAGTCCAAGTGTCGGGTGGGTCCGTGTTTCACGAAAGATAAGAACATATTCTATTAAAACAAGCCTTTTGTACAGTTGCTCTTTGCGACCCTGAAGGGGGAAAAAATTATCTCTGTGCCCAGACTGCAGAGCAGTGAGGCGGTGCACGCACATGCGCTTGCCCTTGCAGTGGGGCTGCCAGGCACTGGGATATGTGCTTTATCCACAAGTCAGCACTGCCAAGGGAATGCCGATGCAAACTCCATCACACAGCAGCTGTGTGGCAACTGATTTGCCCTATGGTGTGTTTCTATCTTGTTGTGGTATTTTTTTAACTTCTGCCTTTGGTTATTATTGTAAATGACAGTTCTAGGATGCTCTTCCTATTACCAGGATTTACAAGGATTGGACACTTATGTGAATGAGGACATCCACCATAAGGATTCTGCCATCAAGACAAAGTGAAAGTTTTCTTGCTTTAGGACACTACAGTTAAAGTGACCTACTCATGGTCCTGATCCAGAATGAGTTTATTGTATGTGGGCTTTGTGAGGGCCTCAAATATGGGGTGTCCCCAGTCCCTTGGGACTGGCCCACTACCCCCAATGATCTGGGCTGCAATATTCCCAATGCCCAGTGCCCCAGTGAAACTATATGGGAAAAGGAGCAGGGATGCTGTGAGGAGCACAGATTAAATGCTGAGGCCAAGCAATCCAAGCAAATCTTGCCATGAATTGCCTAGGGCAGAATTTTTTATCAGTTTCAGAGGCAGAGAACAGAGAATTGATTGAGCCACAAGTATAAGCACAAGCATAAACATAAGCACCTTGGAAGTGCTAGATTTCTTTGCTGTTATGTTGTACTCAGTGCAGCTGAAATGTTTTCAAAGTAAATTGCATTTGATTTCAGTCCAAAGGAGCCAGATTTAAAATACTGATCTACACCTGGGTTCAGACTCCTCCAATATTTTGACTGCTCAGATGTAAGAACCTGGGATCATCACAAAACAATTAGCATTACTGAACAAAAAGAAAATTAACACACTACTCTGAAATCAAAATGACAAGTAAGTTAATTTTTTTCCTGTCTCTCAGTCTGAGAGAATGAAAATTTTATGTGGTTGACTTTCTGCAATCCATACATAACTTAGCAATTTGGCCAAGGATTTTATTCCAACCAGAAGTTTATTCTTTTCAGGAGGGGTTAATTATGCCTAAACAAAATGTATGTTTCTTAGGAAGTAACTTTAAGTGTCTAGGAAGGCAGGTTTGCCTGTTTATGCTAAAGAAAATCAGTCCATCAAATTTAATGACAAGCAATATTGTCCCTAAGAGAAGCTTTGTAATTACCCATCTATCCCTTTCTATTCTTTGTAATTATTCACTTGCAATTATCTCCATCCTGCCTGATGTTTTTCTAAATCCTGCACACATATAAAGTAAAGCAACAGTCAGATAAATCATTATAGTTCTTTAAATTTCTGCAAGGGTTCCTGCAGTCAGAAAGAGGATGGTGTGGAAGGGGTTACACTTTGTGCTCAAGTTCCTCTTTTTGTCCCAAAGGAGAGGAAAGAAGCAGAATACCTCCAGAGGCTAATGAAACATGGAAACAATTTGTGTACAAGCAAAAAACCAAGCCTTGTCGTCTCTCACTGCCAATAATAATACTTTATTTCCTATTTGTACTGTATAATGTTCAGGATGAAAAACAAGTGATATTACTTGGTAATTCCCAAAGATGTCATTTTATAGGTAGTGTGCCATCTCTCTTAGCTCACAGTGTGTAGAAATAACTCGGCTTCCACTCAAACAAGAGCTAGGAGCTACCTATTTTTTTTAATTTGGGCACATTGAAATGTCCTTGATACAAACCTTTTGCTTCTTTGAGGAATAAGACTTAGAAATTAAACTATTATAAGCCAATTTAGACCTCTCCATCTGCAAAGGAAACCCATTTAAACCTCCTTTACTATTAGTATTTAAAACCTTTATTTTTGTCCAAAACTAGAAAAGGTGAGCACAGCACAGGGTAGGCAGCGTGAAGTTCATTACAGATCAGCACTGATTATCACTGATAGTTTCCTCTAGAAAGAATTGGTGTGAAAAACAGCCTAAGCTTATCCAGGCTGCAGCTTCATAGCATTAATGGAAATTTTCCTCTGTTTTCACTAGATCTGGATGTGTGCAGGGAAGCAGCCGAAACTGCCTTCTAGAACAATGCACAAGGATGCTGAATTTAGACCCCCTGCAAATGGCCACTGGGATAATTATAGCAGGTGTCAAAATCCCTAAGAATAACTGAGAAACAGGACCTCCCAGCCTGCCTGTGGTGTCAGATCAACAGAGATAAAACAACAAACAGGTCCCAGTGGGTCTCCCCAGGCAGGCAGGGAGCTGAGCCCGCCAGCAGGGCTCAGCCTCTCTCTGGGAGTTTGTTTGCTGCTCCCTTTAGAGGAAACCTCCCTGCTGGTGGCATACATCCCCTCAGCAGGGACAGCAGATTTAGAGCCTGCTCTACTGTCCAGGAATGCAAGCTAGGGCCAACAGCATTCCCATAATGTGTTCCCAGAGGCCTGAGCAGCTGAGGCTTGCTGCCCTGTACTCAGTGACTGCATGTTTAGAGACTGCCTTGGCACATCTGCACTTAAAGTTCTCGTGAAAACCACAGTGGCCTTGCCTCTGACAAAATAAAGTATGAAAATAGCAGTCCCATACAGCCCTACATACACAGAGGAACTTACAAGGATCTGCTCTGTAATAGCCGGTTTCAAACTTACAGAAAACTGGAAAACTGCTGATAATATCTCCTGGCTTGGCTGATCTCACTGAGAACAACCTGTACTATGTCCTGGTCTAGTGCAAGGTGTCCCTGCCCATAGCAGGTGGGTTGGAACTTGGAGGTCCCTTCCCCAAACCATTCTATTATTCTACAATCCCTGGTGCTGTCTGCTGTGTGCCTCATCTGCAGCAGGTTAAATTCTCAGATCACATACTGGTAGTGCTTGTACTGTTTCAGAGTGGTAATAATGGGGAACCAACTAGTTAATACTAGAAATACTGTCCAGAAGTGCCAGGTTTTTAAAAAATAGCCTCAGCCTCATGCCAGGCAATAATTGCAACCAGGCAAAAAAAAGGAGATGCAGCCCTAGCCCTGTCATAGCCTTTGCATGGAGGTGCTTCACCATCAGACATGCACTGCTGGCATGTGGCAAGTGAAAACACAGCTAAGTTTTAAATTTCCTAACCTTCAGACAGTCCAGGATTTAAATGATGCAAGAGTGACATTGCTTGGTTATATCTGTACAAAGTCAAGAAGGGGGAGCTCTGTCTGCACCTCCCTTCCCCAGTCACTATGGCAATACTACTTTAGAACTTTTAATAAATCCAGGCTTTGGAGATGGAGTTCGGGAAGCCAACACAGTAACCCAGGATGATTCAGACAAGAACTCCCTATTGTCAACTCCTTGCTGCTAAAACCAGGACACAATCATTAAATAAAATGCCTAGAATATCACATAATATCACTCTTATGTTGGAAGTTTCTCCTTTTTATTCACAGAATCACAGAAAAGTTTGGGTTAGAAGGGACCTTTGGAGGCCAATTTGTCAAATCCTTTTGCCATGGGCAGGGACACCTTCAACTACCCAAGTAGCCTTATAATTCAAATTTAACAGCCACCAATAACAAATACATATTCTAAAGCAATATCAAGTGCACTCATCACACAAAATCCTCCTAATGTATATGTCTTGCCTTCATCAAACTCTGGTGCTCTTCTGGTCATGTCCACAAAAGTTTTCTGGGAAGAGAGAAAGCTCCAAGGGCAAACCCAGCCTTTGCAGCCCCAAACAGGACTAGATACTATGGAAATGAATTGCTAACACTGTTGACCAACTCCATTGTTTAAAGCAGTGCCCTCTCAGACTTCAGCAATAATTCAACAGTGAAATAAACAGCTCTGATCAGATAGCCAGGGAAATTAGATAAAGAGCACAATAGCTGTGAAGATAGGAATATTTCATGAAGAGTCATATATCAGTTTATTCCTGATTTAAGTCCCTTTTGATTACTCTTTGTTTATACCTCACATCTGTATGACAAGTCAGAAAGAAAGGCAAAGATCTTTTCCAACAGAATCTGTTTTCCCCCAAGATGACATCTGCATGTTACCCCCATGACTTAGCACTCAGCCATCCCTGTGACTCTTTCATGTTACTTGCTTTGAAATAATGACTGTGTTTCAGGACACAGCAATTTCCTCAAAGCTTGTTTTTATACTTTAGTGTGCTCCCGGGATACCAAACCATTCAAAAGTGTTCTTTTCCTCTGCGTCTGTTCCCACAGAAGTCCAAGGCAACTCCTTTGAGTCTCAGGACAGTACCTTTGAAATTCCACCCCCACCATTGCTTTGAACACAAGCAGGTTAAACCCAAGCTTAGCATTTATTTTGTACTCTAACATACTCATTTCTTTCAAAGTCATTTAATTACCAACAACCCCTGAGCAATAAAAAATCCAAGATGTCTGGATATAATGGAATTAATGGGGCCGCCACACTCTCTTAATAAAATGCTTCCTAAAAATGTTGCTGAGGGGGCTGATGTGGTTGCTGTGGATGAAAGAAGCCACAGGCAGCAGAAGTGTTCATTGCTGGGAAAGAAGAAATCTCTGTCTCCTTGTCAAACGGGGCTGCTGTGGAATTCAGGATGCTCCGTACACACAGCTGGCTATAAAACTCTTCAGATCATCCAGCTCTGCTTCTCCCCTAGAGCAAACAATTCTCTTTGCATTTCTTGCTGCTCTTATCAAAGGTAAATAGGCTGGATAGTTTGTTGCACTCTACGGTTTTCTGAGGATATTCTTAAAGTACTTGCTCAAGACAGAGGACCCCATCTAAGGGAAGGAAGGCCATTCTTTTTATAGGTTTGGGGGGGCTACTTTTCAAACTAACAATTGTGAAAGATCTTTTCTTCAGGCAGTTTTGAGAGCTAGGTTGATACCAAGCTAAAACATACTTATCTAGGTTTCATAACCATTGTAAATAATTTGGGTATCTGATTTGTTATCATAAATTCAATATTGAATACATTCAAATTACTAAATTTAGCAAAAGAGGCCAAAACTACTGGTTTTCCTTTACCTTTTTATGGACATGCCACACTGCTGATGGTCAGGCATTCCCACCCAGTGGCCTGCTTTCAATTTGTCACTCTGTGTCTTAGGAAACTATACCTTAAATAGCACAGATAATACCTGGGAAGAATAAAGGCCAAACACCTTAAAAGTTTTACTTTAAAAGTAGCCACAGAAATCTAAAAATCTTCCAAAGATATCTCCTCCACTCCCAACTTGTGAATGAGGATCATGCAACCCCAGCTTCAAGGATGTGGTATCCCTTTTCAGTTTATCTTACTCTGAGTTCCCTGGATTTGAGGACTTACTACCTTCAGCAGTACTATGTTTTAATCATCATTAATTATTCTCAATCTAAATTTACCTTTGGATAAGTGTACTAAGGAAATTACCTTAGCTTTTCCCCCAAAGCAGTTCTACAGGAAGAACAATTCAGTTGCATTTAGGAGAATGTCACTACGGAAGGAGGAGGTTTTTCTGGGGTGATGAGCAAGTCTTAAGCATTGCACAGAAGTCCCCCAAATTCCTCCATATTTAGTCAGCCTCCTTTCTCTCCAGGTATCCAAAAGTAGATCCCTTTCCTCCTGCAGTTCTGATGCTGCAAGCTGGAGCAAGTGGCAAACAGTGAGAAACTATGCAGGATCAGCAAATAACAAACTTGTGTTAGATTACAGTTTCCAAACATAATGATAAATAAATTGCTAATAATCTCTCAGATTTGCTCCATTATAAATATAAATTCACTAACTGTAGCAAGTAAAGTTATTTTGGAAATAGCTCACTGTGAATCAGGAAAAGTTTTGACTTATTTCTTGATGATATAACACCAATAGAGAATGTCTTTGCGTGAGAATCTAAAAACTCACAATATTTCTGCTCAGGTTTAATAAATGCAAAGTATTTTTAAAAGCAGTAAAATACTTGAGAACTAAGGTGAAAGTCACAGGCTTTACTTCTCACTTAAGCTGGAATAGCAGAAATCAGAATCTGGCTAGCTGTGCTTATTAGAAGAAGGGAGAAGCAGAGGCACTCACTTTTGTAAAAACTGCAAATACAGCTTCCCCAAATTGCATGGCCAGGTTCTGCAGATGAAAATGAGATCTGAAGATAATTTTAAATGACAAGTTTGAGCATTTAACAGTGAAAATTATTTTTAATTTTTCACTAATTTCTACAACTAGACTTAAGAAAGTTGTGCATATATTTTGCAAGCACTCCACTATGGGCAAATCCTGCAATCTTACTTAGGTGAGGTCTGGGCTAAGAGGATTTTTTCAAAATCCATGCTTGTTGTTTTCAGAAAAGTTTTCCCGATGCCGTTTATTTTTTTAAAAATCCTCAATGCATCGACAGGAACACAGAGCATATCTTGGGTTGCATCATTAGCTTCAGTTTCAGGAATTACTAAAATCCCCTAAGCTACAATTTGTCATGATTCTCATTCTTGGGAAATCCTTTAAAGGAACTGTTAAAGTAATTAAGCTAGTGTCCTCGATTTAATCTTTGAGGCTGCTCAGCCAACATTGAGTCACTGAAGTCTTCTAGGTCAGACAGGAAAAGAATTGACGTCATTGCAAAACGCCACTGCGTAAGTGTCTCTGAAAAAAATGGCAGCCAAGTGCACACAGTTGGGTAATCAGATGCTGTGAACAACAGGCAGCCCAACAGGTGAGCTTGGGGAATTGGGCACTTCAGAGCTGAACCAACAGTGTCCTTATGCAGATGATAAAATATCTGCCATGCACTTTCTCTGACACAACATATTTAGCAAACTTATCAAGATGTTTCCTCTGTCCAGAAAGTCAACCAGCCTATTAGGAGTGATAATTTGGCACAGAATATGCTCGAGGGACAAATACGATAAGGGATGTTTCATACAAAGGGGCTTCCACTACTAGCCAGTTATGTCAATCTGCAGCTAAAAACAGAGCAGCATAAAAATAAACTTTAACTCTTCACCCTGAGCAATTAAGCTGTTTTCTAACAAAATAAGCACAGCTTAAACAGGCACCAGGAAAGACAGATACAGCTCTGCTGTAACGCTTACTCCTTAAAAGTCAAAACCAAGCATTTAAAACAGGGCATTCTAGATATTTTCCCATCCCATAATTAACATTTCCAAATTCCAGATGAACAGGAGTGGAACCACTTAGCTCAAAGAGAGACCCCAGTTTCCTCAGAACCTGAAGACCCTTCAAACCTGAGCTGTTCCCGCTCAGACTCATTTTTAGAAAAGTCACAAACAGGAAGCGCATGTGCTGTTGTCCACAGGCAAATGAAGGGAGAATAAAGCTGTGTTTAGGCATACAGTAACCTTGAACCTTATCCCAGTGACTTATACCTGCCCCAGCACTAATCAGAAGACTTTTCTCATGACTAGCACACATCCTTGCAGTAATTTGAATGATTCAGAAATGCATCTAGCTCTGGCTGTCCTTATCCTAATCCCCAGTATCATCTCCTTGTATCTCAGAAATCCTTCCCACAGCAGAAATAAAACCAGCATATATTTGTTCTTTAAATATGTTAATGGTTTTCATCTTCAATTTATCTCTAAGAGCTTTATCTTTCCAGCTATAAAGCTGCCACTGTTAGAGTCATCCTAAACTCCCCCCAAAAATCCAAGACCCAACCCAAAGCCCATGTAACTTGTGGCTTGTCACAAAATTCTTCAATTTGTTGTCCATTCCAGTTCTTCCTACAAGAACAGTGACCAGCATCCAGTAACAATCTCAATTCTTCAGCCTTCCTTTACAGACAATATAAAGTAACCATAATTCAATTATGGCCCTACAGCATCTATCCACAAGAAGAAAACTTCCCCTGTCAGTACCCAGAGGAGCTGTGACTCTAAAAAGACCTAGCACAAACACACATCTTCCATGACATGAGAAACTTTACCAAGCCCTATCTTGAACCCAAGATTTTAAAATGTTATATTTTAAGTTATTCTCGCTTGTCAGACTGAACTTTTGTCCTAGCACTGTAGGGCTTGTGGGATCCAGCAGTGAACAGTCTTCACCTTTGTGGCACAGGGCTAAGGCATAATCATAGCAGAGTGCCTCTGTGTAGCTTGCAGCATAAACAATGATGCAAAATGCATACTTCAAAGCATATAGCTCTGTTAACTCTGCCATCATCCTTACAAATATAATCAGGCTACAGTTGCACCTCGAGGTTAGAGTTTGTGCCCAGGACAGACCTGGTTTTATCACCAGACATGCTGAGTTACAGTAGGATGAAGACTAAGCCAAAAAAAGGTGAATGAGTGCTGAGTTCTGGCAGAAACAAGTTTGCTGTGCTGTACCTTTCTGTACAGTTAGAGTAGGGCACAACAAGAGATGAAAAGATTGCTTTATCACTGAATTTTACAATACCTGGAGGTCTGTGTTGAGGGCTGGCACCCAGAGAGATGCCTGAAATGGATAAGATGCAGACTGGTGTTGAAACAACCAGCACTGACAGGGTTGGGCTTAATGAGCTATAAAAGTGGGGCTGGAATTGGCTGAAGCAGAAGATGGTATGCAAAGCCCAGCAAAGGCTGAAAGCAGTAGCAAGAGGCTCCAAATTTCTTATTGTGGATGGTGTCAATAATGTCACAAGCCTAAGCATAGCATTGAAGAGGGAACTCTAAATCCAGGACAGTAAGAATTAAAAATATATAGAGATTGCAGGGTCCTACAGAGATTGACTACAATCATCTTAGATACAAATATAAAACTACCCAGAATATATTTACCAGTAGGACTGAGACAGCAGATTGCCCACATACGTTTCCACAATTTACTGTCTACATTTGTAATTAGAAACCACACAGCTTTTTATAGGATCCAGCAAAAAAAAATCCCCAAAGCCAGAACCAAACAATTAGTAAAAGGCTCATTATTGGCCACAGCATCCTGGGCCCTACCTCTCTCTCTAATACTTCAGTATTAATTATGCCATAGAGATTTCTAGCAGTAACAAAACCAAGCATGGAGTAATTAATGTTGGTGTTTCAAACTCTTTCCTAGCTCTGCATGTTTTGCAAGATCCAGCAATAAACCCCAGCTCTTCTTTGCCCCCTAGTCTGAAGGAAAACTATTTCCCCATAAAAAAGGCTGGCCTTGCCCATACAACAGTGACTCATTAACAAGAACCCAGTTGCCTCTGCCTGCCCTGGCCCTTATCCTCATTGCTCCAGTCTTGCTCTTCATTCCCAAATGCAGAAATGTTTCTCAGAATGGGATAAGGTTTCTTATGAGGAAGACTGAATAAGACCATGGATCACAGCAGAAAAGCATTTCCACCTTGATTTTGCCTCTCCCCTAATTTCCAGTCTTAGTTTCCTGTTTCTGTTCCCCTCTCCTCTAGCCCACCAGTGCTCTCCTCTTCTCCAGCTCTGCAGCATTCTCATCACACAATGTTGGTGCAGAGTGCATGGTGGAGTAGCTGGGTGAGTTAGGCTGCAAGATGCTTCACCACATGGGTTCAGCAGCAGCTGATTTACTCCTCCCTTCACTTCTTTCTTCCCTTTCCTCACTTCTCTCTTCTTTTTCTAAGTGTTGGGAAATCACAGAGCAGCAGCTGCCCCAGACACATGTGACCAGCAATTTGCCCAGGGGATGCTCAGGCTGGTTAGGACACTCAGAACATCAAAACACACCCTCAGAGCTACATTTCTGTGGGAAGAATGACTCTTTGTAATATTTTTGGCACAGGCAAGATGCTCAGTGACCAGGGGAGCTTGGAGCCAACTCTGGCAGCCCTGGTGCTGCAGAGACTGGGTATGCTGAGCTAATCTGCCCCCCAGGAAAAACAGAACTGGTTATCTAAGTCTGCATGTACCCACCACGCTGTACTGAGGATCTTTGGGAAGAGGGTGCAAAGTTGCTGAAGGCACAAGGATTTTTTGGCAGTGGAAGGCAGTGCTAGGTACAAGAGAGGCTGGAAGTGCAGGAGCAGGATCCACAAGTAGTCACACACAGATATGCAGGGATGTCAGTTGGATAAGGTCAAACTGTGTGTCAAACCATAGACCAGAAGTGAGGACTTAGTCTGGAAAGTTTGTATTTCCCTGTTAGGAAGTCTTGATTGGGGGCTAATCAAGAGCATAAGTGACTGACACTGGGGTTTCTGATCCAGGCATCTTGAGCAGCCATGGACAGGATTCCCTATGTCACATAGCAACAAACTTAGGTGACACAGGAAAATAACCTTGATTTTCTCATGAGTGGTGAGATAATTAACAGAACACTGTGAGGTGCTCAGATACAATTGCAGGGGATGCTGTAGCCATAAATCAGCTGGTCATATTTACCTCAGTGTGTGAGAACATTATGTAACTATCCCTAAAAAATAATATACACCTGCATCAGAATTTTCAACCAAAGAATTCCCCAAAGCTTTTGCAGCTTTGGTGAAGAAATGATTCAAAATACTTAAGGTTTTGTTTCAAATATGACAGCTGGAAAACAATGAGTCATAAAGCACATGAAATATGTGTCTCTAGTGATATTCCTCAGTACTACCAAGTGATTCTTTTACAATACAGATGTCTGATAAGTTGTTGTTTATGTGGACTTGTGCTCTGATAATACGAACAGACTTTTGTCCAGTTGCCTTTAATATCCAGTTGAAGTTGGAAGCATTGTAAAATCCAGGCACAGTGAGTACTGGTTCCCTCTTTTCCAGTTTGCACCAGGAAACTGGAAGGCAAAGATGGGTGAAGTGATAATAAAGGCATCCTTGTGAGTAGGTGCCACAGAGCTGGTAAAGCCCAGCAGAGAAAGCAGCTGAGATTTATGCTCAAAGCCTCAGTAACTCCCCACCTTAACCTTTAGAAAACCAGATCTGAAAATACTGTGTAAACAAAGCAAACAAAAGACAAATTCTAATGCAGCTACCTTAGTCTCTAAAAATAAACAGGCATTAGCACTTAGCCTCATCCTTAATTAGATGAAATGGTATTCTTCCTACAAATAGGTAAAAATGACATTTCAGAACATGAGTATTTGGCAGAAAAGATGTTCTCATTTTCTAGAATACTCTCCTAGAGTTGGACAAAGAAATGGCTACAGTCCAAAGAGAAACAAGCCCTTTGCAATGAAGCTCATCATAGGTCTGGAGAAAAATGTCCAGTGGGGAGAGCAAGAGGGAGCTGGGATTGTTTAGCCTGGAGAAAAGGAGGCTGGGGGAGTGTTGGAGTGAGGGGAACAGACCATGACCTTACTGCTCTCTACAGCTACCTGAAAGGAGGCTGTAGAGAAGAGGGTCTAAGTTTCTTTTCCCAAGTAGCAAGAGACAGGTCAAGAGTAAATGGCCTCAGGCTGCTCCAGGAGAGGTTTAGATGGGATATTAGGAAACATTTCTTCACAGAAGGGGTTGCCAAACACTGGAACAGGCTGTGCAGGGAAGTGGATGAGGCACCATCCCCAGACGTGCTTAAGAGATGTGTAAATGTGGCACTTAGGGACACGGTTTAGTGATGGACTTGCCTGGGAGGTTTACAAAAGGACCTGCACCATCCTATAATTCCATGATTTGCTGATTTTGAGCCTCCAAACACAGCTGCCGAGGCAGGGTGTCTGACGCTGGCTCCCCCTCGGTGCTGTGCATGCCAATCCACAATGCCACAGCTGTCTGCCACCTCGCCAAGCACCTCATCTACATGCCAGCGATTTTCACCCTCTTCAGTCACTGATAATAAGGCTGCCTGGTGCCAGAAAGTGATGGCCACTTAAAAGGCCAGCCTATATTTTTCACCATAAATACCAATGTCATTTTAAAGCGCTGCAGAAGGGGAGGGATAAGTGGGAGTTATGAAAGGACTAGCAACAGCTGGAAAATTTGGGCTAGTCTGTCTCTCTACCACAGACCTAAGTAAGCAGTGAGTGTGAGCAATGAATGGGCTACCAAGTGCCATGAGTGAAATCTCTTCTGCTCAAATTTTGAGCTAAGATTCTCATTTCCATAAGTCTTAAAAGTAATAAATTTGCTCCCAAGAGATTCCACAGCTTCTACTTTTGATTTCCATTTTTCTTTTAACTGTTAAACAAGGAACACAGGCAAATGCATTATCTCCTCCTCACCCTTGTACTTGATCAAAAGAACTATCACCCTGAAGAGGTTTTCAGATCATTCTGATGGTCACTTGGCCAATCACATCAGCAATTCTTCTACTTCATAAATTCCCCTCCTTGAAAGATTAGCATGCCAGCTGTCTTCTTAGGGAAGCAAGAACAGGCTTGTCCAAAGGACAAGGATGACCTTGTATGTTTAGCAGCCCTTCCTTTCTTCTCCTCCATCTTTCCCCCATTAACACTGCACTTTACAGTGGCAGACAGAAATCTGAATTGTGAACTGCTTGGCTCCTGGGAAGAGTTTGTATCAGATGAGCTGAGCAGTGTTTACCTCTAATTAAAACCTTTACTACAAGGGAGTGTCTAGCCTCACTTTGGATTTGCTCTTCAGAACTGCAGTATGTCAGCACTTCCTCCAGAAAGAATTTTTCCACTTAAGAGTCTCCAGAAACTGCCATAAAAAGCTATTATTTAAGCACACATTTTATACAAAACATCACTACTATTTTCAATTTTTTCTTTACATCTTGGAAATAGATATAACAACTATAACAATATAGCAACTCTTCCAAAATCAGCTGAACAAATGCACAAACCTGTTCTTATAGGTTTTGAAGCACTGAAATTTCCTTTTTTCAACTAATGATATTTTAAACGTTTACATATTTTCAAATGGTCACTTTTGTTCAGGTATTTGTAGGAGACACTGGCAAAATTTGAACAAGCAAACTTATAAAAGCAACTATTTGCAAGTCAGTTCCTGGTTAAGAAACTAAAGCAGAACAGAGTGTTTCTGGAGGAAAACTTCCATTTTTTTGGTCCCTGTCATTTACTGTCACACTATGGAAAGCCTCTGCTTGTCTGGAAGAGTACATTATGTACAGTCAGGATCCTGCATCCTGGATTGTCATACCTTTCCCAGACCTGCCAGCTTGGCTGCCAGCCTGAGGTAATAGGAGGTGCTCCACTGATTGCTAACAACAAGCAGTACTTTTGGGTCTTTACTGCCTGGTAGATGAAGTACAGTATGTGCTGGAAATTACATTTCTTATTCAAAAGGAGAAACTGTCCAAGCAGGGAATGCAAGGTAAGCACAGATGGCAATTAGGAAGAATCAGGTTTCCCTCACAGATCTCCAGGTTTCTAACTTTTCATGAATGTTTTTTCAGTGTCACCTGAAGCATCTGACACTGACAATTTCAAAAGGTACTAATTAGCAATAGCATTGATTCAGGAACCCATAGGAATCCCAGCTTTACAGCAGAGAGTAGGTAAGCCTGTCAAAGATCTAAATAAAGTAGATGAATGAATGCAACCGTCTGTCACATGTGCATTGTGTGTAGCAAAGGTAAATTTAAGTTGAGCTAAGGATGTTTTAAGAGTAAGTGTGCAAAGCTGAGCTTCTGAATAGGTATTATGTCCTATCAAGGACTCATTGTTTAGCAGATCCTATATCTAACAATGCTCATTGTGAGGGCTCCAAAGATCAGTGCATTAAACACCAGTTTTTCAGACCCCTTCACATTTTCAGTGTCTTCCAGAGCTCCAACCACTTGGATATTCCTGCTACACTCATACCTGTGTGTGGTCTATTGGCTGTCTCTATGCTGTTCTGGGAACAGAAGAAACAGCTTAGATCAATGGGTTCAATTCTTCAAGAATTTTATTCCACCCCCTTCCAAAGAAATCTTCTTTTTGGAATACTGGAAAGCTACTGCACACATGAAAAACGAGATCTGGATTTCACGAATGGTTCCATCTGGATGGCTATTTCCAACAGAGGCCAGGAGTAAGAGCACAGTGTAAGGCCATGGGTTAGCATGCATTTACAGGTTGTGACTGTGCAGCTGGAGGGAGGCTATGGCCTTCTCCAGGAGGAGAAATTCCGGTTCATTATGCTGTGTGTAGGAAGTGGCTTTATGCAATGCTGTCACGAGCACAGGGAGACCAGAAATGCTTCCCTACTGACAACCTAAGCATGTGGAAATGCTGTGATCTGGTTACCAAAAACGAGTGGAAGCAGGATGGCAGGACCAACACTGGAGCTGCATCGTGGTGCAGGAGTGCCAGCTGAGAGATCTGCACACACCTACTGCACAGAAGGTGAGACCTAGCTCTGGACTTGTAAAACCAGTGTCAGTAATTGCTGCCAACATTGAATTGTCATTTATTCCAAGAGGAGCCGTGTTCACGGGGCAGATCTCTGACACAAGTGGTCATGGTGGGGTATGGGTACTCTCTCACCCATTAAGGGTGATTAAAATAAGGACCTGCATTTTCTTTCTGGCACAGCCTCCAGCAAGGAACCCATTGGGGGAAGGTTGGAGGAGGAAGGCAAAGTGAAGGGGGAGTAAAGGGTGTGTGTAAGGGGAGGAGATCTTTGAAACCACTGCACAGAGGTCAGGGGATGCCTTTGTGGCTCTGGCAGTTCTCCAGACCTCTGCAAAGGAACAGGGAGTCTGCTGGATTTCAAAGATAACCAAAACTACTCCTTCTTTTGCTGGCAAAAGCAAAAGATTACTATGAATGTCCCTCACTGTTGAAAAATAATAGTTAATAAATGCCACACAGAAAGATTTCTCTGGACTTGTCTCCCAGACTAGTCGTTTTGGGGTTTGAATCTCAGATTTTGCAAATATGAATCCCTGCTCCATCTTTGTGTCACATCATACTGATGCAGGGCATGCAATTAGCCCCCAGCACCTTAGCAAGGGGAAACAATGCAATCCAGTTTGCCACTTGATAGCGAACCAGCTTGCTGGCAGTTTGAGCTTGCTCAGCTCAGCTGGGTTTCTGAGCAGTGCACACTACATTCAGTGCAACTTTCCAAATAAAATTAAAACCTGTACATTTAACACACACCTAATGCTCCTCTATAATAGTGAATTAAATAGTGCAAAATCTTGCATGTGCTAGACTTGCTGTTTTCAAGCATCTTGAGAGTCTAGGAGCAGCCAGGTCTGGTCTATACAAGGATAGGATGAAGTTCAAAAGGCACTTCTGCAAAGCACTCTAAGTCAGTGCAGAATGTGGCCATATAGTTGTGAAATCAGTCATGTTAAAGCACAATTAAGGTTAAGGATTCTTTCTTCACCTTTGTGTTCTTCTGCTCTCATCACTGTGTATGGTTAAATGATTTACAAAACTCCTCCCATTTAGAAAAATTTCCCATTCCAGAAAATTAATGTAGCAGAGTTACTGTCAATTCCTCCTATCCCCACTCCCAGCAGCCTTATATTAATGTGAAGAAGGAAAAAAAAAAAAAGTTTGAACTTTTCTGTGTTCAAATATAGAAATCCCCAGCATTCAAATGTTTCCAAACAGATTTACTTCCAGATTATAATTGGTGAGAGATTTGACTCTTATATTGGCCCCAGGGTGAAGTAACATTAAAGCTCAGCACCAGTTTTGAACTGCAATTTAAAATTTAATGGCAGTCCTTCAGAGCTGCTCAGCTCTGCAAGTCACCCATGGGTTTTCCAGCTTGAGCCAGCTTAGAAAGGTTCTGACTGTGATTTAAATTTTGGCAGCACAGAAATGCTATCCACTATGTCTTCCCACAGCATTCAGTGGCCCTGAATTTCTGACACTCTCATTTTTTCCCTCAAAATTGTAGAGTTTTTATCTGATTAGCTCTAAGTGATCTTGATAACAACTCAGATCTAGTTATTTCTTGAATCCATTGCTTGGAGATCAAACATTACATCACAAGAGCTCTATCTGTTCCAAATGAAGCTAGGACAAAACTTCCATTGCCTTCAGGATAAGGCCATAAATCTTTGAAAACCAAGTGTCCAATTTTCAAATTAAAACATAATGAGCTTTATAGTCACAGATTTAAAGACTGTTGCATTTTGCATCTTGCATGGGATTCTGTAGCTGGGTTACAAGTACTAAAAAAACTTTGATGCTGTGAGGGAGAGTAATTTTCTGGGAGCTCCCATCATTATCTATCAGGCCAGTACACAAAACACACAATGGAAGTGATACTGCCCTGATGGCAAACAATGTCTTTGGAAAGCTTCAAACAATTTCTTTGTAAACAACTGATCAGGGTAATTACATTTTCTAATCTGAAACTGTGCCGTGACATTGTTTCAGGTAACACATGAATCATGCTAAAGGGTTTTCCTCTGCTAGCACTGGCTACCTTATCTAAGCAAGCTCCAGTCTAAGGATGGAGACCTAAGCCTGATGAAGTATTGTACTGGCACTGCAGGTAGTGGCTCCACCACCTGCCCCCAAGACTCCTGCAATCCACTGCTGCTGTTGGGCAGACAGCTTGCCAGGTAATTAGAAAACCTGAGGAAACAGCAGAGCTCTGCCTAATGCCTCATGATCCCAACTCATTTTCTTTAAAAGATGAGGTGTTAGATGGGACAACCTATCTGAACGATGCTCAGTCCAGTTGAGAGAGCTGCAGCTGCACTTAGCAGAAGGCAAACACGGCTTTGATGACTTCGCACTTGCTAATGAACACAAATTACCTAAAACACAATGAGTTTGTCTCCCACAACCTCTCAGCCAAGTTGTGATGTAGTAATGTGGCTGTCAAACCCTCACCACTTCATGGGATTGTGTTAACAAACTAGTCCCATGATATTTCACAAATCATGTGTGATCTTGCAGAAGAAGCTGCCCTGGCTTTCTGGCTTGCTTGGTTTAGTTTTCACCAGCAGTTTCAAAGCAAAACTGCAGTACAGCCTGCCCCTGCAGTATTCTTTTATTCTTCAGTCTCTTGTCATAGATGCGATCTGCACACTGCTTAATTTTTGTTATCATTTCCTTGGATATCTACCAGCTATGATTGTCATGATTAAATCAGTATTGACTTAATTACAAAGGGCTTTACTCAAGATAAACAGCAAAGAAGTGATCCAGAGCAGTGAGAACTGCACTGCTGAGTGAGAGCGTCTGGCAAAGGACTTTCAGACACTCTAAGTCATCTTTTTTCCCTCACATAAGTTTTTGTTTTGTTTTGTTTTTTAATCCATATGCATTGTTTTTGTCAAATCCCAGAAATTAGATCAGTCTGTCACCTCTGAGTCTGACCCCTGAGCCTTGTCAATGCCTTTGGCCATCTTTGCTGCTGTCAAAGCCACATTTCAATTTCACTCCAAAGTCAATGCCATGGTGTCTGCCATGAGTCAGGCACTGAGGCTTTCTCAAGCTTCCTCCTCACAGTGCCACGAACAAAGGACACCTGGATTTCATGCCCTTCCCGTGTTTATCTCCTGCTCCAAGGTATTTCTATTCTGCAGGATGAGTACATATCATTCAAACAATTATGATGGAGGGAACTATTGTGTCTTTTCTCGCCTCTCTTATTTGACCATGCAAAAATTTAGTTATAATTTAGACACTGAATCTGAGCAGAGCTCTCACAGATATTAGTATGACTCTCTGTCCTTTTCTAATTAGGATAGTGATCATGTATTGCTGACACAAGAGATGGCAATCTAGCTTTTTTTAAGTCTTCCAAAGATCTCAAATATTTCTCAAGAATTCTGCATAGAAAATATATATAATAACATGTGAAGAGGCAGCAAGGGACCAGTTTGGGATTTCAAGTGAAAAGCTAAGCATTTAACACAAATTATACAAGATTTGCTTAAAAGTTTAGTACCTACATTAAGTTTCTAAGAGATTGTGGACTATATACTCAGCTGCTGGATATACAGTTTATGGCTAACTACTATCTACTGGCTAGGGACAAGCCTGGCAGAATTTCCATCAGGTGTGCAAATGTCCTGGTTTTCCTCAAAGTCTTGCCTTCTCAATAGACTCCTTTAGCATTCTTCTGAATACTATCAGCAGAAAAGGAGACATAGAATTCAGTATAAAATTCTGTCCTCTGAGGTTCTTTTTCTTCTACCTGTGATAAAAAGAACATACTCCAGATAATGAATGTTTTTCAATTTCTTATGCACATGTGTCCAGAGATTTCTCTTGCTGTCCAGTAGGAGAAAAAGCTGCTATTACACTCTTTCTCACTTTCAAGAGCAGAAATAGGGTCCTGATTATGACATGCCATACCATCACAGAATCATAGAATGGTTTGGATTGAAAGATACCTTCTATATCTTTAGTTCCAGCTCCCCCTGCCACATACCAGCAGGCCTTGAACATTTCCAGAGATGGGGCACTGACATTTCTGTGGAATAAAGATCAGGGGGAACTGATAACTTCTGGTGGCAATGTTGCATATTCTAATTTCTTGTATGCCAATACTCCTTAGGTTTTGGGGGGGGGTTTTGGTTTTTTTTTTGGTTTTTGGGTTTTTTTTGTATTTAATTTGTAAATTTTCCCTAACTATTGAATACTTTCTCCAGATCCTTGAAAATAGCTTCATTATGTTTGTGTCCTTTCTGTCCATTGTTTTTTTTCTTCATTTTGTCCAGTGATACAACTACTTGCAGTCCTCTCTGCTGCTTTTTGGCTTAACATAGGGTAGTGTGCTCATTTGAGAGAGTGACTTACCCTCATCTGTGAGGGACATGATAAATCCTGTCTGAGACAGGATAGGCAGTAAAAAGTGTTATAAAGCACAGAGATTCTGTAGTGCAGAGCCAAATTTAAGGAGTGCAAGTTAGCTACTTGTCCATGGGCTTCTGGCAAAAGTCAGAAATTTAGAACTCAAGGACAGACAGAAAGACCTTCTTGTGAAGGAAAGGATGGTGGATTTGCTGATATACCCCACACATCCTTTCTGGCTGACTGAAACTCCATGAGGTTCATCAGAACAGATGCAAGGTCCTTCTCATGGGGCAGAAGAAGCCCCTGCAGCAATGCAAACTGGAGACTGCCTGGAGGGCAGGCAGCTCTGCAGAGCAGGACCCGAGGTGCAGAACTGCAGAAGATGGGTCAGCAGTGCGCCCTGGAGGCACTGAAAGCTAAAACACGCCAGGCTGTCAGCAGAGAGCAGCCAGCAGCTCTCCCTGCCAGTGAGGCCAGTCTGGAGGGCTCTGCCCTGCCCACTCCTGGGCTTCCCAGCCAAAGGCAGTCCTGTGCTAGAGCAAGTCCAGAGGGCTGGGGCCATGATGTGCAAGCAGGGCTGAGGAAAAGGAGGGTGCCAGTCTGGAGAAGGAAAGGCTGGGGCTGGAGAGGAATAGGACTCTGGTTTTCAGCTTAAAGGACAGCAGGGAGTCAGACTTGTCTCAGAGATGCACAGCCAAAGGACAATAGGTAGTGCCCACAACTTACATCCAAGGAAATTTTCAGCATGGATAAGAAGAAGAAAAATTGTGGTAAGAGTGGTTAAACCCAGTTAGAGAGGTGGGGGAATCTCCACCCTCAGACACTTTCAAAACCTGATGAGGCAAGGCCATGAATAACCTCATCTGGCTTTTAAATCAGCCTTGTCAGGAGCAAAGGGTGGGACTGGATGACCTTCAGGGGTCCTTTCCAATCTAAATTATTCTGTGATTCTATAAATAAGGTAGAGGTTGCAAGAAAAAGGAGCAAAATCAGATTGAGGAGGGGCAGGATCCTTTCCTGTGTTGAGAGGAGAGAACAAGGCTGCAGGCTGTGGCTGCTGCTGACCTCTTTAAGAGCTGGGTGACTGAAAATCACTCCTGGATGCAGTGGAGCGTGTGTTCCTGGCACAGCTCTTGCATTGAGACATTCCCGAGTTTCTCCAAGCCTTATCTGGGTGGGGTGCTGTCACTCAGGCATTTTTTCCTTCAATTTTGCCTCACCCCTTGCCATCACAGGGTGTTAAACAGAGCCTGTTAAAAGGACTCACCAAACTTCCACACTTCAGGAACAAGAATGTGATTTTTGCAATAATGTTAATATTGTTTCATATAATTTCTTGGGAAATAACTTCTATCTTTGAGGAAAAAAGTGTTGCTCTTGTAAAATGATAAGTGACACACAATTCCACTTCTAACCTCAACTAGAACACTGGTCAGCAAGAAGAAACAAACTTGCACTAAAAGTATTTTCCTCTGTTTCTATTAGCTAGAAATGGTTTAATTATTCAGAAAGTCAAAGGCATTTTATGTATTGGGTAATTAAACTGGTGGAATGCATGCTATAATTTCTCATAAAAAAAGATGTTCTCACACATTTTCTTGTTAGAAAAGCTTTATTCCTTCATGAGTAACTCACTCACCCCAAACATACAACCCCACGTATGTCTATTGACTCAAAAAAGTTTTATGCTAATTTAAAAAAAAATTGAGTTTGATTTTCAGACTAGCCAGTTAGAGACAAAAATAATTTTCTTTTGATCATACCCACCCAAGCCACCAATCAAGCTGCCAAAAAAGTGCTAAAGTTTGGATTTTCTTGCTGAAAGCAAGGACATGTAAAGCAATCAGCAACCTTGCAAGTCTAATAATGCGATTTCTCTTGTGTTTGAGCTGTTCCCTGATGATGTTTCATAGGTTTAGGGCCTATGAGAAGAGTCACAACATATGGTAACAGTAATAAGAAAAAGTCATTATGCATACATTAAGCAGACTTTTTAGAATCCTACATGTTTCACGAGCAGTGTGTCACTCCATTCTTTCAAGAACCCAAATTTTCACATTTCAAAGAAGCCCTTAATTTTTATCTCTCCATCATTTTGTGTTAGTGTCACATTTCCTTATATTCAGAATTTGACACTGATGTCACAGTTAGTAATTTTCTCTTCTAAGAAAAATGACAAAAGAAACATCTAAGCTATAAAGTTGCCATCAGGCTTGAGAACAGACTGACAATGAGAAACTCCATTCTCCTGGTCCTCATTCAGAATTCCATACCACTGCCTTTTTGCCCAGGTGGAGCTCAAACTCCAAACCCTCATACTGTGCTTATGATGAGCCAGACTCAAGAAATCTCCCAGGGTCTGTAATGTCACACCTGATCTGTCCAGCCTGTGGGAAAGGAAGCTCAGATCACATCACAGTAAAGTGGGATCCACCTTTCCTTAGCACACCTCACCTGGAGCCAAGCCTCCTGTGACCATGGGTGTGTGATTGACAAGCTCAGCCTCAGTCAGGCTCATGGAAACAGGCTGGCTATGAAAGGAGACTCAAGATCCAAATCTCACACATGATTGTGAAATGTGCCCTCTATTTAGCAGATGACCATGTTATGACTTTAATTAAAATATTCTATACTCAGTTTTGGTTTCAGCTTGATTTTGGGTCACCTGTCTAACTAGTCCTTACATATAGTGAAGTGCCAACTCTTTAAAATAGACTAAGGTGAGCACTTTCAGATAAAAAATTGTCTTCTTCATTTTCAAGGGGACACAACTTTTGGCATTTTTTTAGCCATTAAACCAGGGATCTCAAAAGGCATGCAAAGGTTACCTGAGACAAGCTGTGGAAAGAAAAGACTGATTACAGTAGCTCACATATCCCTAGCTCTTGTCCAAGTAGTCCAACAAATCACAAAGATTTTAGTACATGTTGCCATATCCCAGACCTTTTACAATGCATGGCAAAACTCCCAGTGATTTCAATAGGAGTAGGTTTTAATGTGAAGTTGGCAAGCTTGGAAAAAAATAAAGCAAAAGTATTTTTAAATCTTCATGTTAGAACAACAACAAAAAAACATCTTAGAGAGTCTATATCAAAAGTGAAAACTGAGGCTGGACCTTAACTCCAGCCTCATGCATACTTCTAACCTTTATGCCAGTATACTGACCAGTTTCTTTAAATACAATAGAAACTCTGTCACTTTGAAGATAAGCCCTCACAGTTAGCTTAAAACAATAATTCTGTACTTTCTTTCCTGTTTCTAGATTTATTTTAAGTATTAGTATAAAATGTCAGAGTCTGATAGCAGCCAGATCAGTTTGTATAAAAAATTGACTGCCTGTTTGTAGTATATTACAGGCTATATTTGACACAGGAAAGCACTTAATCATGAATGCTATCAGCACACCACACCCATCTTTGTAAGTGCCTTATAAGCTAGATTTATCACCGTGAACTCAGACTGGATAGAGACAAGTAATGATGAATAATGTAACCCCCTTCTGCAGAGGTAGGGTTAAAGCTGTATTAGCCACAATATCACCAGCAGACTACAGTTTGGGAGCTGTGCTAGAATCTATCAATGTCACAGAGGCCTCAGGAGAAACTTTGGATTGATGTCCACAGCATTATTTCCACTGGAGTCATCAGGCTCAGATAAGCAGATAAAAGTGAGGCAAATCTGCCTCAAATACATGATCACACAGATTTTGCCCATTTAGGTATTTTAAATCTCTCAGCTTGTATTTGTGCAGCAGGACTGACAATCCTTTAAAATTTTGAATTAAAACCAGAAACACCTTTGCCACGCATTAAATTTGATTTTATTTCTCTTGCCTAACTTTGTGTCTCTATTGTAGCTTTTGAGTTAAAATATGCCACTTCTTGGACGTGTGGACTTGAGAAACATACTGAAAAATGTACATGTTATGAAGGAGACAGGACCTTTCTTCTTTTCTCTGTTGGCTCATGCAGAGAATACTGTTCCCTTCCAGAGAGGCTGCCCCTGTAGCTGGCCACTCTGGTTCTGTGCCTATCACTGTGCAAAGCTTCTCCAAGCTCGCATATGGAGCTACCAGTGGAGAGGGAGCCAAGCCAGGGAGGCCAAACAAACCTCAGCCATTCCCCCAGCTCACTTCTGCCCTTCTTGTCTCCCCAGCTCCTAACAGCAGCACTTCCCAGAGAAGGGAAAGGTCTGGGTGGCTGTAGGGGCTGCCTCTCCTCTGCACTGCCTGTGACCCCCTGCCTACCTCTTCCCTGCAGCCACTGTGCCCCACCAGCCCATAGGGAAAGGAAGACAGAGGAGTGCAGCAGGAGGTTCGTGGGGCTGGGGCTAGACCAGAAATGTCCTTCTCTCCTCGACAGAATACATCAAGAAACCAAAATCTGTTAGCAAAACAAGCAAAAAGTGCTTCCTAAAACCCCAGCATTTTCTAAAGCTAACTGGAGAGTAAGATGTGACAGTCACTGGGGGATATGTTGTGGCCATTCACATTTTTCACACTCACTACTAAATATAGCCAAAAGAAGCCCCTTTGCCTGTTAATGCCATTTGTTCACAGCAGCCCAGTTAGGAATCACATTTTAAAATCTGAGTCCTTGGACATTGCCTTGATTGTCAAGAGGAATTTTGGCTGGGATTTACTAGCATGTTAGTTAAACCTAGCTCAATTCCCTTTAGCTATATAGGAAAAGAAAGGTGTTTGCCTTCTATATCCTCCCAATTCAAACAATACTTACTGAAATAGCTCTAAACTCTCAAATATATTGCAAGTTAATGCATCCATGGAACTGTTATTAATTTATGAATCTCCTGATCACAGAAGGTACTGAAGTTACTGATGTGCATGCTGGTCTGTATTTCAGCAGTTCGAGAGAAATATTCATGAAAATACTACTTAGGTAGAACACTGTCTGTGTAACAACCTGGAGAAAACACCCTGAAGTTTCCAAGGGTTGGTTTTATACCTCATGTGACAGATGCCACCTCCTTCAACAGATGGTGCCCAGGTGCAGTAGTGAAGGAATTTTCCATGGAGACTCAGAGGGCAGCATGCCAACTGCTGTGCTGAATCACCAACACTTCCCAAAGTGCCCACAAGATCCCAGGTGGCCCAGCCCTGCCAGCTTGGGATGAGGTAATATGGCTGCAAACTAAATAAAGACAGAAACCATTAAGCTGAATTTAAAGAGAAATGGCAGAGTGATGTATTTTGGTTGTCAATAGATAAAGACCATTTTCATTCAGTGACCATGCAGTACAGACACAGTTATTCATTAAATAACTTCTTTTTGGATGCTGCTAATAAATATTTTTTATCAAATTAGTAATCTCATAAGATATGCATTCAACTGCATAATGCTGTACCTGAAAGAAATAATTGAGTAAACCTATTGAAGACTTTAAGCACTGAAAAACAAGATGACACAAGGAAGTGTGTCTTTTACTTCATCACTCTAGCCCTAGCTTTTCAGTTGAATATGCCAGCCAGCACTCTGGACCTCCAATTTATTCATTACACATAGTCACCCTCAGTTACCAGATCTAAGGTCAAAAGAACGTACAAGAATGAAAAAAACATCTATTAATGAGATACCATTGGTATTCAGAGCTTTAAATTAGCAAAGGCATTAAATCAGCAAAGGAAAAATTGGGACAAGGCAGATGTGTAGAGAAATCAAGATCCCAAACCAACTCATTCCAGGTAGGTGAGACTAACAAGTAGACTCAGAAAGAGCTACTGAATTTCTGCATTTTAAATTCTGGAAAGTATAATGGTTAAAACTGAAATAATCTCATAGAAAGCTCAAACAGAGGTTAAATACAAAGATTATGAAATCACAGAACCACAGAATGATTTGGGTTGGAAGGGACCCTAAAGATCACCTCTTCCCAACCCCTCTGCCATGGACAGGGACATCTCCCATTAGAGCAGATTGCTCAGAGCTCCATCTAACCTGGTCTTGAACAGTTCCAGGAATATGAGACCCACAACTCCTCTGGGCAGCCTGTTCCAGTGCCTCACCACACTCATAGTAAAGACTCTCTTTCCAATATAATTTAAACCTATATTCTTTCAGTTTGAAAATATTGCCCCTTGTCCTGTCACTACATGCTCTTGTAAAAAGCTTTTCTATTTATATCTTTCTTGTAGGTTTCCTTTAGGTACTGGACGCTTGCAAGTTGGAGGATTCCATGACACACCTCACCTTTCAGTAATCTGTGAGTTTCCTCAAAATATTGTTTAAGAAAATAATACATATAGGATGCATTAAACTTTAAAATAGATAAAAACAATAGGTAGAGAAATAACAGAATATAAAGGCAGTACTTGGGCATGGAAAAGCTTAGATTTGCTACTAAACTAATGGCAAATAAATGGATATCAAATTAAATGGTAAAGACCTATGTGTTCCATACAGGTAGCATTAGAAAGAAGTATTAATCAATCTTAGCTCATTAAATTGCTGAGCCAGCTTAGCCACTGTTCGTCCATGGATTCCTATGCCTGGCATCCTGCCTGTGAGCTGCTTTTCAGGATTCCCTGGACAGATTTATCCTTATGGGTACTGCTGTGACCTATAATCAATGACACAGGTACAGAAATAGAAAATAAATTATTTTGTCTAATAATCACTTCTAAAGCTACATAAATTGATTAGCCCTCTCAGGTTTCTTTGTTGTTTTGTTTTTTTTTAACTTGAAGTGAGCTTGCATCACGTATTTGTCTATTCTCTTTTGGTGTATGAAGTGGATCAAATGAAAAAAATGCCTCTATTTTCGTTATGGCTTCAAAGTTCCCCTGGAGAAACTGACTCCACCTGGAAAGGGGTTTTACAACACCAATACCAGAGACACCAGGGGCCTGAAATGAAGACCTAAGAAGTTCTGAATCTATGTTTGTGTGTTGCTGCTCTTATCTTCCATGTCCTTGCCAGGCAATATTGCAAAGGCCCCTGCCCTGAGCCCTTAGGTATAATTCGAGGGGTGGAGCAAAGGTGAAGGAGAACAGGAGGAAATCAGAAAAATGTCAGAGGACATTCCCATGGCACAGGCACTGAGCCTGTCTCCAAAACCCACATATGAGCCAAATCCACATCCCTACCTCAGTGCTGATGCTCTGTTGCCCTGCTCAGTGTGCAGACTCTGGTGCTTACTCCAGAACCTGTATTGGCTGCCCCAGGGTCTACCCAAGGAATCTCTTTGTGTGAAGGTGCCCAGCATCCAAAACAGGACTCCTTGCTTCTGTTGCTCTGGCACACACACTTTACCCAGCCAATGTTCTAAAGCTCTCCCAGCAGGAGCAATGCACTCACCTGCAGGAGAAGCCCATGGTCACTCAGCAACCCAAGCTGCAAGAAGGAAAATGCTGGAAGAGTTTGCTCTCCAAAGCCGTCCACCTCAGCTTTCTTCCCCCTGGAAACCTGGAGGTGGTGGCCACTGCTTCACACATATCTCCCAAACCTCCTCCTCATGGAAACAGGCTGGGTTCTGGGGAACAGGCACACCCACCAGCATCCCCACAGAGAGCCAGCAAGGAGAATGTGTGGCTGGATGCAGGCTGGATGCAGGCTGCACTCTGCACTCTGTAGCTGTGACCTGTCTGGGCTGGGGCAGCTGCTGTGGGGACTGAGTGCACAGCTCCTTTCAGCCTTTCCCTTGTGCTGGGACCATTCACACAGCCCTGGGCTCAGCACTGCAGGTGTCAGCAGGGGCACTAAGCTGCCCTGCTTCTATTTCTCTAATAAGGACCTGTAGCTGGATGTTGTGCTTGGGGCCATGCTTTTTCTGGATCTGGATAAATACAGAGGAAATGGGAGATGGTGTCTAACCCCACAAAGGAGTGATGTGTCTCACAGAAGATTAGAGCATTGTGGTGAAAGGCTCCATGCAGAAGAAATACTCTGCATATAGTGGTCTCTGTGTTGTCCTGAAATGTGATCGGCACTTCTAGCACAGGGTAAGGAGCAGAGAGGGAAAAATCAAGTACAACTGACTATGAGAATTTTAAAGGTGAAAGTAGATCCTTTTAGAGCTACACCAAGAGCTCAACTCTCTTGGCCGGCATCAGAATGCTTGAATAAAAAAATGGCTTCTAGATCCATCATAGGGTACCTAATGCTGTTAGTATTCAGAACTGGCCACCACTGCACCCCACAGGTATATGGCCAAGAAATTTAATATTCCAGTTGTCAGTGCAATGCTAGCAAAGGCAGAGATGGCTCATAATGTGCTGTGCCTTGAGGATTGCTGACACTGCCCCAGCTGCAGAAATCATACAATCATTTATGTTGGAAGGCCCTACAGATCTTGTGAAACCATCTCCCTAATTCTGCCACAACTACCACTAAATCCCTTCCATTTGATTTCTCAGCATTCTCTACAGTACTATTATTATTATTAGTTCAGCTTAGTCACAGAGTCTTCCAGGGACAAACAAACCCAAATTCCTGATGTTAAAAAAACAAACAAACTAAAGAAACACAAGCAGAGAAGGGAAAAAAGTCAGGAGGAAAATGTGTCCTTTGTGCACTGCAATGCAGTCAAAGCAAAACACACCCATGCTTCCCTCCACCTTGCAGTTCACTTTTAATTTGTGCTGTGTGTGAAAGCTGTCTCACTGCTGGACTGGACACAGGGATGTGCCAGAGATTCCCTCTGGCTCCCATGGGCGGGATGTGAAGAATTCCTCTCTTCATAGCTGACATTCCTGCTGCACTGAGACAATAACATACAATTCTTGTCCAAACAATCCTAGATAGACACTGTGATTTTTTTTTTTTCTAATTATATAAATATGAGACTGTCCATTGGATATGAAGCTTCCTGGCCAAAACCTGTATTAAAAACAGAATATCCCACGCTCCCTACCTGCAATTAAGTGACATATTTAGGGTGTTCTTATCCTGCCTTCACAAGATTAATTATTCAAGACTGGGAATGGGATTCAAATTCACACATAGCTATTGAAATAAATTTTACTCCTGGGAGGTGCAGGCATCAGTAATATGGTCAACTGCTCATTTCCCCTAATAGCAACTGGCACAAGCACTAAAGTCTGTGGTGGTGTGTGTTGTACCCAAGCATAAGCCAGCTGCTTTATCATAAAACCATAACACTTTACCAGCAGCTTTAGAATAAAGTGTCATTTTGGCTGTCATGTTTGTGCTGCAGGGATGGGATTTGTGGTTGTTTGGGGGCTTTTTCGAGTTATTAGTTGGAAATGCAAGCATGAGTCAAAACTGAATATGGGTCACAAACTGCCAAAGTGCTGCTTCTGATCTGAAGACATTACTATAGCTAGTTGAAAGCAAATTTCCCTGTTATCACTGTCATCTCTCCTAGGTGAGGTTCTGGTGGAACCCAGAGCAGACGAGTAGAGGAAGGAGATGGCTCTGATCTTCAGTTCAAGTTCTGTGTGTTAGCAACCCACAAAAATGGAGATGTTTGTGTTTGTGGTTCCAGAGAAAACCAAAATAAAAGAGAAGTCTTAACTGCAAAATTAGGGTTTGGGGGTTGGACAAATTTCCCACTGCCTTGCCAGGCTGAGGTTGTCAATATCAGTGATTAATGTCCATCTGGGTTCTGAGACTGGTTTTAATTGGGGCAGCATCAGAACTCTGCATGCACCAAAGAAGCACTGGGGTGTCAGACCTGTTTTGTTGTGTGAAGTTGCCACCCCTGATTAGGTTATGCTTTATTACACTCTAAAGATCTCAGAAAGATTCTCCTCAGACCTTTGCTCAGATGAAGCTTGCTCCTTTCTGTGCAGATTGCCCCAACAGAAAACCCTTTAGTGTCTCAAGACTAATTAAAAGTATCAGCTTTTCATTATGTGGGGTTTATATATTTTATTCATATATTTTATTCATATATTTATTTATATTTTTTATTTCATTGTTTTTTTTTTCTTTGCCCTGGAATCTGATGGAGGAAATTTGGAATGACAGCATAGCAGATCCAATGTAGCTTGTACTCTGCACAGAGAAAGGTTATGTTGCCTTTCAAAAGTAGACCTGTGGAAAACAACAGGATTAATTGCTTAAAAAACTAAATTTTTCTTGAAGTAGTTTAGTGATACTGCAGTCCATGAGTGAGAGGTTCTGGCTTCTCTACAGAGTTACTCCTTCATGGAGCAGACAGAGCTCTGTTGATCATGACACACTCTTGAAATATTCCTTAAATTCATGGACTCATATCTCAGGGCTACATAGCATTGATTCAGTCTTCCTGAATTTGCATACTCAAAATCCAACAATTTCAGTCCCTCCACAAGGTCTTGGTTTCTACAGTGCAAAATAGGAATAATATGAAACTGCTGAAAAGTTTGGTGGTAATTAGACCACTAAGTTTTTCTTTCCATTTATCCAGTTCCCATAGAAGGGACAAAACCCTCCCAAAATTGACTCTGCCTACAACTACTTGTCTACAAAGTAATTTGGATTCTGGATGACTGGAAATACATCAGCAGATGTTATGCAGAGATAAGAGTTCTATCTTCTGCAAGGAACTATATGCAAAGTATCCAAGGGATGAGCTCTGGGAGCTATTTTACTATAAAAACACAGATTTATAAGTGCACACTTACAGGCACTAGAACATGTCAGAGTATTGGTGCATAGTACAAGCTAATTTTCACAGAGCAGAAATCATTTGTGTTCAGAACCTTTCTAGGCAAATCACTGGCTTTCAGCCAAGTACATTTTTTTCAGCACAAGAAAAAATGAAATCACTTACTGGAACGAACTTACTGATTCATTTTTGGTCACTTTCACCACTCAGACCAATGTCCAGGCAACAAATGACTCCTTTTCCTGAGCTGGTCAGGACTATGAGATGCCAGACAGAGCCAGATTTTGCAGAGCTGTGAGGGAAGGGGAAGTTCAGCCTACAGTCTGTAGGTGAGGAGCTCGCTGGGAAGTGGGGCTGGACCCTGCCAAATGAGAGAGTCTTTATTTATATAATCTCTCATCAAAACACAAAATTTTGGATACAATGCACATACACACACCAAAGATAAACTGATTTTTTTAACTAACATTTACTTACCTAGTATAAAAAAATTTAAATTCTTAATTTTTCCCCTTTTTTTCTTTTTTTTTCCTTTTTTCCCTTTTTTAAGGAAAACAAAAGCAAAGGCTAGACTGCAATGTAAGGAGTATACAATACTATACAATAAGCACACATTACAGAAACTTGGATGTGGCTTTTAAAAGCACAGCAATTGCAGCTTTACACCCCACAGAAGGCACAGTTCTATGCCATGACTGCAAATGGGTTTGAGCCACTTGGTTTTGCCAGTCATGATTTCAAGAGTCAATACATAAAATCTCTGCCTTGTCTCACTGTGTAATAAAAAAAAAAAAAACCAAAACCAAATTCTCTGGTATTTTTGCTGTTCTTCACCGTCCTTCCTAGTAAATTTCCTGGTAATGTTACACAAAGTATGGATTTGATGTGGTAACCAAACTTCTATAAAAGAAAAAATTTGTATTGCTGATTTTATTTGGATTCAGAATTAGGCAGCTAAGGTGTTGCAAACAATCCTATTTGGCCACTAAAATTACATTATACTGAGAGCAACTGCTCATCAACATACAAATGTAAAAACAAAAGTGCCAACTCCATCTTTTCTTAAACACAGAAGTAATGCATAATAAGATCCTCTAGTGACCACATGCAATAGGGAGAAGGGATTCATGGCCACACACCATTTACATTTCTTGCAGTTTCTCCTTTATTTTGCAGTCTCTGTATGTTCACATTTAATTTTGAGGCCCTACTTAACACTGTTTTGACTAAAAATCATCATGTGTTTTCTATCTATTGCAAAACCCTTTACATTAAAATATGGTGCATTTAATAAAAAAGGACTGTAAGATCTTGTCTCTCACTTGTTAAAGTGTTTTGCTTTTATTGCTGTTCAAAAACACAGAATACATTCTTGCTGCAAATATCTCAAGACTACATGGGGCTTTTTTTGTAGATTTTAGATTTTTTTTTTTTTTGTAGATTGTAGATTTGCAGATTTTGTGGCCTCCTTCATCACTAACTTGTTAATGAGCCTGCAAGCAAGAGCAGGTCAGGCAAGGTTCCATGTGCTTAATTCACAACACTGTCATTCTGATGGAAATGTGGAGAAATGCATCAGCAAGAGAGCTTTAGAAAACTTAGATTTCTTTGTTCAGGCTCTGATGCACTCATTTAGTGTTGACAGGAGCTTTAATGCCGGGTGTTTCTCCAAATACCTTCCATCACTTGACAGAATAGTGCTCCCATGAATGATCTATCTTTAAGAGATGGTGTGGGTCTGTGGGAGTGAGCAGCTCCTACACACACTTTCTCTCCATGGTCAAAGGCTGGGAAAGAAGGAACAGGCACATTATGTTTCCACAGCACTTGCTGCTTGCTATCACTACAACCATTACATGACTCAGCTGATTCCAGGTTGCTCTGTAGATGGGATCACAGAGGCATCAGGGGGTGTTTCACTGGGGAGGCACTGATTGCACTGTTGATAATGAAGATCTGACCACTACTTTCAACACAATAGGGAAAAACAGATAAACCCTGTTTTGAAATGGAAATCGAATTCTTGTGATCACCTGAACATTTCTTCAGCATCCACCTCCTCCTTTTGCAAGACTGTTTTTCTCACATATCCCCTTTACACAAGCATTTTGAAGACAGCTTTACCTGCATTTTGCTTAGAGCCATGCCATGCTTGCTGCTCCCCCTTCTCTGGTGCATGTGTGTGTGCTTTTGTTACTTGTATTGTGTGAGGTGCCTTGGGATATTCGCATCCTGTGCATTGTGTGTGCATTGTGTTGAATAGGAGGTACAGAAATTAAAAGCAGGTCTCCTCCTACCCACATATGCCTTTTCTTTGCAGGTTTTCCTGGAAGTTTTGTGCGGGGAGGGAAGGGAAGAGGTAAAATATGACTTGGCTGAGACTGCCGGATGCTGAATCAGCTGTGATTGCCTCACGTTTTCCTTTCTTTTAAAATAAGGGGTACAGTTTTTGAAAATGCCCATCTGACTTCTCTCCAGGCCCTACCCAGCCCATCTCTTCTCAGTAAGTCAGTTTTTAAAATGGTGCATGTTCCTCTAAATCACATGGGCCTCTGGATAACATTTTCATAATGCCTTTCTCCTAGGTCTGGAAAAGTGGTGCTCTGGGATTACAAGGAGCTGGTGCAGCTGCTGCAGGTTACCACAGTGCTCATTAAAACTGCCACACAGTTTTCACCTCCCAGAGGTGTTTTTTGCAAAAAGACAAGGCAGCCATACTCATTAACTCAAAAAGATGCACCACCACCTAAACCCCAAACCACAAAACATCTTAAAGAATAATTTTGTTCTGCTGCACTGCCAGGTTAAAGGAGCCAATGCCTGAAGTGCTGGCTCCTTGCTGCTTGCACCTGCACACACTGGCACAGATGAGGCTGGTCAGCCATGGTGTGGTGATGCAAAAGTCAGTGAACAGGGGAGAACTTCAGAAGAAACCAAACTAGAAGCGAGACAACAAAATGCTAGAAGTCCCTGAGATCCACATTTTCAGAGGGTTTACACATCCTGTGGTTGCAGACAGATGAAATTAGGCATAGATTAGAGGTTAATAGCAGCTCTATGGGGGTGTGTCACCCACTTTTAGCAGGGGTCACCATTTTGCTTTCACAGTATCCTTATCTTCATAAAGAAAGGAGGAGTTTGATGCCTTTTAGCTACAGGACAGCATCCAGCCACATACACGGTGCTCATCTTTCCCAAGGCTGCTTCCCTGCTGTGCACTATCTCACAGATAAAAGTTCATCCAGTCTTGCTTGCTACTGTGAGTGAATGCTTGAAACCCTGGCAATAGAGCAGAGGAAAATGGAGTGCTAATGAGGGTTGTGCCCTCCAAGCTGTGCAAGAAAAAGGACTGGCACCTGCCAAGCAATGCCTTTGTGTTCAAAGGTGACAAAAGTAATTGCCAATTGCTTTTTTTGCTTTTTTTTTCTCCTTTGTAGAAATGTTTATATTTTCACCTGATAACACTGGAGGTCTTGAGAGCTGGTTTTATAAGCTTTCCTAAAGGTTATTAATTCTTCCTACACTGTTCCCAGTTAGACAGGGTACCTTATAATATAACTTCCTCATTAACATCAAGAGCTGTGATTATACAGTTGTGTTACCAAGGGCTTCAAAGACATGAAGCCTAAATATAATCTTTACAGTACCTTGTTACAATACAAAGCACATCCTCTAATACATTTTTTTTTGTTTGCATAAAATGCAGCACAAGAATGGTTCACTTGACCTTTGCCCCTTTGTATAGTTCATTTTAACATTGTTTGAGGAGCACAGAGCTTGCATTTTGCAGGGCACAGGTGCTCTGCCCCACGCTGGAGGCTGAGGCTCAGCCAGGCAGTGTGGTGCACCACTGCTCCCCGCCAGCAGCTGGACTCAGGGGATTGCTTTTGTGGTCCACCAGGAATTTCCTGTGATAGAATATCAGAAACCTACTGGTGACTAGTAGGAGGTGACTTCACAGGGCAAAAGTTCTCTGCCTACAATAAACATTCTCAGCACCATGGTGGAGATTTCCTACGCAGACCTGACAGCCGCCAGCGACTTGTCATCCCTGCAGAGAATGGCTCAGGGAAGGGATCATGGCTGTTTCCAGGCATTTGTCACTCTAAAAGTGAAGCTGCACCCCCACTGCCATTTTATTAATGCCTCCTGAGAGAAGGGAGAAATCAAACTACCCGTGCAAATTCTAAAAATCCCTTTAATGTTGAATGAGAAGACATTTATAAATATACAAATTGACAGTCAAAGACAGAACACACTGGTATCTGTATAAATGTACAGTCCATAATTACCATACATCTTGGTGTCTATGGGTACCATGACACACATACTGTCAGTACATCCCATATATCCTGGTACCTGTAGGCACCATGGCACACACGTGATCAGAAAACTGACACAACAAACACTGTACTCCCTCCACACAGGGCTGCTGGGGAGAAAAAAACCACAGGGATATTCATCCACTAGATCTCTTGCAGGGCACTGTCCTTTGAAGGATCCAAGTAGTAAATCTGAGCCTGACACAATTCCCTTGGCTAGCACCACTAAAAGGACTGTCTGGGGCACTAGATTTGTTTGGCTGGCTGAAATATCGTGCAACTGGGCAGGCTGCAGTGAAGTTTAGAGACTGAAATAGCTTTGGGGAAACAATACATTAATTTCCTGTGGAAAATACATCTATTAAAATGGAGACTAGCCTTGGTTGAGTCCAACATGGTAAAAAAGTGTGCTGTAAAGCCTAGAAGAAAATACACTTCTGCGTTGGCTTGGAAATAAGAAAGTGCTGAAAAGAAATATTATCCTCAGAATCAGGACTGTGCAAGGGTCAACTTGGTAGATTAGTGAGATAGAGCAAAGATTTCCAGAAGGTATCTTTAAGCTGTTTCACCAACTTCTCTACATGCTCAAGCACTCTGGAAAAAAGCCTGTGGCCATGGTCTTCATTATGCACTTTCTGAGGAAAAAAATGGACAAAATTTGACTCAAAGCAATGCTGATTTATTTTGCTTCTAAAACCTCATCATCAGCTGGTGGCCATTTTCACAGGAGATTCTTCATAAGGGCTGGACAGAACTTACCCATCTCACATCTTACTTGGCTCTGCAGCTTCTGAATCAAGAAGAAGGAAGGAGAAAAAGGCAGTAAGAAATATGTAGGAATGCTCAGCAACACTGGAGGTGTTTGATGCTGCACTCCCTATGTGCTCTCCTGAGGTTCTGCTATACTCATTGGCATTTGCACAGAAATCCCTGCTCAGAGCAGCCTGTGCCTGTAGGCAGAGGTGTGGGGACTATGGGGTCAGCACCTCAGCTCTTTTAAGCACTGCAATGTGGAGGGACCAAGCCCAGGTTTTAAGAGTTGTTTCTTCTACATGATCAGATAAACTTCTATTTTTTCCCCAGCCATGTACAAAGTACAAACCAGTATGATTCCCATGAGAGCTCTGACCATTCCCTCTTGGAGGGAATAATTTGAAGAAATAACATCCACCTTATCCCACAGTCTGTCAATAATGTCCTGAGAGGCAAGACCAGTGAACTCACCAAACTTTTAGTGGGAAATAGATGTTTGTGCTGAAGGAAGACTAAATCCATCTGTCAGGTGCTTTTTTTTTTTTTTTTTTTTTTTTTTTTTTTGTGATCAAGGCTGATATTTTTAGTCTCAGTGATTGGATTTCCAGTCAGTCACTATGTACTCAGGAGGAAGAAACCAGTTTGGTTAGCTTTTTTCTGTTTCTCAGCAAGTAGAACACTGTATTCCATTTCTGTGGACCGTGACATCCCATGGCACATTAAAAGCCTTATTCAAACCACAAGACAGCCATATTTTACACTCAGCAGGAGACTGTAGGAAGAAGTATGAGGCCAGGGTTATTCTGACTCTGGACAGTTTGTCAAACTGGGAATTAGGAAGAAAGTTTAGGACATTCTCTACCAGTTCATGTGATCCTGAAAAAAATAAGTAGAAGATTGCCTCAGTAGGGAATGCCTTTATATTACATGAGACTGCACAGAGGAAGATTTATATTCAGGAGGAGTGGAGTCTGCCCTTGTGCTTTTGTTTTAAGTCTCCATCTATTGTGAAACAATCACAAAACTGTGGAAACACCAAGGGCAGTTCTGAAATAAACAGGATTTTATTTTCTGGTTTATACCTGAACAAAGAAATTAACAGTGAAATCTCAGCTGAGTTCATAAACCAGGTTCATGATATCTGGGAACTCATTTTCCAGCCTGGGTCGTATTTCGTGTGCTGATCCATAGTTTTACCTCAAAACCATAAGAAATTAATCAGATAGTTGGAGAGCTTGAAAAGTCCTTATTAGCCTGCTCGGCATTTTGCATTTCATTCTGATTGATCTTTTCAAAAAGATGATGTCAGGAATTTCAGGAATCACTTTTGCCTTCTGAAACAATAATCTATATTTACTGAACTCCACAGCAAAACTCCCAGGCATCATTCATCATATATACATCATATTTCCTATGGCTACCCAGTCTATTAGACTGGAGAGGGGTCTTATATATCAGACATATATTAGCAGCAGAAATACACTGCTCCTACTTTTTGTCATCCTCAAATTGGTCATTTTGTGCTTGGGTCCACAGAATAGCACATTACCTGATTTTAGGTTAAAAATCATAATTTTCTCAGGGATATTTAGAATATCATGTTATAAACAGGGACTGCACATCACAAAACAGGTTTTCCACACTTTGGTTATAGAAATGAGCATGAAAATGCTGTGCATTTGTATTGTATCTGATTTTCCAAGGCCACTTGTTTCCATATTTGACTGCTTGGTCCTATTTTCCCACCCAGAAGACTAAGTCTCAGCATACCTTCAATTCTTTAACTTGCAAGCAAAAGGAATAAATTTACTCCCACCAAACAGCAACTTCACAAGCACGGTCAGTGGGGCTCTTTGGAGAGTGATGTAGCTTAATGCAATTCTAATCCTCTTGAAATCTGGTCCAAACACATCATGCTTAATGAATACTTTCCATCACCATCTAAATCTATTAAGAGAGGGAAAAGGTGTCTTTACAAGAGACCTTTGCTTTTTTGTATTGTAATACTTCTTTTCCTGGCAATCTTAAAGGGTTCACCACCACTTCATTATTTCAGTGTAAGAGTATTCATCTTACCCTTGCTGACTTAGAGATACCCTCAAGGATTGCAGCTTTTAACACCAGGAAATGTAAAGGTAACATAATGGCAGCTTTCCCATTTACTAACCACTATCTTTCAAACCCCTCCTTTCCTTCCCCCCAAAGCTGCTGCTTCATTAATCTCCACGCGTGACTGAAAGCGTTAAAAGCTTTCACGGATAATTCGTTACCCAAAAAAAAAAAAAAAAAAAAAAAAAAAAAGAAAAAAAAAGGACATTTGGGGGACGTTTTAAAGGGCTCGTTCTGCTGTGGTGCAAACCCCATTTTGAAGATTTTGAAGTATTGGTGCTGCGGAGCCCCGACCGCTCCGCCGGCGCTCGGAGCGCGGGGTGCCCGGGGGAACATCTCCCTCCAGCGGCCGCCCAGCCTCTCCTCCTCCCCAGGGCTTGATCTTCCTTCTGGGCAGGGAAAAAAATCAAACAAACCCGCTTCAGCCCTAATAACTTCTTGTAAGGCGGTGGACGTGATGGGTGTACCTCTCGCTGGATAACTGCATCTCCCGGCCGATAGCCAGCGGCGCTGCTGAACTCGCCCTGCAGATCCCCACCGCCGCTGGCAAAGCTATTCCAAGCGAATTGAGCTCAAACTCAGCCCTGTGAATTGAATCTTTTCACCCTGCTTTGTATCTGTCTCCACTCTGCGCAATTTTCCTCTTGTCATTTCCAAACACTTTATCCACCGATGACACAAACCCTGTAGTGAAGAACAAACAACATATCTGCAAACTGGAGACTGCTGCTGCCTTCCTCACTCCTGGCCCTTGCTGCTGTGGGAGACATCCAGCTCAGCCACAGCCCCCACAGGGCAGCTGGCTGCTCCACATCATTCTACTGGTGTTTCAGCAATAAACATGTTTTGGTGGCTAGATGCTGTGGCAGATGCCAGGAATTACCAGCTGGTCTCTTTGTCAAGCAGTGAAACGTGTTGCCTCTGCTAGCCCCATGCTCAGCTCACTTAGCTCCCTTCTTGCTTCCCACCGAGTCACCCAGGCAGGTGCATTCTCCCAGTTCCAGACAGAGAGCAAAACAAGCTGGTTCCTCTCATAAAGCAGACTATTAACATCAAAAGAAATATATTATTTAGGCAATTTGAAATTGGTCTACATCTGCAACATCAGTCTAAGCAAAACATTATTGTTTATTTTTGTCTCAGTGATCAATAAAAGTACCCACCAAGTCTTGCTTGGCATAAGTTAGGAAGAAGAATAAATGTTCCTTTCACAGGAATTTAGGAAATTATCTTTTTAAGGAGAATCTTCTAGGCTGATAGCAGCAACAAATTAGAACTTTTATTCTCTGTATGGATTTGTGCTTTATGTCTATCTGTTCTGACAGTGACGAACAAAATGTCTCCCTTGTTTAGAAGTGGCAAGTGACAAAAACCAACATAGCAGCATGTAATTGGAGGCAAAACTGGAACAAGGCAGCACATAAAAATTCAACTTACAGAGGTGAATTTGTGTTAAATACACTTGTAAAATTTTCAAAAATTTTAAGACTGTTAATATGAAAGCAGAAGGTTACAGTTCTAAATTTTCCAACAAAAGGTACTAAGTTTGTATAAATCACAGCACAGCTGAAAGAGTAGCTCTTACTATTGTTAGAAGCAGTATTACGACTGTAGAATACTTGGGGGAACAATATTTCTGTTTTACTTTTGATGGGGTATTTTGTGGATCTGATTTCATCCTTCCCCTCTCCTGTGGGTACCTCTGTGTGTGTGTTTCCAACAGCACCAAGGGCAGCAGACATGTGCCCTCCCCTGTGGCTTAGGAGCAGCACCCCTGCTAAAGCCTGGATGCTCCAGCTGAGGTCTGGCAGCCTGTGTTTGCTGCCTGGTGGTGTCTAGTGAGAGGAAAACAACTCACTTTTAGCCCCAACCTATGGGGAGCATGTGAGCCTCCACTCCCAGTCTTCTGTTTGTCTTCATGGGGCTTGTAGGACCTTTCCCTCTTTAATGCTTCTACTCTTCCATAAGGCAGAGCTGAAACAGCTCAAAAGGTTTCAAAAGGTCAAGGGTGCCAAATGCATGCACACACAGGTGACCTTTTTCCTTAAGAAATCAGATTAAAACACAGGAAAACTTGAGTATCATTCCCTGAACCCGATTGAGGGAATCAGCTTCTGACTGTAAGTGGATATTATAAGAAGCTGTCATATTCTGGGAATGTCAGCTGGCATTACTGTTAACTCCCAAAGCACATTTCCCCTCCTTCCCAGGCAGGTCTGCAGCTGAGAGCTCTGCTATCTAGTGAAGTAGTGGCAAAACCAGCATGGCCAGCTCTTGATCTGCCTGTGCCTTCCAAACTCTGCGAGCAGTGGAACACTAGTTATCAACCTCCCAGAAATTCTACAGACTGCCAGGCATCCAGGTCAAAGTTTTATTTGAAAACTCTTTAAGGTTATATACAAGGATGAGGTATTTTCAGCCACCAGGCTGCAGTTTGATAATATCAGTGGTTTGTGTGCACTATGATTTCTGCCAGAACAAGGTAGTAGCCAGGGAGTAGCTTGCTGATTGGATTTTGATTATCAGTCAAGGGACAACAAACTACAGTATTTTCATAGTAAATAAGGGACACATTTGTTTTCAGATTGGATGTGAAAAAAACTCAAAGATATGTAATCTAATCGATCTGAACAAATTGGTACAGACAGATTAATCAGAATAGAAACGTGCCAGGAGTCAGGATGACCTGTGTCCTGTGAGACTTAGTAATTTCTCTCATTTCTCTCCATGTCATTACAACTTTTTCTTTCATAATAGACCTGTGACCTATTTGTTTTAGTGAGCACTTTCTGTTCATGTTAATAATTTGAATAAGTTGATCAGACATACAAAGAGAAATTAATTCCTTCTCAAATGACCATAAAAGTTCCATCATTATTTAAGTAACAAGCTACAATATAGCTTAATTCATGAGCCTGTGATTCACTACGATGTCTTTATTTGGACTCTTTTTTATTTGACAAGCTTTTATAGGAAAGCAGAACTAGGAGTTTACAAAAATTCCTGTTTCAAAAAGGAGTCAGCTAACACTCTAAGCAGAAATTATCAGAAACTCCTTCTTCTGATAAGGAGCATTAGTGCACAGAGACACAGTTTTTCAGTGTAGAATTATGTATTTCCTGGTGGCTTAAAAAAAAAAAAAAAGAAAAAGAAAACAACACCAAAAACCCCCAACAATCTCAACACTGTAAATTCTTCTACCTGAGGTTCCATCAATTGGTATTCTTAGAACACAGCTGTGTAAAATGCAAGTGAATACAAGGGGCACATCCTGAGTCACAAGAGAAAAACCTAAGATCAAATAGGTACACTAAGCTTTAACTTTCATTTAACTGCAACTTCAGCCATGAATGAAATTAGGAAATGCCATTTCACCTCATATTTGGAAGTGTATGATGAATTCAATTGCATTATCAATAAAACACAGGCAAAATCCAAGTGAAGTGGTGGTAAAGCTAATTACATAAAAGGAAATATGAGTGGCCTGACTTCTTGGATAGACAGAAGTAGCACTAAAGCTCTGGCAATTTTGGGTACAGCACAATCAGAAGAGCCACAGAGGTACCTGCCTTATTTGTTGGCTCCTACATGACTGCAGTCAGAGTTCTGACAGAGGTATGTGAGTCTGAAAGGTCATTCACTGCTTTAGTATGATGGTAGTTGGTCTTATGAGTATGCAGAACTAGGCCAGTGACTGTCCTGACTGGGTCTGACACTGCACAAAGAAAGGAAAGCCAATTCTTTCCCCCTTGCCATGTAGCAGCTGATAGTGGGGTCTTGCAGGTGAGTTCTGTCAGACAACTCTTCCAAAACTCTGTGTTAGGCCAGGAGGCAGGTCAACCCTTCAGCTCCCAATCCAGCCAGAAAGCATTTCAACCTAGGGTTCCAGGGCAGGAAGGACACAGGCTACTCCCCACCCAGGTCACAGAAAGAGAGAACATGGGAGCACCTGCTGGGTCACAGGGCTCTCTGTGTGCCACCATCTCCAGGCTGGTACAATGCTGCAGGACTGGAGCCAGCACATGAAATAGGTTTCAGGGAGAGTTTTGAGCACAGGGGATTGCTCTGAGTGATTTCCCTTGTTGGTTTAACCTCAGCCAGCAGCCAAGCCCCATGCAGCCACTCACTGCCCCAATCAGTGGGATTGGGGAAAGATTTGGAAGGTAAAACAGAACTCATGGGTTGAGATAAAGACATTAATAGGGAAAGCAAAAGCCATACACAGAAGCAAAGCAAAGCAAGGAATTGATTCAGTGCTTCCCATGAGCAGGCAGGTATTCAGCCATCTCCAGGAGAGTGGGGCCCCATTACATAATGGTGACTTGGTAAGAAAAACACCATCACTTCAAAATGCCTCCCCACTTCCTCCTTCTTCCCCCCTCTTTATACACTGAACATGATGCCACATGGTCTGGAATATCCCTTTGGTCAGCTGGGGCCACCTGTACTGGCTGTGTCTCCTCCCAGCCTCCCATGTATTCCCAGTCTCCTCACCAGCATGGCAGCACAAGAAGCAGAAAAGGGAGTAACAAAAACATCTTCATATTATCATCACTGTTTTTAGCACAAATCCAAAACAGAGCCTCATACCAGCTACTGTGAAAAAAATCAGCTCTATCCCAACCAAAACCAGTGCACCTTGGCTCTGCCTGCACATGCTCCCAATGTCTGCACTGCTGATGTTCCCCACCAAATGTTATTTTGGAGCAGACATATAGACCTGGATCTACCCTTGGACACCTGCTACTTTGGTACTACTGCTACCAGTGCAAGAGCACAGGACTGACAAAGACTGAGGCTCTGAGCAGGTTTTCCAGAGGTGATGTCTACCACTACATAGAGAAGAAGCTCTAACAGCTGCCCTGCTTTTTTTGTGCCTACCTATTTGATACTAAAGAACCTTATTTTCCCCCTTTGCTCTGAACAAAGGCAGGAATCCTGCACTTAGGGTGTGAAATAATGAAAACAATTGTCTTAGTCTGACCAATTAACAAAACTTCCATTACCAACCCCTCCCCAAAAAAAGGGTAATTATTATATAAAAAATTCCTTATAAACTCAGGGATCACATTCAAGGCTTTCAGGTCTTCAAAGTCCCCAGTATTTTTCTTTCAATATGAATAATATGAAGTCTATTACTTACCCCTCATCAAAGCCATATTTACTTGTTCAGTGGCTTTTGTTCAGATTAATTCATTAATTAAAACTAAGTTTAGAAGTCAGGTTTTGTGAATTTTAAAAATAATTAGTCAAAGTGACTATGTAAATGAACAGCCATAAAATTTTGTTTATGAGAGACACCAAAGATGGCTGCAAGCACAAGTGAGAAAACACAACTTTCACTTCATGCAAACAGCACTGGGTGATGATTTTGAGACATGGAATTGGACCATCAGTTTTCAGAGAAAAAAATCTTCACTAGCAGTTTTGCTATTCTCATTCTAGTGTCACAGCACTGCAAAGGGGAACCTGCCTTGGGAATATGCTAGCCTTCTCTCCAGAGGCTCGTCCTATCAACAATAGTTAGCAGAGGAAAAATCAGCAGATTTTAAAATACAGAACTCTTTTCATATGGGCTAATTAGAAACATGCCACAGATACAGAATCAGAGCCATATGTAAAGTTCTGAGTGAGATATAAAAGATTATCTGAAGGAAAAAAAAGCTGGTCTTTTCCATTCAACAACACAGGGCTTGTGCAAGTTCCTAGTTGATTCATTCAGGAAGAATCAAAGTTTCCTTTCAGGCACAGAGCTCTGACTCTGTGTAGTCAAAGACAGGGCTAATAGCAAACAGTCATGTTGTATCAACCTTATTTCCAATACTTCATTTAAATGACAAAAGACACTTAAAAGACAAAGATTCCTCCAGTTCCACGGACTGCTCCAAGAGGGCTTTTTTAGGACTTCAGTACAGGGGTTTGTGTGAAATCCATTAGTGTGGGCAACCACTGAGACCCTCTGTAGTCTACTTTTGGAGTCAACACAGGAGATAATTCCCTTGGTTCAGGCTGGGGGACTGTTCTCCTAAATTGATATGTCTACTCCTTTTAGTAAAGGTTAAAAGCAATTCTCATCAATATGCTATACTCTTGAAATGCTAATCTACATAACCAAAGAAAGCATTCTGTAGGAGTATTTTAGCCAGATTTTACTCTTCCTCTTTAATATGCAGTTTGCTAAGGCCCAGAATGCAGAGCATTTCCAGCAGGGTCTGCAATCATGATGGAGCAGGTAGTGCTTTCCAGGTGGCAGCCTAATTGTTAGATGCTACCTCTGGTCAGCAGACAACTGCAAGGAAGAAAATTCTGCAACTCAGAGAAAATCCCACTACATTTGCTTTTGGATTCCCTAACACAGGATGAGCAAAAATAATACGAATACTGCAGTCAGACATGATTTCATTAGGGAAAAGTCAAAAAGCACGATGTTCTGAACTTCAGCCACCTTAGATTGCTCAGCACAGCTGGCATGAACAGCTCCCAGGAGACTACATGCAAAACCCTCTACATCAGGCATGAACAAGGCTGCAAGCTAGCTGAACTCCACCTTCAGAAGAGCAGAAACAATGAAAACAAAGGCCAAAAATGACGATGATATAAACTAACTGTTCACTTTGAAGTTTAAATCTTCCAGACCTAGAAAAGAGTGAATAGCGACTGAACCAGAGCACAGTGAATCCCCTTAGGAATCAATACGTCTGGTCACTAGGTGTCAGCCTTGCCTCTGCCAGGAGGAGACCGGACCTTCTCCCTGCCCTCGCCGAGCAGATGCAACTTTCCGCACTAGGAATTACCGCAGCAGCCTCGTAATCAGGGGAGAGGAGCAGATGGAGAAGGATGTTTGAGCGGGGTGCTTGTGTACCGGGTAATATCATATCTGGCACCCTCAGGTCTGGAGCTGGAAACAAAGGTTTCATGCTGAGGAGATGTGAGTGGGTGTCACCTGCAGAGACGGCAGAGAAGTTATGCTCTCTAACAATGAAAATATCAGCAGGGCATTAGCAATGAATGAGTAAGTGTTTTGCAAGCCTCACAGTACTTACTGTTTATCCTAGAGCACCAGTTTCTGGAATACTGCCATCATATGAAAATGCTGGCTCCCACTTCCTAAATTTGCTTCTAGTCTTGCTGGAACAATGCTTGGAAACAAGATTCCTGCAGAGCTGAAAACTCTAAGGACAACAAAGAAAACCTAAAATGTATATTCTTTACATAATTTCTTGACTACTTACAGTTCATAACAGCATAGTCAGCAAAAACAAAGAGTAATTAAACATGCAGCAGAGTTTCAGTGGTGTTGAAGAATACTCATATGTTTCTGACTTTGGAAACTCTTCAGGCAGATTTTCATATCTTGATTCTCATGTTCCCAGGTCTCCAATATTATTTTTATTTTGGTCCCAGCCTGCTATAGTATCATGGGTGTGTGCTAGTGCTCATGGTGGTCTGCTGCCATTGCAGTTTCCCTATATGCCACAAGCAAAGCCATCCAGCTCAGTCAAGAAGAACTGGAACTGGAACAACATGCAGTTTTCACAAGATGCAGCAAAAATTACTTGACAGGTTTTTACCTCCCATTTTCTTCTTAGGTTCTCTTAATGGACAGATAAGCTTTCCCACATCAAACACAAAATCAGAGCGCCCCAGTGCTTCAATCCTCGCAGAGACATACAAATGGATGCAGAAAAACTGACCCAGGTAGAATTTTGCTAGGCAATCACATCCTCACTATGGTAAATCATTTCATGATCATCCCGCAATAAGCATCTGTCTTTAATGATTAACTTGGAAAGCCTGGAGCCTTCAAAAAACAATAACAAAGCCCAACAACAAAGTCACAATTAGCTCAGACATTTTACCTAGAAGTCAGGGCAGCAGCAACATCACATCACCCCAGTTCAAAATAAAACCAGTAGAATAATATTTTGTCTGGAACAGTTTCAAGCCTAGTACATGGCCCATACTCAGACTGCCTGCTGCAATAAGAGTAACAGCCCTGCCAAGGAAAAAAAAAAATAAATAAAAAGGAAAAACCAAAAATAAAAGGAAATAGAGGGGATAAATTATTGGCTGTGCACAAAACCCAAGCACATCAGTATCAAATCTTTTATATGAACATCACAAACCATCACAGTAACTGTAGGGGATCCCTATGAAACATACTGGATGCATCTTCTCAGATAGCAGTGAGACAACATCTGTAAAGCATCTCAGTCACCTTCTCTAGCCATTACAAGCAGCACCTGTGAAGCAGACATCTCAAGAGAGGCACCATCCTGCTCTCCCATTTTTTTCTTTTGCAGATGGAGGTGAGTTTACTTTCGGTGCTCCACTTATAGAGTAAGCATATACTTTAGAAGTGGCACAAATATCAGCATGTATTACACAAGGGTCAAAGGAGGCAGGCAGGTAAATTTTGAGTGGAAATATCAGTGCAGGGCTGGGAACTGGGAGTCATCCACTTTGAAAGCCAGAGGCTGCCAGGTGGAGATGTCACCAGTTTCTGTATCCTGAAGAAACTGCTGTCCCCAATAGTTTTAAATTAACACTGTCTTGCCAGCATCTCACCTCTTGTAGCACCAATATATCCTCTAGATTGCTTTTTTCACTGAATAATTTTAAAAGCATGCTTATTTTCAAAGACAAATACAACCACACCAGGTTTCACAAGATCCCAATGGCAAGCTAAGCAACATACACTGGCAATATGTTGATCCTGTGGAGAATTCTGACCATTAACTTCAAACATCTTGGATCACTGAAAACAAAGAGTGGCATTCAGCTCCAGATGCTGAAGTTTTGGGGGCATACAAAAGTGCTATGTTACAACTCTTGTAACAGCCAGTGGAGTCTAGAGTGCCACTGAATTGCTTGCATGTCTGCTCCAAGCTGAACATGGCTTTTCTCCAGGCCCTGGATACCGACTGTATCAATCACATTACTACAAAAGCAGTGACACTCCTATCAGAGAGCTTGAAGTGCTGTTTGCATGTGAGCAATGTAAATTTAGACCTACATTAATTTTGAAGTTAACACAATACCTCACTATTATAACTTTATAAGGAACATGGATGCCAATTTTTGAATCATTGAACCACAATTACATTCAAGTAAAAAATGCATCTCCCTTGTCAGATATCAAGTAAATTTATTTTCTTAATTTAAGGTATTCCACACAGGGAGTAAAACATATCAGCATCACAAAAACCCTTAAGAGAACTAGTTTACTATAAATTTGCACATCAACCTATTTTTCATAGGCCATTCCATGTCTACAAACTTCTAGCTATCACTACCTGCCCAAGGAATAAAAAATGTCAGATTTTCAGGCTAAATATGGACTAATCTGCCTATATTTATAGGCTAAAGCCCAGACAGGACAATGCTGCCATGAGACAGAATGAATCTAACAGAGGCTGAATAAAAGTGCAAGGAGAGATTTGGGCATTGGACCATTGAATGCAAAATTGCCATCCTTTCATACTGATATCCTGTATGTGCAATTCTGATTTAAGTGCACAGCCACTCTTCTAGGAGGGTTCATTGACTGACAAACACCAAATCCATTACACAAAGGGCCCTCCAAGTTGCTTGGCATGTGGCTTGGAAACTACAAGGTTAACAAGTAAACAACATTGCTGTTGACATTTTTAACAACAAAAGCAACACCAGTCCAGGAAACTCAAGCCAACCCCCCCCAACACCCCCCATATAAACAGATGCAGGAATGATCAACACTTTTCCTGCTCCAGAGGCACATAAAACAACCAGATTTTCAAACCCAGAGTAGGCCAGACAGGATGACACTGTGAGAATGATTGAGCCCTGTAGTTCCCACCACTACAACGGGAAAGGTGAGAAGAGACCTTGGGAAGATGCAGATGCTTCAGAAGGAATATTAAGCACAGGAGACAGAATACATCTGAGGATAGTTTGCTTTGCTGAGAAACCATACTTCTTTAGACAATGCCATGTATTTCTGTTACAAAAGATCAAGATGAGCCACCTGGGTGGGAGATAAAGGAGTTTAAAAAAGTTCAGTTTTCCTCTAATGGGCAAGAATCCTGTCACACTTGGACCTCTCCTTTCATAGACTAAACCATAACCTTAAACCAAAGAGCACACTGTGAGTTATGCAAAACTATTCTTGTTTGATCACATTTTAAGAAAATTTTAAAACATAAGGCTGCATGTAGAATATTAAACTGTACATTTTGGATATATAGAGAATGATTCTTATTTTAGATATACATACACATAACAGTTAAATATTTAAAATATGGGACTTGTGAAACAATTTAAAATTGCTTGCAGAATTTGTGAGTGTTAAACAGTGCAAAATTAGTTTTGCATTAGCATTTAAGGTTTTAATATAGAAAATAATAGAAAACAGAAATAATAGTAGAAAATAATAAAATAGCAATGAGAAGCTATCTTTACAATTGATCAAATTTTATATGACTTCCTGGAGGACTAACATCAATTATGCTTCTATGTCAAAACAATGCTGGCACACTACCAGTGAAGATTCAGATTAGGGCCACTGATTTAATTTATTCCTTTGGAAATCAGTACAGTCAACTTTTGACTGTTAAACACAAATTTTATATGAATTATAATGAAGCCACGTTATCACTATTGTACATGAGAGAAAACATATATTTTAATCTACTTCATTTTGAGTCTGCATTCAGCCACCTGCAAGTATAGCACTGACTAGCTGCAGTCAGTAGAACCTGCTCCTAAGAAACAGGTGATTTCTAATTATCACAGCATGAAACAAGGTATGCACTTGTTCACAGACCATTGTTTACATTGCAATCTCACATCTGTAATCAGTTTTATCAAGCAATCATTCAGAAGTATGATGTTGCTGAAAAAATTGACATGGCTTCAGGATTTTGTGACACAAATAAAAGCTCCTTTTCCTCAGCTACCCTACAATACTTTCCCACCTACAGTAGATTGGGTACTTCTTGCTGTGTCGCACACTGTACATGAAAAACCCCTGTCAAAACAGGATATCCAACACAATCCTTTATCTTCTAACATGAAAACATGGTCCATGTACCTAAGTAATGAGAATGGCTTTAGATGCCAGCATTGGCTTAGTCTTGCACCAGTAAGCCTGACACATAAACAACTGTCCTTTGGGACACTGTTTATTATGGATTTATTAGAAACCTTGTCAATAACTTACTTGTGCTTTTGATAATTCTGTATTTGGTTGCTAGGAGACTTGTGTTCCTGATGAGATTAAATGAACAGGAAATCCTCTATAGCCTTGTGACTTTTTGCACTAGTATATAAAAATTTAAACAACTGATGCAAAATACTGGCTACTGTTAACAGAAGTGAGAAAAAAAAGACAAGCATTGCATATTTTAAATAAAGGAACATATAGCCCTTTTTTGCCCTCTCCAATTATAAGATGATAAAAGATCACCTATATAAAATAGAATGACCGGATTTTGTGGAACGTGGCTGTTTTGGCTCCAAGGTATTTGTAGTGTTGTGGTATCAGAGCCAGGATACAGCTGCCTTGTGACTAAGACATCGTTCACTGAATAAGTGCTATCCAATCCCTCCACGTCACCAGACATCTGTTTCCTGTTTTCATTCTTTCTTTCACTGTTATCATTTTATCCAAGTTACCCTTTCACCTGAAAACCATTTAGAAACCTACAGAAACCAGCGTGTGCACGCGTGTGTGTATCAAAGAAGTTGATTCAGAAAAAAAGTTGCTGAGAGCAATTTGTTCATTTTAATACAAAGAGCAGAAATGGAAACAAACTTGCCTTCCCCCGTCTTCTCCTCCCCAAAATACACAATGATACATAAACACTTTTGTCTTCTGGTCTTCACTAATATGACTAACTTCCTTCTTCACTTCCAGTTAAGTAGCTTTCCTGTTGAGTACCACCACCTCCACAAAATACAATTGTGAATTGATTCATAAAAACAGAAACATTATGGCACAAATAAGGGAAGGCAATAAATACTCTTCCCCCTCTCCAACTCCTTCCCAAATGGAGGCCGTAGTAATATTGTTATTGTAAAGTTATTGTAATAACAAAAACTTGAAAAAAAAAGAAAAAAAAGTATTGCTTGTCATTAAAGGTTCCAAACCAACAATCATCAGGATGCAGAACAGGATACATCCAAAGTGAGAAAGTTATTTACTTCACATTCAAGTTAACACCAACTGTACTTTTTTTGGCACACAGTATTATTCTTAATGTGCCAACAGTGTTGGGCACCTTTCAAAATATGAATATTAATGCCACTAAAACAAAATTCCTGCTATTCATAGTCCAATTTTATATAGCTGTTGTTTTGCTATGTTTCACCTATACTTACACCCCGAATCAGGGAATGACCATTACTGATAGCATTTAGCACACATTAACAAGGAACAATAGAAGTTGAAGAGTAAGCTGTCAAAATTTAATGACTTTTTATTCTTAATCTCTTGATTACAGATTATTTAATCAGAATGAGAAGACTTCTTTTATTTTGTTCTGCGATTACATATAGTCATATTAATTGATAAGGCAGGTTGTTGAGTGAAGGAAAAATCTGGGCTGGCTGACAAACACCAACAAAAACTAATCCGCTTCATTTTATTGTCTGAAAGAAAAAGAAGATTCTTCTTAAATCCTCCCCCATTGAGGTATATCAGCAAAATACAGATGTCAAACAGGAGAAATAGGAAATTCTAGCACACAGAGGACTTTCCCTATGAGATGGGATGTTTGGCAGCTACAGGAAACTAAATGCTAAGTAGCATTTCCAAAGGTACATGAAAATTGGAAAGCAAGATGACTTCTCGTCTTCTGGTCTCCTGGACCGTTTCCTGCATTCTTATAATCAAATTATGATTATTTTAAAGCCAAATTCAGCTTCCATTAACCCACATAATTATGAAGCAGCTCATTAACTTCCAAGAAGTCAGATCACATTCTGATACATTATCCTGGTCTCCCCTCTCATCCTTCTTTACTGTCTGGTTCACTGTCTCAAATGCCCAATCCTAAGCTTCCACACAAAACCTACAATACTCTTGCATAGTAATAATGCAGAATTCTGGAGAGAATGATAAAACAGACCTTTGTTGAGAAATATTTTTCAACAATTAAGTTGGTGTGATTAAAATACTGTTTCCCATAAACACAATTTGCTCATAACTTTTTGCAACATTTAAATTCATTTGTCCACTGTAACACACGCAATCTGTGATCAAACTGAAAACTGAATTTTAACTGTGTACTTTGTTCATCACATCCCCATCCTTCATAATCACATCCCCATCCTGGACTCTGGATTCTGTTATGCATTTTTATTAATAAGATTATATTTGTCTCAGGACAAGTGTTAAATTCCTTTTGAATAACAAAAGCCACTGAATTAAGACAGCTATCTTGCCCCCCAGCCCCAAATTTAGATAGAAAGTTATTTTAAATTGCACACTCTGTCTTCCTCAATTACAGATGAAGAAATAGAAGAAAAATCAAGATCTCTCAAGCTCTAGTGCTACTGATAGCAATGCAAAATCCAAAACATAGCTATGGAACTGAAGAGCTTAATGCCATTTTTAGTACATTTTAATTCCTTTTATTTTCTGGTTCTTTTTATTTTTCCCCAGCCAAAAATACCTCTTAGAGCTATTCAAGACACGTTTTCTATAACTTATAACTTTATGCAGTATGACTGTAAAATTAATTTTAGTTTTATACAATCATGTTTCCGATTTTAAATTGAGGTGGGGAAATATAAACTAATTATTAGGTCAAATGACTCTTTGGAATTATCCTCTGAGACAAACACAACACTGAAATCTTTTGTTTGAAAAAATAACTGGCAAGCCATTGGAAGAGAAAGTGCCCAGACCCACATTTTATGTCAGACTCCACATTGTTTTCAAATGTTAAGACTTCTGATACACTCTATTATGACAATAAAAAAGTTGAGAGCTACACCAGAAGACTACATGAAGAAAAAATGTTTTTGCTAGTATAATAGGAGTCTTAAAAACAAACAAACACACACTACTTCTATCCATTATTTCATACCCAGATGTTTCCTGTACACCTGCAATTGTGTCCAGTCCTGAATTCATGAGCTGTAGTATTTCAACAGACTCTCATCAGTTGGTTTTAGAATTTTCTTGTCTGCCAGGTTTACGATCCATCCTGGAGCAAGACCAAAAAATATCTGTCTAGGATCCTTGCGTGCACTTAACATCTTAAAGAGTTCATCCTTAGTTATGTCTGGTAAGACATAGCCATATTTCTTGGCAAGTTCCAGCCTGGCTTCTGCAACCTTGGATGGATCTGCCAGGTATCCCCGATTCCTGGGATCTGTGTAGTAACGGACAAGGTCTTCAGGTGGGAGCATTCGCTTTGGGATAGGTTTGCCACGGAGGAAAAATACTACTGGCTTGCATAAAATTTCTGTGGGCAAACATGAGAGAAGATTAGTGACTACACCTCATAACACAGACTTAAAGATATTAAAAGACACCTTCTTATTTTGTACTAAATTAATTATTGCATTCACATTAAAAAGTATCAAGCAAAAAAATCAAATCTCAAGAATGTTCTTGTTCAGAATGAGAGAATGGTTTCCAAGTTTTACTTAACCACACAAACAACTCTGTTTTAACTGATATAGCATTAATCTGGAGGAGTTGCTATTTCTAATACATTTAGAATCCCTACTTGGGAAAGATAACCCTAACTAAGATTATTTAAATGACTATTTCCAGGTTTGAAGCAATGCATTTGTACAGCTATTTACAGTGTACCAACTAATGTCAAATTTAGTGCTTCTGTAAGTATTTTAAATAAAGTATCAATGGCACATGCACCTATTTAGTCCTTTGTAGGACTATATTGTCTCCATCAAATTTGACTGATTTTGGCAAATTATATTCCAGAACCTTAAACCTTATTATTTTTATTATTTTGTGGAATGAAAAAAAAAAAAAAAATCCCAGAACTTGTATCACTCCACAGTAACATATTTTGCACACTAAAAATGTCTATTCCTCTTCTTCTCAGCCTCATTCACACATGAAAGCTGCATTATTGTCAATAAAAACTGCATGAATGAATGTTAGGCAGGATGCAGCCTCAAGCAAAGCAAAGCCTCATTCTTCAGTGAAAGTGTTCTGAAAACAATAGCCATTTTAACTGGAATGATTCTGAGCTTCTGTAACTTACTTCCTCACTTTAAGTGGAAAAGCATTTTAATTTAAAAATATAAACATCCACAGTGTTTTTTAAATCTATTTTTTCCTGAGTTTTCTTAATGCTATTAAACATGGGAAACAGAAGACAAAAATTCAGCGAAACAATATTTTTAGTTCCTCTATTTACAAAGCTATTCAGATTTCCTTAACTGGTTGACTGTATGACAACTAACACTGGAAGGACTAAACAGGTGAATGGCTAAAAAAGGCAAAATTGATGATACATTATCATTCATCATTGGGGGCTGGAACTAGATGATCTTTAAGGTCCCTCCCAACCCAAAGTGTTCTATAATTCTATAAATATACATGTAACTGTTTTTGAAGCTCTTAGAAGCTGATGACTTTCTACTAAGAACTATGTCTGAAACTTTGATTTGGGTCATTTAATCTTTGCACAATCAAACAAAAAAAAAAAAAAAAAAAAGGCAGAAATTAGAAAAAGTTCTTACCCAAGCTCCTTGGGTCATAGAACGATGTTGTTACCACGCCTCCGTTTTTTTCTATGGCTGCAATTGCTAATTCAGATGCCCTCTGCACTTCAATATTTACTTTTGCTGCAAAAATATCAGCACCCTGTAAATTTCAACACATATTACAGTAACATTAAAATGAGTATTTTAAGATATACAAGTTTTCAGAGAAGAATAAATGTAAGGAACATTAAACCCCACAAAATATTATGAATTGTCTGCTCCTTGCACCAAGACAGGTAACCAAATTGCTCTCAGTCACTCAGGTTGGATTAAAAAAACCTTTCCATTTCCAAAATATTCATACTTTTTTTCAGTACATTTTAGTTTTCTGCTGTTAAATACTTCTTTGGCCTTTTGCTATGTACTCCTTAACTCTCATTTCTCCAGTCCTTCGGGTATGAAGACATCCTCCCGAGTTTCTTTTTTTGCTGACACACAGTGCCCTCTAGTGGATTTGTGATCCACAAAAATCCCACAGCAAACTAATCTGGAGAATCCAATATGCTTATAAACCATGGGAATAGCAGCCTGAAAGCCTGAATACCAAGTGTGCTGTCTGCATACCTCCTCCACCAGCTGGACACCGTAATCCCTCTTGAGAGGCTGCACTGTCACACCTCTGGCATTAGTGAGCTGAGTCAAGTCAATTGGCTGCGTGGGGTCAACTCTGCCCAAATCAATCAGGTACTGCAGCCTCTGAAGACTCAGAGGTTGGTACTGACGTCTGAGGCTGGGGAGAGAAAGAAAAAAACAAACAACCCAAAAAACAATGAGAAATTTACAAAACTGACGTTTTGATAGCAACTGGTCAACTAAGATATTCTAGTTTTTATCTGTTCCTAAACCAAAAAAATACTAAGACATTACAGTGTCAGCATTTCTTGGCAAACCAACAAGACTGTAAATAACTACCATGTTCCAAGTGAATCCACCCTGGGTGCTTCGCTGACAGACAGTCAAAAACCTAAAAATCTCCCAAACAAACTTAATCAAAGACTATCAGCAGAATTCTGTAAATGCATAGCTTACATACAAAAATGTTTTCTGATCCATTACCACTCAACATCTCAGAAGGCACTGAAAGGAATCTCCCTCGAAACATCAAGGAAAGAAATATTGAAAAAATATGCATTATCCCATATTCCCCAAAGGGAGCTGGAATCTTGTCAACAGCCACTGGCTTCAGCAGAACCTACTTTCATTTTTTCTCAAGTTCTAACTTTACAAAGCAATCCCTAGCACAGTTTTCCAATGCCAGAGTCAACTCCTGTCTGTGCACACTGCTTATGCTGAAAACCAAAACTTTCTCCTACAATCTGTTTGACAGCTGCCATCGGAAGTCTGAGTGGCAGCTCAAAAACTGGGAAGCAGCTGATCTGTTACTGGCAAATCATGTACATAAGACAAGTAACAAGAATTTGTGCTGTCAGACAGCTCTTTACAGAGAAAAAGTTCAAGAAGTGGAGGCAGAAGGAATGAGGTGAAAATAAACAGGCAGAGATATTGTTCAGTGTGCTCCCCCCTGCCCCAACAGTATTACTCGAGTGCACTTACAGTGGTCACCACAGGAACATTTACAGTAGCTGACACTGAACAACATTGAAAATACAGAGTACTTTTTTTTTGTTTTCACATGCTGTCAGAGGTTGTTAAAAACAGCAATATCCTAATAATCTCTTGTCACAGAAAGAGGCTGGATTTTTGCTGATGGTTATTCATGAACTTGTGACCACTACTAACATCATGTTAGTGTGTCTGCATTCTGCAGCATTTCCTTTGCAGGACTGTGGATTTACACTCTGCCTTCAACTACTGAAAGTGTTTCTTGTTTACTCTTATAATAATTTAGCAAAAATAACAGTACCTGGAAATACAATTTGAGTCACATTTCAAAATTTAGGATTCAGAGGAAACACTTTAACAACTGGGACGAATCTTTGAGTTCTACAGCATTGAGAATGGAAATATAAAAGTGCTCAGCTATTTGATGAAGCAGTATCATGAAATCCAACGTGACATCAAGTCTAACAATTCACAAATGCACATTAGTCTTTTTCATCCTTGAGCTGTCTGCTCAGTGTAGCAGGCTTTTGTTTCTACTGCCTGTAACAGCCTTGCATGAACACAGAAGTTTGCAAGACTAAAAAGCAACAAAATGGTTGCTGACCCAGGTAACACAAATGCTACCCAATGAAACAAGCCCAGCTTTAAAAAAAATTAAAAAATTTTAAAATAATGAAAAAATTTTAATTACATAATACAACATAAGTGAAGGAAATTTGGAAAATGCTGACATCTCTTCAGGTAAGAACAGAAACTGCAGAAAACATATGTTAGAAGAATAACCTTAAACATTAAAAAGGTGGAATGAGGACACAACACAAACAAGTATGATATGAAAAAAGGACAGAAGTATTAAAAAAGGCAAAATGCTCAAGCAGAACAATGGTGCAAGGTGATTTAATGCCTCATCCAGTGGATTTGGTACTAAAGACTTTGTTAGGATCCTAGATGGAACAGGCAGGGCACACACAGAGGGCAGTGTCAGAGGGCTGGAAAGGCAGAGCCATGAAGACAAGCAGAATTGTTTGGCTGGCAGCAGATCAGAGCTTCTGGTGAATAAAGTGAGGAGAAACAACCAAACATGGCTTTGGAATAAAATTCCATGCCTGACATCCTCACTCCAGTCACTGGAACTGTTCCCAGTCAGTTCACTGGGTTATGAGGCAAAAGTAAAAATAAGCAGGAATAAAGGAATAGTTTCAGAGGAAAAATTCACTCAGCTGGAAAAAGAAGAGTCGCCTGCTACACATGAAGGATTATGAGGAGAAGAGAGTAAATAAGCAAATGTGTAACATAGGAAATAATGAATTAAAATAATCTCACAAGAAATGGGATATTCTTCTGGTAAAGCAGCTAAAAACCTGAGAGGAATTTTTCAATCAGGCCTGTTCTGGCATGTTAGATTCCTGCTTCAGGAGAAGGATCAAGAAAAGCAGACAATGATTAATTTCCAAGTAAACATTTAGAAACTTACCTATGTCCCTCATTAAATCCATATTTTGGTATGGCCAAGTAAAATGGAGTTTGACCACCCTCAAAGCCTAATCTGGGGCGATTCCCTCTCTGTCTTTCTCCTTTGTGCCCTCGGCCGCACTTCCTACCTCCGTATCTTCCACGGCCACGTCTTCTTTCCTTCAAAACAATCAATGGTACATTTAGACAACTATTCCAGAGACCAGTACCTATAAAATATTACATTTCAGAGATATAAACAACGGAGCAAAATGCTGATTCTTGAGGAAAAATTAAGTAATAGATCTTTTCTAAGTGGAAATACAGAAAAGCAGTTAATGCGAGTTTTGCAGAGCACAGCTTCAGGCTGGCACCACAAACAGTGTGAGGACAAGTCAGCTTCCTTTGGCACAAAAACTGCACCTGAATTCTGTACTATTTAGTAGCTTTAGGGAGTCTTCAGCATTTTTAGGAGTGCTGCTTGCTATTCCCATCTCTGTTCCTATGGTTTCAGCCTTTGAACCTCATCTCCCTGTTCACTAATATTCCCTCCAAACCACAAGGGTCTCTCCCTGGTTTCTTTTCGTAATTTCTCTACCACTCTATAAGGAGACAAATCACGGGTGTGTCTTCGAGAAACAGTAACACGAATGTTAGCTGATATCACATTCCTTTTCTTTGTACGCCTTCTGATCTTCCATTTCCAAACATATTATTCCATCTCATAAAGATCCGGAGTTAAAAACCGTTTAGGCTTCCCCTCCAGGCCCAGCAAAGGCCCTGAGGTTCAGCCAGCACCACTCACTAGCCATCTCTCTGTGGGGATGGCCACACACAGCAGCCACAAGGCACGCAAAGGGCCGGCAGCGGGCCAACACACACACACACACACACACACACACACACACACACAAACACACACACACACACACACACACACACACACATACACACACACACACACACAGCAGTGCCATTCGTGTCCCTGCCTTTCCACGCCCGTTCTGGCCTGGCCGCTCCCCAGGCCGTGCCAGGATCATGTCCTTCTGACAACCCGGGGCAAACCACGCCGGGACCACGCTGCCGGGCACAGTCCTGCCGCCAGGGCGCAGGCTGCAGGCACTCACCCGCTTCTTGGAGCCGGGGTTGGGCCTTAGGTTGGCCAGGCTGACCCTGGGCAGCGAGCGCAGCAGCTCCAGCGCCCGGTTCACGCCGCTCCCGCTCATGGCCGCTCCGTGCCAAGGGCGCCCGCGGGGGTCGCGCCCGGCCCGGCGCTTTACGGCAGCGCCGCAAACCGCAGCGGCCGCGCCTTGGCGGCAGTGTCGCGCAGCCGCCGGGCGCAGCGGGGCGGGCCCGGTGCCGCAGCGGGGCCGGAGCTCGCAGTTCCGATGGCTGGGGAAAGGGCGCTCGTTACGCGTCCTTTTCCGGCACTTGCTGTTCTATTACTGAGACCTCAGCCACGTGTCTCCAAGCCGAGTCCTTAAAGCCATCTAAGGCCGAGTGGCCGGTGGTGCACGGAGCTTGCCCAGCTGCGCCCCGTGCAGGTACTGGGAGCATCCACTGGGGCTGGAGACCCCCGTGCCTTAAACCCAGACACCAACCACGCCTCACACAGGCTCACCCAGTGGGATCGGGGAGAGAACTAGAAGGATAAAAGGTTGAGATAAAGACAGATTACTAGGGAAAGCAAAAGCTGTGTATAAAAGCAAAACAAGGAATTAATTCACTTCTTACCATGGATAGGCAGGTGTTCAGCCATCTCCAGGAAAGCGGGGACTCATCATGTGTAATGGTTATTTGGGAAGACAAACACCATCACCCAGAACATCCCTCCTCCTTCTTCCCCTCCACTTTATATACTGAGCATGATGCCACATGGTCTGGAACATCCCTTGGGTGACTGGGGTCACCTGTCCTGGCTGTGTCCAGTCTTCTTATGAGCATGGCAGCCTGAAAAGCAGAGAGGGCCTTGGCTCTGTGCAAGCCCTCCTAAGCAATAACAAAAACCT